>NC_040018.1:8466139-9190646 GCF_000972845.2 Larimichthys crocea
AAAAAAAAAAGAATTAATATGTATTAGTTTGAGTCAGGTGGGAAGCAGCCGGAGTATGAGCATAAAAGGACCGCCGCCTTTCAGATGAATGGCTCGCAGATGGGAAACTTTGAAGCGCTGTTATTCAAATACGTCCACTTCATTAGAAATTGGAGCGGACGACTTTCACTTCAAGGATGAGTAACCTCTGAATTTCATCTTTTCAATGAAGGACTTGAGTAATTCTTCTAGCATGTCGTAAAAAGGTCATTTCCAGGAAACGTTGCTAGAGGGATGCAAGGGTGGGGGAGGCTGAAAAACATGTAGTGAGTAAGACAACGCATTTTTCATCAAAAAGTCACAATTATTTTTTGTAAAAAAAATAAAATAATAACAGTGAGTAAGATAAAGATGGATAAAAAGATATATAAAAGCACAAAACAGCTGCCTGATGACGAAAAGGCTCATTTTTGTCACATTATAGCTAATAGCTGTATACTTTTTTTAACAAGGTTAATTAGCTTCATTATGCTGACATGTTTCATTAGATTCTATTGCCATCCACTGTGCAGGATTATAGGCTGCGATACAAGGTGCCAGCATATTATGACATGATATATTTTTAACAAACAAGGTCATTTTCATAGAGATCACCTCTGACAGAAAATGTTCCGTGAAAACAGCAAACACCCTGTACTTTCAGAGCCTCAAGTTCAAAACGCAACGCTGCGCATAGCCGAGCAACGTGAACGTGTGTGTGTGAGTCTGTACTGTGTGGGTATGTGCGAGTGTGTGCCCGCTCCCTCCTGTGACTGTGTGTGTGTGTGTGTGTGTGTGCGAATGTGTGTGAGTGAGTATATCTAAGTGGGCCACTGCATCTCGACTTAGATCCACCGCGAGTGCAACGTTAACACACATCAAGCATGATTAATCTCTCGCTCTCATCTACAATCAATCACACACACACATGCATCCGCAGACATGCACACACACACGCGCGCGGGCACACACACACACACACACACACACACACACACACACACGGAGGCAGAGAAATCACAGAAATCAGCTGCTTTTCCTCCTCGGCTGCCATCTATCTCCTGTTGGACAGAACCAGATCTGTCTTGATGTTAATATTTACATAAATCATGCTTAGCCTCTTTGGACACCATGCTGATGATAGGTGTTTCTGAAAAATCAACGCCGGTGAAAAATCCTCCCACTCCGGGAAAGTGTCATTGAGTAGCTAATAATGACCAGTGTCAACGTCATCAATCTGCAGTGGGCTCATAGGAGGAAGGTACACCTTCACACACACACACTCACACACACACGCGCGGTGTTATGTTAGCACCACGCAGCTGCTACTTACTGCTAAACATCCCTCATTTGAAATAACCTACATAGAAACAATTCATTGCTTATGTGAGGTTATATATATAAAAACCATTTAGAATGTGGAAGTGTGAAAAAGAAAAGAAAAGGCAGGTAAAAACCAAAAAAAAAAAGGCATGTGGGATGTTTGATGTTCAAGCTTCCTCTCCTGTAACAATGATCTGTTTGGTCTAGGCTGGCTTTGAAGCCCACAGACAAAAGCCTTGCCGCTCGCCTGAGCTTTGTCCTTTTCCTGATGTCAGGAGCGCTTGAAAAAATAAATACCCCTTGCTTCAGAAAATGGCGTTTGTGCGCACGTATACATGTGTACACGAACGAGACCACGTTACTTACATAGACACGCGCATCACAGCCTCATCACCACCTCATCATTTCACGGTTTTAGGTTTTCTAACCCAAATGACGGCATTCACACTCATGAGGCGCCACCACTGTCCAAAGCCTCACCTTTCGGTGGTTGGGGGGTTGGAAAGGGGGGAGAGTGTGGGGATGGGGGTCGGGGTGGGGGTGGGGGCAAATGAGGACAGTGTAAGATCAAGTTGATTACATCCAACTATGCCACAGACCTAATTGGCGAGCGTGACAGTGTGCGGAGCTTGTCATCTCCAATCATTAGGCCTGTCAGAGATCCATCAGATGCTCGGCTAATTAGGAGAACGCTAATGAAGCTGGCAAAACAACTCCTCTTTTTAGACAGCTGAGTGCGCTCCGTCGCTGGGGTGGGAAGTGTGTGTGTGTCTATGTGGTGTGCGTGCGTCTGGTTTGTTGGAAAAGAAGAGACGAGGAGCGTGCGGCATCACGGAGGAAGGATGGAGATAGTTGTGGAAAGTTAAAACAAAAAAACAACGTCTTGATGTGACGCCATGTTCCAGTGGTGTACGTACGGTCTGCTTCGGTGCTTAACCAATGAGAAAAACATGAAAAGCTTCAAATCAGCAGATTTTTTTTTTTAATTGAACTTTTCAGCAAACACACTGACCTTTAACCAGATTTAAAGCTTTATGTCAGTCCAACAAATGTGATGGTTGAATGAATCGCCGCAGCTCAGCGCGATCTACCTGCTGCCTTTTTACCACGAGAATGCTTTCATTCCCTCTCGATGGACAAAAGAGTGGAGGAATCGGTGACACGAAAGAGAAGAAAAAGAGAAAGAAATCTGTAAAAGAAAACAACAACTCAAGGTTACCCCCCCCCCCCCCCCCCCCCCCCCCCCCTCCCTCCTTCCCCAAGTTCCTAATCAAGGCCTATCATTTGCCATCCTCCCATAACTCTTGCCATCACTACAGCGCAATCAATTTGTCATCACTCTTTGTGTGCCATGCAGTTCTCCTCAACCTTATAACTTGCAGCTGTGAGCGAGGCAGGGAGGGAGGGAGGGAGTAGGAGATGGGGGGGAGGAGGAGGAATGAAGGGTAAAAAATAGGAAGCTGCCAATAGTCTAAAATGAAACTCCTCCCTCGCCTGCCTCGTGTTTGTTCTCGTCCGCTCATCAAAGAAATAAATGCCTCATTTTCCCTCCCGCTCTCACTGCCGGCACACTCACTCGCTCATTCCAGCTGAATAAAAAGGCTTTCAGTCATCCCACTACACATCCATCCATCCATCCGTCTATCCGTCCGTCCACCCATTCCTTTGCCCCCACCCACTGTGTCCATTAGGGATAAAACATTTTGATCAAGTAAGGCCCAGGGCTGAGAATACATAAGACTCTCTCTCTCTCTCTCTCTCTCTCTCTCTGTGTGCCAGCCTCTGATTGACCATTAGGGCCATTGATGAATGTGGCTGTCAGAGGGCAGACAATTAAATCAAATATGAAACAAAGTCTCTCTGACGGGCCCTTCTGATGGAGCAAACCAGTCTTCCGCCTCACGATTAGGCTAATAGTTACATTTTTCATATCACTCTATGTGCGCGCCCTGTGTGCGAAAAGTATTGCATGCTGGTTTATATGTACTATAAAGTCACTGCAGCATGTCTTCTGTGCATGCACCACTGCACACATGTAATTATGTGTGTTAGAACCTGCGTGTTTGCGTGTGCGCGCGCACTGGGAGGCTGTAATTTTGAAGAATACACACTCGCTCGAGAGTTAAACAAAGTTGCAAACAGAAGAAGTGCGCTCAGGTAAAATGGCTTACAAGCAAATGCGATTCAGGTTGTGCATGAATCGCTGTAATAAATGAAAATAGTAATCAGCGTTTCAAAGCCACATTTACCGCAAGACCAAAAAAACAAAAAAAAAGCATTTGTTTAATTGGCTCAAAATTCGAGAAGACAAATTATCGGCCTCGTAAATGATCTGATGAGAACATCAGAACTCGTCCTTCCTCTAATGGGAACATCAAATAAAAGCTGAGTTCAGGTCTTTAACCACATCGAGTCTGAGGTGAAGCAGCAAAAAAAAAAAAAAAATCAAACAAAAAGTGGGGATGGTGGAGGGGAAAGACACACAGAGATGCAATTAAATGATGATGTTAATGGCCTAGAAGTTTGTGAGGCCAGACGTGACTTCAGCAGGCCCTCCTCTGCTACCAGAGCGAGCTGAGCTGAGCTGAGCTGAGGGAGGGAGGGAAAGGCGGGGAGGAAGGGAGGGGTGATTTATTGACACTTATCGGGAATGAACAGATCAAAGGCTCGGCCAGATGACAGGTGATCAATCAGGCGTCAAATCAAAGATGGCAATTGTCCATTAAAGCTCTCTTCCAGTATACACTCCCTCCCCGGGCTGTGAAATAATCTTTAGACTAGAGGAAAAGTCTTTCCCAGAAACTGAAGGGAAGAAAGAAAACAGACCGAACCCTGATGAAAAACAAGGATGGTAGATCTCTAGAAAATTTTCAGAGACGTTACTATATTAAAGCCTCAAAGGGATAGACAGTAAAAACAAAGTGTAGGAACAGTTTTTTTTATGTGAATACTGTAGAAATATACCGATCCGACGCAGGATAAAATATACTCAAACACAATAAGGTCACTAAAACTCAATATTGTGTCTCGAAACACATTCCAAATTCCTGTAGAGAATATTGCAGCAGCACGAGGGTGTAACAGTATCACTGGTAGGCAATTAAACTGTGTAGTGGGGATATTAAAGTGATGTGCCAATTGAAAAATAAAGAGAAAGGTACGGATCGTACAAGACAAACGCGGCTAAAAGAGTTTACTTCTTGTAATTTATCGGGGTTGTTTTGGAGTTAATCCGACTACTCCGACAGAAATCAGCGAGCGTCAAAGGCCTCTGTGACAGTCAGCTGAACCCTAGGGCTCCACCAAACCTCCACAATATAGATCCTTAATCCCACAGTCAATATCTACAAGCAGAGGAGGAGGAAGAGAAGGAGGCGCCGTGAAGGAGGAAAGAAAGAAAAAGGGGGAGATCGAGTTCTCAGGAGAGGCGAAGAGAGAAAAATAAAGGAGGGAAGGAGGAGGATGGAAAAAGGCTTTTTCACACTGACACTCGTGAACTGGTACACACATGCGGCTGACCTGTGACCTGTTTCAGATGCAGTGGGATGACTGGTGTGACTACCTGTAAACACCCCAACGTGCTTTTCATGATAAAAAAAGATAAAAGATGAATAATCTGCTGGCCGAAAATTATTTTCTGCGTGGATTCATAGAAAACAAAAATTTTCTCTATTAATCATTTTGTCTGTAAAAAAAAAAAAGGAAAAAAAAGCGAAGCATGCCCATCATCATTTTCTAAAGCATCAGGTGACGTCTTGTTTCATTTAGCAGATTCCATCCGTGTGATGGAACACAGAGAGAAGCAGAAATCTGCACGACTGCAAACCTTTGACTTTTTTTTTCTTGAAAAGCGACTCAATCCACTAGAGGTGAATTCTCTGTTTGAGCTGGACTACAGTCCACAAAGACAATGACCGACGTGCTGTTCACTTAAAAATTCCCAAAAAGAAAAAAATGTGAAGTGAATGAGTTCTGAAATTCTAAAACTCCCTGGTGAGGAGGTGTACCTGGAGGTCTAGGGGATGGATGTTGCACACCAGCTGATTATAACAGGAATTACTATGACAGAAATTATAGGATATGTTTAGTGTGAGAGGGGGAAAGTTGTGTTGAGGGCTCTGAAGCTTTGAAAAGTATCCACAGAGCAGCTGGATGTTGGCCCTTAGTTTAGTTTCCAGAACACAATAAAAGACGTTGCAGTTACATAAATGTTACTATAGTGGGTGAGAAAATATCAATGAAAAGTAAACTGAATGAGGGAGGGAGGGAGGGAGGGAGGGGGCACAAATAGAGAGAGGGTGAGAGAGAAGAAGAAGAAGAAGAGAGAGGGGTCATTTGCAAACTGAAGCCTGTTCTTACCTGCGGCGCGCCGAGGCGCTTGCTGCTTCCTCCGCGGCATGTCTGCTTCAGGGTCCGGGCAGGGAGTTCTTCTCTAGCCCCGGTGATCCGAGGTTTGCCTGGGGGATCCTCGGAGCTTTGATACACAGTTTTCCCCCCTCTGGGTGCACTCTCAGGGCACCCACATAGATGTGTGTGTGTGTGTGTGCGTGTGTGTGTGTGTAAAGGAGGGGAGGGTGTGCAGTTTTCGAACACACACACACACAAAAAATAAAAAATAAATGAGAAGAGAAAGAGCCAGTAGATGCGAAGATAGTAAAAAAAAAGGAGGAAGAAGGGGGGAGAGGGGGGGAATTCAACCCCCGTGTTGGTCGCTCTCTCTGTCGGTCGCTGTCTCGCCCGCGCTCCGCCTTGGATGGACGCGGTGGGAGCAGGAACAGAGGAGGAGGAGGGGAGGGGGGCTCCGCGGTAGAAAATAAAAAGCCAGAGAAGGGAGGTATTCTTTAAAAAAAAAAAGAAGAAGAAGCGCCTCCGTGTGATCCTCTTTACTTGGCGTCGGAGGCTGCAACAGGCGAGCTTGAAAGGGATAAAACCAAATGAACGCGTCAGTCAAAAAGTCCGCAAACAAGGGGGACAAACACATCAAGAGCTGACACAACTGAAGCCCTGCGCCTCCTCTACGGTTCAACCTCTCCGCCGCTGATAGGCGTCACGTAGCTCCCTGTCTCTCTCTCTTCTATCTCCCCCTCTCTCTCTCTCCCTGCCTCCCTTACCCCCTCTCTCACTCTCTTTCTGTCATTCACTACCTCATTCTAGCCCCCCCATAAAAAACAGAACAGGCTGATCAGGAGCTTTTTTTCCGCTCATGGTTTGAAATGTGCGTAATTGTCAGTCATATTGCAGATTGATCTGAAGAGAGGAGCGGGCGTACGGACACATGGTAGCCTAAGAAAAACACACACACATACAGTATCATTCACAAGCACACGCAGGCTGACAGCGTGATCCGAACGGGAAATACATACTTACTTTACGGGCTGATCCTCCGCCGCGCTATCCATGAGGTTTTCGCTTTTTTTTTCTTTCTCCCCCCCCCTCTCCGGTAAATCACGCACTGTTCAAAGCCAAGAGGTGGACCAGCTGAAACGCGCCTGAAACCATCTCATAAAATCCATTCGCCTCTGGCAAGTCCTGTTTGATGGTGAGCGAGAAAGAAGAAGAAGAAGAAAAAAAAAAGAGCCACATGCAGCTTTTTCAGTTTGTTATTCTCAGGACCGACAGCGGAGGCGAAAAGAGTAGGAGGAGGAGGAGGAGGAGGAGGAAGGAGGAGGTGACGACCGGGACTGGTCGCCCACACGCTGCCCCTGCCTGGCACGGCTTACGATATTTTGTCCGAGAGCGCTTTGAAAAATCCGCTGAGGGGCAAGTCACGGTGTGTGCGTGCGCGTGTGTGCGCGCGCGTGTGTCGTGTGTGTGTGCGTGAATCGACGAGATACGTGCTTGATTGGGTCTCCCTTGTTGTAATAATGTACAGGAGGAGGAGGAGGAGGAGGAGGAGGCGACGGGCTCAGGCTGCTCCCATGCATGCAGGCTGGCTGGAGCGCACGGATCAGCCGAAGCTCTAGCCGCCTACTGCCAAACACTTTTGTTGGCCGCTGATGGTACTTTTCTCCCCTTTTTTTTCTTTACGTGGCCTGATAGGAGCTATTTAAATCAGCCACGCAGCGAATCAGACGTGTCTCCCCAACACTGCGCTCCGCTCTCCTTCCTGCGCCTTGAGTGACCGTCGAGGCGCAAAAAAAAAAAAAAAAGCCCCTCACCAAAGCGCTGTCCCTTTTATTGGCACTGAAAGGAGTAAAGTACTTTTTTTTCTTCACAGGTAAGCTCAAAATCCTCCTTAGTTCAGATGTAGGTTGTTCAAATGTTGCCGGAGAGCTCCTTTATTCTCGCAGTGTTTCACCTTACACTGAGGAATAAAAGTTTTTTTTTTTTTTTTTTTTTTTTTTTTCTGGATTCAACTGAGTTGGTGAAGTGGATAAAAAAATATTCTCCTGTATTTTTCAGGCAATCCTCGCGTGGCTTCACGGTGGTGAAACAAAAGGATAAAGAGGATTCTTGAGGAGGGAAATGGAAGGACAAGGGAGAGCAATAAGGGTGAGTTGCCAAAGGCTTGTCTTTCTCTCTCCTCCTGTCTTCCTTTTGCGCCAGATGTGGTGCTGCTTGCGCCTCCGTCTCTCACGCTCGTCAATAGCCGGAGAAACAGCTTTCTTCGTCGGATCCGCCGAGGGAATCAGAGAATCTCCTCAACCTTTCTCCCCCGTGTCGCTCCTCGGTTAGAACCGGTGAGTCTGTCCGTTCCAGCTCCGTTCACCGGGCTCGGTGGAAGGATTGGGGTGATTGGTGACTCTCCGCCGATCGAGGATGTTTTCGCCCTAATCTCGCCGCGACTATGTGCGCCGCTCCACCACTGCATGCCGTTAGATCCGCCCAAGCATCTGTCCGTCTTTCCATTGGCGCATCCATCAGTGTCACACACACACACACAGACACACACACACACACACACACGCATACACGCAGCTGCCGTGCGCACATTCCTTGCGATACTACAATACCCCCTCCCACCCCTCAGTGTACACTCAAACATAACACTCATTCACACACGCTGGCACACGCATCGCGCGCGCGCGCGCTCACGGGCGATGGAGAGCTTCTCCTCTCCGTCTGATTGACACAGTCCACTTTCTTAAAAGCTCGTCATCGAGGGCGCTGCGTTTTTTTTTTTTGTTTTTTTTATTTTGCACTCCCGAAGAGAAACCTGAGTGTTTTCTGTTTGTTTTTGCGTCTCACGGCGACATCATTTTATTCTCCTCCCAAATATCTGCGAAAAAAAACAAAAAACTTCTTTCAAGCCGCATCATTTTCAAACGTGGAAATATTTCTTTAATTCTTCAGCATACAATATTTGAAAAATATTTCATTTTTCGGCATTTTCTTTTTTGTGCACTCACCTGGCCATAAAATATTTAGACACATTTTACCTGCTAAGGTGAATTCGGCGAATGTGAATTTTGTGTTTTGTTCAGCACAAAATTTCAACATTTTAATTATGATCTTAATTAACTGCAGTTAATGAGGTCGCTTCACAGCTAGAGTAGGCGAAGTAAAAATACAAGTCAGTTTCATTTAACACGCGTAAAACCTAGTCAAACTTAGACCTTAAAACCTTAGACTGTTTTTTTTATTCAGTTCTGTTCTGTTCTTAGCCAGATTAAGGAGATTTCATTTCGCCAGGTCTGCCTTTTTGTTTTCTGTCTAATTTTGTGTGGCACATCTGGACAGACTTTAGTCTATCTCTGCTCTTTTTTTTTTTTGAAAATTAAACTCTCCTGTCATCTTGGCTCAAAGTGTTGTGAACCCGGCACGTTCTATTCACTAATGGGGATGTAGACATACAGACCTGACCCAGTACGCCTACCTTAGAGGACTGTGTCTGGTAGAGAGCGACAGAGAGAGAGAGAGAGACACAGAGAGAGAGAGGCTTTGATTTCTACACATGCCAAACGCATGAATCCAAAACTAAAATGTTTTAGCATAAAAAGAAGAATACTTTTGTGCTCTGTATAGATTCAGGATTTAGTGAACTGGGTTTAAGTGTGTTTTAACTCGCACTTGACCATGAATATAAAAGTGTGGGAGCTGTTTTAGGAGTCGTATTCTTTTAAACAATCGATGAGTGAAAGGAAATCACCGGAAAGTCAGCAGACTGAGTGTTAGAACACAATACAGAGACAGTTTTTTTTTGTTGTCAGTGGCACGTTCAGTCTTTTATTTTCTTCTTTTTTTACCGAGTACAGTTTTACTGCTTCAGAAACACAGTGACGATATTTGATTGAACCCTCAATAATTGTTCTCTTTGAAATAAGGTCAGTGTTTCAAAAATTGTACTTCAGATTGTGAAGTCAGTGACGTGCAGGCTGTGTGTGTGTGAGAGACACACACACACACTGCACTGAGAGAACGAGAGAGAGAGAGAGAGAGCTAGAGAGAGAGAGAGGTATCACATACACAGGCTCACTGATCATTCATCGCTGGTTTGCGATATAAAAACATTTATATGAAACTTTCCAAAAAGAGTCAGATAGTGTGATGAATTTAAAGCTTCGCTGTCTTTAAAAAAAAAAATCGAGGACAACTCTGATCTGTGCAACAAAAAGTGCGTCAATAAGCTCCATAACAGGCAAATCTGTGCGTAATTTCATAACAAAAACCGCTGATAATCACCCATTTACCCATTAACAGTTTGGAAAGTTTGTAGTTTAGTTCGGTCAAAAGATATCTGGGAGCCTCTCTGAATTACTCGCTCCAAAACATTATTTTAACTTTTAGATTATTATTATTATTTTTTTTTTTTTTAAGTTAATGCATTGAACCAGAAAGTTATGTTTACGCACGATGCAGAGATGCGTTTTCCTTTTTTTTTCTTTTTTGGTCATGACCATGGTCATGTTTTTAAACTCCAAGAGCAAATCACCACCATTTAATGAGTGTCCTGCATGTGTCACACACAAAAACTAAACTACAAAATAAAATCCATATATTCAAACAGGCCTATTATTACACAGAGGCCTGTATAGGTGTGTCGCTGCGTTTTCGTCTCCTCGCTGATATTAAAAAAAAACTAAACTGATTGAACTCTCTCGGCCTGGGAACCCCAAGTTTCACTGCTGATATGAACAAAACGACTTCTTCCTGCTTTCCAAAAACAATATGCATCATACAGCGAAATTTATCTGCAGTGACATATTAGAGTTCCGTGCAATTATAGGAGGCGGACTCTACGAAGGCGGACTCAAACAGGAATATTATGACAGCCGCGTGGATGACTCATATTTGAGTGTTTGAGCCAAAGACTCTATTTAAGGACGTGGGGGGGAATTGGTTTACATGTGATGAAGTGAAACATTAACAATTATAATATTGATTACACCAACAACTCAAGAGAAAGAGACAGAGTTACCAGTGAGAGCACACGTACACACTCCTGCAGGCTTAAAGTGTGTGTGTGTGTGTGTGTGTGTGTGTGTGTGTGTGTGGAACCTGTTTTACGCATAAAGGTCAGTAATTTATGCCGGTGTTCCCTAAGTATCCCGGGTGGTGTGTGAGTGTGTGTGTGTGTGTGTGTGTGTGTGTGTGTGTGTGTGTGTGTGTGTGTGTGTGTGTAGGGGGTGGTAGTAAGGGGGATCGGGACCCTGCCTGTGCCTTCTGCCGCTTCTGTCTTTACGCACAAGTCGGAGCTCCAAACGCCTCTCCACGGACGCACGGAATGGCACCGGTTTTTGGCTCTCACACTGAAGTGGAGTGAGTCCAAATTCGACCCTGCCGTGTTTATTATAGTAGTTATTCAGTAAAGAGCAGCCAAGATGAAGCCTAAATTGAATGAAGTTAGAGAAAGACCTCGTCTACGCGCACACACAAGAATATATTTGTGTTTTGGTGACCTGCAAAATATAATTCATCACACAGATGTATCATGAGGGGAAAAAAAACATATTTTGGGGTTTCAATCACATATTTTCTTTGCAGAAATACGAATGCGACTTTTTAAAGTTCCAGTGTCATGTTCTATTAGCTGCAGGCGCTCTGCCACAGTCCAGACCGGGCTTGAGCAAATTTCTGCCCCCTTTTTTTTTTTTCCAAAAACGCAAATAGACGCTTTCGGTTCAGTTGAAACACGGTGAAGGTTTAAAGCACAACTACTGTGATTTATCTCTGAGCTGCACCACTCTACACCATCCGTGATTTACTCCTTTTTTCCTCTTCCCTTTTTTTTTCTACTTCTTCTTCTACGATGATCACGTTGGCGTGGAGAGGCGGCGGGGTGCACCGGCTTCACGGCACACTGGTTTCTAGTAGACTGGATAAAGAGCCAGAGGGAGGGACAGTCCGCAAGAGCAGCTTGGAAAAAAAACGCAGCAAAATAAAAAAAAAAGAAAGAAGTAGTATGATCTACTGTATGTGTCCCAAACCTAAACTGTGGCAGAGCACAACAGAACACTGAATCCCCTTTATCCACTCTCAGCATGAGGGGACATTACAGGACAAAAAGTGGGACAATGACTGATAAATATATGAAAGCTGATAAAGTAGGTGACCACATTAACTTGCCTGTAGAGTTTAAATAATAATTCTTTCTGAAACAAATGCCCTGATATCAGATTTAAAACAATTTCATCCCCCCCAAATCTTTTGAAAATATTTTGCTATAAATCCTGTGAGGGAAAATACAGTTATTAGAAGCAAGTGCCAGAGCTTCACTACTAAGAAAACACCACTTGTGTCAAAAGAAATTCTTGTTCTAAGTATGTGTTACTGGGGAAAAAACAACAAATGATCTCTCTATTAATGTGGCCAGACTGAAACAAGTCCGCACGCCTCCTTTAAACTCCTCCTTTAGTTTTTAGAAGTTGTTTTCTTTTTCCCCCCTCGCAGAAATCTGCTTTTTGTCACCCTGTTTTCTGATTCTCTTCCTCTCAGCCTTTAGGCTGTGCCCGTGGCTGTTTGCCCAAAAACTCTCCTGCCTTTCCCACCTCCAACCTGAGACGGACTGTTTTATTATGTAGTGTTAAGGCTTCGTCGATATCTGAATGACCTCCAAAACACTCTGCCTTCCCTAACACGGATCGCTGGTGGTGGTATTCGCTAAAAAAGAACAGGCACCTATTTGCATGGAGAGAGAAAGAGGGGGAAAAAAAAGGAGGCCAGGGTTAGACTCTCCTCAAATAACCTTAAAAGTTACAAACTCCCACCAAAAAACAAGACAAGGCATTGACAAGAGAAGCTGAAAAAGATTGAGTGGATGCTCTCTCTCTCTCTCTCTCTCTCTCTCTCTCTCTCCCCCCTCCCTTGTGTCCCCCCCTCACCCCAGCCTCCTGCCTTGTTGGGTGTGCTGCGGAGCTAGCAGGGTTGAGAGGGCAAGTGCTGACCAGCCCTCTTTCTTTCTCTGTCTGCTGTTACTAGGTCACCACACACACACACACACACACACACACACACACACACACACATTCACGCACACACACACACACACACATTCATGCACACACACCTCTCCTTGCGGTCAGTGTTGCCACCAGGGAGAGGGGTAATTTAAGCCCTGCTTGATGTAGCCTATTCATCACTGTCCCGTGGTCCGCGCTTCAAAATTAAAGTCTGATCTACAAAGTTAGAGTGAAATGAGATAAAAAAAATTGTCAGAGGTCACCGAGGGCCACGTCGGACCAGTCCAAACACAGAGTTGCGGCTCAGCCGGGCTGCTTTTATTATTGCTCTTTGTATTTTTTTGGGTTTACTGCGTTTGATTTTTTTAGGGGGAAAAGTCGGATGAGTGTTGGGTCAGTGCCAAGAAACGTGAAGGGAGGGCCAGCAGTCCTGACTGATGCTTCATTAGCATAGCCTGAATCTGCAGCTATAGACTCATGTGTATCCGTGTCACTCTTTAAGTAGTTAACATGACAGTATAATGTGACACTTCTGCTAATATTCTGCTTCAAATGTGATAAAAACAGAAAATGCACCCTTAGGTACAAATGAACAACACGATCACATAAAGATCCGCGATTGGTCTCAACTATAGTCATAATGATAACAACGTTACAGAATAAAAATAAAAATGCTTTATTGAAAAAGGCCTCACATCCTCGTTGTTTTTGGATAGCACAGTCTGTGGGTAAAAATAAAAACAATCATTTCAAAATGAGCCAGCTTTTTTTTTTTAGATCGTTTTTTGGATGTTCTTACCTTGTTAAAACTCAATCTGTAGACAATTATCAAAGTAGTAACCATTCCTTTTGTCACAAACTGGACTTGCACTTTAAATGAAAGCACTAAAATGACCACAAAGAACTGCTGTGATTTCAGCAAATACGGGAGTGTTTTGTGTTTAACATGGACTTACATGCATTATTTGGTATTTAGGAGAGTTATTGCTGCATAAAAAGTTCTGTCAACACCAATCAGTCGAAGAGCATGTGGAAATTTGTACTGTTTACAGCTGGGATGTCCGAGACTCAAACAAAGGCAGGTCATCTGAAACATGTCAGCAGTTCAAAATCAGCTTTAGAAGCAATTTTTATTAAAATTGCAACAAAAAAAGAATCCTGCAGATAAAGCAACCATAAGCATGTTCTTTTGAGCTATGGAAGCTCGTTTCCAGGACAGCAAACTGAACATGAGGGTTAAAGATGCAGTGAAATTAGCTTCCTTCATACACATTGTTACATGAGGAGGTCGGGGGACGAGGGAGGAATCAGCAAATTGGACCGCGACCACGCACATTTTTGCTGATCCCCGCACGCGACCCGTGATATTTCTCCTCTGGCTTTGTACGACTCACGAGCTAACGAGGCCAAAGGGTTGTCTTGTAGTGCGATCTGATTGGTTGAAACAATGTATATGTCCCTGAATACAGAATGAGACGTGAAAAAACAACGGGAGGAAGATTGTTTGATATCTAAATGCTGTGAAATGCTTTGTTTAACATCCGAGGACGAAAAAAATCTTTATTAATATCATATAAACACCAATAAAGGTCGCTCTTCGTCTCACTGTATCTTCAATTGAGGAGCTCTAATCATGTTTTTCATCGTACAATAAGTCACAAAGTGTAAAGCAAACTCACAGACTGATATTTTTAGAAGGAGTAGGTATTTCTGAGGAAATGTTTGTGTCTAGTGTCTGATGCAAGTCTGATGAGTTACACTGTTTATCAGCATACAGTGTGACGGCACACTGCTGAGTGAGTCACTGCTTCCTCCTTACTGTGTACATGTGTGTGTTTTGTGTGCATGCGTGCGTATGCGTGTGTGTGTGTGTGTGTGTGTGTGTCTGCGGAAACCAGGCTGACAGCTGCAGCTCATTACAGGCACTATTACTGATGGGGACTGCTGGGGGAAATTCCTTCTTCCACAGAGCAAACCACCCTGTTTACCACACACACACACACACACACACACACACACACACACAGGTCGCGCTTATTCATAAACCAGAGCTGCAACATCTGTAAGTGAAACAAAAATGAAATAGAAACATTTACTAAACATTTACTCCTGAGTGAAAAATGAAGAAAAAGGAAGCTATCTTCTATAAAAAGGAGGTGACACATATTACATCCTTCCAGTTGCTGGAGAGTGAAAGACATCCCTCATCTGCGCATGAAGTATTCTACGTGTAGTACACAGTACGTCGTGTAGGTGTGTGTGGACATAAACACACACACACACACACATACACGTACACACACAGACAGCCACAGGGTGAGCAGACTTAAGCGGAGATGAGATCACCAGAGCACTCTAAGCCTTGCTATATTGGCAAACAGCAGCGTCTTACTTACACACACACACACACACACACACACACACACACACACACGCACACACAGCCACAGAGTATACAGTGTCCAGTGACGTTAATGAGAGGGCTGAAAGCCAGAAACACATGTGCTAGAGTCATTAGGGAAGACTTCATAGCTACACTTCAGGCCACTACACTCCATTACTGTACTTCATTGGTTACACTGCTCGAAAATAGCGGTTTCTCAAAGTCAGGTTCAGGGACCACCAGGACTCCTTCGAGAAGCCCAGGGGAGTTCCTCTTTAAATAAAAAAAAAAAAAAAGGAGAGTTACCTGTTTTTCTTTCTCCACTGTATTTGAAGACATGAATACAAGAACACAGGGATCATAACTTTAGTGAGAAAACACAGACACTATTAGTTTTTAATCAATTAGTTATTTTGTTATTATTTATGATGCATTGATTCTAGTAGTTTAAGTAGTAGTTGCATTTGTAGTAATAGGTGTAGGTGAGCTCGTTTATTTATGTCTGTTTGTTTCTTTGTGAACTGAAAAGCATCAAAGAAAGAAGCATTGTGAAAAAAAGCAGAAAGAGAGGAGGCATCTCTGTGCACAGCTATTTGTAGACTGATTTCAAAGTGTGTTAGTACATGGTTCAAAGTAATGGATCTGTATTATCAAAAAAGAAAAAAAAGTGATCAGAAATCACTCTTTTTTTATTTATTTTTTTATATTTTGTTATTCAATATTTTTTCTTATTGGAAATGAATCCCATTGAAAGTCCACTCAGCCCTGAGTCAATCTTTTTTTTTTCAATGGGGCAAAAATCTAGTTTCATTTTGTTTCTTGTTTTTTAAACAAAACCAAGACATGTTCTTAAGACTGCTGCCTTTTTTTTTAAACCCGAAATTCAGCTAGGCTATTGGTTATTACAGTGTCATGGTTATTAATAATGTTGGACTAAATCAAAATAAGACATACACGTTTATTACAGTAAAAGATCGTGTGCAGCCGTGTAAGTCAATGATGAGTTTTGAGTAGTTTTTTGGACACCAAGGCACAGAGAATGACCACACACACCAGATTTATCATTTATGCACAGCAGATTTTACAGTTATAAAGTCATTTTTAAATTGATTTTCAGTAAGCAAATCACAGGTGGATGAGAAGATAATTATTACAAAAACATATCCTACATATCCTATATGACAAACTATGTGTCTGTTAATGTTTTCTGGGGCCACATTATATTAAAACATATTAAAATGATGATTGGTAGACAGTTAACACAGATGTGTCAGAAGCTGACAGATTGTTTGGAACATTTCGTTGTTGGTTCCTGGCAGTACTGTGACGGTGAAAAGCATCTGTTAGACACCTGTGTTAGAATAATAGAGTTGTGAGTTCAACAAAAAATTCAAAAGTCAAACATAAAATGTATATTTCATTTGATTGATTTGAAAGCTGTAATAAAGACAAAAGACAAAATCTGAACTAGTGGACACTCTATATAACTGCAACTGTAAGAGTAGGCCATGAAAATCAGGAAATCATTTTGTCCACAAAGATTTATGATAAGCATATTCTGCCATAACCCAATAATGCCATACTCTGTCTCTATCCTGTCAAGAGCAGAGGAAGAGCGATAGAGAGAGATGGTGCACTCCATGCTGTGATCTATCTGTTGCATTAATCAGCCTCTTAAATTGGAATGGGCTGCTTTTATTAATTATGTTAAACGTTAGGATGGTAAGGCCTCTCCTACCATCCCTCCCTCTTTGTTTTCACACACGTAGGAGGGAAGAGAGAGGGCAGAGAGAGCTTCATTGCCAGCGAATGAGAAGAGAACATGGGATGATGCAAAAGTGAACGTAGTGAAGGAATGCGTGAGAAAAAAATGAGAAGTGACACAGACGGGCGGTGGAGTCTGTTTGGCATCTCTGACTTTCAAATGTCTACAGGCAGAATTAGTGGAAAAGTAAATCTGGTGCGGACCTTACACTGATAGCGTAACGGCATTTCATTTGAAAATTCCCATTTTATTTTCACTTGTTTTCTTAAAGCAAACTTACACCAAACGTCCACAACACACAAGAATTAAATAATTCATCTTTTTTTTTTTATGAGTAAGTAAAGTTCAAAAGTTTAAATTCAAAAAGTCAGTCATTTATAAACTCTGACTCTGACTGAGCGAAATCTTCAATCCGACATTGTAGAGCAAGTGGATTTATGTTTATGTGAGTGGATCATGTGCATTGTGAATGAATAAATATTATTTATTTATTTAATGGTTCTCGGTCTAATCAAAGCTATTTTACTTATTCAGATAGAAGTCAGCACAGTTCACGCTAATGGTAATCTGATACTGATGTGCGTACATCTGTCCGGCACGGTTCAGAGAGATCACCCAGGTTCTCGTCTATCCTTAAATTAAAACACAAAATGTTATTTATCCAAAGCTGCCCTCCTTCTGTCTATTCTACACACGTGATGGAACAAAAAATGTTTTCATTGAAATAAGATTGTAAATGCCGACCATAGACAGCAGAGAATATGCACATTCTATAGAAAATACGTCAAAACTACATCAGACAGCAGCGATACACTATACAAACATATGAAGAAGTATAATCTGACAACTTTATTTCCAGTAATCCTTTGCCCAAGGTGAACAGCTATCACAAATTAAAATAAGGCACTGATGGTAAAAGCTGCGTCTGTACTCAACAACAGCAGAACAAATTCTGTCTAAGAGCTCATTTTGTAAAAATACATTTCTTTTAACCAGCAGCCATGTTGGAGGTTCAGTAAAACACAGAATGGGGCAATTAGAACCAGAAACCACAGACAATGCACGACCTGGGGGACAGTCGCAACCTATGCCCATGTGTCTTCTGACCAAGATCACAATAATAGTAACCCGGACGGGTCACAGCAACACATTTTAGTGACAAATCAACCACAGAACCAAAGAAGATTTTGACTTTGAAGCATCCTCTATCTATCCTGTTACACTGAAACACAAAAACACCAGTCCAGATGTGTTCTAACGTGTGCCAGTGATGCTGTGTTTTTAGCAAACTTTGTTTTACTTGTGTAGACATGTGAGTGTCCAACTTGTGTATCAGAGATCTGCATGGCGTGCAAAGATTACAAAACTCCTGAGCCGTGCACACAACTGACATTCACACCAGCCCCCAGAGTGAAAACTGAGGAGAGGAAGTAGCTTTCTTTCAGCTTTTGGGGGATCTGATGGCGTATCTGGTCATTACAAATATTGTTGGGGACAAATTTCCATATTTCATATATTGGAGGGGATGTGACCTCTGTCTCCTGCAGTGATTGCATGCTTGCTGATACCAGTTTTTTAATACTTAGTGCTTTATGAGGTAGACTCACTGATATGAGTTCAAATCTAGGGTTCAGACTAATTGCAGTCACCCAGGCCAGTGGAAAATATCAAAATAACAGTAATGATGATAGCGATAATAAATCTGTATTAAAAACCCTGAATAATAAATGAAGTCCTTCAATGAAGTTGGTAGAGGAACTCTTTTATGAAACGCAGTTGGTTCCTTTTTCACTGTACCAATCTCACACAAGTTGTAGTTTTGCATATTAAATAAACGACTTAACCAAAGATCCTTTGTAAAACAGAAATGCATCTTTTGGCTCATTCAAGAGCCTCTCTTCTGATGAAGAGAACCCTTTTAGAACGGCATTATCATGTGCACCTAGTTTTAACACCAATTAATCCTCACTATATTCATTTTGAAACATTAAAAGAGAACATTTTGCTGCCAGTTGCTTGAAAATCCACTCTGACAGGACTATGCTGTGAAACTAAAACAACTATTTCTTTTGCTGTAAGTGGTGGTCCTCTGCTCAGACCGGCATCCCAGAGTGCTTATATTAATGTCGAGAAGTTTTTTTGCGTACAGGTGTAGTCCACAAGAATCCATGTCATTCTGACATGATGTGCTCATAGACTACACAACGCTGATAACTCATAATACTTTGCTTCAGTGCAATGTATGTATTATTCTTTTTACATCTACACCAAAACCTACTATCTCGTATATGTGTTGTATCTGGGGACCTAGTGGGGGGTAAATCCAAGTAAACTCTGTTGACGCACCTATTTTCAGATCCTGCATAAATCAATGAAGGAAAGGTGGGTAAATTACAGTTTGTACCTGGTTGTATCGGTATTTAAATCAATGGCAAAACTATTTCTTAACACTAACAGGCACTAAAACTATTGACTGTAACTATTAACCAAACAGCAGCATTTCTCATCAGACTCTACCAGCACTTCAGGATTCCAACAATATAGTAACAAGGTAGTAAGTACAATTGTCTGGTACATGAATGAGTTGGGCGGACCCAAAGCCCCAAGCGCTCTCTTCAGTATTTTTCAGCATTGGGGCTGGTTTTGGCAGCAGATTGAGTGCAGTACATGGGGTTATAGTGAATGATCTGAGCAGTGAGCACATACAGGTATGGTAAGTCCAGATGGGAAAATGTGTCACCATCTGCATCGCCTAAAGCAAGCAAAACTTTGTCACACCCTTTGTAACCCTGTTTAACACTGTAATGCTTCCATTTTGATCGCTGGCAATTAGTCTAGTGATATATCAAAGTCGAGGAGGTGGGAGAAGATGAAAGCGTTTCTCAGCGCTGGACTAAGACTGCAAGCATACGGCTATTTCCCACAGGCAGTATGTCCCAGTGAAGACCTGATATGTACTAAAATTTGAAAAATAATTGGTACAAAAGATTTTTTTGTTCATTTTTTGTTACCACTAACTTAAATGCCCGAGCATTGCGCCGTCAAAACCAGCCCAAATTGAGCCTTGTTTGTTTACCTGGCTGCTTGCCTGAGGTATAGGCTGGGTCCAGGTCTTAGTTTTGAGGTTCCTCTTCAAAGGAAAACTCTGTCATTGGATCTTTCATTAAACAGGAAAACCATGAATTTGCTCAACCACAGGAAGCACAGCAGGCCAAAGTTTAACTAGTAGGGCGGTAAGCTGCGGCGGTTGTTTACAACTGACAGCTTGAGTTATATCAAATTAGCCGTAATTTCCTTTACTGTCAAATCTGAGACCTGGACGCAGCCCATTACATCTAATGCTTACTGTTACCTTGCCAAGCTAATGCAGAGTATTGGCTACAGTCCATCTCATCCCCCTTTTTTTCTGTTGACCATAGCAAATATGTTCATGACGCACGGAGACAGGTGATTGGCAGATTTAGAGAGAGAAAACATTTGGAACATTTGAAAATGACCGTACGAGCTTCACACTACCAAACAAGTTGGGTCAGGCAGCGGCTCTCACTGCATTTTAATGTAATGCAAATGCACTGTTATAATGCAATGCTGAAAGATGGTTTATGTTTGAGTGGTATTGATGGATAAGTTGAAACATTAACAGCCCCATATTAGCTCCTCTAACTTGCTATAATGATATTGCTTCCTATATACAAGCGTAGCACTGCGTTGCAGAAACACTCAGGAGTTAAATGCCGTATATTGCAGGATGTATATCGAGTGTGTGTGGGAGCCACTCCACGTTGACAGCTTCTGCGGATACAAATCACGGGCCGATACTCTCGTCGCGTCAACCCGTGCCGAGCCCGGAGCCACTTCAGCTGCACCCGTGTGTTTATCTTACTGTGACATTTCTCCCCTGCTGTTACACCGGGAGCCTCCCTCCTCCAACCACTTCCACCCCGACGCCACCCTGTGAAAGATACCTGCTAAATGGAAAAGAGAGACAGATTAATTTAATGGTGGTAGAGAGCTACAGAGAAAGTGAAGTAGGCCGAGAGAAAATGAGCACACATTTGTCCGCCGTGACAGTGCTGTGATGCTGTCTCGCTTTGTGAGAGGCCCTGATGTGACACAAGGGACAGCTGATTCTGCATACATATGCTGAGCAGTTCCAGTGTAAGGAAAAAAAAAAGCTGAGCCTGTATGTGTGTGGTTACCGTGGTGGTCTTTTAAATTTGTGAGGATTAGGTTAGGATGTCAAATTGGTTATGCATCATATGTCATGATCAGGTTGAGGGTTAAGGTAAGTAAGGGATGCAGACATCAATCACAGGAATCTGTGTTTAGGGTTTGGCGTAAAAAGGGTGAATTTGCATATGCAATAATTTCCATATATATATATTAACACAGTAATTTGCACACATTTTTAGGCATGACATTTATTATTCCTTAAAAAACATTCATACAGACTATATCTGCAAAACATGCACTGTCAATATATTTAATTTGTTTTCACACTATATTAACGATTAACGTTGTCATGGCTTTCTTTATTCGAATCAAAGAACTTGATTATGGTTTGGGAAAGAAAGAAAGTGACTTGAAAGACGCGTTGACATATTCAATATTAAACCAAAAACAAACGTACCCAATTGGAAAATGTTGGAAACAGTCCACCAATCTGTTTTTTTTTTCAAGTGGAAAGTCAAATCAGTTTTCTTCACGTATGGCTCAGAATCACAGATCATAATTTGCCTCAAGGGGCACTTGTTTTAATTTTCATTCACAGTGTCAAACATTGCTTGGAAACATACAGGTGGGTAAAAAAACTAAAGAAACACAGATGCCAGCACTTCCTCTGCTTCACTGAGCATGAGAGTAATGTGAATCATATGTTATGGCTTTTGCAGTCACCTATGGTCGATTTTTTTTTTTTTTTTTTTGGACCATGACCGTCATCTAAACACAAAATGAGAGAAAGAATTCTGTTCATCCCCCTCAGGGACTTATCTGTGACAAAGGGAGCTGTTCTGGAAGCTCAGTGTGGCCCAAAACCTCATTAAGAGATTTAATGTATTCCTTTAATCTGTCACCTTTTACCAAAATGTAACTAATTAAATGAGAGGTACATTAAGTATTTGTAAGAGATAGTGGTAATAGGAGTTATACAGTAGTACCTAATAAAGCCCCCTCTATCCCGCGTGTAATACATCCACAAGACAAACATCTGTCAGCTAAAATAAGCTTTAGCATTATACTGTGAGTGTGCCCCCCCCCCCCAACATAAACTTACACTGACCTCACGTTGAACCAACATACATATGCTTGTCCACGCCTCTACATGAACAGTGGATGGGATACTGTGTTCAATGGGAGCGCCCTGGGGTGCAGCAGCCACAGTTCCTCCCTTGCAAACTGGCGGTCAGGTGCCCTTGGGCCCCCCGCAAAAGATGCTGGCTTGACTTGACATCCACGTCTGCTCCACGCCCGTCTGAATTAGGGCTTCACTGCTGGGCTGACAATCTTTCCTACCTCAGGGGGAGGCCAGTGGAGAGGTCATTATGCTCAGATCACCCCCCCCTCTCTTAACGCAGAGAGAGGAGTGCTAGCTTTAGGATATTTAGTGACACCAAGGATTGTTTACCGGCGTGATTTTCTCGGTGTGTCCGCTGCACCTCAAAATGATGGCATTCTCGTCAGCGCAAGTTATGAGCGATGCGACGTTAAACAGATGCTGACCAGCAGATCACCATGAACAGGCCTCTGAGGTTTTGGACCCCCACTCTACTGTATGTGTGTGTGTTTGTGTGTGTGTGTGTGTGTGTGTGTGTGTGTGTGTGTAGTCCAAAAGAGTTTGTGAAGGCTTTCCGTCTGAAGTGTCAACCTCCCAGAGAGAGGATCAAGTGCTAAGCTGGGGACTCAGGAGCTCAGTGCCTGGTATGTGTGTGTGTATGTGTGTGTGTGTGTGTGTGTATGTGTGTGTGTCCAGCAGCTCACACTTGTGGTTTTAGGGATTGAGGAAGTGATATATCCTTTTATCTGTTACTGTGGATGAGCACAAGCCTGACCAGAGTCAGCCCTGCAAGGCTAAATCCACACACTCAAAGGATGGATCAATGTGTGTGTGTGTGTGTGTGTGTGTGTGTGTGTATGTGTGTGAGTGTATGTGTGTGTGTGGTTAGACATACAAAGGTGCATCAGAGATCAGGCCTTTCTCCTGAGGGGTAAGAGCAGAGTTGAAAGGTCAAACACACATGTGGGGGGTCAGTGAGCAGCCCGGCAAGCGGAACTGAAACGTCATACACACAGACACACATGGGTCAGTTATTGTGTGTGTGCGAGAGAGTGTGTGTGTTCTGTGTGTGTGTGTGTGTGAGGCAAATTAAAAGAGACTTAGAAGATGAAAAACATTAAGATACAGAATCATGCTGTTTGCATAGGACAGCTGTGTGTATCTGTCTCACACAGCCTACATGTTAGACCATACCTCTTGTGTTTTTCTGTGTCTATATTAAATCTGTGAATTTTCACATAAGATTAGGCTAGGATTTAATATTAATGTTTCAGCATAGACTCTGAATAGAATACTGATTTTCATTTTTACAAATTTCTGTCACCGAAAGTAATGATTGCACGTAAACGGACAGAAGCTAAATGACAGAGTTAAAGAATAGTAACAGGAGAGCTGCTGCTGATGTCACGCCGTGCATCCATTGATTTCAAAAAGAAATAAAAAATAATAATAACATATCTTTATGGTGGAAGTTTAACAGTTTTAGGCTTGTGATAAATATAAGCCTGCACTGTGGTTCCCAGTCTAGTTTTGTGTGGTGTAACTTCTTCATATGGAAATTTTGACATGTGCCTTGAAGTGTGAGCAGATGAATTTTGGCTTATAACATTTCTTCATTTGAAAACTTTGAGTCCTTAACAGCTCAATCTGTATTTCTACAGATCAACAAAATTTTATGTAGAACATTTTTTATTTTTTTATTTCAGTGATCATCTCATGACCCCCGAGATTCATCTTCTGAACCCTTGTATCCTGACCTTTAAGTCGGGTCAGGACCTTTTCACACTCAACGAAACAAAACCAAAGAGATGTTCTGAAGGAAATGAAATCATTTGGTATTCATAGGGACAATTTGAGAATGTAAATCTCCAAATTACAAATTACCCTCACCCTTTTTTTTGTTTTAAAGGCTGGAACTAGCTGATAGTATTGGGAATAGGAATATGTGTGCTACACAGAGATGGAGAGATGAGTGAGCGGGAACGCTGTGAAACAGATTACACTGAATTATAAGAGAGAGGTGTGGACAGTTCAGACAAGCAGCGCCGAAACCAGACCGGCAACATGGAAAGCTCCAGAGAAGAGGGCTTCATAAAACCACCAATGACACCTGAATTATTATGTAAATATATATATTAGAAATGGATAATGTTTTCTAGTAAATATATTTTATTTCTGTTTTGAATTAAAATGTCACGGATCGTACTGAAGTTTGACTCGATAGTTTGATGGGTAAAAAAGTGACTACACTGTAAAGGTTAATCATCGTGTCTGGTAACTGCTCAGGATGTGGGTCTATTTGTAGCTGCAGATTTGTCATTTCAGATCAATAATTTTACAAACCAAACCGACATTCGTTGCAGCTCTATGCGAAAGAATGGAAACAAAAAAAACTGTTGTGCGAGTGACTGTTACACTGCTAACATTTGTCACATAAATAGATACCATTTTAGTAGCTGTGATCAAGTCGACAGTATGCTTACACATTTTATAATTATTCCATTAAATCTTTCTCTGTCTTTAGTCTATTTATAAAACACGGCGAGCGCACTCCGTCGACCTACACAGCGGCGACAAAAGCATGACACTCAGGACTGAGGCGATCCTCTCTGCAGGAAATAAGGATGCACGGGCGATGTGATTTTACCACGCTTTACATATCACAACGTGGTTCGTGCCGTTGTAGGCGGAGGCTGAGCAACATGACAACGCGGGGAGAAATGTGTTAAAAGGCAAAGCGTGTTTGTCGTCGTGTTTTCACAGCTACGATCTAAACTACAACAAGAGACAGTGTTACCGCGAGGACGGAGGGACGGCTCGGATCGGTGCTCCCCCGGTCACAATCTCATCCTTCTGCTTCTTCTTCTTTGTTTTTTTGGGCAGGTTGGTGCGAAGATCATTCGTTATGATCCATCCGGTGCATTTGACCTCCAAGCGGAACCAAAAATCTACCCGGGTACGAGCGACCGTATGCACGCACGCACACACTTAGGTGCAAAGAAACACACTCCTCTGTTAAGAAGGACTGAACGCATCCCTCTTTACTAAGCAGAAGTTTCACTCATCCGTCCTGCCTCGTTCTCCCATCTGTCCATGTCATCCCTCACTATTCCACTTCCACATCACCCATCAGTTAGTCACACACACACACACACACACTCACACACACCTCTCTCCACATCAGCCATCAGTTTGTCCGACAGACACATAAATGTACATCTCACATTCACGCACAGACCGACTCCTTTACATCACACGTCAGATCACCCCGGATTCACACACACTCACTCACACACACACACACACACACGATGCATCACACATCAGTTATATCTTTTATGCTGAAGGAGAGAGGGGGTGTCGGCAGGGGTGAGGGGGGAGTTGACAGGGGGAGAAGAGGAAGTACACAGGAAATACATTAGTTATCACTCCCATGTCTTCTCCACCTTTTCACTTCTTATCTCCACCCGATGTCTCAGACCCCAGCCAAGCTGCCTCTCCTTCTCGTCTCCACCTCTTTCCTTTTCTCTTTCTGTTTTTCTCTTCCTCTCTCACACACACACACACGCCTCTAAAAATGACTTCCATGCTCCACTTTAGTGTCGGGCCCTGGGATCTAGATGACACTTGGCAAGCCGCAGAAGCCGCGAGACAACTGGATGAAATATTTAAATGAAAGACGGCAGGGGTAGGAAGAGGTGAAGAAAGGAAGCGGAGAAAGAGGGAGAGAAAAAAGAACACGGGACAAAGGACGGAGGGAAGGAGAGAGTGACGATATTCAGGCGGCGAGCAGAATGTGAAAGGATTTTCTTTTCTTGGCAAAGAGAAGGGGCCCGTGTGACAGGAAGCGCAGATGAATTGGCTTTCACCTATAAAGTAGCCTGTAGAGAAATAAACCAATATAGTATGAGATCACATCGCTTTGTCTTGGAATCATCTGCAAGTCTCAGTATGTGTCAAAGTGCTTTCAGTGCCGTGCCAGCTCAGCTGCTCAGAGGAGGGCAATGAATCTAAGACACGACCGAATGAAATGTAACTTTGTTACGGCCATTTTCCGACCTTAGAATTAAAAGCTTCTGCCTGACTTTTAGGACTTTTATCTGACTAAATACTAACGCCAGCATGGCCACAGTGGCCTTAATGACAGCATGCTGATGTTTAGCAGGGTTACTATAATCACAATATTAGTTTAACGTGCTAGCACACTAACACTTTATATCGCAGAGCAGAAAATGCAGCAGAGGCTGCTGGGAATAACGTGAGTTTTGCAGGTATTTGGTCGTAAAGGAAATTGAAAATCTGACCTGCATCATGGTGCTAAACTTATTACAATTCATCCTGAGGGGAACATGAATGTCTATACCAAATGTTACGGCAATCCGTCCAATATTTCGCCCAGAACCACAAATGTCAGGCTCATAACGGAACCACAAGAACAGCCATGGACCGGGAACCACGAACATCTGCAGGAAATTCATACAGTACATGAAGATATATTTTACTGGATGAGTCACAAATTTGGATTTGCTGGTGACACTAGATGAAAAGTAAACGAATCACCAGTCAATATAATTAATTATGTGATATATGGATATTAATATCCCGTGCAGAAACCATAGACATTTCTCTAAGTTTGACTTTTTTTGTTTTTGTAACACTAGTTTTACAAAGCAAATAAATATTATTATCAATAATAGTAAGTAATTAATATTAGTAGTAGTATATGGCCAAATCAAAGAGATCCATCCACTAGTTCTGTAGTCTAAAAAGAGACATTTCAAAGTCACTGTAAGGTTCTATAAGAATACAACTGCAAAGCCAATCAGTGCTCAGCTTGAACCCTTGAAAATTAATAACCTTTGTCTCATTGCTCTGTGATCGAGATTAAAGAAGCTTCAAAGATCATAAAATGGTGCAAAATCAGATGGTTTGAAAACTGACAGATAAATTGATGTTTGCATTGAAGACATTATGAATGACACTGATGCAAACTGCTGCTAATTTGTGTTATTTTTATTCCAGCTTGTAAACCGTAGCCAGTCACACAGCGCACGCTAATGTCTGTTTGTATTCGTAACCCGACGTTCAAACTTTCAGGAATCCGAGTGAATGAATGCACGCTTTAATCGCGGAACATTAGTAATCTGATGCGAACTCTACACTGCTCCTAACAGAGTTTGTGTCTGCTGATGACTCACCTACTGCCGCAGACACACAATGATAACAGCGACTACATTCAGAGCTCTGAGGACCCGAGCTTGTCGGGGAAACAAAAACAGTAGATGCAGAAAACAGACCAAAAACACAGTGACAAAGACAACCCCTCAACAGGGATTAGTAGAATTTGTTGCATTTGCATAGGTTTTAAATACGCTGTTGTTAACTTATTTAAAATGTGTATCAGGGTATGTGTGTTAATATTTAATACATTGATTATGTGTATTAAAAGAAAATAAGAGCACAGTCTGTTTATTTTTCCAAATCAGTGCTCGCATTTCTGCCTCAGCAGAGTTGTAAAATTCTAAACAGAACATGTCCTCAGTTTTAAGAGGTTCTATCTACAAAATAAAAAAATACGATGAAATTTTGATGTTATATATTTAGTGCCTATTATTTTGAGAACTTTAATATCTCAAACCAGGACTGTAGACAGATCTTGGCTGGGGCAGTCCATTGCCTAAAGTGCAGACATCCATATCACATACAAGATAGAGCAAGGTGTATGAGTACTGTTCATTCAGTTGCTCTCTTTAATTATTTTCTCAGCTGCATGCTGGTTGTGCAAATGCTTATTTTAAGGTGCATGCATGTGTGTGTTTTGCCTGCACACGTTTGTGTGTGTGTGTGTGTGTGTGTGTGCATATCCTGTATATAAATAATTGTACTGTATTGTACATTCGTAAACATGTGCATGGGTTTGTGTTTGCACTATAATTTATGCTTCTCTGTGCTGCATCTCTGTGTGGTTCCCATCACTGTGAGGTCCTGCTTGCAAAGGACTGTGCTTACCGTGCAGGGCTGGACATTAGGCCTGTCTGTCAGAAAAAAAAAAACGGCCAGTTTATTAGTTTGTACAGGCAACGAAGTTAAATGTGCAGCAACATAAGTGACTAATATTTTACTGTGTCCTGAAGTGTTTGAATAACTGGGTAAAAAAAAGTCAATAAAAATGAAGATTTGATATGCAAAGTGTGTTATTTGTATTTTACAGCACATTATACTTCATTTCCCTCGTGTGCAGAAATGTTCTGAGTTTGCAGAAACTGCAGCCACTTTTTTTGTGACCATGCAAGCATGTTGAATCGCAGATTTATGAAGATGATGTTCTTGAATGGATCGTGAAAAGAAAGTCAAAAAACAGAACACATATGTAGAACATGCTGGCTGTTTGCAGACCAGCTTCAGGTCATAATTGTGTAAGTTGAACGCCATATGTGCAAGAAAAAAAAAATGCGTATGTGTTTTCCATTCATACCAACAGTTTCCGGTTATTGTAGCAAAAAGAAAGAGAGAGAGAAAAAAATATCATGTTCTCCAAAACAGATTCTGCATGCAGCAATGAAAATGCTAACGTATTGCCATCCAGTAGTTCAGAGTAAAGTATTACTTCAAATAAACATTCTGTTTCCCAGTGCTGGGCTCAGTGAGTAAATGGAACGGAGAAGGAACAGAGGGGTTTTCTCCTCTGCTGATTGGGTGCAGATGTGAGCCCCAGTCTGGGTTTGGTTAAAGTCTCGCTGCCAGGAATATTCGCTACAATTCAATAAATAGAGCTGTTAGGAGCAAGGCATTTCCTTGTCACCATGTCAAGGTTTCTGAGCGGATGTTTCATATTTGGTGTTTTCACTCTGCCTATAGTGTATCTAATGCTCAGTCTGTACACTCAATATAAAACACTGTAACTCAAGAATGCTGCTATTGAAAAGCTGCAGGGACAGATTACATGATGCATTTGAACTTGAATCTAGACTTGGATTTACAGATATGTGTATTGACTTCAACTGATCATGGTTTTTAAATTGTAATATGTATGATTTTGGGCCCAGGATTTTTATTGCATATGGTTTTTACACTTTTTGAACTCTCACAGTTGTACAGGATCAGTGATACCCATATCAATTTAGGTTTAGGCAATCCTAACGACGACAAAACAAAAAAGTGTGTATTTTCTTAGTGATTTTAAAATAACAAAATAGATCACACCTCAGGAAATCAGTGACTACAGAGAAACAGTGGCATCATATAAAACTATATCATGTCGGGCCCTGAAATAACTTTGAATGCTTAAAAAGTGTGTTTGAGGAATGTGAAACTATTCCTGTAACTGCTGATTATAGTTTAATGTTCTTATATACATATCATAAATGTGTGTAATGCAAGCACCTTCTCTAAAACCTAAACCCCACATCTGCACACACACATTCACAGCCAGGATTATTGGAATCCGGTGCTATAAAGGAATATTGTCTAATATGCAAGACTCAATTGAATTGCTGCAATTCAAAAAACTTGAGCCACTACATGAACCCAGTACCTGTTCTCTGTAATGAAGAGAATGATTTGCAAAAAAAATTAAAGTGTGCAAAGAAAATAAAGTGCTGCACATTCGGAGGTGGACAGTATTTAGCGGTGACTTCATCGTCTATATCAGCTCACGCTCGTGTCCTCGTCTCCTACATTACTCCTTCACGGCTCCCTTTCGTTAATAATCTGCCTTTGCTTTCCCTCTCCTCTTTCCTCCCGCCTCCTCCTTTTCTTTCCTCCCCTGTGCCCATCCGCAAGGCGATCAAATCATCGTATGGAGAAATCCTGGTGATCCAAGAGGGCCAGGCAGAAAGGTCACGGAGAGAGTCCGTAAAATGGATGAAGCCTAATGATTAGCTCAACCTTTACCTAATCAATAATCATTTATCCAACAATATCACCGGCAGCCATAGCCCCATTTGCCATTAACCTCAGCGGTGAGGAGAGAGGCAGTATTGTTTCCTCTGGCAGCTTTACGGCACTCAGATGAGTGGTAGGGGCTTGGATGGAAGCTTAAGGTTGGATCTTGATGGCTCAGATCCTATTAAGGGACTGTAGGTATTTTAGTGTAGCAGTGTCATATAATTACCCTTTTGAATGATTGACTGTGACACCGGCTGTTGAAATGGTAGAATCGGATGGTCTTTTTTATTAAAGCACATCGTGATAAAAAGGTCTTACGTACATGATATGAATTAATTGATGCACTCTTGAAATTATGTTAAAAAAAATACAAAAAAAAAAGTGTCATTTGCTGTCAAACTTTGAACAGGAGCGGCTCCTTTTTTTTTTTTTCCTCAGCAGCTCCGTTTTGCTTCTTTGCTGCAGTTTTAAGAAAGAAAATGAACAATATCTGTGTGTGTTTAATTCGGATTTTATTGCTTTTTACAGCAAAATACCGGAAAAAAACTGCAGCCTATCCTGCGACATAGAAAACACATCTCCACACATTCCCTCTCCCTTTCACACACACACTCACGCAGCAGCAGCAGCATCGCTTGTCTCCTCTGTGTCTCCATGATGCCATCTTCATCATAACCTCTCCCTCTTTATTGCCTTTAATGACTCCCCCTCTCCTTTCATTAATTCTTTATTGATTCATCCTGACGTTGCCTGAATTATTTTCCAATTACAGCAAATAAAAGAAAAGGAAAAATCCATTGCAAATACATGCCTGCGTATGTGTGTGTGTGTGTGTGTGTGTGTGTGTGTGTGTGGAGTTATGCACCTACACCAACCTTTAACTGTATGCAGTAGATACCTACACATATCCACAAGTGGTTATGGTTATTATTCAAGGTACGCTGGTACCATTTAGTGCATGCATGGACTTTGAAAATTCGCAAACGTTCGGAGCAGACGTGCGCACACACACACACACACTCACACTCGCGTGCAGAAGAGGTGAAATGTGGCGGCAGAGAAAGAGTAGTAAAAGGTCACAGGAAGCTAATGGCTGCAGCTATCTTACATGGAATAAGTTCAGACACTTTGGACAGGTTTGTGTGCGTGTCACAGAGGAGCAGGGGCCGGACGTGAGCAGAAAACAACACAAACAACACAAACCCCGAATCAGACATGTCCATGGAGAAGTTTAGAGCCACACAATTCACAAGGGCAAACACACGCACACAAACACAGATACATATCACGCGTAGTGCAACGCAGGTATAATTACAGAATCTTTTAATATGTTGTTGAATGATGCTACTGATACCAGAGAGGTTCAGTCGCAGAATTAGCCTCAGAGGTCCATCAGATGGCTCCAGTTAATGCCCACAGGTCATTAATTACAGCAATTATTCACCTTCATATCGCAGACACATATCGACTGCTGTTTTTGCGCTCCGGCCCGGGTTGTCTGACGATGCACCCAAAAGGGCAATGAAAAAATAAATGCATTAAGCATGTGCATGTTTTTGTGAGTGTGTATTGAGGATGGCGATAGATTTTTTTTTTACCTGTATGGGAGTCTTGAATTGTTTATTATGTAGTGTACAGTGCAGCAGCTCCTCTGATGTCCAATTAGATCGCATTACTCTGAGGCGGTGTCACAGAATGTGATGGTTAATGATGTAAAACATGCCTGATACAAATACACAAACGTGCACGTGAAGGTTTTTCGCCATCAGTCAAACATTTGTCTCATGACTTAGAAATGAACAGCGGGGAGGAAATTAAATTAACCTCGACGCACTTACCTGAGAAGCGTTTTGTTGTTCTGTTGCTTGTTCTGTTTCTGCAAATGCGAGCCATGTGTTGTCTGTTTTGTGTACGTCTGCGTGCATGTACAGCACAGCGTGTTCCGACCTCTTAACCGCCTGTATGCTTGTATTTACAGTATATCCACCCACCGTGCACGCCCGCCTTTTGCGAATGTGTGTTAAATTTGTCCCGGAGTATGCATTTGTGCATTTGTGCATGTGTGTGTGTGTGTCCTGACCTCTTCTGCCCTCTCTCTTCCATCCCTCCTTTGAGAGTGTGTGTGATATACAGAGCTCTAATTGTCAGGTCTGGCCCCCACATTCCTCGCCTCGGCCAGCCTACCAACACTGTGTCACTTTAACAACCGCGAATTATCACCCGCGATGGAGATCTCAGCTTCACAGTGGCTCTATGAGAATATAGATACATTTCCTTCAATAAATTGCCCCCCCTCCCCTCCAACTGCATAACCACACACACAACTCACTACCTGTTCCCACACACCCCCCCCTCCTCCCTTCACATTCACTGCTCTCTGACTGACGTTTTTACCGCAACATTATTGCGTCTGCCTCAAGACGGGAGAGTCGTCGCTGCACCAAATGTAGCTAAAGTATCCACCTAAAAGGCGGATGAGATGAATCCAGCCCCCTCGGTATCATTTGACCGGGGGTTTATTGATTCTCACAGGGCTGAGCGGGATCAGAGTGGGTTTCCCATAAAGTCGGCGGGGCCACGGTGACAGCAGACAGGACAAGAGGACAGGGCATAAAGAGTACGATAATACATGTCTGGTGACTGGGGATCGTTTCTTATAATAACATCTGTTCTTACTTAATCTCTGCTCGGGCTACATGCTGCTTCATCTTGCACAAACGCATCAGATCCTTTTTTTTTTTTTAAAGTTGGAGCGTTTCCAAAGAGGATGTGTTTCATGCATTGCATTTGTTCCTTTTCTTGCTGTGAAATGAAATTTTCTGTTGAGACAATAAAGTTTGAATGAAACCAAAGGCAGAAGGGTATCTCTTTCTCTTTTTTTTGCTCTTTTTCTGTAAAAGTAAGTCTCTGTCACACTTAAGCACCCGCCAGAATAAAACAAATGATATCCTAAATTTCACTTTAAAACCCCCTGAAAACATGCACAAATGGTGAACAAAGTCATTATCAAACTGGACCATTAGATCTCAGCCTGCCATGTGGTTCATTTTTATATCAGCGCTAAACAAAAATAATTCCAACCACCCAATCGGATGCAGCCTAAGTACTTCAGCATGGCCGTGCGAAGCGAAGCAGTCATCTTCTCCAGCGGACGGGATGCCACGTAAGTGTTTCAGTCTGTCTTTATAGAAGTCCAGGCCAGCTCCGCTACAGGCTCAGCCAGGACCGGGGGTTTGGCGTAATGAAAGGCAGATTGAAAAAGGCTCTTGATTGATTTCCTACATCTTGATTTGATATCCTGAATTAATTATTTGAACTTGAATAATATATAAAGGAAAAATAAATGTAGAACACTCAGGGGAAACAAGGAGAGGGCTTCAGTGCTGCCGCCCGACGCTGCTGCGGCTGCTGCACAGATACTGTATCTCTTGCTCAATCTTATCCCCTGTTGCTCCAGAGGAAAGTGTGCATGTGTGTGTGTGTGTGTGGTGTGCATACATGTGTGTGGCGGTGCAGGCAGCTGTGGTACATGTGTTTGTTGCAGTGTAGTTTTTGTCTGTGTGTGTGTGTGGCAGGGAAACAAAATGAAGGTTTGTGTGGTTGACTTCTTACACTGTCAGTCAGTTTCTATAATATGCTTTGTATATATGTCAGTATGATTCAGAATGCAGGCTCCATACAGAAACGGTATCTGTAACTATAAACCGAGGCGTTTATTCATTAGACATTGTGTTAAGTGTTTGTACTCTGCCACGTTACTGTTCATCTAAAACATGTAAAGTTCTCTGATGCTAGGACTAGACTATCAAAATCCATGTCAGCACAAAGATGCATCAAGAGACATAATTGATATTGTTAGATTAACAATGGCTCAGATGGAAAAAAAAAGGCGTCAATCATTGTAACAAACTGACACAGAATTAACTCTACTAACCGTTTTAGCGTCTTGCAGCTCATTTGTTTTTGTATTTTATGGCCCACAATTCTACTGTTTTGGTTCAGTCGCAGGAGGCAGCTGTTTTCTGGCAAAAAGGCTAATAAACTCAGTGTGTGTTCCCGCCCAGGGCCGAATGGAAGACAGTCAAAGTTAGCAGCTAGTTGGTGAACACAGAGGAACAGCTACAAAGCCAGAGAGTCCCCTTAGGAGATGATGGAGACCAAAACAGAGCTAAAATATTAGAGAATATTGAACGTGGATTTGTCGAGAAACTGTTTGATGATGTGTTTGCAAAAGCTAATTTACAAAGTGGTCAAGTCGAATTTATGTGCATTAACTTGGACTCTGGAAGATTGTGATTGACAGTTTTCACATTTTATGAGATTTCATACATTTTACTGGGAGCTGCCAAATTATATAATAATTAAGTGTTTTATTATTTTTCAAAACAACACATTCCAACATATTATTAGCTATTCATAAATCCTACTACTACTACTACTACTACTAATGATGATAATAATAACTTTGCAATCAAGTGAACTAGTACTATAGACCACCCTAAATGTTATTGTAGGCCCAATTTAATACAACAATATCTGCAGTCAGGCTACCTTGGCCTGAAAAAATATCTGTGAAATAAAAGATTAACCATTTATTTAAAAAGTAGTCAAGACAATTCATTATGGAAATATGAGTCACAGTGTTAAATCCATCGCTCAGATTTGAAATCAGGATTTATGACTGCGGCAAACTTTTCATTCTGCATAAAGCCACTGTCAATGAATCACACGGTGACACCAGACACCAGCTCTCTTATCAGTAAAACAAGAAACCTAGTTTCTCCCAACAATAAAATATTCTAAACTACAGTATCATCCGCATATAGCTCATTTCCTCATACAGGTGCCAGGGGCCAAAGCTCATTCTGTTGTGGCATCAGAGGAATCATTAAACACTCTTCCTGCTCATCTTCTCCTCTCAGCCAGGAGAAGAAGGATGAAGGGAAGGTGAGAGATGCTGAAGGAGGGAGGAATGCTATCAGCTGGGTTCAATTGGACAACTATACTCTGCCTTCTCTCGCTGCCACCTATTTTGTTCTCCCCCTCTCGCTGCTGACACCCAGATTATCATTAAAGAAGACGACTGCCATGCAGGTGCTGATTTGCAGGGAGCTTCAACCAATCAATTTCAAAAGTTAAGATTAACAGTAAAGGCTTTCAAGCTCCCTGTTCTCTGTCCTCTCACTACCCTGTTCCGCCTCCTCAGAGTCTTACTCACGATCTGTTGTCTCAATTTCCCTCGCCTCGCCTCCCTCCCTCTTTTTTTCTTTATATTTTAATCTAAGCGAGAAATGAAAGGGGAGGCCTTTAAATTTCATAGCTTCCAGAAAACTGTGGCAAGTATTCATTGTCGTTCCACTTTTCCCTTTCAACCTCTCAGCTGGAGGCCCTCGGCTCGTGACATCTTTATATATGACGCCCTGCTCTCAAATTGCCACTGACGCCTTTAGATGAGCTGCACTGTGATCTCGGAATACCAAAACACCCCTGATAGATTTTTCTTATTGACACATGCTGTAACAGAGATCAGCACGTGCACCGTAAGCCCAAGGCCTCACTCATCCCGTCACATTAAGAGCACCTACACTGAACATACCCACAACCAAAGCAGCACATAATTACTCCCCGGGTATTTTAGGATAATTGTTATAACTTATGATAAATACTTTTTTTTTTTTCTACTTTGAAACAACCTGCTTCACGGAGAGGATCAGCAATGTCATAAAGAACGAGGCACAGCTTTTAATCATCGGGACAAATACACCATTAACTTTTGAATTCATTTCCTGAATCTGCATCGGCTATGGTAAACTCTTCCTCATTACGGAAGCAGATGCTTTAAAAGCCAGACTGGATGGGATCAAAGGCCAGCGAGGGAGAGAGAGCGACTGGCTCCCTTTGCTTGCCGCTCGAGCTCATTTTCATTATCATCCACCGACTAAAACATCTATCGCATTATGCATTAACGGTCTAAAAGCTCCTCTTTTCTCCGGCCTCTTGAACACCTTTTCCGTATTAGAGAAAGTCGTGGCGACCAAAGCATGGCAGAAAGCCTCGCGCCAAGTCGATCAAATCACCTGCACTAATGATGACAACTTGTGGAGTGCGTTTGATGGTTGGAAAAAATTGGAAACGTGTGTGTGTGTGTGTGTGTAGACGCACATACCAAAACACACAATCGTTAACTCTTTTCCTTGTGCAGGAGTGTGCACAGTGTATGTGTGTGCCTGTGTGCTGGGCAAAGGCTGGAGAGAGCCAAGGAGGCTGATGGTAATGTATTTTTCTCCAAACAAGAAAGATTGCTGAATCCCTGCCTCCTGGAGCAGGGGGGCCTTGAAGGAGGGTGGGGGGGAAGCAGGGAGGGGTTGCGTAGTGATGCCGGGGATTCAGGTATATGGATGGCCTAAGGAGGTTTCCATCATTCATAAAGTGCGGCCACCGTACGCGCCTTGACGCCGAATTGATCTTGCAAAAGAAGCAGGGTGGCAGAGCGACCACTTCATTAGTCTCCCCGAGCTACAAATCACCTGCTAGTGCTGCGGCACTCAGAGGGGCCGGTGTTACCTACGCTACATTACTACAGCCTCAACAGTCTAAAGTGACCGGCCATTCACACAGCCATTATGAGTGAGTTATGTGGCAATGCAAAAATATTCTCTATACATCTAGTATTACTGTGGGTCACAGTCAACACTCCCACGATAAATGTGCAGGCTTTAAGTGCGGCATAATCCACAAGTAAAAAGCTCTGCAGCTGAAGCTCATTCTGCTTTTCGTGCATCTGCCTGTACCAAAAGCAAAAAAAAAAAAAGAAGTATAAAAGCAATGGTCAAAGAGGAAGTGAGATCACTCCTCTGGCAGAAAGTAATGCATATTTTTGGTTGCATTCTGATTGCATCCCGTGTTGCTTGTACATGTCTACAAACAAAAACAAAGAGCGAGGAACAATACACGCAGCACCGTATTTAAACTACAGGTGTAGTCCCTATGGAGTAGATGATCTGATTGGATTTTGGAGTGTACTGCTGCATGATTTTACATATTAAGGAGGGAAAATAATGAATTAAGGAGGGGAAAATAATGAAGCATTATGCAGCTCAAGTGCTTTTTTTTGTTTTCATCAGCTTTTTCATCAAATTGCACCTTAAACGACTTCATTTTCTTCAACGGGATGTGTTGCAAGCGCAAACTCAGCTGCACGGGACGGTTTCAGGAAAAACACGTTGCACATACATGTTTCAGATTGTCCAGGAGGGTTACGTCTAACACTATGAAAAGAATGGTCCTTAAATTATATGTATTTAAGCCGTCTACACATTACCCTACTTTGAACAGTCTCTATCAAGGAGGTCTCAATGAGTTATGCCTTTGTACGTATTACAGTTATGTCAGTTATGCATATTACGCCACATTGTCCCATATAGGTATAAAATGTTCTGATTCCTCCTCACTTGCTCCCTTTCCTCAACCGGCTCTCATAGAGATCATGCAGGAAGCTTAATCAGAGTTTCTGCGGTGGTTGAATCAGATGCATTTCGTGTCAATGCAATGAAACGTGATCCACGGTTCTTTCCACACATACTTTTGATGTGCTGATTGTCTGAAGAGTCTTGAAAAAAGTGAACTGTGTATAGAGAAATGTGAGTTAGTGATTGTTAGAAAAAAAAAGAAGCTGACTGAAATGAAGCACTTAAGCTTTCATGGTTGAAAAATCATTACCTTGATTAGCTAATGCAGGTCATAGGTGCTGCATTAGTATACACGATGAAAACTTATCACACACTTGTTAAACTGTCATGACAGATGCCTCATCCATTTGGAATTTCAAGGATGTTAAAACCAATGCCACACTAACACCCAGAGGAGCAGGGAAACAGACATGTTCAAATTATTAATGGAATTATCAGGCATACAGAGAATTCATTTAGATACTCTAAACGCTAATGTTATTCCAATATCAGGTGACATTCAACAGTGCCCCAATGGTAAAATGTTATAGACAGCAGTAAATTTGATATCACATTGCATCATTACCTGACAGTATTTTTAATTCATGTATTTCTTTTTTGTATTATCCCAATGTGACCAGCAGTGAGCCTCATTGGACGGGGCATACTGTGGGAGTCCCATCAGTTCTAGCTCACACTGTGCAGGTGCAGCAACAAGGACAACAACAACAACTGGCTTCACCCTGAGTCTTCATGATGGCTGATGAAAAATGGATTTCTGATATTACAACCAAATCAGCGTAACATGTTATCTGTATTAATCAGGCAGTGAGCTTCATTATCATTATAGAAAGAGCTCATGATAAAAAAAACTCATGAATTACATTGCAACTACATAATCAGATTACAAAAAAAAGCCCAGATTGCATTTGAAAACATGTAATTAGATTATAGTTACATTGTCAAGGATTACTTAGTTCCTCCAAAACAGCCTTCAATTCCTGCCAGTCGTCATCACTTCAGCTTCAAAAATGTGCAACACATGAAAGAATTTGTGGTTTTAAAGTTTGACCTTAAAGTAATCATAAACTATAATTTGAATTCAGTAACGGACATTTAAATATAAGCTGACCAAACTCTGAATTTAGGTTATTATTTTCTTTAGCCTAAATACATTTTCAGCTACTATTCTTCTATTACCCCTCCTAGTTCTCTCTCTCTCTCTCTCTCTCTCTCTGTCCTGTTTTTTTTTTCTTGTTGTAAGTCACTTACACAGATTTCTTATAAATGTCAGTGACATTAAAATATTGGCTCCCTAAAACAAATCTGATCTGTAAACTATCAGAGAAACAGAGGCAGTATGTTTAGTTTATTCTGCTTTCTTGCTTTCTGTGGGCAGGAGCCCTTAACCATTAAATGTCTCTTCACGTCCCTGAACATGAGCTACAATTTTTTTTTTTTCTCTTTTGACTGAGACACAAGTGCATCTTAAAGCATCACCTGCAAATGTAAATAACTTTTTCTCTCTCTCGCCTATAAACTACAGCAATAACTGCAGAGTTTAGTCACGATAGCTGACAGCCCAGTATCCCAGAGAGTTGAGGGAGATTTCGCTTCTCTTGATTTACGTCCATCGATGACGCTCAGTGCCAGCACAGGATGTGTGGAGGTCGGGATGGTGGATTGGAGTGTAGCGCTTGTAACTTTTAATGCAAGAGGCAGGGGTTGGTCCCCCGTCACAGACTTGGAATTCAAGTTTGGCTCCATGACCACAATCATTTTCCAGTCTCCCCAAAGTGCCCAACCTTACCCATAGTTTGTTTACCATAAACCCCAAACTTTCCCTAACTTTTATCATACCCAGTTGTCATGCACAGACATTGTGGAAAGACATTGAATGTATTCCAGGATTGTCCAACATCAGTGTTTTTGTGTAGCATTTACAGATGTGGGTGGGTTTAAGGTACATGATAGAGTTTGTTTTTTGTAAGCCACCATGACTAATATCTGTCAAGTAATTACCTGATCGTGAAATTTAGAATTCCAGAATGAGACATTACATCTTGCTACATTAAAGCACCACGGTGCTTTGCCGAACACAGGACTGTAGCAAGCCTTCTTCCACTCTGAATCTCACTACCACGCCGCATAATTAGTCCAATATTCTCTTTATACTGGCAGGTTCAGAGTAATGATGCCGAGCAGTCAGAGGGAAGATGGAGCACTCACTAAGGACTTGGTTTGTGATCTCTGAGGAGGCAACTTCACAGAGGCAGGGCAGAGCGAAACAAAGTGCGAAGGCCTTCCATGTACACAAATCTTGTCAATGGTAATTGATTGCTGCTGGTCACCCACACAGGACCCGGGACGAAATCAAGTGGCTTCTCCATAAAACAATGTCAAATATTGATGATATTTCTCTTCCCTGCCTCTAGAATGAATAGCCTCATCCTCCCTGTAGTTTTGATGAATGTTTGTTATTGCCTCCCCTTCTTGTTGTCTTTCTGTTTCTGTCATTTTCAGCAGCTGCTTGCTTGCTAGCATGGAGCTGTGGTATTTTCTGCATTTTTTTCCACCACTTTGCAGCAAACAAAACCGACTGCTGATGTAATCTAATTATTGATTGCATTATTATGAACTCAATTCAAATAAAACATTTTTTTTTGTTTTTCATGATAAAGCTGTCTGTGTGTGTGTTTCAAGGGTAAAAACCAAACTGAATAACTTGCTGCCATGTCCTCGGTCTTGCCCAAGTCTTTTAAAGGCTGATATCCCCTTTTTGTTATGACAGTCTTCTCCCTCAAACAAGACACAAAAGACATCGTGCCACGCCACAAACACAGTTTTGCCACCACAGAGGCAAAATAGTTGAGACATTTGACTTGGAAATACACAAAGTGAATTCAATGCCTCTCTGGCCTTTTTTTTCCCTGTTTCAACTGTCAAAATCCCCCCCCCCCCCCTTTTTTTTAAAGGAAAAAAAACAAACTATTCTCCCCCTCTCTTATTGTCTGTTTAAACTTGCATGGCCCTCCCACAGCCTTCCACACTCTATCCCCTCAACTGTCAGCGTGAGAGGTCTAAAAGCTCGTCTGGTCCACTGTTTCACATCAGAAACGGTTTGTGTGTTTGTCAGTTCTGGGTCTTTGGGAGAATGAAACAAGAGAGACAGAGAGAGGGGGAAAAAAAGAAAAAAGAAAACAACATATGGAGTTTATGATGAATGTCGGAGGGGACAGTACATGTTTTCTGTGATGATGGGGGAGTGGGGGATTTTGGAAGACGCTGTCTGTCTGACTTCTGTAGCTTAACAAATGCATCAGAACGACAGCCATCAATTATTCAACCCACTTGGTTTGGAAAAGTGTGTATCTTTGCGTGTGAATTAGGGGGTCGGGGGTGGCGTGGCAGGGGGGGCTGGGATAAACGCTGTGCAGCGGAGATACGGGAGCAGCACTGGTCCAAGGGGAATTTGGACTCCAGGAATGGAGCGATTTGCACCGAATACTGTGGAGCCATTAAGGGGGTGGGGGCACTGGGTCTCAGAGGTGGGCTCATGTTGTACTGATCTTGCACCAGGGGAGAACATGAAAGACTCAGTGACTAACTTCCTAAGTGATGACCGTGCACTTTGCCACACATGAGGCTTGCACTTGATAAAGGTGGAGTGACCATAAAACATTGTTATTACACCAAATAATTTATAGAGGATGGAGTATTCCATATTAGTGCAGTGGTGTTTTTAATAACTTATAATAAAGTCTATCGTAAATCATACTTTGTCTGGTTGTCAGTGTCAGTCACAGTAAAAATGTCCTTTTTTATACAGGGTTGGGATTTATATAACGCATTGTGGACGTTGTTGTTTTTGCTACATTTTCAATATAAAGTGTGTCCATAACATATTGAAATGTTCTTTGTAATGTGGTATATTACAGAAATATAATATTTCTTTCACATTGGGTTTATTATCTCAGATTGTGATAACATTACTCATATTGTGTGTGTGTGTGTGTGTGTGTGTGTGTGTGTGTGTGTATATATATTATATATATATATATATATATAGATATATATATATATATAGATATAAAATAGCACAGTATGAATATATATATATATATATATATACATACTCATACTGTGCTATTAATGCAGTTAAAATACATGTGAGCATTGTTTTAGTCATGTAACTATCATGTATTAAATGCCATGCATAACATATGACTTATTTACTTGTCAGGTGCTATATATGACGACTATTTTACACGTTATTCACAAACCATTCAAACAATTTCTCCTTTCGCATAAGAACGCTGTAGGAAACACACTGTAACACACAAAGAGAAAAACACACAAGAGTGATGCCCTGAGACACATGTTGCTAGGACACAGGCACCAAGAGTGGTAACAAGCTGTCTTGTTTGTGCAGGGTACATGTGTGTGTACGTGTGAGCGTTTAAGTATATGCATTTATTTGTGTGTGTGTATGTGTGTGTGTGTGTGTGTATGTGTGTGTTAGAGTGATAACCCGCCAAGGAGACTCAAAAGAGGTAGCTAATGGACTCCAACCGCGGAGCGCTTGTCACAAACATTTCTGCTGTCACAGCAGTTTATCACACGTAACACAATGAGACACCCTCCCTACACACACACACAGACACACACACACACACACACATGTACACACTGTCCCAAAGCAGCCATTTGTCCCAGCTTGCAGAGAGTGGATGGTAGGGGAGCAGAGCAGAGAACAAAGGAGAAGAGACAGACAGAGAGAGCAGTTGTGTTTTCACAGTTGTTTTAGCAAATTTGATGTGACAAAGTGAAAAAGAGGGGCACCATGGCACCACACTGCTCCTGACTGAACACACGCTTGACCCTGCAGAGATATGGGTGTGCACACTGACTGTTCGACAGACCAGTTTTAGCCTTTTATGATGAACCATGATGCAATCAGTGTGTTTTACCTCTGGATTTCACACGATCGAAACTTACGTACTGGTCTAATGCAGATAAGTATTCATACAATCATATCGATGCCACCTTGTATACACACGTGAGCAGGGTGTTGTTAAATCTAGCAGCCAGTGATTATCGGAGAAATAGAAGTGTCCATAATTAATGCCCAGTTTTAGAGTCAGTGCCTCAGTGGCGGCACTCACAGGACAGTGCGCTGCATTCACACAGCATATCTCTCTCTCTCACACATACATGCCAGTCATGCGTGGGTTGATCCACATTGAGTGGGTGCCCGCGGTCGCCCACGTTCACGAGTCACCAAACAATATTTTTAATGATATTCGGGTCGCGGTCGGACGGGTTGTTTGAAATAAAGATGCTGAGTAAAGTTTTGTAATTTATGTAGTAGACAACATTTTCTGTGAAATACACAGACTTTATTGGCTGAATAACTGGCGTGAAGATGCCACGAGCTCTACAGGAGGTAGAGAAAGTATAGACAGCTTTTTAAAATGCGGGTCAGGAAGTGGGTTGGGTACAATATTTCACAATTATTTGCTGCGTTCTGAGTTTTGGTTAGTTTAAAGCGTCGGTCGGTGCAGGTCGATCAAACATGGACCCGCGCATCACTGATACACGCACATCTAAATACTGGTATACATGCACGAAACATGCTTTACCTCTAAAATGACACACACTTAAAGACACAAACCTGGACGTTCAAACTAAAGCCAAAAGTAATTTAATCTCAGCAATCTTTCTTCAGTTATTTCTATTTGATTGCATTGAACTTGCATTATTGTCAAGATGATTCTCAGGAAGTAGTGGCACAGAATACATTGTTTGGTAAGCACCATAATAACAGTAATCCAGCTACCTGAGGGAAGCTGAAGACATTTCAGCAAACTACTATGATCGGACAAAAGACCAGCACAGACGCGCACATGCGGTTCATAAACTGTGTGGCTTCCCCAGTTCCTAATTCCCTGCAGCTGTTCACCTGTGACTCCCCTGTGTGACTAGTGTGATTACCTTCCTATGTGATCAGGTGCACAGGTGACATAGCAACAACAATATTTACCACATACGCACCGCCTAGAGCACCCATCAGAATTGGCTACAATACATCCAAACAAGTTGTTGACAAGGGCATTTTACTAAAAGGGACGACATGTTTCTTGTGTCTGCAGTTATTGATGAAGCACTCTGTATAATTCTAGTCAGCCTCATTGACTTCCGCCATCCACTAACAGAAAAAACAGAGACAGAAAAAAAAAGTTTAGTCTGGAGAGTGCTGATAACCAAAATGGTTTCCCTGTATGTACACGAAGAGATCGATAACTCATACACATGTTGTCAGATGATCTGCCATGTTGATGATTGTATGTTGCAAATGTCCTACCCAATGCAGTAATGCAGTAAATGACCCCTGATGATTTATCCTGGGTGGCAAGCTTTTGCATATCATCCAGCACGCAGAGAGACCACAGTGTTGTTGAAGACCTACAGTGCAGTGTGCCTCCTGCCAAGACACGAGTAAATGCAGGGTAATTGCCGCACAGATGTAGCCAATGTTACACAATTGCTTGAATTTATAACAGGAATAGATAAAGGACAGGTTTTCTGAAGCACACTGATGATCAGTCCACTGGATAAGACATTGAATTTTAGATGAGCACATTGACTTAAATATAGTGGCCCAGTCAGTAGCACACATCATACAGAAGACTGCCCCTGTAATGGAGCCTAGCAATGGTTCTTATCAAATCAGACAAAGCTGCCAGTGTTCAGCTGAATTTATGCTACAGTCAGAGGCACTTGTGGTAAAACTGATTGATAAGGAACCCAAACAGCTGTACAGTTGTAAATATTGCAAACCTTTTGTCAGATCAAATGCTTTTCGACACTCTATGTAATCAGAAGAGTGCTGGATTTTGAAGTCTTGGGCCTCACAGTGCGTTCTGTCTTTCAAGAATGGCAATTGTACTGTAAGCCATGTATACAAGCTGAAGGAGACTTTTCACTTCTTGAATGTCTGATAGCTTCCAGTGTCTAGTTGCACTACATGGACATGAGTCTATTGTATGTCCACACTAAGTGTAGGATGAAGTCTTTTTTTTGGGACACACAAATTCAAAAGTAGATTGACAGAGATCTTTCACAGTAAGCTGCTGGACAGTAGTGAGGGGTAAAATTGAGTTCTTACACCTGAGAGCACATATCCTCCTCATCAGGGTCTCTGATCCAAAGTTTGATGTTCGAACCAAATCCCAAGACCCAAGTCCCAAGAGATCGACGATGTGGACTGGTAGGTTGATTGAATGATGACAAAGACAAGCCTCCGGTTCAATCTCAAACACAGACTTCATTGGTCATTTCTGTCTGCGAAACTGAAGCAGAGACAACACAAAGCTGTGATCTCTTGAGTATCTCAATCATAAATTTGGGCTTAGTGTGGAAACGTGTTTTTGACCAAGAACAAGCGTTTTAAATAACACGATGACAAAGTTTGTGTTGTACCTTGGATGGTAATTTGTGTTCCATTGGTGTGACAGGAGACACGGCAATGCAGCAAAAAAAAACATCTCATATAGAATTTCAACAGCACCATCAGATCTACTTGAGAAGAAAGAGAATTATCTGCATCGGGAGTTTGAAACGTAACTCGCAGACTTTTCTTTGATTCGCTCTCTCATATCTCTGTTTTTAAATCTCTCTCCCCTCCTCTCTCTGTATCTTTTTCCTCAGTTTCATTTAATGCCCCCCCGCCACCCCAGCCCACCCCCCCATCCCCACTTCCTGACCCTTCATCTCGCCGTCCCCCCTCTCTCTCTCTCTCTCTCTCTCTCTCTCTCTCGCACACACACTCTTTCCATGCCTCTCTCTGCATGGCTGGGCTAATTGAGTATCTAAACAAACTAATTAATCATGGGCGTCCAGCGAAGACGGACAGGTCCAGAGAGGTGATGTTCATCAAACTGCCCCCCTCCCTTCCCCAACAACCCCCCCACCCCCACCCATTTTGTTTCCTTAATCCCCACTTGCAGTTTATTTTGCTGAATGCGCACATTCACTCCCCCACCCCACTCTCTCCTCCCATCCCGCCCACCCTCCCCTCAAATCCCTTTGCCATGGCCAAGGTTATACCCGTATACACACTCATTCACTATTTATGATTTTGCATAGAGGATAAGTGCCCCCCCCTCCGCCCTCCCCTCCCTCCACCTTTCCTCTTCTCTTAGAGTCAGGGTATCTGGGTACATTAATCAAAAATAATGAATAAAATGATCAGCCTGACAATGTGGCGAAGCCTCCCTCGGTTTCAGGAGGATAACCGACCAACTTTATTAATCAACATTTCCTGATTAATTGTTACAAAGTGTCATCCATAAATTTACCTTCATTTTAATAGTACTTTGGCCAACACTAACAATATCCCCCGTGACCACAGATTTATTGAGGCCTTGGCCGATTTGAGAGAGGGGAAAAAAGGAGAGAGGGAGCGAGAGAGCGAGACTGAGGAAAGGAAAACAACATTCCCTTTAACAATGCTTTGAATGCAGGACTGAGACTGTGGGTAGATTTGCAGCTCCTGAACACTTAGTCTTCAGAATTGGCCTAATGGCAGTTTGGTAGCTACAGCATGGCCCCATGGAGCTCTCTCTCTCTCTCTCTCTCTCTCTCTCTCTCTCTCTCTCTCCCTCTCTCTCTTCTTCCCCTGATAAGGTGAGGCGGTGGAGTAAACCATTACGGGTGACAGTTTCACTTTTCTCCCCCTAATTACTTGTTCCTGCCCATGTGGCATTTCTTAGAAAAATTTGTTGAATAATGACCGGCATTAAAATGGAGGCTCTTAAGAATTTATATGCACCGGCTTAATTCATCATGTACTTTCTTTATCTCCTGTGTAGATTTATATCCCGGCGTGTCGCAGGGCCCTCTGCCTTGTGACAGGGGCCGTCATCTCCTTAAGGGCACGGCATGTATATCAGTGACCCCCCCACTCCTCCTCCTTCATCCACCCACCCACTGCTGCCTTCCATCACTGGGCCTCGCTAGGCAGGTAGAGTGGAGACTGCTGGGAGCATTTGTTTCTCTAGTCGTTTGTCTGTAAAGCGTATTGGAGAGACGTCATAGATTCATGTTTAAGCGTGCTTGTTCTGCAAGTGCATAATCCTCTCCATTCTGAGCAAGCTGCTGGCTGTGCAACACATGTTTAAATAATTCACTTTTCTGAGTTTCATCATAGCTACTTTTGATAAACGAACACTGGACAACAGTGGAAGAGTGACAAGAATCTGGAGGCGTCCTGGAGGCTTTGGGTGCTCAACTTGTAAGAGCAGCATCCCTTGTTCTAGTCTGACCAGTGACCTTTGTTACAGACCCACCCTCTCCTCCCTCATTTCCTGCCACATCTCTACTGTCTAATATATAATGATGAAAAAGGAGCCAAAAAAAACAACGGTACAGAAGACTGTTGGACACTGATACGATGTGACACATCCTGTTTTGATATTCAGACATAAGGACTTGTTGAAGGGTCAGTGTGCCTCAACCAAAGTGTCTGTCGTCATATGTACAGACAAGTGCAACAAGTGAATCCCTCTGAGGAAAGATGGTCAAAGTGCGTGCCGTTATCCCAACGATTAGTGCTTCCTTTCACGCAGCCTGTTTAAGGCGGGAATACTCCACCTCACCATTCTGTATAATTGGTATGAAGACAAGGTTTGTCATTGTTCTGCCTCTGAGCCGGCAGCGGAGGTAATAACAGAGCCAAAGTGACGACTGTGTAAAGAGGCCGAGGAAGCGGGATGTACGTGGACGAACAAGAGAGGAAAAGGTGTGCAGTGGCAGTGAATGTGCAGTGCATGTTAGTCAGTGAATAAAGACTGCAACTTCTCAAGACCAAAGTAAAGCTCCCATGTGTTGTTTCCCAACTGCTGGAATAGCATCGCTATGACGATCAGCTCCACCTCCAATGAGGGGGGAGTCAGGTAGAGGTACCGAAAGCTCTGTTTTGCTTCCAGAATGTTGGCTTGCTATCTAAAATTACACACTGGGGCGGCATTATGCCAGAGTTGTTTGTTTCAGTGTAAAAAAGCCAAGCTGGCGTAATGACGGGCACTCTTTACAGCACTGTTGATGTGAGATCTCCGTGTCCTTTAATTCGTCACAATATCTAAAGTTTGTTATTCCACAAGTTTGTGATGTGCAAGTTCGGCTCGAGGTGAATATGAGTAACAAAAATGTAAAAAGGTGACTTCTGTGAACCACTTTAACAGACATCACGAGGATGTGTACATTCCTGACTAAACAATAAATCCTAAGCCATGGGCAGGTGTGTAAGTGTGTGTGTGTGTATGTGTGTGTGTGAGCATCCCAGGCATGCCATTGAAGCCAAGATTAATACCAGCACAAACAAATGCAGCGCAGGTGTAGAGTTTGTCCCTTTGACTCCGGCAGAGGTGATGAGTGTCTCTACAGTGCCGAAGACGTCAAAGTGGGATACAAACAATCCTGAAATATTAATACTAAAAAGAATTCACCATCACTACATGTGCGTCCGCATTTGAATACAAAGGCTTACATACATGTATAATATATGTTTGTATTTGTGTGTGCATTATACCCCCCCCCCCGCTCCCTATTTAAGAATGCAGAGTTTTTAAGTCAGGCATTAGGATGATTTATGAACGGGATCAGACGAAGCGTTCTCAGAGCCACCTACAGCCTCCCCTTTATTGCTGTTGTTTTTTACTATTTCCTTGGGGTAATTCACTACACGCTCTCCGGAGCGTACCCACTTAGGACGGCTTTCCACTTTCAAGGGCATCATGGTGGGCATCTAATGTGAAGAGCTCTAATGTCTGAACGGCTGGCAGCGACCTCTAGATCCCTCCATTCACTGCCTACCCTTTACTGGCACTATGCATGCTAAGTGTTTAGCATTCTTGCAGACCTGCAAGTAATTGTTTATTTGTTCAATATTCAATATTTTAGTTAGCAGCCGTTTACCTTGACCATAATTTAATTGCTATAATCACAATCTTTCCTTAACCTTCACAATACTGTTGCCTTGTGCTGACAAATTTAAAAAAAGAATGTAATCCAGGGTTTATCAAAATAGTCCAATATTACTCAGACAGACAAGTAAAATAAAAAAGTGTTACTGCAATATAAGTATGTAAATATAATCAGGAATAATTTCTAAATACTCAGTTGAAAATCGCCTCACGTGACTGTTAGTCCATGTTAGAAAGATTTTACTGTTGTACTTGGAGGAGGTTGATGATAATAATAATAATCATAATAAGAAGAAGATGAATAATAATGATAAAACAATGAACTCAATACAATTATAAAAATAGTTACGAGGTGGGGCGGTCGGTAGTGTAGTGGGTTGTGCGGCCGCCCCGTGTGTAGAGGCCACAGTCCTCACTGCAGCTGGCCCCGGTTCGAATCCTGCATCGGACGGCCATTTACTGCATGTCACTCCCCCTCTCTCTGCCCCTTGCTTCCTGTCTATCTTCAGCTGTCCTATAATTAAAGGCCAAAAAAATTATCTTAAAAAAAAAAGCAGCAAAGCATCACATTTGCGAAGCTGCAATCCATTAAATGTTGCCATTTGTGCAAAGAAAACAACTTAAACTATTAATTTTGTGTCGCTCATCTGACAGTTTCATCTCAATTTTCTTTACCATTGGGTAATTTAATCTACAGTGTAAGATAACAATGCATCTATTGTACGTAGAATTAGATTACTTCAATAACTGTAGCGGAGTGAAACAAACACATAAAGTAAATGTTGAGTAGAAATATAAAAGGTGCAGACAAATACTTGAGTAAGGTCAATCATACAGTATGTGTATATGATATATGAGTTATTCTGGGACTGTCAACATTTGCCTAAATACTCTCAGGTTTTGTTTTGATGTCTACTAGCACCTGTAAGTACTCCTTTCTTTCAGTTCATTGTTAGAAACTTTAAAAGTCATCAGCGAATTGTGTTCAAAAATTCTGGAACCGGGTGTGCTTCTGCATGTGTAAATATGCTTCTATATGTGTAAATATGCTATGTAGGTAGTTTCGCTTTTGTCTGTTTTTACAACTGGCAGTTTGCATGCGGTATTTTGTTTTAAAAATCTACCGGCTTCTTTTTCTGTGTCTGGTTTCTGCCCGCTCGAGGTGCTCTGTGTTATAAACTGACGCAGGCTGCTCGCAGCGTCCGTCAAAAATAGAACAGCTGCATATTTCGCCCATTTTTTTTTTTCAAACAAAGATTGTATTTGTCGTACGTAAACTTTTGTGATCTTTTTGTTGGTGTTGGCAAGTTTTTATTTAGCTTTGTTTACCCTTGTTTGTCTTTTTACATCAACAGAACAGTTGTACAGTTACAATATGTTGGGAAGTTGCAATAAATATCAATGCAACATGTTCTATATGCCTTTGTGTTGTGTCTCTCCTTGGTCTGTTAAGATAACTGAAACTTTTGTGAGCCTTTAAATCTCATTTGTAAATGCTTTATACGGCATAGATAGTGCCCACTTTAGATGAGCTCACACAAAATACTTAATTAAAGAGTAGTAAGTGCTTTATAACTGCCTGAATTCATGAATTCCTGCATTAATAACTGTTTATAGGTCATCCGTTGGAAATGGAATTTGTGAGTTTTTATAACACATCTACTAACACACTCACTAACCATTAGTACAGAAGAGTAAAACATTTATAACTGATTATAAACCACATACTAATGAGTATTTACGTCAGAAACATGCTTTATAAATGATGAATTCAGTATTGACTATTCCATAACTACTGTGCTTATCAATGATGAATAAAACAATTGTAACTGTTTATAAACTACATACTAATGAGTACTCATGCGTTATAAATGATGAATTGCTTAACCAATGTTTAATAGTGTGTACTCATTATAAAGTGTTACCGTAGTTTTTGTGCCTAAACCTAACCAAACATCAAGTATGCTGCTTTATTTTGAAAGTTTCAACTGGACATTGCATATTTATTGTTACAAACTTGATTCCTGAGACCGGTACATATAATATTGACACTAGAGGGATACCTACAGTGTCCTAATTTAAAGCATACTGTCCAAGCTGCCATATTTGACAAGGTGGGAGTGAGAGACTGTGTTGCCTGTACAGTATGTCCTCCTCAGACAAAGCAGACAGTCACTGAACTTCAAGAGCTCCTGCAGAGAGTCTCAGTGACCAGTCATCCTGCCACTGCACTAGCCACTCATAATGAAACATTTATATCATTATCATCAAGGACTTCTTCAGTGAGTGAGCACTGACTTTATGGCTGGACCAACAGGATGAATGTCTCAACTGTCATATTCAGACTGATTTGATTTCACTCTCTGGCTACTTGTGTGATACCACCAAGGCAACAATCAAGCAGAAAGTCACACGGCGTACCTTCATATTTTCCTTCAATAGTGTCAAAATAAGTTGCCTTTTATCCTTAATGTTCAGTGTCCAAAGATAAAGCACCTCATAATTTATACATGGAGGATTTGCCTTTCATTCTAGTGTTTGAGTGAAAGCAGTTCAAAAAATCCAGGCTCGAATGTACAAGACCATAGAAAGCGCATATGTAAATTATATAAACTGTCCTCAGGTACAACCAAGCACAATGTGCCCTGTCCAATTAAAGAATCCCTCCAGTGAATTCATTCATCTCCACGCTGAATGTGAGCTGTGATCCGATTAACCGACATGTTTGGCTTTTCACTTCGGGTGACCTCGGGCCCTTTGGGCATCTCTATGCTAATTGCATGCAAATGACATAATATCTGACACACTTTTGACGGGAACATAAAATGAGTGACATTATAACAGCGCAGACTTTCTATTCTTAACATCACGTCGGGGGCGGTGTAGTGTGGTGTCTAAGCTGCCAAGCGACAATCATACAGGTTTAAACATTTTACCCACTTATATATTACATGACTCCATCTTATGCTCGGTCATAAATAGCATCACAATGCAGTGTTTTGGTGTTTATTTTCCTCAGAATATCACAGTGTTATGGTTTAAAAATTAGATAATTTTGGTTTGACCTTTGACCTTTTAAACACCCAACCGCTATCCAGCTCATCATTTCCCCCGTAGGGCAGAATAAATCCAAATTCATGACTGAAAGGGAAAGCTTCATCTCCATGAAAACAACATCCCATAAATCGATCCCAAAATGAGTGATCGAGAAAAAAATATGATAATATATCCGCAGGTAGTGGAAAATGGTTCTACGATTAAATGCAGCGCTAAAAACCATTAATCCGGTGTACTATTTAGACACGCACACAAACATGCAAACACGCACACACACAAATAGCAACGCTGTATGTATCAATCAGGTATGACAGCGTTTAAGTGTGAGGCTGTGACATGACAGGAGCTTCCTGCCAGGAGGCTTGTCTTTCTAATGACAGCCACTGCTCTGGAACGGAGACAATCTGGGAGGCACGCACACACACACACACTCATACACATATGCACACACACTCGGCCTTTGCCTCGATCTCTCTCTTTGATAACTATCACTGTCAAGGGGAGACAGAGCCCAATGTATGACAATTTGTTCATTATCATAGTGAATAGATTTTCACAGGCTCCCCCGCCAGTCTGCCACTGGCGGATAGATGAATATCAAACAGGCCTCTCCTTTGTCCTAGGGGCCAAATTTAGGAAATAACATCTCATCCTACTCTCTGCCTGCCTCTCTCTCTCTCTCTTTCTATCCCCGCCAGTAGGACCAGTGACACCTCAAGTACCCATCACTCAACCCAGCGTGTGTGTGTGTGTGGGTGTGTGAGGACTATAAGAGTGTATTTCTGAGGAGAAGTTGTGAAATAGCAGCGATTAGAGAAATAGACAAAAATGTACAAGACAAACTCTGTGCAAAGTATGAACTGATCACATTATGATGACAACACAAATTCTAAGGTTTCTGTGTAAGTACTATATGAAGACACAAAATTGAATTTGCTGATTTTTTTACAAAATTATTATCATAAACATAAATGAAATATCTTTTGACTTCTGGTCACAAAGTAAATGCCTTTAAAAAGTGGATAACTGAGCACACCACAGTGCATACTTTAACAAAACACTGAGCATATTTCATAAGTCAAAACTGTGAGTATTTTTTTTTAACCAGCTGCTGACCGTAGCTCCATATTTATTTAAATAATGACACATTTTTTTGTCCCCAAATCAAATTAAAAGTCCCCAAAAGTAAAAATGACATTTGCCACCCAGTATATACATTTATCATTATTATGGTATATAGATGTTTTTTTTTTTTTTGTTATTGTCTACCCTGCGATAAGACATTCACTTCACTAGTGAGCTACAGTTTAGTACAAAAGTGTCTTTCACAACAGCAGCGGATGAAACAGACTCTTACGACTGAACCGCACTGAGTGTCCTTTTTTTTGTATTGTGTCCATCAAGGTAGCCAAAGGGTGTGTGTGCGTGTTCGACCCTGTTCGCTCTGTTGGAGCATGCTCAGCTGACCATGGCGGTCCATAATTAAAAGCTCCGCTATAGGAACAGGACAGCAGGCTGGATAGAGTTCCCAGACCTGTCAGGACCTGGCAACACAACTATACCTGCTTCTCATACACATACACGCAGACAAAGACTCCTTTGGTTTGGCTGTTTTAATTCTCTCTATCACACACACACACACATACACACACATTATGTGGAGAACTAAAGAAGGAACAGAAGGACAAACAATGAAGCGGAGAAAGGAATAATGAGATCAGTTTTAAACAATAAGTTCATCGCTATTATCTTCTTTATTCCTCAGTTCCTGTCCTTTCATCATTCCCTTCTCTCCTCCTTCTCCATCTCTGCTATCTCTGCATTGCATGTACATATGTATGATTGTTACTAGTATCACACACAGACAGTGAAAAGGCCAGACCAACAATCCCTTTTACCTACAAAGTTTTTTTTTTCCTTTTCTTTTTTTTTTCTTCAGTATGAGATAATTTATGAAAATGACTTTTTGCTCATTTTGTTTAATGTATGCACTTTAACAATTAATAATCCAAGTGCTGGGAGATTTTCAACTAAAGGCCATTAATTTGTATAAATCTGCCAAGCTCTGACAGCAAGAGATTTTTTAAACTGATCTGAGGGAAAGTGAAATTATTCTCTAGCCTCGGGTTAAATATTACTTTTCTTCAGGACTTCTCCAGGACCGCCGGCTCCTCGCCGTTTTTCTGACCTTGTCACTGATCTACCTCTCCCTCACTTGCTTTCTATCTCCTTTCTCTCTCACTAGCGTTATCTGTTTGCATTATTTTTGCTCATTTCGTTCGGTTATCAGGGAGAGGTGTGTTTTGTTTGTGAGTGGCCTCAAGGCCTTTTGAGACGGCTCCTTCGGAATCAAAATGTTCCTCCCGCCATAGCTGAAGGAGGGCCAACATGTCCCCACACCTCCTGAGACCAGATTATACGTGCATTCTGATCTGATCTGTTATCTGATTTTAGGCAACTAACAGTCTGGATTGGGGAAATATTATTGTTGCACTGTGTATCTCTTGGTAGAAAATGATACACCATCTGTGGTCTGGTGTCCAAGTCTGGCATGTTTCCCTTTGAAAGAATTCCATTATAGATGGGGGGTTTGTGGGTGTTAAATGCTCAATTTTTTGTAGCAAAGGAGAAAATTATTTGATACCTGATTTTGAAATTGCATTAAAGGCTAGCCTCTAAGGTCCAGTATTTACTTGAATGTACAGTACCTCATGGTTTTATCAATTCAAAATGTATAGGTCCAGAAAATGTCCCTTAGTCTCTGTCTGTTTGCTTCAAAAGTTGAAATTGCTTGTTGGTAGATTGCATTGATTACTACACTTACAACAATGACTGTATGCAGGATAAGGATTTATCAAAAGTACTTTTTGTTAAATGTTCATTTATTAAGCATGTCTCTTTTGACTTTCCGAATACGGAACCAAGTCCATGATCTTTCTCTAACCTTTAGCAAATGCTTTCTGTGTTTTAGCATAAAAATATGGCTGGTGTGTTTTGTATTTACAATGTATGACCTGGCAGCGTCCTGGCATGCGTCCATAAGTGAGAAAGTATGTTTTGTTTTGTATTGTGTAATTCATCTGAATTGACAATGGTCTCTGGTAGATTATGGTATAAAATAAATGTTTACATAAATAAATTATTTTAAAAATGAATGAACGATCTGATTATCATGCCGATTGCATGTTTCTATGCAAGTTCTTCTAAACTGCAGGGGACTTGTAGTTGTTTTCTGGTGGAAAACCTTTTATATATTTTCACTTTATCTGGAGTAAAAAAAAAAAAAAAGTTAAGAAAAGACCATTACCGACAGAAATCCATATTAGAAAAGACTACACATTACTGACCCACGGCTCATCAGAAATCAATTCCAACTGAAACCTGTTTTCAAAAAACAACTCCTCCATAAATACCCTCTACTGAGCTGATGTTCCTCATAGCATTCATAACCATCCCAACCTCATCTCAGAGCTCATCTCCCAGTATTCCAGTGTTGTGCCACTTTAAGCCTGTTCACCTGGCTGCTGCTGCGGCTGCTGCTGCTGCTGCTGCCGGATTTGTTATCTAGATCACAGCCATTTAGAGCCCTTCATTCATCATGTACGCCAGATTTGAAACAAGGCAAACAGAGGCAACTGCAACACCCGCTACGCCCGCCAAAAGCCTACACTGTTCTAGGTCAAGGTCATGGATTCATTCTTGTACCCAGCTGCTGAAAGACATTTTCATGAACAGAAAAACAAAAATGGAAAAAAAAACTTTAGACGTAAACAATACACACAATAATGCATATGAATGCATTTATTGATTATTTAAATATCCTCGTCCACAACTGGATGACAACAGATCATCCTCCTGATTTGAATTATGTTTATTGATGTAATAGTTTTGTAATTTTGACCCACTTAGCTCTTATAAAATCAATGCACTGCTTAAGTCATGCCTACTGTGGCTTTAATAAGACAGTGGTTGCATTTGTAAGAAATCATTATTAGGTAATAAGACATATCTCTCACTAAAAATCACATATACAACACGGCTTTACATTTTGCAGTGGACTATTTACTGTTAATGGAGGCAAATCATGAAAACAAAAATGAATCTGTTACACAGCAGAACTTGCACTGTCTTCCAAGGCATCAACAATCTCCCTCCATCCTCTATCCATCCCCCTCCCTCCTTCTCTCGCCCTCTCCTCCTAGTGGTAGTTTTTTAAGTTCAGACTCTGAGAGCATGTCTTCATTAGCTGCATTAACATTCACAGGCTGTAGTAAATTCTGACAGTGAAAAGGTCCCCGTAACCTTTAGTTGTGCAGAAATTTACTTCCCAAGAAAATTACAGCTGGCACTGTCTTAATTAATGCCCGTTTTCTTCTCCTGAAAACCCAGAGCCTGTCAGCCGGAGGAGGAGAGGAGGAAGAAGAAGAAGAAGAAGAAGAAGAAATTAGAAAAACAGAGAGTGGAGCAAAGAGAAAAAGGGAAAAGTGAGGGAAAAAGAAAAAGCAGGACAGAGAAGAGAATACGGAGGAAATTTGAGTCGACTTAATGGTTTTACTTACAGATATGGGGGTGGTGCGGGAAGACGAGACAGTGCATAGGAATAAAAAGTGGCGAATCGGAGCAGCGTTTCACTATATTGCTGTTTGTTGTGGTGTTTATGTGCGAGTGTGCAGTTGTTGTCGCACGAGCGCTGGCTATTCCCCCAGTAAGTAGATTCAGTAGATTCAAATCTACACTATCTTCCGCACAACTCCCATCTCCTCTCTCTCTCTCTCTCTCTCATTCTCTGCTTTTTGTCATCCAAAGTGGTATGAGAGAGAGAGGCGAGGGGGGCTTTGCAGAAACTAATACATATTTTATCCCAGGCTATCTCCTGGGTGCAGATGCTGCTTTGTTCCAGGCCCTCAGAGGAAGAGAATGGCTAAAGAACTAGAAATCCATCTTCACACTGGGGAAGCACACAGTATTGCAATCCTGCACTTATTGGGCCACAAACAAATTAGAATAAATACCAACATCCGTCTGCATGGCAAATATAGCTCTAAATATAATGTGTGTGTGTGTGTGTGTGGTGGGAGGAGGTTGTGTGATAGACTTTTCTCTCTTTTTTTAGCTTTTAGTGGGGGAAAAAAAAAGGATCACACCCAGTGATAGCTCCTGTCCCTAATTGTCCAAGTGAGCTCCTCTCACGGCTTGATCATCTTTCTCTCACTCAGTCTGGGTGTCCCCCCTTCAATAGCTCTCCCCCACCTGCACTCTCTCCTCCTTCCATCTCCGCAGACGCTAATTAGAGAAGTGAGTTGCAGCTCTGTTGATAGACAAATGTCAGCATGAGTCTCCAGTCGCTTGGTAATTGCCTGAATCAAAGCCGCAGGGAGAGCAAAGATGGTGAGGAGACAAGACATTGTACACTCTGAGGGGTGTCCATCTTGCCCGTCTTCTCGCATCTACAAGTCAAATCGTCGTGGAAATCACAGACTTTGCAGCACAGGCAGAAAGGGGAGATTGTTGTGAGGCTCTGTCTGTTTATAAAGAACATTTTAGGTGTGCTCCTGGGTAGCATTTAAGAACCAAAATGTGTATTGGTGAGGTATAGCCTGTGGAGCCCAAATGGTCAAATGTGCCCATGGAGTTTTTCAGGAAGTTACAGCCAGATTTCACCTCAGGGCAGATACAGTATAAAATGGGAAGGACTTCATTTAAAGGACAGATAAATAGTGAATTAAAATTTAAAACAAATCACTGACAAAGCCACCCGGTTAGGAACTCCAGGTCTCTAGCTGATAGTGTACAAGTTCAACTGAGGAAGGAGCAGCATGGGTTTACCACAGTAGCTTAAGGTAAATTGAGCAAGTCCTTTTATTAGCTCAAAATAAATAAATAAAAGCATAAAAATGACTCACTGTTAAATAACAAACAAAATAGGCCTACATTAAAACAGGTGGTTAAAATAAGTGAACTATCCAATACCTGGAAATTGCAACAATAGCTAATCTAAAGTCCAGCTAATGAAGAGGGGAGGATTAATCACAGAAGGGGGTTCTGAATTAGATTAAAGGAGGAAGATGTTCAGATACTCGTGATCTTTGGTAGTTATCTGTTCTATGCTTGTTCCCACGTCCCTCTCAGGCTGTCATTGTACTCAAACTATGCCAAAGGGATGCTCCTGCCCATCTGAAGACACCAGGATCATTCAGTATCAAATGTTATTTGACACCAAAACATTTATTCAGTTTTGCTGAATTGCATAAATTTTTTGCCCCCAAAAAAGTTTGTCCACGTTGAACGAAACAAGAGAACCTGAAACTGAAACTGATAATTCACAGTAAACGTATTGTTTAATCATGGTGCTGTGATATAAGTGAGGTGGAGACTAATACTATACTACATGTAAAAATAAAAATCAATGATACAAAAAATTATTGGTACTTTCTGCAAGCAATCTGCAACGGAGGTCGGTACTCAATACATGTCCATGGGTAGATGACTGGGCCTGATACATGTGGCAAAGAATTGCAGCCAGATGTTGAATTGTGATGATGTTAGACCCCTTAAAATCAATCAAATGTTGTAGTTTAGCAGGGAAAAAATCGAAATGTCTATATATACAGTATATATATACACTTTTGGGGACTGCATGGAACCCACTGCACACCCACTATTTTCTATTTTCAGGGGTGAATATGACATCTGGTTGTAACCTTAAATCATCTGAATCTGTTCCAGCCAAAATAGCATCAAGTAGCATATATATAAAGTTAGAACAAAATTTGAAAGGTAAACAAAAACTTCTATCTGATTTGACATGAAATGACCCATCTAAAATGTGTTCCTGAGAACATTTGAGTGGAAACTAAGGAAATGCGGTAACTATCAGCACTGCCAAATTTGGTAGTTTGATCTGAGTTTGAGCCCTGTGTGTTTTGTTTTACAAGGTAGCTATGCCCTAAATCATAACCATTTTATTATCTGTTTCTCTAAATGGGACCATAATTCACAAAATGAATATCATGGTATATGGAAGAACAGTTGAAACTAGCAATTCAGCCCATAAACCCATTATAAAACTGTTTACCAATGTATAAATCAATGGGGGAAGTTGGGTGATTTCGCCATAAGACTCAATACAATTGAACCTTATTGCTGCAGCCAATGGAGCTACCCCCTACTGGCCACTGAAAAGAATTCAGATTTAAGATGCTTCCATTTTGGCTTCACTTCACAGACCAGATGTTCACTAAACATATAAAGTACTTGTTTAGTGTTAAGGTTGAAGAACAATTATGGTCATTGCTCACTGGTCATTAGACAAAGTTAAGATTATGGAAAACACCAAGGTCATGGTTAAAAGAAAACGACAGGCAACGAATGTTGACAGGAAACAAGACAAAGACACTTGCTTCCTGCCCATCTATCCACCCATCCACCCCAATCCTCCTCTCCAAAGACATTTCACAGGGTAATAACAATGCAGCAATTTAACAATTAGGATGACACCTATTTAAAAAATGGCACACAAACTTCACAACATTTCTACTTTATCTGGGGAGGCTGCAGTTCAGCACATAGAACAGGTAGTCTATAGATTGCCAGGGACCAGATCTGATCCTCAGCTCATCCTGTCCAGTGTCCTTGAGCAAGAAACCTAAACCCAAATTGTTCCAGATGGTGAGATGATGAGTTTTCTACCATTGCTGTGTGACTGTTTATGCATAGCAGGATGAGAGGCGCATTGTAAAGTACTTTGGATAAGTGTTAGATAAATCTAGCCCAGCCATTTAACAATATCATGCTACTTCCACCTGTGGATTTTAGGGACAACAAATCCAGACATGGATTTTCTCTGTAGTATAAGATGACAGGAAAACATCAAAGGAGAATGTTGTATTCTGTTGCTCCTTTCTCTTCTATTTTGTCCCTTTCTCAATTATTCTCCTTGACTTGAGAAAGAAACTAATACATTACAAGGGGCTCACACTTTCTTCACAACAAATGATTAAAGTATGAAGAAAACTTCATCATAATACATGGGCTCATTTGACAAAGAGAGCAAGCCTTGCACTCTGCAAAGCCTGTGGTCATTATTTTGTAACACATCATGAAATTTGGGGGCGTCTAACGTCAAGTAGTTAGGACTTTATTTTTAACAAATGGGCAGCAAGCTTCAGGCTACTTGTTTAGCAATCCACATATGACACCTCTATTAGAGGAACACCCTGTCCGCTCCGCAATAAATTCTCATGTCTCCTAATTATAAAGGGTTGACTCTGGCCTTAGTTAGAACCACAAGAGTCTCTCAACTCTGAATAACATCTTGAGCCATGCCATCAAATATCTTCATCTCATTTACAAAAGCCGCTTCTCTGCAAGTCTCACATCTTTTTTACTTCACCCTTAGCCTTCCTCCTTTTGCGTGATTTGCTGACTTTCTGGAACTTGCAAGCATTACCATCACTCCAGCAGCACAGTTAGGTATACCAATTATATCAGCTAATCAAAACAATTAGGAGTTATAGGCGATCTGAGAGTTTCATGTCAAGCGGGGAGTCAGGTTATTAAAATAGGTGCCATAATGAGTGTCATTTTAACTAACAACCAATGTGTTGTTTCATTTTGTGTGCATGTGCGAACAACTTTGACTTGTACCACTGTTGCAATGGAAAGATAACACAAACTTTCCGGGTTTTGTTTTGCCTTCATTGATGCTTATCATCTAACTTGAAAAGCTCTTTACTGCTCAACAAAGCCATGTGATCCCAACAGGAGGACGTCTGCACGTGTTTCTATAAAGCATATCTCCACGCTCATAAGTCTTTACAGTGAAAGAAACTTAGATTAGACCTTGCCCCTAAAATATCTACACCTATTCCCTCCACACACACACACACACACACACACACACATACACACACATATACCCAGTCTCATCTGGCTCCCCGTGTTACCTGTGATGATAAACGGCTCCAGATTTTAAGATTCCCATTTCTAATTTTCTGAGTAGAGAGGCAGGACTGTGGCGATTGATCAAATTGGGCAGCGAGTTAAGCTCGACCCCCACCGCCATCCACCCCTCCATCCTCTACCTTCTTTTCTCTCTTCTTTTCCTTTCTTTTCCCTGCCCAAAGACCCTCTTAAAATATTAAACTAGATTTATGAATGGTCACCGCAGCCCCATCTATTAATATCTCCAAAATTGACAAGAAATAATGCATTTTCCATTGGTTAGGGGAGAAGAATTAAAAATTTGGTTTGTCCAAGGAGCCAGGTTTGATGGATGCAAATTACTGCCTTCACCTGAATTACTTTACCCCTTTGACATTGTTCCGTGACTGTAAAACACTGACTGACTGACACTAATATTCTATGAAAAAGCAGATTAATAAAGATCAATAAAATGCAGAATACATTTACTTACAGCAAAAGAATAGAAACTATTTTGTTGTTGCTACTTATTATGCACTTTGTGTGTCTTTTTGGATCTATCATAGATATTCTCTACACTTTTCGCAGCTCTTCTCTGAAGCTATGGAATATACACGAAGTGAAATAATCAAACCCAGCACTGGGTTTTTTAGGGTTTTTTTGCATCGTTTTATACATATTTAGCTAAAACATATTTGATATTGTTGAAAACTTTCTATCTACAATAGAAATACAAATAATGGATAAATAAAAAAAGGTTTATGGATCTGAACAATATTTATCACAATGTTTTGTAGTGACTGGCTTAAGGGCTTACTTTATTTTTTTTCCATTTTGTAAAAATTGGTAATGATTTATGTTACAGTCTTTAAATTACATTGTAATTATACAGAATAGGAAACCAGTAAAACACTAATTGGGTACCTTTGCAGAGAAAAGAAATACAAGGAAAGAAGAAAAGGAATAAGAATAACTCTGTGTTAAGTTGGACTTAAAATAAAATAAGTGTTGTTAATTACTCCATTCCATGAGGCATAAAAATAGGTAAAATTTTTACTTTTTTCAGTAAATCTAACATGTGACAGATTTTATCATCTCCACCTGTTTCATTCTAATTACCATGTGGTTACAGGATATATTATAATAATATATATATATAATATATATATATAATATAATATATATAATATATATATATATATAATATATATAATATATATATATATATATAAAGATAACAATGTAAATTTGATTTACAATTAATTATTTTTTGTTCTTTTTTGACTGACTACAATAGTAAAAGGACATAATATAAGCCTGTTGAAACTGTGTAATTATTCAATACGGAGCAAATAATAATCATTTTTAAATTAAATATAAACTATTTCTCAGAGAGCCCAGAGTACTAAATAATATCCCTGTAAGATTTATGGGCTATAATTTAATTTTCCCTTGTTCTAAAAATTAAACAAAATAAGGCACAAAAATTATTACAAACTAATATATTTACTATGTTATTTATTATATTATTATACTTTGCAATTACTACAACCCAGTAAGGGTTTTTTTGTACATCTTCCCTCCTCCTTCATCTGTGTCGAGGCATATTGATTTGTACCTGCTCGTGTTGCTCGGATTATACATTCATACACAAGTCCTCAGCACGCAGTCATTTGTTGAGCATGTATCTCACTCACAGGAAGCTGTGAGGACGGCAAAACGCTTTGGTTTCCCACAGGGGGTTCGGAGGGAGGTGGGAGTGGAAGGTAGGGGGCAACAGAGAGAAGGAGGGAGGGAGGGATCAGGGTGGGGGATGTATGTGGCACTGTAGAAACTGAAGCGACTTTGTCTCATGAGAGAAGCTCCTTCGATCTGATTATTTGGGAAGGACAAAGTGCTTTTGTTGATGAAGAGTCGCTGTGATATCTGGGAGTTGGGAAATCGATGGGACGCACAGAGCTCTGGCTCATTGATCCTGGCCCCAGCATTGACAATCCATGGCCTGGTTAGCTATGCGAGAGAATGAGGCAAAATGAGCTACTTGTGAAAGTGTTTCTCTCCCTTTGCTGTGTGTTGTAGATGCGGCGCTGTTACTGGTATCATTTGTATTGACAAGCTTAGCTCTGGAATGATTAATAATCACCTGTTCCAAACTTTAAGCACTGTGTGTATGTGTGTGAATGTGTGTGCGTATGTGTGTGCATATATGTGTGTTCCAGGAGCTTTATGTTAATATGCATGTTTGCCTCTTTTCATTTCTTTGCAGTTCCCTCTCTTATTCCCTCTGAAAGTATGAGCAAAACTTTGAAAAAGAAAAAAAAAAGAGATGAATAAAACTAACACTGCATATTTTGTAGCAGTTTTCAATGCATGGAGGAGAGAGAGAGAAAGAGAAAGAAAGAGAAAGAGACTCAAATCACTCAAATGAGGGCCTCTCATTATTGGGCCCGGGCGTTGTTTGTCCAGGCAGCCTTTTCCTGGCACCTTGTTAGAGATGTCCACGGCTGGTAATTGGATCCGTCTTGCCGTTAGAGTGGAGCCTCGTCTGACAGACGCTCAGACCGGAGAGACGCTTAAATGACAAATGTTCCCTCTCCTTCTAAAACCTGAGTGTAAAGCTGTGACGTCTCGTTATCGTCTCTCAGACGAGGTTTGAGGGCTCTGGCAATCAAGCAGGCTGCTTAAATCTCTGAGCCTACAGCGGCAGCAAGGTGGGGAGGGGTGACTGACGCCTTGAGAAAAGCTTTAAGTAAGAAAGGAATTGTTTTTTTGTTTTTTTTTTTTGTTTGGTAAAGTAGCAAGAGATTTACTTTTTCTTTTTAATCAAGGGGCATCTTCACCTGGGCATAAAGGGAGCAAACATGACTCAAGGCTGAACATTTACTGCCATGACTTCCACTGCACGCCTAATAACGCTGATGCAGCTCATAAGACCATCACAAGCACATATATGCAATTCTAACAAAGTGAACAAACTTCAGAAATGTGTTGCACATATTTTTGCATATAAAATATGCAAACATTGATTTTGGTATCTGTGCTATCAATACTTCCAAATCACCCTCTTCTTTCACTACAAAAGGCAACGTCAGTTCTTAAATATGGAACAAAGGACACCCTTTCATTTCATGGTTCAGGAAATCTTCTATTCATCAATGAAGCTTGCAACAAGCTGCTTTTGTTTTTGTTTTACTGAATGCAAATGAACATCCAGAACGAAAGGGCTTTCCAATTAAGTGTGTTTGACATTCGTCAAACATGAGCTGGTACAAGATTAGACTCCCAGGTTCAAACTGTACAACCGTTTCCATATGGTTTGTACTTGAATCCCAGAATGTTTTAATCAAATAAACAACTTTAAGACATATAAGTGGTAGGCTATTTTGAGCTTTGAGTGGTTCAAACAGGATGTTTTAAGACAAATTTTAAGACAAATGAGTATGAATTTAAGAGATGGCCATATTAATCCATAATGTGATGCATTCAAGTGCAAAATCGATCACACATTAATACTCAATTTCATTAGTAAAGAGAAAGTGATTCTACAAAGTTGTCAAGTTGCTCTTTGTGTGGCACAGAGAACAGGAAGCCCAGTGAACAATGGATACAAAACGTGACTTTATTATTGCATAATTATTGTTGGCATTCACCAAATGTGCAAGCATAGAGGAAGGCCATTGTTTTCACTGGCTAAGCTCTACTACAGCTGTGTGAGGGAAAGGTTTTGTACCAGAAGTTAGAATGTTTGACTGCAAAGAATAATTAAGAATTTAATTCAGTGTCAAAAGCAAATCTAAGAGAGGACATCGACACCAGGTTAAAAGGTGGAGATTCCTCTTGGTTACACATTTCACACTCTGATTTAATTGGAGTTTAGGCAGCGATGTGTAAATGAATGATGAATCGGAAGCATCAGTTGATTATTGGACTGGAAAAGACATTTACGCTATTTATAAATTCTTTTTGTCAGGTGTGAAATCCAGATAAAGACAAATCAGACCTCACTCTGCATTTCAGTATGCAAACTATCATTCAGCTTTCTGTTATCTTAGCATGGGACTGTCTTATGAAGTGAGTGGCTTTTGCTCTCTTCTATTAGTGAATGTTACGAGCCTGCTGAGCAGCCGTATTTCCCATGGTGGCCTGCTTTCAGAAGCAATCTAAAGATTTCTAGATTGATGATCATATTTATCCTTCAGTCCCACAAGCACTTGACAGTGAAGCACAAGACTAAACGTGCAGCACTCTGTGGCCTAAAACCATCTTCAGTTGGCGTGATGGCTTTGTTCTGGCTGCATTGTCTTTTAGAAAACATTTAAATACTACTACTTGATGATTGTTCTGATGATGTTTCCAGTGGGAGTTGGTTGGTGCACAAGGCACAGGACACCCGAGGCTGGAGTTTGCATGTAAGCCCCATGTGTTTTAGACAACAACAGCACTTTGGTTGAGGTTAGGGGAAAAAAGAACGTTTCCATTAAATGTTAACAAAGTCAGTATGTTGTGCCTTGTGCATCAAATCACTTTTGACTTAATGTTTTGTTACCCTTAAAGAGCTGTGAGTGCCAAAGCCCAGTCTTACACCAAAGTGTGTAACAGATCTGCTGATCCACTGGACAATACTATTTCAGTGCCACATTTTGCTTTGTGTATAAAGGTGCAGTACCAGCAGTAGTATAAAGAGTCCGTATTTCGAGGAGTTGAGATGGATGGGACCACTATTCCTAGTCCCATGTGACACCAAATGTCAACACAGGTATGATCTTTTCTTTCTAATTCCTTCTTATGTTGAATTAAAAGCACTTGTCCTGTAGGGGTGTCGGAGTGTAACAGGTGTAAGTTAATATCCTGGAAGTTGTGCATCTTCTCCAAAAACACACACTGCATATTGTTTGCAGATGGGACACTGGGAATGAATAAATGTCCTGGTCAGTGCGCTGGCAACTCCATCTGGAAGAATGAAGGTTAATGAGCAAGTTCAGAAAGGCTGTTAGCCAGGGAAGATATCTTTCTTTTCATGAAAAAAAGAGGAGTCTGGAGACTTCCTGTGTTTCAGAGGACTATGCTGCAGATGACATATTGGCAACACAAAAAATGCGAAGTAAATGTAGAAAAGCATGAGATAGATGAAAAGCAGTTGCATGTCATATTTACTTGTAGGAACCGTGGAGAGAAAACCTGCAGCAATAATTCTTTTAAAGCATGGAACCAATTGAATATGTCAGAGCACAAACATCAGTGACGTTTCCAGATATGATTATCTTGACTTTTTAGTCCGGATAGGTTGTGTACAGTCATAGATGAAAACAAAGGTTGTATACATTCCCTGTCCAAAAGATCCAGCCTGAGTGAGGAAGCACTGAAGGTAAAAAAAAATAAAAAATCACTCCCATGGGTTTGCATGATGTTCGTGTGAAGCTTTGAGAGACAGGTCTGTCCGAGAAACAGGTGTCCAACTGGTCCTCTTCCTGTTGTTCGTCTGTTGTTATTGTCTACCCCAACCAGCTATGGTTCGGATTAGCATAACTGACAGGCTTGTTTACATACTCTGTAATTAAACCGGGTGCTGTAATCCATGAGTCATGGCTCCATCTGCACCATGTCATCAAATGAGAGACTGAGATGCCTATGGTGAATAAAGAAGAAAGACAGAGGAGAGGGGTGGTGAGGAAAAGAAGGAGAAATATGAGGACGTCATGGGCAGAACAATAAGCTCAGCTGAACTGACACATACATGAATCTTAGAACCAAGAAAAACGTGGACCTGATTTGCCTCCAAGCTAATTAATTTCCCATAAACCATACATCAGGGCAGAAGGTTCTAATCTGTGTTAATAAAATTAAATAAACATACTTAAAAGAGTAGCAAGCACAGGATAACATTCCAGTTGGTGGATCCCATTTAAATGTATTTGTTTATTTAGCATGAGCTGATACAATTCTAGACACACAAAACACAAGTTTAGAGCTGCCCTCATTACTTTATTTCTTAGCTTCTGTGCTGGTTCTCCTGACTGCTTCTCTACATTTCGTCTACTGTAGGCGATGCAATGACTAGATGTCAATAAATGACTTTTAAAGTCTAGTCCAAACTGTTTCAAGACAAAACTGATGGGAAATTATTCAGCTGATATTATTTTCCTCCTATTCCTTAAGTCCTTCGTTTAGTTTCAGTCAATCCTACAATGGACCCATGTCTTTCAATACCCGGCCCCTTAACAATGACTAACAACCAGGTATTATAAAAGGCACCATCAGGCCAAAGAAGCACAGATCACACAATAATTCCAAGAAGTCAGTGTTCAGTGTCCAATACAAAACCCACAGTTCAACTAAAAATGAGTTACTCCTTATCTCAACAGCAAAAGTATAACAGCTGGTCAATGAAAATAAACCCAAGGATACCTCTTGCATCTTATAGATAAGCTTTGTGATTCTCCGGTTCTCTTCTGGCCAACACGTTGCTGTCAACCCCAAGAAAAGGCAAATACGGGAGCCAGATGATTTGATGGTAGGTCCATGGAGAAGAGGATGAAGCTATAGAATGGAAGAACTATGAAATAAGAACTTGTTGGCTTGTTTCCAAAATGTTGGGGTTGGCAACCACTCTCAGGATGGACTAGGCATCTTCCACTGATGAGTAAATGCACAGTTTTTGATTTAAAATACTGGCACTGATATTCCGTAGGTTGACCTGTGTAAGGCAGACGCCTGTGCGCTTAAAGTCACCAAACATTAAAGTACTATACCTCCTCACATGACTGATGGATCAGCCACTACTGGAGTGGTAATGATGGTTTGTAAAACGGCCTCTTGATGCCAATGATTTGGCAAAACTGATTAACCGCTCCTCTAACACTGAGTACTTTATACAACCCCACTTCAAGTTTTGGTGTGATCGGATTAGCTGACCCCTTCAATGTATTAATAATTGTCATTTCATTTCTGTCATGACCTGCTCCTCCAGGAACTGTTGAACTTTTTGGAGCTGTGAAGTCGCTCCAGTGGACCATATATCTTGTTCCCCTCCTGGAAGGCCTTTCCTGCACTCTGACATACACATATGCAAGTGTGCAGAGTTAAAACAATTCACCCTCATACTGTATTTAATGAGGTTGGATAAATAGGGTTGACAGAGAGGGAGGAAGGAAGCAAACAGCGCAACACACATTGCACATATAACAACTGGCTTCATTTACACACACATGCACAAACACATGCTTCTTCCTTCCTGTCGGATGGTGAAGTGAAAAGCGGACTTGCAGGCGGCGAGCACACGGTTAACACACATACCTATCCTTATGCAACATGCTCCCTTTGTTTTCTCCTCCTCCGTGCCTCCATCCATCCCTCCCTGTCCTCTTCTCTCCCGTAGACTAAAGGTAATTCTTGCGTTTCGCTCCTTGTTGTTGCTATTATCTGCTTTATTGAGCACAGTGTCCACTGTGCACAATTCACAGCCATTTCCATTTCCAAGCAGAGGAAAGGGGGGAGATATTAGAGGAGCAGCAAATGACTCATGACTTAGAAAGGAAGAGGAGGAGGGACGTCGGGCCTTGGGGTACCCAGAATCCACTTTACCTCCATCCTACCTGCTTTTTTTTGTTGCACAGCGACCATGCCAGCCCATGTGGTAGCCGCATGTTGATTTTTGTCTCCTTCCCTCCCTTCTACAACTGCTTCACCTCCTCCTTGGGATTCTACCCCCCCTCCACTTCCTTCCTCACTTTCTCCTCCTCCACCTCATCCTACTCTCTACCTCTGCATTACAAACTCCAACATTAAATTGTGATAGATGAAGAGCGGAGGGCATTCATACAAATCAATGACTTTAGTGTATGTGTCATTAGCCTGCACCACGCAGCCAGCGGTCAGCGTCATAAATCACGCCATGATCGGCTGTCTGCCGTCCCGCGCCGCAGCTGCGCAAACTGCATGCATTAGCCCACACCAGTGTATACCGACCGGAGCTGCTTACTTTAAAACAAGTAATAAGACGAGGGGGAAGGAGAGGTCCTCTGTGGAGCTTTCACTTCATGCAGGATAACATGGAGTCTTTAGTGACTCAGTGGACTATAGCTGATGACTCAGCTGCACTGCATTCTGTGCACCACAGCAGCCATGTAATGATGTGAAGATGTTAACTATGACTGAATGCATGTTGTTAATTTTCTGCATTTTAACTCATATAGAGGAACAGTGGAGAGGTTGAACCTTACATGTCACTGTTTGCCATTATTCCATCAGCAGGTACATCTAAGGTGAAAATAATAATAATAATGATAAGACTATTAGACTGAACAGGCACTGTCAATATTACATATAAGGAGAAAGTGAGAAAGGGATTTAGTCAACATTAAGTTACATTATCAGTGAAAAAAGTCACAGTATCACAACAAAAATATACATTAAAATAAGTTTTGTATATTTCAAAATATATATTTTAAAATATATAATAAAATAATAGTCACCCCTCTGCAGAAATAATGAGAAAAAAGGAGAAACATTGCCCCATAATGCAGTTATATCATGATCACAATAGATAAATACTAGAACATATTTCAACAAATAAAAATTATATCATATTTACTGAAAAAAAGCCTGTACAAGGGATGGGACCTGAATTTATCAAAGATTTGATAAAAGAGTAAGAAATTCTGAAACTATATAAAATAATAATAATAATAATATTAAGAAGAAGAAAAGTAATAATGATGCATGATTCTGATGAGGAAGCTTCAACAGATGCCTCGTGCTGACTTCTCCTGTAGTGTAGCTTTATAAAAGTTTGAGTTCACGGCAAAAGGAGAGCGGCTAAAGGTATCATTAATCAAGGCTGGTGTTCAATTAATCAAAAGAGGAGAGTCCTAGTCCTGCGACCCTGCTATCCAAACCAGAACCTAGGTGTCAATACTGGCCTCAGGGAAGCAGCCAGCCAGAACCGCTGCGCCAGTCCCAGTCAATAGAGAAGCCTGAAGATCAAGCTGTCCTCCCACACTATTGTCCAGGGGTAGCAGTCACTGTCGTCATCCACAGGAGGATACGGCACCTCACCCAGCTGGCGACACCCAGAGAGGACCAGAGAAGGGGGGGGGGGATACCAGAGGTGGTGTGGCTTTAGGTTAATAATAAAAACAATATCATTCAGAGCAGCTTTTCAGAAACAAACTTTTGTGACAGTCTCCCTTTTTTTTCCGCTTGATTAAGTACTAGCTTCAAGGGGTTGTCAAAAGTTAAAAACAGAAACATAATGAGGTAATTATCTGATACTGCAGGAATGATACAAGTTGTGCTTGAAACAATTTATGTGTAATGATGTTTAATATATAGTGCTGGGAGACAATATAAATTAATCATATGTGCAAAAGCTATATTAAAGCAGATCTGTACTGAACTAAATATAAGAACCCATTTATGTTTATAAAACTTCTTTCCAATAAATACGACATATAGACACACACACACACACACACACACATATATATATATTGTGTATGTGTTTATAAAGAAAAGTTTTTTTACACTCTGTACAGCTGCCTCTCTGTGTCTTTTAGGTCAGTTTAACAGGGGAAAAAAATAATAACATTTGTTTATTCAAGCCAGAATTTTTATAAATAAAATGCTCGAGCTCTGCAGAATAAGTAGCCAAGTGCATCTCATGGGAGACACCCTGCATTTCATCTAAAGAAATTAAAAATAATCATCTATTTATGAACAAAGACAATACTTGTTCTTCCTCGCTGAGTTTGTTTTACAATTCTCTGTCTTGTAAGAGAGTCAAGGAATCAATTATTTTTTTTCCACATCCCCTTTTCTTTGTGAAACTAAATACAAGTCACTCATTTATTTGATATCTAGACATAATTTGATCTCTAAAGACTTGGGGAAGGCTGCTGATGAGAATGTCTTGTTTTAGCTCTCAACATCAAGGCATTTCCAACAAAACCCAGCTCCATTAAGACCTCATTAATATCTGCCTTCATTTAAAAGCAATTGGTGACCATGGCCGTGTGATGACCAATCTTGTTAGGGACTTGAACAGTTGATTTAAGGACCAGTGTTCTAGGCTGTTTAAAGGGACTTGGGTGTTGTTCTTGAATACAGTAGAAGTGTTGGAAAAATACAAAATGATTCCTGATTCCTGCAATTATGTGAATTCTTCCAGTATATTCGGCATGATTTATCTGATTTATTATTGCATTATTAATCTGTTTTATTGACTTTATTTATGTTTACAAATACAAATACTCACTTTTTTAAAAAATTAAAAACTGAGTCGTTTGATCGATTGTTTTTCTATAATATTATCCACTACCATTATTTTAAGAAAAATGTTTTTGTCCTAACCCAGCAAGCGATCATGTTTTGAATTATGCTGTTTATTTCTCTTGGTGACTATCAGATTGTCGTTGTCATTTGTTGGTGGTTATCTTCATCTCCAGCCGTATCACAAAGCATGCATTTGAATCTCCACCACTATCTCTTTCTCTCACTACCTCCCTCCCTCTCTTCAGTCCTGAGGTGATATATGGCCATTGACACCATTAGACAAAGGTATTATTAGCAGATTAGGCTGAGCGAGGGAGCAGGGATAGGGACACGGACCAGGGGCCATGTTTCTAAAGATGCCAGGCCCGTCTTTGGAATAACCCAGCAGACCCCTTAACCACCGTCCCAATTACAGCTGCATCACACTCCGCACACACAGCGGGTCACGAAGGACGGTGAATAAATATTCCCACATTATCTCCACCGGTGGAAGGGAGCAGAGAACAAGCAGGCCCACAGGGGATATAGCTGCCCCCATTGGACCTCAGACTAGGAGAGTCTGGGAAACACAGAGCGAGCATAATGTGGGTTATCAATGAGAAAGAGGTTTTCAAAAGCAGAATGGGCTGGTGTGTTAGGATGTCTGCCAGCTGGTTTGAAGTAGTAGGTTCATAAGAAACTATTGCTTGAGTATTCGCTAGACTGGTGTGTGGTTGAACTCAATGCCTCGCCTGTATGTGGTATTTATTGTCATTGCTCTGGGCGGCAGTTTGTTACCTTTACATCTGACAATGCTGGCAGTCTTTTCAAACCAAACTGAATGGGGGCAATTGCATCTGGTTGCACCTGTGCCGCCACGTTTGTGCAACCGTCACCCATTTGAATAATGGGTTAATTAGTGAAAATGATGGATGCCATAAAGTGTTAACTTAAAGCGCACTGGCAGTGGATGTCCTCCCAGTTGGTGGGCCACAACAGGTCTCATCAGGTCAAACTCCTCTAAAATTACCTGTACGCCACAAAACAGCAGTGTCATGGGCTGTACTGTGTGAAGAGGTACTGTATTATGTGTTAACTAGGACATTTCTGTCAGCTGGATAGCTCCAACATGTTTGTTGTTGTTCACACATCATTACACATCTCTCACCACCGCAGAGGGCAACAACATATGGAAGTCGTTGTGTCCTGTCTTTGATAGGCTGTTCCGATATACATCAAGACACAGTGAATTTTGAAGAGTAAGACTGAGTGTGAATATCACTTTTGTTTGTTTGCTAGAAAACTTCAAGACACCTTTGATTAATTTAAAAAAGGAGGTTAGAAATAATGGTTGGATGGATGGATTATATGTATGTGACTGTAAATATATAATCTCTCTCTCTCTCTACAGTGGATGTTGTGGCGTTAGACTCTATATGACTGACTGAACTGTTCATCAGAGTGAAAAGAAACTGTTCTGGTTGTTTTGGTGTGAAGTGCTATGTAGCACTGCCAGAGGGGAGATGTTTGAACAGGTTGCGTCCAGGTGTGATGGGTCTGCTGTACAGTGACATTTCCTGAATGTTTCCTGACTTGAGGACAGTTTGGCACCAGAGATTTTTTGTAGTCTTGTTTCATGGATCCAAAGCAGACAGTGATGGATGTGCAGAGAACAAAATGGATGATTGCAGAACTGTAGAACTGGATGAGAAGCTCCTGAGGCAGTTTGAACTTCCTGAGTTGGCACAGAAAGTATATACTCTGCTGTGCCTGTTTGATGATCAGGTTGATGTCCGATGCCCAATTTAGGCCCTAGGAAATGGTGGATCCCAGAAATCTAAAGGATTCCACGGGCAGACACAATCTCAGACTCAGCTCCAGGTTGTAATGACTACACCCGAAGACCAGCTGTTCAACCTCTTGGCCTGCATGCAGACTCATCACTGTCCTGGATGAAGAAGATGACCATTTTATCTTCTGCAAAGAAATTACAGCTGATGATTAGCAAAGTCCTAGATGTTTTCTCCGGTCTTAACTGTTGCCTCCTGTCTGTCAGGATGTTTGTGTTTCACTGACAGGTGGAGACTGGCACAGTGAGCTGGGTGAGTTTAGAGTGGAGGACTTCTGGATTGATGCTGTTGAATGCTGAGCCACAAACAGCAGGCAAACTGCAGGGGGCCCAGCTGGGTACCTGTAATGTCCTTCAGTGCACCGACACCAGTCTCTCAGGAGAGGATTACATGACCGCAGATGTCAGGGCGACAGGCCTGTAGTCTTTGAGTCCTGTGGTAGAGGGTTTTCTTGGGGACTGGGATGAATGTTGCATTTGAAGCAGGACTGGACTTCACACAGTGATCTTTTGAAGATCTGCGTGAAGATAGGGTCCAGCTGGTCAGTACAGGTTTTCAGATGTGAGAGTGACATGTTGGCTGGGTCTAGTGCCTCCTGATCTTCTGTATATACAAGCTGACACACAATCTCTTCACAGATCCTGAGTGCAGGGGTGGAGGGGTTGACAGAGGGTGAAAGTGGTTGTGTGATGTCTGAGCAGGTGAGGGGGCTAATCTAACCTGCAGTTAAACACATTCAGGTCATCAGCCATTCAGTGGTTCTCCACAGTGTGGTGAGCTGGCGATGTCCTTCAGGCCTCCACAATGACACCATGTCAATTGCTGAAAAATGGTTTTCCAGCTTTCAGTGTAGCGCTTACTTGCTACTTAGATCTCCTTTGTCAGTGTATTTCTGGCCTGGTTGCACTTCTCTAGATCTCACCCTGACCTGACTCAGAGTTTTACTGAAAACCAGGGTTTGTTGATTTGTTGTTGTATGTGCAGAGAGATTTAGTGAGTACTCACATCTTCACAAAAACCGATACATGATGTCACATGGTTAGTGACTTCATCTAGGTCTGTAGCTGCAGCTTCAGAAGCAGGACTGAAATTCCAGCTTTGCCTAATTGATCCATCATCTTACAGTCCTGATCACAAGCTTAGCAGAGTTTAGTTTCTATCCGTGAATCAGGAAATAACCAGACAGTCCTAAAGCTGCATGGGGGACAGAGCAATAGGCATCCATTAATATGGTGAAGCAAAGTGTTTTAGCCCAGGTGGGACACGTAATGGGCCATTCCAAGAACAATGAGCAGGGAATCTGAATGGATGTGCTTAGAGGAAGTTACCTGGTCAGCCAGGTGCCTCTCTAAAACTGGCCTGAGATGGGGTGTAAGCGTTGAGAAGAGGAATGGAGAAAAAATGCTGTGAATATAATAGAACGAAAATAATGCAGACTGTATGTTTTCTTTAACACTGAGTATACATCTGCTCGTCAACCTTCATTTACATGGCAGCAGATTCAGCCTCACCTTAATTGTTTACCGCTGTCCACACAGAATTGGAAGCCAGGCAGATGTTACATATCTGGAATGAAGAACAGTGAAGAACAGGATAGCAAATCTGGAGAAGCAGAAGAAGCAGCAGTTTATACATTTTGTTAGCCAGGGAGTCCAAACGTTTGCCTGATATATCGTTGAAAGTGCGGTTCGGTTAACCAGCGCTCAGCACATTTCCCTTGCCAACCTCTCCAAGTGAAATTTGCATGATTTATTTTTTTTTTTTAAGTTATCATCGTCAAATGTTGAAAAGTTCCCCATGAATGTAAGCCTAAAAGAAAAGCTGACGACCGGACAAATAAACGGAAACAAAGAGCACAAGAGAGAATTTGAAACCTGTTGGTACTTTTAAAGTTCAAGCTATCAAGAAACATCTTATTTATGTTAAATATAGATTACAGTAATCATTAGAATGGACTTTTGTCTACTACTAAGAAGAATACAAGCACATCATTCAACTTCTGGGATAAAAGGTGAGAATAGAATACAGCACTGTGAGATTACACAGTCTTATTGTGCTAAGTAAATTTATATTCTCCAGCAAAACATAATTTCACTAATATGTGATCCTTGGAAGACACACTGGATTCTAGTAGTTTTGTTTTTAATTATTTCTAAAATGACATTTTGTACATACAAAGCTTTCAGCTGACAGCAAGTGTGAAAGTCTCTATTTCTTTCTTTCGCCCGCTCTCTTTCTCTCTCCTTGTTTTGCTTTTATCCTTTTAGTCTTGAAGGAGCCTAATGAGCGTGTGCAGAGGGCTTCTCTCTCCCTGCCCTTAAATCAGTAATTGGTTTCAGTGCCGAGACTGTCAGGAAATTAACACATCACACGGTGACAGCTGTTCGTTTTTTCAGCGGCATTCTTCGTCATGTGAATGGCTGCTGATTTGCCAGAGAACATCGCAAATGAGTGGTTGCTAATCAAGGGGCCACTCTCGAGGGCAGAGTACTGCCCTCTGCTTCCATTCTCTCTCTCTCTCTCTCTCAGGTAAGCAAATAAGTAAAGAAATAACCGTGTGTGCGGTGTGTGTATAACGTACGTGCCTGCATTAGCTGACAGGTGGGTGTACATTTGGAGAGACAGGCTGTTCTGTTGGTATTGCAGAGTTTTTACAGCTTTGCATTAGTGATTCCATATAGATCAGGTTTGCTGTGTGTCAGGTTTGCATTTGCGTTTTAAGTTCTGTAGAGTAGAGTATGTTGCAAAGTAATCTTGGTACAGTAGCAGCAGTCATGGTTGATAATGCGTATTATAAGTTAAGAAATGTGATGGCCTTAAATGTTCTTTCACCATACTTCCACACATGCACAGGAACCTGCTGTCATTCCCATCTTAACAACTTGATTTACTTGTAAGCACTTAATCATCCAATGCCATTCAAAGCGTATGTTTTGCTGACATGTATTTCCAAACCCATGACTTTTTGTCTCAACAACAGCCGCGCGTACTTGCACATTATATTTACATTACTATACATGTATTCATCTGTTAATTCAACCTCATCCGTTGCCGTGCCGTCCTCTTGACACAGAAGCTCCTAATCGATCGGCTTTATTTGCGTGATCTATTAAGCCACTGATAAGACAGCCATTGTGTCATTGCGATAAAATCGGTGGAACACTTGAGTTCATGCCAAGGTTGCATGAAGAGCTCTCTTCGTAAGGTGACTTTACATTTGGATGTGTTGGCTGTTAGGCTGTTAGCATGATCAGGACGCTGACATCTAACTTAATTGATTTGGGCAGATAAAACTGAGAAAAGAGATAAAAACTGAATCAGACTTGATTAGCTGATGAAGATAAATTCCAGGATCAGACACTGTTGTTTACTAAATTTTGTGTGATATTTAAAAAAAAAAAAAAAAATTCTAAATTTGGCACATCCACTATGTATACTATGTGTACATGTGGTGGTTTCCTTAATTACCCTAAATATCAAACAATAAAAGGGGGTTGAACAGCAGGAGTGCTGCCTCAAAATTCAAATGCCATGTTGATATGTCACTTTCTCAGTGGAGAAACTTTGAGACAGCCTACAAATAGAAACAGTTGCATCGGGTTTCTACTGTCCTGTATATACATTGTATAGCTGATGTGTTAAAGGTCCAGTGTGTAAAATTAATGGTCTCCAGAAATGGAATATAATCTTCATATCTATGTTTTCATTAATGTATAATCACCTGGAAATAATTATTTTTTATTTGTTACCTTAGAATGAGTCCTTTCCATCAATGGACGGCGTTGAATCATCGTGTTTCTACTGTAGCCCAGAATGGACAAACTAAACTGGATCCAGATCCACTATAGTTTCGTCTACACGCAAGGAACGAGAGGGTGAGGCAAGGGGGTTGTAATCTACATTGCTAGATGCCACTAAATGCTCACAGTGGTCTGTAAGAAGAATAGAATAGCATGTTCAAGTAGACACATAAACCTTCTGAAAGTTATTCCTTTGGGGGCCTGAAGAGAAATCAAAAAGTCTTAGGAGGGGACAAAAGAAATAAATAAAAAAAGAAATTTAAAACTGATAACATTGGGGCACTTGGGAACCACGTATTAATGCAATTCCAATTTGATAGAAAAAATCATTTACAGATTATTAAATTATAAATCATGCGTCGCACTGCTAATAAACCACTGTATTGTCCTAAAATGATGATTTAAATGGACGTTTTCTTTGTGAAAGTTACATCAGAATCACAATATCAATCTGTGAATCAGGTAAATAGTTTTCTAAAGCTCACTAATTAACACGCTGTGTCTCGTTTGTTTATTCCACACCCAAAGACGAATGTAAATGTAAATGTGTGGTTTTAGGGGAGTGTCAGTCCACTTCCCTCTTGAGCATTCCTTTCTTTGTTCATCACACCCGACTTCTTCTGCTCCTAAAACATGTGCGCACATGCTGTAAAGTGCACATAAACACGCACATATCCTGACAGCACCGTCTTGTTTTATTACTAACATTACACCATCTATTGTTGTGGAACACACAACAAAACGGAGAAAATGTGTGTTTTATAGCCCGGATTATCTTATGTCTTCTTTTATTGTTCAGATTCTGATGAGAACTGCGTGCGCACATGTGGACACCGTGTGAGGTGGCGTGCACTTTGTGTGTGTGCATGAGCACACGTCTCAAACAAAATGAGAGAAAGTGAGAGCGAGTCCCGGACATCTTATAAATCCTTCAAAAACTACAGCCGGATAATAGCCCAATTAACCTTTTCATTCTTCCCCAATCGTCAGCGAAATCCCTGCCCTCATTCTCTCTTCATTTTTTTTTTTTTTTAATAAAATGAACTTCTCTTTCTCTCCTCCCATCCTTCTCCACCTCCCCATGAGATCAGAGCAAAACGAATGGTGCTTGACCCTTCACAGAATAAGGATTCCTACAAACGTACAAAAATAACCAGGTTTTATTCCTCTGATGTGATTTTCTACCCTAACATCTCCTCTCTTTGTCTGTGCTGACCTTATTTATGAGGGTGACTTAGTGAAGGACCAGTGCCTGGATTAGAGAACGGAGTGTGGAGGGGTACGGTACAAGGTTAGAGGGGTCAGGGAGAAAATATCCAAATGTGAGGACACTAAGGGGAGGATAGAGAAGGTTGTTGGAGGGGGGGTGGCAGTTTCTAGTGTTCAAAACCCACTGCGGCTGCCTGCACTTTATACGATACAACCTGGATTTGTCCAAAGCTTTTAGTGGTTTTAACTCGATGTACCTGTTCAGTTTCTGCTGTCTGGCCAACAGTGTATTTTAGTAATGATGTACTAACTCTGATTTTCAGACTACGTGACTGTGTCTTATTTAAATATAGTTTGTGTGAACAGCTGCATAATATTCCTGTGTTATAATGCATTATCTTGGCACACGTGAACCTAATTACCAAAAATAAACAAACACATTTTCCCAAGCTGCAAACATCAGAAACATCCCTCCAATGTATCATGCTGGTGTGTATCTCAGAATCTATGAAACCAAAACCGTGTGAACCAAAAATCACTAATGGTAAGTGAAAAAACATGTTTCTAAGTTGCATGAAGTCATTTTTCACTATTTTGTTGGGAAGCAACATCCAAAGACACAAATACTAAAGTCAGGTTGCCTCTAAATGACAGGTGTGTCAAACTAAAAACTCTAAACTACAAATGTATAGATATACAGGGCCTGTGCTGATTGATAATTAAATATTGTCTGATAAAGGACAACTGATCAAAACATCTTAAAGGTCCAATATTGTAGAAAGTAAGATTCTCTTTTTTTTCATCATAAAGCAGGGTTACGTGTTACATATACATAAACACTATAAAGAACACTGGATTAAGAAATGAGCTGTCTGGACTTATGTAAGGTTGTGATGTCACAGCTATAAAGTCCCTGCCATGATCTCAGTGTGGCACACCTGGACCTGCTTCTGGTTTAATTACCTGGCTGTGCATCACTCAAGCCAATCAGAAAAGAGGCTCGTTAATATTAATTAATAACAAAATGCAAACACAGAACACTCTGTTCTTGCTTGAGCTCCAGAGAGACGCTTGAGTGAGGAGGTTTGAATCTAGACTAGAGATACTTTTTTGGTACTTAAAACCACAATTCTTATGGCTTTAAAACTTGAAAACTGGAAAATATGGGATGTGTAAAGTGAGTACAATTAACTATGTCTGATATTTCTGTCACTTGAAACTCTTTCCACCTGTGAGTATACACATGGCAAAAAAAAGGGTGATGATTCATTGTTAATTAAAGGAGTGATCGCCAAATTTAAATGTCTTCTCTTTTAAACTCCACCATCCTGCTTATAACACATGGTTATATATTTGTAATCTCCAAGTCCAAGCTGAGACAGCCTTAAAGACATCACCACAGCATCATCAGGGTTATTTTCTCCAGCTCCTGCAAACACACAAAGGAGAATGTACAACTGTTTTCACAGGCTGTGTAGTACTAACTGTGTTGACATGTTAACTCTGGATTGCCACTTTAACAACCAAATCAAACCCTGCTGGTATGTTATGATAATGTGTCCTTTCAATTTCAAGTGACCATTAATAACAGCTTATGCACAAAATATGAAGCTAGTCTAACAGTGGCATGAATAAAATGTGTCTAAAAGCACACATGAACAAATTTAATAGAAGTAAATGTAGCCTAATTATTTAAGTTAAGGCACACTAATACAGACACACTCACGTCTCTGACACACAAACTTAATAAATGTGTTGAAAAGTGAAGTACATGAGTGAAAAACGCTGCAAGGTCACTTTCTCTGTCTCTAAATCCTTCATTGTCACCTTCCTCATTGTCACATCCAGCCTCCGTTCTCTCAGCTGACACCTTGCCCCTCTCAAGCCGTCCTGCCAACCAAAATAAATACTTCATTAATGCACTTCCACACCAGAAAATCAACGCATAATTAAAACTTCACACTGGAGAAAATGACTGGGGATTTTTTTTAATATTTATATTTTGATATCAGCGCTTCACACCCGCCTGGAACAAAGTGTGTGAGATTTTTTTTTTCTTTACTCATCAATATTCCCCAAAAAACATTATTCACCATTTGTCTGTCTTGATCATCTCAGTCTGTCTTACCTACCTTGGCTTTGAGGGCTGGAGCAGCAGACATACAGTACGTACTGTATGTTTGGACAGGTGAACAGATGTCAACTCACATTCTTCACTCGTGTCTGGATGCACGGACGCACAATAAAAAAGAAAAAGGAAACTCTGGCATTGAGAGAACATGTCAGGCTTTTCATGTGACTCCTTCCGGACTTTATAGGGTGTGTGTGTGTGTCTGTGTGTGTGTATGTGTACAGTATATGTGTGTGTGTGTGTGTGTGTGTGTGTGTGTGTGTGTGTGTGCTTCATCTGAAAACTGTCAGCTGATACAAAGAAGTCTATTTGGCCCTTCTCTGTGCACGTGTGTGTTTCCGTTAGTATGAAAATGTGTTTGCATGTGTGAGTGACACCCCAAGGGTAGAAAATACAGTCGTAGCGAAAACAAGGAGGAAAGTCGGAAGAGCCAAAGAAACAAACCGTGATATTTCTTGATTTTGACAAGCGCCCTGCCAAGGTGAAATTGCGTCTTGATGCTCGTTCTGTGGCACGACTCTGCCTCTCCCCACGTCGCCCTGTACATGAAGTTAGTGTTGTTTTCAATCTCATCTCTTTTCAAATGTGGCGCAGGGGCCGGCGCAGAGAGGTGGCTGCCGTGCCTGGCGTGTTGGGTGAAATTGGTCTGCCTCTCCCCATTATTGTAAACATCATCCCACCAGACAGGCGAGCGGGTCGCAGGGACGCAGGATGAGGGGGCCTTGTCTGGGAGAGATCTGCTAAAACACATCCATTAAGGCCCAAACTATTTTTGATTTACATGTTCAGACTCTTTAAAACTGTCACATCCACTCCCCAACCCCGACTCCCCTACCTGCCTCCTTCGCTCTCTATCTCCACACACACACACACACACACACATAAACACATGACTGCTTGCGTGCGATGCAGAAAGACAAAAAAGTGATCTTTCTTTTTCTCCCCCAGCTATCTTGTTCCCAAGCGAGGAAAAATCCCTTCTCTCAGTATCAAGGGCAAAATAGCATAAGCCAACCTCAGTAGTCTGGTAAATAATAGGCAGCCAATCGCACGTGTTGGTGCCTACCTCATTACAGTGTATGCAGAACTTAATGACCTTAACGTCGCCTGCAATCATCTGTCATGGCAGCAATTAATTTCATACAGGGCCCACGTTGGTGGCAGACCATTTAAAGTTTCTCAAGTCATACTGTAATTTATATCAGGGATGGGAGAGAGGGCGAAAAAAAAAAATGCATATATGACAAATACCATATAATGTGAAGTGGACAACAACAAAAAAACATTCATTAAGAGAGTCGAGGACAAAAAGAACGAGATAAAAAAAAAAGAGTGAGGTAGAGAGCAAAGCCAAGGTTGAATCATAATTAGGAGGATAATGTGGCTTTAAAAGCTGGAATATATTAACCTCAACTCTATCTGGCAAAACAAAATGAGAACAATAAAGACTTGAGGATTTGAACAATAAGTAGAGCTACAAATGTTTTTTTTTTTCTGTAGAATAATGAAAAAAGGAAAGGCGCTTCAGCTTTGCGACGCTAAAAGAGCAACCTATCACGAACTGCACAGAATCAAACACAGACGTCTTGTTTTCAGTTATTTGTAAGCTCATTAAACAATATTCATTTGTGTCCAACTAGGATGCTTTCAGTTCTAACTGTGCATCAGAAATGGTTGCATCTTCTCTTCATAAAAATCCCCTAACTTGTCACTTTGGGCCTGCTAAAAGCTCTCGCTTCATCCTCTTGGATTCCGCATAGATTTTCTATGCTTGTTTGCTTTTTCTTTTTTTTTTTTTTTTTTTTTTTTTTTTTTTTTTTTTTTGACTCATTGCATTTTCATGAAAAGCCCATTTCATGTGAATTTAGTGATGTTATGGCTTCTCTTACAAATATCTCAGTAAGATGCGACTGTCGCCAGTGGGCAGGCTCATAAAGAATGGAGCAGCATCGGGCTTTGTATGGACGGAGCGTACTGCAAGTCTGTATGTATGATCTGAATGATAACGTGGCGTCTCGCAGCAGATAAAACATATTGGAAGATCTTTAACCAGTTGTATCCTGTTCTTTGTGAGGATCCAGATAAGAAATCCCACTCGCATCATGTATTTATGTTTCCGCACAACAGACATTATTGATCAGATATCATCTCCAAATTGGATCAAATGAAAACAAAAATAAATCAGGAATATTTTAAATGCTACGAATGAACCAAACCATTTGATGATAAAAAAGAAAACGCCTTAAGTACTCTACAGCCCAAAAAAAAGGAAGAAAAAGGCAAAGAAAATAGATATTCCATAAGTGCTCTTTAAGTACATATGATGTGGAATATTACCACAATCCAAAGATCTATGATTAGGTTCTTTTTTTGCTAAATAAGAGTATATTACACCATTTATCAAGTAGAGAGGAAATGGTGACATGTCTTCTGCCTTCCATTCATCATGATTACAGTGGCATCAGTCCTAGTTTGTGTCTTTGGTCATGATGTAGTTGCCTCGTCTGGATATGCCGGAGTCGAAAGGCAAAAAGGCAGTCCTCTGTGGCACATTTGACTGGCAGGTTACAAGTTAATGTGTGGAATTTATATGATGATCCAGATAGTAATCAAGTAATTCTTATTTGCCACAAAACACAAGACACATTTCTGACTGTTTAAACTACACAACATCAAAATGTAAGGCTGAAAAGAGAAAAGATACAATGAAGATGAAAAAATGCAACGTCGTTCATATGCTATCATTTGCATATGTGTCCAGTTTGACTTTAAAGGGTAGCCATGCACTTTATAAAAAAAATATTTTTCTTCTCATTAAACATACAGATCAGGGATGTAAATTAATTTGGATGTGAACAGATGAACAAATCTGAACAGCGTCCAAATTTTTGCAGTAATCCGTCACGCGAGTCGTAACTCAGTCAAATTAAAACGCGAACATTACACAAACACTGCTAACTCATTCTTCACTGGTGAGGTCCCCATGTTCAGCGAGGACAAATGTCCATAAATCTATTTTGAAATAACTGAAAACATCTGCTCTTTTTTAACTTCACTCATGTTGATCAGATTTAAACAACAGTAACGACGATGTTTGTTTTTTTAAAGTTCAGCATTCAGACATTCAGCAGCGTTCATTCTCAGCTTTAGACAGACGTTTTGTTCAGTGCGGGACGAGCCTGATTCATGTTCACAGGTGTTAATTTTACCCCATGATCAATGCTGAAGTCTGACAACAACTTGACAAGAGATGGGAAACTGACGAGCTGTGTCACCATCTCATTTATGTTTTTCTCAGACACCTCAAACCGATTTTTATTTTACGTGCACATCATACCAACATATGTAACATAAGGGCTACAGACTGGGGTCCCTGCATGGAACAAACTCATGTAGGAAACAACCATAATATCAAAAAACAACAACACAAATTGAAATAACAGAAAACAATGATATGAAGTCATTAGGATTACTGACTTAGGAAAGTCAAAATCATGGAAAATTGGAATAATGGAGTAAATCACCTGTGAGATTTGGTACAATTAAGACCACGTTATGACCCAGTGAGCTATTCTGACCCGCCTCATCTTTTTTAATTTAATGTCAGACAAACCCACAGCCAACTCCACATTTGTCTGGGCCTCCTCCCATTATATACACAAGTTGTCACACATTTTTTAAAGAAAGATCAGGCAATATGGCCCAGTGAAATATTTTTAAATCATTTATTCCTACCTATCACTTACACCACAATATCTTAAAGGGGAGTTTAGATACAAATCATGAATTATAGCTTGACTAATTTAAGTGTTTGGTCAAAAATTTGTATAAATGTTACTGGTTTGTGCTAGTTAAATGTACAGTATAAATACCACTTATGAGAATTATTATGAGAATTATATGACATAAGAAACTATTGAAACCAGCGATTCATTACACATTTTACCTGCTTCAGATATTTTACAGATATTTTTTAAAGATATTTTTTGTGTGATATAAACACATTCAGCAGCCCTGATGTATAATACTAACCAGACAATAGCTAACATGGAGTAGTGTGTCGGCAAAGGTTAAGCTGGACTTTGAAATGTGTGTCGTTGTGACATCAGCCTGTTAGCAGAGCAGTCCAGCAGCATCTCTATGACATCATTGTTACAGGGTGACATACTCAAGCTGGATCTGCACTCACATTTAGCTCAGCGCTCACAGGAGGAGCCAGGAGGAAACATGAAATGCACGCACACAGCTGCAGGAACACAAATGCACACAAACACATCAGCCCTCATACTAGTCCAGTTCTGATTCCCTCCATCTCTGACGATGATCTTGATCTTGTCATCCACTGGCTGGAGTTCAGCCTCCATTCACACTAATGATCACACACACACACATGCACACACAGGTCTGTAGCTAGTTAAGGGTATCTGCCTGCATAATGTCGGGTGTTAATCCGACCGATCCCCTCGCTGCCAACACATTTCACCACGTTTTCAACCACGCATTTGTCAAGAACAAAAAGAAAAAAAAAACAAAAAACATTCCCTTCATTCTCTCCATCTCTGCCCTTTCTAACACATCCGGCTTTGCTCGCAGAGAGAGATTGTTGTGCGGTGACAGATTCAGAACGCAAAAATACAAATCAGGCCTTTGAAAATCGCCTGAATAGAACTTGCCAGTATCAATCAGTTCGCCCGCCGCTCGTCCCCTATGGACTATGACAAAAACATCTATCTTATCGGTGCTGCTCGCGATGATGCGGCCGCGGCATCTTCAATCTGCAATGCGAAATTAACCTCGGTTTAATATAGATGCCGGGGAGAAACCAGAGGAAACGTGTGAGTGTGTGTGTGTGTGCAGAAATATGATGAAACACCGGCAACAATAGCAGAGTTCAAACCCTGTGTGTCGTTCCATTACCTGTTTCTGCCGTCCTTGAGCGAGACCTGAGCTCACACACATTAGAACAGCAGAGTTATGTGAATGACAGCTGAAGAAACTGCACAGACGTGAGGGGAAACTTACTTGTGAGTGTGTGTGTGTGTGTGTGTGTGTGTGTTTCTACTCTTTCTACCAGTGTGTGTGTGTGTGTGTGTGTGGATGCAAAGGAGAAGAATGTTTAGCCGTCAGCTCAGGCAAAAATGACTTCCTCTTTGATGAAAAGCGTGGCCGAGGGTTCGCCGTTGTGTGGAGAAGGGAGGATTTGAAATTGTCTCCCAGTGATTGTGATTGCCAAGCGCAGGGCCAGGCCATTATATCACTGAATCTTTGTTAAGCAGCCCCTGAGAGTGGCTGACAGCATAATTAATCTTACCATATGAACAAAGGGACCCACTCAATAGTACTGAGGACGCTTATTAAAAAAATACTAAACACATGCTCAAACGCCCCCCCCTCCCCCACCCCCCCCCCCCGCATCCCCTCTCTCTCTCTGTTTCGCCAGGCTTCCTTAAAAAAAAAAAAAAAGAAGAAGAAGGCAGAGACGCCGAGATGGCGTTAGCGGGAAATGGTGGCGTCATTATCTTTTCTGTTTATTTTTTATTTTATTTTTTTTTAAAGGGGATATGATATGGAGGTGGAGGGTGGGTGTCGGTTTGATTGGAGGAGGGGGCAGCACCTGGCAGAATGATGGATCATTCCGCAAGACAGTGAACGATATTAAACAATAATAGTGTTTATGTGATACTGCCAAGCAAATAGTTTTAATTAGAAATTTTAGATTAGCACAATCTTTCCCCCGTGCGTGAATATTCAACAGCAAAAAAAAAAAGAGGATGAGGAGATAATGTGGACCCCGCCACACACACACACACAGCAATGTCCTTATTATTTGCTGGTCTGGACTGAAGATGAAAAAAATGCTAAAAATATCATTTTGGATGTGGAGGAGGATCGGAAAAAAATGCTAAAAATATCATTTTGGATGTGGAGGAGGATCGGATATTAGACTATATTTGTAGATATTTTGATATTCTGATGTTGAAGTCATTTGCATTTTTATATATTCATGCTAGACACTACAATTATTCAGTTTAACCTCACTTTTTTCAATTACCAAGCTTCTATAACAATAGGCTTGACAGTATTGAAATCATTATCCCAACATCAATAAGGATATTTTCCAATATTAATATCATGCCAAATTAATGCAAAATCACATAAAGCAACTGATGTTCAAAGTGATCCGTTGTTATTTTCAGATAAAACTAGGTATAACACTAGTTTTGCTGCTTTTTCTTGCTCAGAATCACTCAGAAATTTGAAATGAGGAATTAGTTTTTCTTGGTTTGGATCTACTCTGTTTCCTGCAAATGAAACGTTTACGTGACGTAAATCTGCATGCCGTGAGAATTTGTTGCTCAAAATAACGACAAAAATGTCCAAATTGACTTCATTTATTTGTTTTCTGTTACATCATTTACAAATCTGTGACCAATCAGGGTGCAAAACGCTCACACATCATCTTGTCCAGCTGCTGAGATGGAAAAATTCTAGAAACTATGAAAACACTGTTGACAGTTCCTTTTGTCTAAATTTTAAAGGAAGATAAGAGACTCAAGACCCTTGGAAATAAAAATTTGTGACCAAACATATTTTTCATCCTCTCAGTGCTATGGAAATATGGAAATAATGATATAGAAGAATTTTTAAAAAATTGAAAATGAATATAGACATATTTGAAATCATTTACACTGTGTGGAACCAAACTCCAGGGGTGAGAAACTCTGATTCCCTTGATTCATTTTGACTCGTCATTGTCAAGAATAACCCAATAACATTAACGATGGATCCATACGACTGTCCCAGTAAATCATGACCAGCATCCATGACTGAAGCAGCTAAATGGAATTCGGCCATCATTCATTTTTATTATTTACACCTGTGCCTTTCTGACATGTCAAAGTGTCCTCTGTGGCTCTCCTTTAGAGGAGAGTGACCACCCAGACGTCTCCAGCGGTAGTTAAACTCTAGAATACATTACGCCTTAACACGAGGAACTAATTCAGAAGAAAACTCGGAATTAAATATTAAATCAAGTAATTAATCAAGTGAAATACCTGAGCTGTGGCCTTATTTTACTCTGATATGGTCTCACAGGGGATCGCTAACTACTCCGGGACAGGTCCACATCGATGATCAGGGATTTCTTTTTAACAATATCTATTATGTAGTAGACTGAAAGTTTCTCCAAAGAAGGTCAAAACTTTGCTTCAGCTAAACATGTCACAGCTCAGCTTGAGCTCTCTTTACTCTTTCTCTCATTTTAATTTGTTCTTCTCCTTCTTCTTCTTCTTCTTTCTCTTTTTGTGAAATGTCAAGTTTGGTAATATGTCAAGAGGAACAAAATTCTCAGTCCAATTAATGCCTGAGATCACTGCAGTAGACTGAACTACTGGGAACATTCACGTGAAAATAAGAATATGAGATTTGTGCACATTCAGAAAAAAAAAAACCCAACAACAAAAAAAAACACCTTCAGAATCAATTTTTAAAAAATCATTCCAAAGTCTTCTATCAACATGCATCGTCACAGATTTGATTTGGCAGTTTGGTTGCAACATTTTGTGCACTGTGTTTATGTCTGAGCATCAGGTGAGTGAGTGTTCTAATGTCATTTTTTAGGAATATTCTGATGAATCTGCGAAATGACAACAGCAAAACCAGTGAACCTCAGTCCTCCAGAACAAACCCCCTTCATCCACCCTCCGTCTCTCTCTCTGTGGGGCTAAACTGGGCTCGGCCTGGCTAAAAGAGGGGTGGAGCAGTCTAATTCATCAGAAACAGGGTCACACACACACACACACACACACGCCTGCCTACTGGATCATTTCTGCAACCACAAAATCCCTTTAATATATTCCCAGTGCTACTTTTGAATATTAATAAAATATCAATTATTAATTTTGCCTTTGGCATGGCAAGATATACAAGTTTTAATTAGTGTACTGTACTCTTTCACAATTAAAAAATAATTGATGTCCATACATGCGGGCATTTTGCTGTGATGGTCTTTCTTGTTGTTGTCAACAGATGAAGGCGGCAAGATGGTGCGGGCACTCTCGCTTCTTCCTCTTCTTCTCCTCCTTGTCCGCAGTTCAGATGCACTCTGGGCCCCGAGGCTATCAAGTCCTATTTTGATAAAGTGCAACATCAAAACAAGATAATGAGACAGATTCGGGGCTTTAAAAAAATGTTGGGTGGGGACTGTGGATGGAGGAAGGGACGCTGATGAGAAGGAAGAGATTCTGTTTACGCTCGACGTTGCGATGATGCTGATATTTAGACGTTCAATCAAACTGGGCTGACCTCACCAATTGCCACCAAGATGATTATCCGGACGGCTTGTTTGACATTTACATAATAATTAAAAAAGGAAACATGCAGAATTTGCTGTTTACTGACCAAGCGGCGCTTTTAATATTTTATATCTGTGCACATGTGAAGGCTATACGTGCCTTTACTTTGACCTTTCAGCAGTTTAGTTAGTGCTTCTGTCTCTTTCTCTCTCTATCTGTTTTGCCCTCGAGTGTGCACTTTCCTCGTGCGTGTGTGAAAATGGAGAGTGTGTGTGTGTGTGTGTGTATGTATCCTCTGCATGGTGAAGTGGCAGATGGAAGTATGAGAAGCAGGAAATCTGCTCCTGTCCTTGTCAGTTCTGCTCCACAGAGCTCTGATAACTGAATAATAATCCTCCTAGTCTGTCTGCTGCTCTCTGCGCTCTCGTCTCCTCCCTTCTACATCTTCTGATTGTCTCTTAAAGGTTTCTTCTATCCAGGGCTTTAATTTGAGCCAGATCCATGCCCCTGATCCATCAGATGGAACAATATGCTGCTTATTGTAGCAGGTGCGCTCGGTGTAGTGTTGTTTATGGTTAACTGTCATGCTTGTGTTGTTCACTGTGTTCCGGACGCTGCAGTTCTGGAGTGTATCAAGAAGCACCAGCTTCACCCCTTAAACACTGCCCTCAAACCAGTTTCTTCTAACGCATGCCCACTATTTCAGCTGCTGCATGTCTGCGTGTGCTGCTTTTATGGGTTTTAAGCCAAAGATCTGTATTCTCCATTCCCGATCACGCTATCTTGCACAGCTGTGGCTCAGATGGTAAAGGCAGGTTGTGGAGTAATCGGAGGGTCGTTGGTTTAGTGCTGGGATAGGAAATGCTCTACTGCTCCTGATGAGCAGTTGGCACTTTGCATGGAAGCCTGTGCCAGTGTGTGAAAGGGTGAATATGTTAAAATGTGGAAAGATCAGATCAGAAAGCTGCTATAAAGACCATAGATGGTATAAATATGGATACCCACAGGTTTCTGAAGAGCCCTATGTGAAGCTCAGGGTGTGGTGGCTCTGGTCTACCATAATATATAATTTGAACAGGTAAGAAATTCATCATACAGTTGTCATGAACGTTGAGCGATGAAATTAGCTCTAGAGACCAAAACTATTTTTTGTACCAGGCTGTAAACGTATTCATTTTAATACGGGGGCTGCTTTCAGTGGCTGTTTGAGGAACTGCAGTTTATGGAACTTCTGCATTGGGTTCACTTGACAGTCACGAGACTGTCACTTGATAAATAGTCCAGTTAGCTTTTTTTTTCTTATACAGGTTTTGTAGTTGTGCTCATCTTTCACTAACGCCCTGCAGTCAAACTAACGGTATGATTGTTATGATCCGCTCCTGGTTTTTCATTCCTCCTGCCAGCACTTTTCCACTCACCTGCCAGCCACTCCCACCTGATCAGTGCAACCACCTTCACCTGTTGTTCCCTCACCTGATATAAACCCACGCCTTCCACTCTGTCTCTGCCAGATTGTCTTCAGCAGCATGCTAAGCTCTCGCGCGTTTATCTTTCGACCCTGCCTGTCCCTGACCAGGTAACTTGACCAGCCTTCCGTCCCTGACTCCTCTGCCTGCTTGCCTCTTGTCTGTCTCCTGGTTTCTTGGGTTCCCTCCTTGGAGGTTTCTGATGGAGAGTTGGACTATTTTGGCTGGCTCTGTTGGAGACAATTTCCTGAGTACCTGCTGTGGATTTTTGCCACCCTGTTTGGCCAATAAACTGTTGGAGTGTTCCAACACTGGTCTCAGTCTGTGCTGTACTTAGGTCCAACCTCACACCCATTACAATAATATAAAATTCAAACAAGAAAAATGGTGTGACACATCACTGTAATGTCCATTTTACACAAAAAACATGCAGATTTGGGTCACTTAGTCACACAATGTTGTAAGTTCGGCCTTGCTAACGTCATTGAGTGCTTGCTCATGGTGGAAATTGTTGAGTCTATAAATAATAGACCTGCTGTATATGCAAAGTGTCATGAGATGACTTCTATTATGATTCTACACTATAAAAAAATTGAGATGATATAAGACAACTTGTTAATGCTATCATGGATACTACAGACAGTGTTACTGCTGCAATAAACAGGCTACTTACAGTCAGACACTGTTGGTTTAACTGATATCTTCTGTTGTGTTCAGTCAGTCCCATTCAACTGCTCAAGCTGAAAAAGTTGCAGTGGTAGTTCAGACTGTGTATGTATGTATGGGTGGTGATCATTAACTGCTTAGTATATCACATGAAGTGGGAAAATGAAAATGCCACGGCGAGATGTAGATAATGGAATCCAGGCGTAAACTCACTGTGTGTTCTTGTTAGTAGGCTGGATGTGTTGTTAATGATCATTCACAGTACACACCATCCTGTGCAACAGGAGACCGGACACGTATATAATATACACAGTTTACACGTTGTCCACGATGTGTTGAAGTGATAACGTATAAAAATCCAAACGCGTTGCAAGACAGCATGCGCGTTTTTAGCAAAACAACTTTTACGGGATCATATAAGTATTATCCTTGTGTTATATTGTCTATATTTAGTGGTTTGAAAGGTCAGCCACAGGATGCTATGACACAAGTGCTGGGGTGAGTTCACATGCAGTCGGAAGATTCCCGCTTTGTGTTTCTGTTTGTTGTTTCCGACTGCGTAGTTTGTGAGTGCAGTGCTGTTTAAAAGCCATGCAGCTACACAGTTAGAGCCAGGGATAGACATCTGGCCCTGGACCTGGACAAGGGATGCAAACATAATGATGACAACTGATCAAAAACAGTCAGAGAGAGAGCCGATCTCACCGCTTACCACCTCCACCATCTCTGTTGCTTCACCCCTCTGATGGCCAACTGCCTGTGTTGGCTAAGTTTGCCGAGGGACGATCAGAGTCGCATGCATGTTTCAGAAGTTGGGTGTTAACTCAAATCAAATCTACACTCGTATCATCTCATCTGGATTTTGGCCTCTGATGACACCGTTTCAAGGAGCTGTAATGCAGCAGGAGGCCTGCCACCTCCACTTTTTGACTAGCTGTCATTAACCTCACTCAAACATAAATTGTAATGCTCTCCCGTGCCGTTGCGAGCGGTGGAAAAAGAAATCGAGAACCAGGAGATTTATGACACAGACACATCCAGGAGAGGAAGGAGAGCGAGGATAGACAGACAGAGCAGGATTTCAGAGACTCCCCTAATGGTGTTGGCATGAGATTTGAGGGTTTAATATTGCATGCAGTTGGATTTTTTTTTTCTTTTTTGTGCAATTGACCAACATGACATGCCTAACTGTATAAATGGGCTGCTTTATGATGATAAGATCACTGGCTAATAAGATATTTATGTGACACGCTGACGGATCCATCTCCTCCCTTCCCCGTCCTACCATCTTCACGCCTCGCCGAGCCGGTGAGGATCAAACGCAAATTCTCCAAATGGGGTCGTTAAATGGAGAGGAAATTTAATAAATTAATACTTTTTTTTTTTTTTTCAGAGGAGCTAAAAAAGAAAGATGGCAAATAGAGAGAGAGAGAGAGAGAGAGAGAGAGAGCGAAGGGAAAGAAGTTTTTAGTCCTGACAAATAGTCCAAGTGACAGAGTGTTTATAATCTTTTTTTTTTACTTTGGCTTTTTTGTACATCAGTCGTCCATTTCCTCATTTCCCCTCAGCTGCCCCCCTGAAGCCCCCCCCCGGGCATTTAAACATGGGTGTCACATGGGAAATATGTCACACATGTCATACAGTAGCTTTTAAATGAGGATTTTGTAGCTTTTTATCGTCATAAGGAGCGAAGATGAAGCTAAAATATTATCAAATGGGATTTAAAAGACAATAATAATTACAATAATGATAACAATAGCACAAAAGAAACATTATTATTGTGTCCTATAACCCATTCGCTGTGCGTGCCGCTGTGGTGTACGTCATGTACGTCGAACAGTTTCATGGCATACGATATTCATCTGCCATTGCTCCACTTTGTCACTGGAAATGTTGCTGCTGCTGCTGTTGTTGTCGCAGTTTTGGAAGTTTTCAGCGAAAAAAAAATGACATCACATGCAGGAGCTGCAGCTTACAGTGAAGTGAGTTCACAGTCTTCAGACATGGACTGAAAACTGTAAGATCACCTCATAAAGTGAAGGGTTCCCAAGCAGGCTTTGACAGCAGCGTACACAATATGTCTGTATGCTCCCCGACCCTGCCACATATCACTGTATATGCTCGTATACAAACATCCTCAGGAGTGGAGATATCCAGAGGGCCCAATTAGGCGGAGACATGGAGAGCGAGGTAGAGAGAGAGAGAGAGAGAGAGAGAGAGAGAGAGAGAGAGAGCATGTATCACTGTGACAGACTGTGCTCTTTGTCAACTGCCAGCCTCCGTGTTTGACTACAGGCCGCCTGTCAGCTCCAGCATGGCATCCATAACAACTCATGTGACATCAAGTACACACGAGCAATTGCACAATACAGACACACACACACACACACACACAAACACACACACTCTGAGTCAACGTGGCCATGCTAATTAGCCTAATGCTGGTAATGAAGAGGCCTGACATGCTAACATCTTAGGAGTGATGCTTTTCGCAAGCAGTGTAAACACATGTATGACACCCACTGACCCCCTCCTCCCACGCACACACTCATTCACACGTAGACGACGACACTTTAACACACACTTCTGGCTGCAATCTAGATGAATGTGCATCCCCCACCCGACTTAGCACACACACACACACGCACACACAAAAAAAACCCCACAAAAAACACCTCCCACACAGCCACCGGCAGCTCCCCGTTCATTGGCATGGTGTTTAGCACATCTGGCTGTATGGCCGCCCAATGGGATTCACACCCTAAAAAGCAAAAAAGGATCTGCAGCATAAACACATATTTATGTACAGTTCACAGCTCTATCTGTGAAATAATGGGTTATAAATGTTCATAAAGACTCTTTTAACACTAAAAGTAAGAATCTCAGAGCGCTTCTGAAGAAAATGTGCTAATGTGGGAGAAGTTCCAGTCAAACTGTGCTCTGAATGAAAAGTTACATTGGCTTGAATGAAATGAATGTGTGTATGTCAACGATCATTGATGTACTGTCAATCATGGTTAAAGGAAAATCACTGTCTGAATGATATAGATGCTTGCTACATGATGCCACGTGCTTAAATACATTCATTTAGTAATATATTTAGGTTTAGTTCTGCCAGTTCAAATCCAGTTTTTAGTGGCTCCAACACAAAAAAAAAATCTCTTTCAACCCTTATTGTGGAACTTGCTCAGTCCTTGGCTTTTGTGCTTATTAATATGCTTCTAAATATGCGAATATGCTACTAAATAGTTTCCCTTTCTGTTTCCCTTTACGTTCAGAAGTTTGCACAGGGTGTTTTATTTTGAAAATCGACATGATTCTTTATGCCGTTTCTGTGTGTGACCTCGAGCTGCTCTATGCAGATTCACTAGGGCTGCTCGTGGCGTCCGTCAAAAATAGACCAGCCGCATATTCTCCGTGTTTCAGTGGGCTTTGAAACATTACGACTAGAACACCCACGATTAGCTCCGGCACACACATTGCATCTGTGGAATAAAGCCTTTATACATCCCCCTACTCTGATTAGGACAAACAAACAAAAAAATGTAACACCTGTTTTACAACTTACACTGTGTTTTCAGAATCAGAAAGCAGCTTTTGTAGCTAAACAAGATTCAAAGAGTGGCGACTCCCTGACAGAGGAATGATCTAGCTGATTGCGTCTCTTCAATTTCAATTTCAGGAGAATCGTAACCTCAATATTTCAAGCTATTGTGGCGAAGACCAAAGGGGGTTAAAATCATAAAACGCTAGTTTATGGATCTCTGGTTCTTGGAACAGTGAACAGTGTGTGTATAACTCAAGGACACTTGAAGACAAATGAGTTTTTACCCAAAGTAACACATCAGAAATGTCTTTTTGTTTCTTTAAAGTAAAAACAGGTGAAAACAATACTTAAAATGTCCTTGACCTAAGCGTCTGTGTAGACTAGCTGCCTTTCCTCTGTGGCCCTCATCCTCTCCACAGCCACAGTCCTCTCTGTCTCGTCTGTCTAGGCTATCTGAGGACACACAGTCGGGCAAAGGTACCCACTCTGCTGGGTATTTCTGTGTTGTCTTCATAGCACTCCGGCCTTTTGTTGTCTGTCTGCTGACTGGTGTGATTTCTCTCCTCGTCGGTCAGTGGCTTGCTTCCCCTGCTTCTTACCTGCTAACAGCAGGCATCAACATCTCACGCTCCTCTCGCTCTCTCACTCCGTCTGGTGGTCTTGGGGGAACGACTTGAGATTGTGGAGCCTGGGGAGCGCCGCCTGTGGTTTCTTGTTGCCTTGGTGTGGCAGCACTGCTGAGGACTCTCCTCTCCTCCTTCTCCCCGTGAATTCAGTCGTGCCCATAGGAATGCCGAGGGAGTTACATAAACAAGGTTGCCAGTCATCACCCACACCCAGTCCTAACCTGACCCCAGGCCAGTGTGTCATTCTTCTCTTGTTGTGTTGTTGTTGTTGCTAAGACACCATCTCCTTCATGCTGCTCATCTTTTTTTGGCCTACTCCTGCTAACAGGTACTTGTGCTGTGTTGGGAGACCAAATCCAGGTCCCCATCCGCCCTATAGGACTGTTTCCTTCATCTCCTGGGCCCTGCGTATTATTACCGCTTATTGGTTTAATCACAGAGTGCACAGGTGCAGGTAGAGATAAACACAACAACAACACATGCAAAGAGAGACAGAAAGTAAAACACAACCAGGAAAGAAATGTCTATAAATGATACAAACCCACAAAACAAATACACAAATATTAAACATAATAAATGACGAGTGACACAAATCCTGAATAGATTCAATGAAGAATTTATAAGGTTTAATAAGCGGATCCAAGACTAGGTTTAGATTTGTTAAAATGCTATCAAACCCCTGGATTCCCAACAATAGCGATGAACTGTCACTCATGCTTTGACAAGAGACATAACTGATGTGCAACCTGAAGCAAGACAGATAAAATGTGAATAAAGTCAGGGTAAGAACTCACGTTCTCATGTCTGCTAAAAGAGTTCCCACCTCTGCTCTTCCAAAAAGATTTTAAGGAAAAATAATTCATGAAAGCAAACTGTGCGTTAAAAAATGTAAAGAATTAAAATGACTCAAAGTTTACTTCACCGAGACATAACAATAACGAGGTTGCGGCTCGTTGCGCGCACACTGACCATCACGGTTACGTTTTACATGAGCGCGTGAAGGTTTCGTAAGATCAGAGCATGAACTCATTCAAGAACATAGAAAGGTAGTTCATCAGGGCAAAGGCACCTGTTCTAGTTTTTCCTCTCAACACACACACACACACACACACACACACACACACATGTAGAAACGTGCACAAACAAACACACACATACTCCTTCACACACCCTCTCTTTAAATCTCGGAGGAGCTGCCTGTGTACTCTATATTTATTATCCAGGGTGGCACTGTTGATAGATGAGATACCTACACAATTACAAGGGCACAACATTGCCTTTCCAAGCTGATAGGGTGAAAAACTGGCTCCTTTCTTCTTCCCTTTGTTTTTTTTTTTCTATCCCTCCATCCAGAAGGGTGATATACAACAATGTTTGGGGGATACATCTCGCCGACACGCTGAAATGCCCCGCACCCCGAAAAGCCCATCACCATACAAAAGGACAAACCCGAGCAGGTCAAACGGGAGAAGCAGTGACTTCCTTCAGCGTGGTATCCATCTAGAGGAGGGGGGGGGGATCTCTTGCTGCCGTGTGTGTTGTCACGGCATAGTATATGAACAAACATGGCATACACACACAAATACACACCGACACGAGCATGGACAGAGTGCAGCTGCAGCCAGGGGGGCCCACAGCGGCATTAATCTCCATCCAGCTGAGATTTGTGAAGCTGGGAGATTGAGAGCAGGCCGATGATGCCGGGTGTGTCAAGGAGGACATCTTGGAAGCATGATGTTGAGCTATGTTCCTGCAGCCTGCCGGGGGGGAGGAGGAGGCGGTGGGGGAGAGGCATCGACATATAAAATGGTTGTAAATTTGCATTAGACTCAATCCATCATCATAGGACAGGGCGGGGGGGGGGTGAGAGACACAGAGGCGAAAAGAGAGTGACTGGAAAAGCAGGAGAAAAAGGAAAGAGGGAGAAGGAGGAGGTGTACATGGCGGTGGTTGAGGAGGTGGCGCGACACTGAGCAGCCTGCTCTGCTGTAATGCAGCGCTGAGGCCGGCCCTCTCCTCCTCCTCTCTGACAGATTCCTATTTAAGTGACTGTGAATGCAACAATTCCACAAATAATTTGTCAAGCCGTGCACAGCTGAACTGGCTCTGAACCCGGCTCGCTCGCTCCTTCTCCTCCCACTCTCTTGCTCACTCGATCGCCAACTACTCACACACACACACACACACACACGCACGTGCACAAAAGCAATAATCTTTATCAAAATGTGCATAGTTTAATGTAAACATACAAAAAGCCGTTGTTCCTTTTGCTTTATTTAAATGAGGTTGTTTTTTTTTCTGTGTGTGGTCTATATGTTGTGTCTATAATGTCTGTGTAATGAAATTCATGGAAGATAGATTTGCCTGAATGAAAGGAAGGTTTTCCTAAGTGGAGTCTGGACTGCGCCCAACATGGGTCCAAAAGGGTACTTCATAGATTAGCCAGTGAGATAACTAAAATGCAGCACTTCAGTTTATTTATGGTTTATTTGATCGGGACAGATACAGTGTAGTTAGTGTCATGGTGTTTATGGCAGATGCTAATTTGCATCACCCGTCCCTAGAAGGGCTTTTATGAAACAGGAAATTAAAGAAAAGTAAAAGTAAAAAAAAAGCCTCTGCAAATTTCAAATGATCCAAGGAGTCGTTGCACCTTTCACAGAACAGAATGTTTGGGCAAAAGATGTTTTGCAGAATGAGACTTTCTAACCGCCTCTTGAAGCCACTTTTGTAGATCTGATGCAGCTCAGTATTTTGATATATTTGCAGAAAGGCTGAGGAGGAAAGTCCAATTTGAACATTTAAACACAGAATTTACGTTATGAAAATCAAACGCCCCCCAAATAGGGAAAGAGGGGTTACTGAGTGGGTTAAAAAAATATGAAATAGACATGAATCCAAGCATCACAATCCTCAGATTTCAACCCAGGTACATCAGTAGGATATTGGACCACCGTTTAACCACATTACATGTTTTGTAGCGTATAGTCACGAGGGTCTACATGACATAAATTTCTTCATCGGCCCATATCTGTGAGACAGAAACATACTGAACCCATTTTATATGTTTAGGGGCATAGCAGAGGTGAACGAGGGTAATGACATTGTTTTATTTGTACATATAACATCAGTGGCGCTCTTCCATCAAAGCGGTGATCTATCAGGAGCAGGCTGGTGAAGCATGTCCCTTATCTGTCCCCGTCAGCGAGGGCATTACTCACCAAGGAAGTTTTGAATGGGACAGGCAGGGGTTGGTGAAGGAGGAGGAGGGGAGTCCGGTGTTGTCAGGCCAAATTGGTGATCAATCACCACATCAAACACCCACACACACACACACACACACACCGTCATGCTGATTACATGCATAACAATGGGGCAGGAGGACGGGAAAGAGGGATCAGGGTGAACTATTTTGTGATAGTGAAAATGTCAGGTAAGGAGTGATCTCCTTCAGATGCACTGATGATGTTTATTCAGTAGATATTTTACACCATACGGTGGCTGCTGGGAATGCTGGGATATGAAGAGGAGAGAGAGAGAGAGAGCTGAGGGGAAATGGAGAAAAGGGCCTTAAGCAATGACTTCAGAGGGCATAGCAGAAAAGGGAAAAAAGTGTTCATTCATCATTATTGTCATGGGCTTTGGCAAATGATAATAATTTGTCTTCATCCCTATTTTTAGACAATGAGCCACAATAGCCATTTTGGCCAGATGGGAGAGAGGGCCTGTGTGAGCAATACACTACATTTTGTTTGACATCCTTTATATGGAATTTCTTAATTAGGACTCTGTGCCACCGGTGTCTGTTTCTGGACTATTATTTTACACATGCATGCAGTCCAATGACACATTTAGATGTATGGATCTATATAAAGGCTGTGTAGACGCTCATTTCTTTCCGCTGCATATTTATAAGGCACATTTATACTGATGATGTGCTTGGTTTTCCATCGTCCGCATGTGCAATCTCATGTTTTTTGCAAAATTAAACTGAATGATAGTTGTCAATAATGTTACTGTAAGCAGATCCACGAGGGAATGAACGGATAGAAACAACAAACCGTAATACTCAAAATCATGAATACCTGTCGTAATTAAGTCCCCGGGGCGAACTGATTTCCCAAAAGCATAAAGCATACCTATAAACAAACAGCTATGATAGACACGGCACCGGACATGGAAGCTTTATTAAAAGTCGGGAGGTGTGTTGTGTGCGCACTCCATGAAGGCCTTGATGTGTTTGTCCCTGCTGAGCCTGTAGGGAGGTCACGGTGTGAACTAGGATGGATGAAGATAAATAGGAGTAGTGCAGGACATATGGAGGAGGTATAATTGACATCTAACGTGCACGGTGACCCCGTGACCCGCAGGTTACCGCCAGGCCACGCCACGAACACAAAGCACTATTTGACCTGGCTGTAGACGCATTGTGCACACTGCAATTAAATCACCGATTTCTCACTACTGCCACTATAACACTGTGTTACAGGACTCCATGTTCTGCTGATGCAAAAAGGCATGGACACTTTGAAATATAATATATATGAAGGTTAATGTGAATAACAGTTGGACACCTTCAGGTAATTATTTGTCAAAGCAGAATTGAATAACTTCTTGCTGCTGCTCATTGCATCAATGTTTTGCTGCACATTGCTGATCATATCGCTGATTCCTCTTGCAGCTACAGTTTGTACCTGTAATGCAATCATCATTTTTTTGTGTGTTGGTACATTAATGAACACAATCACAGGGAATAACCAATGTGAAAACTAATGGAAACAAAACAAGTAATCTAACAACACCCGCCACAGTTTTAAAAACACATCATTCTATTTCGCTACAACAAAAATGTCACTGAAATATATGAAATATAGAAATTACAGCTGCTTATATTTTTCATTTGCCTTACATGTTTACATGTCATCATTGTAAAAGTCTCAAATATTAAAATGAATACACGTTATGCAAGATTTCTGGAAGCTTTCATGCCACGTTCATGTCATGTTGGACTGTTGTGAATGACTCATTATTCAAAGCAATTCAGTGTCTACATGGCTATATTGACCATGCACAGTATGGTCACATAGTGGTCTTGAGTTGCTATAAACTTGAGAATCTAACCTATTCCTGTGTTCTGTCTGGGGAAAAAAACAAAAATTAAAGCTACACAATGGTGCGCGACATTTTCAGGCTGTGTGGAAGGTAACACCACAACTGGTTGTGAATCTAACAGACAAAGAAAAAAACTGAAACTCAAACGTCTTCTCAAACTCAGAGAATACAAGAAAACATAAGTGTGTGTCAGCTGATCACTGGGATTTCAAAAGATTATCATTGTCACCTGAAATGACGCCGCGTGCTTTCATTACACTGTTTGTGTGAAATCTGAGTTGATGACTCCGGAGGTTAGGAGCATTAGGGAGCGCGTTTCCATCTGTGTTGATGGGGAGCATATGGTGACAACAAAAGACAAACTCCGGTCAACAAAAGCCAAGTTATTACAAAGTTAATACCCTTCCACTTTATATGCATTATTAACCATCAGGATCAGTTGGATGGTTTGGCAGGATTAGCGTGGTTCATTGTGATCACATTGGGATTATAACAATGAGTGAAACGGAACATTTCTATCCTTCTGTTGCAGTGGTTTTATTTAGAAATTCATCAGCTTGTTAGATTGGTCACCTTGTGTTAAAATAAAATAAAATAAAATATCTGAATACAGCAGTACAGAGTGAAAGGCCTAGTTCAGACCTAAACTGACTCAGATCAACATTTTTACTGATGCAGGTTTAGTCAGTCAGGTTGGAAAACGTTAAGATTCCAACTCAAAATCCTGCTGCAGTTTATTCCAGTTGGTGGTGGAGGAGAAATCATAATAATATAAAAAAACATTCTCATGGGGTTCAGTCTAAACTTCTAGAGTCTGTAGTGGGCTTTTTTTCTTTTCTACAGAAGACATTTTGATGTATTGCAGTAGGAAAAGCACAGACTTAAATAATGAAATTAACAATGGTTTTGGTCATTCTGGTCATGCTGGATGAATCTAGTTACTAAATATACAATATATACATATATACATATCTATTCTAATTGTGTCTGTGAGTAAAGAGCACAGTGGTCTCACTAGCAGCACTGTTCATGTGGAGAAATGTGTTTTCAGCCTTTGGTGTTTGCTCTTCATCTGAGTCTCTTTGAGCTGACCACACTTTCACTGTGGTCTAATTATTCATGGGACTGTTCAGATCAGGTCGCACTGTCCTCGAGTTCCTCTGGGATTGATTTTTTTTTTTAATATTATTATTATCTGAGCATCAGTTTATGTACATTGAGTTTGGGTAAGTTTTCCATGGGTCCCATTTGGATCAGGGACTAGTAAAGCAACAAGATTTTCACTGCAGAAGAGAAGGAAGAAATACAGACTGTGTTCCTTGGAGGGCTTCACGAGTACATAGTCAAGATTGTAGATCTCTTCTCAGTGAGTGAGCGGGCCCTAAAGCTGTCACCTGTTTCAAATCTCTCTACATGTATCATACAAAACATCCAGTAACTGAACTGTAGATATAGGGGAGCATGCTTGTAAATAATAAAGCTATAGTCCAGTAGGGCTAAAAAGAAGTATTAAACATTAGAGTGTCTATTTGTCTAAAAAGTGTTTTCTTTTGTTTTTCATGTTTAGAAGAATACAGATCATGCAACAATGGAAAATAATAATTATCTCTATACTCCTCTGCGGCGGTTAATTCCTCACGCTGAAATTGAAACACCAAGGCCAATTGTTCCCCCCTGAACACGAATCCATCCTCCCTCCACACTATAAGAGTGACATATCCTCTGTATCCCACCCCTCTCTCTCCCTCTCTCTGTCCATTTCTCTCTCCTCCAACATTATACTATCGGCTGTATCACTCCGATCGGTAATTTATAACACCTCCACTGTAGTCCCCCATTCCAGAGATGTACCAAGGGCTCTTAAGACGCTATTGATTTTTATTTGATTAAATGTCTTGCTGGTTTGCAGCAAATTAGCAAGAGTTTAATCAAATCACAATCGATATCTACTTAATAATCTCCCAACACACCTCACGCAAACTAAGGTAAAATTCACAAGTGAATAATAGGGAGGAAAGAGTCAGGATGAACTGAGAGTGTTTGCATGGATATGAGGTCTTTGCATTTTAAATAGAGGACCCATGTGCAAATGTTTAGTTAGATTCCAGTATGCACAGTTACTGCTGTGTTTGTTACAGAAAACAGTACACACCATCTCATGTCTTTTTATGATCAGTTTTCAAGACATGCTGGATCATTTCCTCCTAATCTGGTTGCAAGTATGAATTTGCATCTTTAAAACTTGTTACAGTATAGGTTAAAGATGGGTGTTTTCAAAGGGAAACATTTCTAGCATCACTTGTGAGTCAAGGGACAAATACAGTGGGATAGATAGATGCAAAAAATGTCCATGACAGTTTTGGCAAACCTAATTCATTTGCACTTAGAAACATTTAGAAAAAAAGACAGCAGGGCTTCAGAGCTTTGTATCAGGTGTACTTTTTATCATTTGTACACATGGTGTCCATCTCAGTGAGGCTGTACTCGTGGACCTAACATCAGCTAACATGCTCAATAACTCTGCTAACTGACTGTGTTAGTTTAGCGGGTGAATGGAATATATTAAGCATAACTATGTTCCTTTTTTTCATAATTCCCTAAAATGTTTTGTTTCTTCAGAATTAGTTTTTTTTATAACGACAGACGCAGAGTCCTCTTCCGTTGATTTTGCCACCATAGAGAGGGTGAAGTGAAGAGGTAGCAATCAGCAACTACACCACTAGATGCCACTAAATCCTGCACACTGCACTTTAAAATAATAATGAAAAAAAACATTAAGATAATTAACTAATTATTATTGTTGTTCGTAAATTTACACACATTACTTTACTTAAAAAATAATAATAATTCTGACTAGCTGACTAATTACCGTATTTTCCGGACTATAAGCCGCTACTTTTTTCCCATGCTTTGAACCACGCGGCTTATACAAAGATGCAGCTTTTCTATTGATTGTTCTTCAGCCGCCAGGGGGCGCTCTAACAGGAAGGGCAAAAACGAGACAGACAGGGGAAGTCAGTGCAAAGAAGAACACGCTAGTTTTTATTTACCACATGCAACAACACGCACAGCGAATTATTAACAGCAAATTATTTTCACCCCCTCATCATGGAAAGCACACAAAGAAGTTTGTATGATGCAGCTGCTGCACGTATGCTTGGTGTTAATGAATCCATGGTGAGCACTTTTACTGCCGTGTTACAGGCGCTGTTCGGAAACAATCAGTTCAGGTATATAAATAAACATTTATGGTACAAAATCTTTCTGTGTGTCCAGTAAATATCTTATTTCTCAACCTGGATATCAGCAGCTTGTAGTCCGGTGCAGCTTATATATGTAAATTTTTATAAAAAAAATTAAAAAAAAACTTATATTCATAGCTCATAGCTTATATTATAGCTTATATTCAGATGCACTCTATAGTCCGGAAAATACGGTAACTAGTTGTTGTTAAGTGGCATGCCTATGTAGACTGAAGATATGATGCAAAATATATTTTCCAACTTTTGCTCAAAAAGTGCATATAATATAATTCAAGACGTCTCACACATTCCCGTGATGGAAATCACATGTGGAACCACGCACACACACACACACACACACACACACACACACACACACACACACACACACAGAAAAACCCTCTGGAAACTCAGACGTGCACACCCAGCCCACTATGAAAGCCCCTCTAGACATCAATCATTTTTATTGGCCATCTGTGAGAAGGCCGTTTTCAAAACAGTGAAGTATCACTTTCGACATCACTACCAAAATAGTACAGGGTGAGAGGCAGTGACTGATGTTTAGGTGTTGGCTGATATATGCCAATGCTCTCTACAAAAGCCACGCGGCGGCATGGTTTTACTCTGCCAAACACCAAATATTACAAACGTTATCAGCACTTAACTTTAAATGCAGAGTATTTCTCTTACGTGTGTGGTGCCTTTTCCTCTTTTGCATGGTGAAAGTGCACGCTTTTATTGCGGTTATAGGTCAGAGTTTCAGTAGGACTGTGTGGTTAACCACATGATGCCCCCGACAAACCCTGTACGTGTGGCCATATGTGAATATGAGCCCCCCTTACACTGTCATTATGTTCACTTAATATTCTTTATTCACTGAGCACAGCAGGACCAAAGTTCCTTGTGAATATCTGGGGAAGTCCAAGATCTGTGAAAACTTTAGACTGTGTTGACGCAATCCAGAAGGAGACTTGGTCGTTAAAGTATTCAAAGGCACAGTCATTATATATTTTCAAGCTAACAAATCTGCATGATTATAAATATATAATATTCATGTGTTCTTCCTCAAAATTCACATAAAATCTCACACCTTTTTTGTCTTTTAAAAATATCTTTTCTTCCTGTATTTATTTCGGCCTCCTTGCTGCGCTGCTCTGCAACAACTCTCCAGCATCCCACCACTTCATAAAACCATCTTTGTCTTTTATCACTGGTAAACACAATTTATCATAATCCCTAAGATTTCAACAAAAGCCGTCTTCAAAGTAATGAATGTTCGATGTAATTAATTAAACGTGCATTGCCCATTCCAGGCACTCTTAATGGAAATGGGGAATATTGATATCGCAATCGACAGATATTATAATACGTTTGGAATTTGATTTCAGCCCTTGTTTTTTTTGTTGTGATTATGGCGCAATCATGTGATATAATGTGCATTTATCACTTGGCTTGTATTTGCCAGATTTGTAGGCCTGATGGTAATCAGTTCACCCCTCACCCTCAACCCCCTGTTCATGAATCAGAATCCAAATGCGGATCAGAATGTTTGTCAGGTGCGACAAATGCATAGGAATTTTTTGCAGAGGTAATGAAGCACAGATAAAGTGCTTGTCTGCTCAGATTGTGTTTGCTGATGTTTACAGCTCAAGAGTTAAAAGCAAAAGCAAAATAAAAGCCAAAAAGCAGAAAGACTGATCATGAGAATATATATGTTCAGGTTGCATAATATTTATTTCAGGATCTTATCAGGGTATTTTGCATAGAATTGTACCACTTTACTCAGTTAATGTAGCCCTTTGAATCTGAGTGGCACACTTTACATACAACATTTGAACCATTCCCTGAGAAATTATGCATAAAGATTAGTAATTTCTTTTCCAAATTATATTTTGATAAAAATATTAATGCCTGGCTTATGTTTTTTTTTTTTTTTTTTTTTTTTGAGTGAATGATTAACTACATTCACAAACAACACAGAAGTAGTAGGGTGGTCAGGATGCATGATGGGCCTACAAAGTACTTTGATACCAGTGAGCAGGTGCTTGTGTTGTAGGCAACAGAAGCCTTGTAGTTAAGGCCACAGAAGGATCGGAAGTCAATGCCCACTTTTTCTGCATTAAACGAAGACCATGACCATTCAGCAACATTAACCAAGAGCTGTGACTGCCATACAAAAGTTTAATAAAGCTGATATTGCCACTAACGGATATTACCGAAAGATTCTGGTGAAAAACAAATGAAATACATTGTCAGTGAAATGTTTAGTATCGAAGTTTTGTGACTTGCCAAATATGTAAGCCAATAACATTTACTCATTATGATGAAAAATGTCATTCGGACAGGCATTATGGTTCCTCCAAAACTTATTGGCTGCTGCAAATTATTGTATATGAATGTAATTTCTTGGAGAAAGGGTTGCAAAAATCGTACTTGACTCATAGTGTCAGATCTGGACTTAAGGAGGACTCGGATGCAGATATATTACCGACTGGGCAGAACTTTTTTTGGAGAACTTCAACACTGAGTGACACAAAGAATAGACTATGGAAAATACACTAGAATCAAAAAAATAAAGATACGTTTTCAAGAATATACTCTACAAAACTAAACCACTCCGAAGAGGGAAAGAACATAAAAGCAAAGAGGAAAAAAGTAAACAGAAAATCACTCCACAGAACGGAGGACAAAAGTTAAATCCGCTATAAAACAGAACAGAAAACAATGACCATAAACTATGAAATTTACAACAAAAAAAAATCACTCACGTGGAGGAAAAAACTACAAGCACACGATACGTTGGGAAGCAAGGTAGATCAAGGACTGTGGAAAAGACCGGCTGGGGTGAATGAAATGAACGAAACACTCTGGCACAAGACAAAGGGAGACGCAGACTATAAGACACATGAGGGCAATGGGAAACAGGTGGACACAGTCAGGAATCAGGGAAGACAAGCCGACTGATGACACATGAGGAAGGGCAAGTGACCTGAAACGAGAGGAGAGTTACTTTTCAAAATAAAACAGGAAATGACGAAACAAGACAAAAACCCAGCTTGACCTCACCGCGTGACACATAGTATCCATAGCATTAGTATCAGCACGCTCAGGTGTCCATATTGTGGATAAATCATAGAGAAAAGATGCCTGTATATTGTTGCATATACCCTTAAGTAGTTCCTTTCCCTTTGGCATCATTACACCTTCTGCTTGCATCTCTAAAGCATGATGGGAACTCTAACTATTGGTTCCACTAAGATTATGTGCATCCCAAACAGAAGAAAGGAGAAGAACTTGTTAATGCATTCGGTGATAACCCATCAAAATCTTTAAAAAATAATATATTCACTGAACACTGACACTTTCCTCTCTGTGCAAAATCCTGCAAATGATATTTTCTCTTCATAAACACAGTCCTAAAACATTTATAATAAAACTATAACATTTTTTGTCAAGATAACAATAAATGCTTAGACATTTTTAGGATTCTACAAAAAGCAAATACAGAGCCAACACTGTGCAAAAAGCTTAGGGTTCAAAGCAAAGGATATATATTTTAGGAGTAAGAACACTGATAAGACTTTCAGATACTCCTTCTGGCCTGCTTGTAAAGATGTCAGGTTGCATCTTTACAACAAAAAGGTGGAATTTTCTGAAAATATAACAACTCAAATTAGTTTGATCATTTGTCAACAGTACAGACTTTTAATACGTCTCAAAATTATTAGAACTTTTATCTCTCACATCAAGTTTAAAGGCAACGTGCTACAAGTAAATACAGTGAGATGGAGAGGAAAGTGCACACATTCCCAGTTAGATTTTCCCTTGCTATTTTTTTTCTCTTCTTCAGCAACAGACAAAGCCAACCTCAATTTGTGTCAAGTGCCGTTTTAGGACCTTGGGATTAAAGCTATAAAGTGGCTTCTGTCAGGGTCTTTTGACACCCTGGGCCCCCCCCGCTAACATCTGAAAGCCAACGTGCTGTTGTTCGGTATCATCTCCCATCATATCATGTCAGTGGTGAGGGGATGGGCTGATGAGACAGGCAGCCGTCACATGAGCTGACAGGGCTGATTCACGTCAAGAGCATTTCATCCGCGGCCGGGGTCGATCGAAACTGACTCCACGCCTCTCTCAGCCAAAAGTGGATATCCATTCCAATGTGCATCACACAAGTGTTGTGTGAGGCTGAGAGACTGATGCTTGGCAGTTAATGATGAAGACAAGATGATGTTAAACATAATGGGGATGGGATGAGAAGGGAAATGGAAAAGGAAAACTCTGATGTTTGATATCTTATGCCACACAGAAATAGGGGCTAAATGTCCGCTCCAATGATTGAGAGTTCACCACCAATCTGCTCCAGTAATGACAGGCTATAGGCACCATGGGGCTGAAATACAACCATCCTTTTATTGTGAAGTGACATTAAGAATATATTTCAAAGCAGGAAAAAAAAAGGGCAAGCAGCAGCTATGGATTTCCACTAAAAATTCAGACATGGAAACACAAGAAATGACTTTATTGTCTTTACTTTACTTCTCCATCACCACGGAGACAAATTCTGCTTTTTCATTAGAGACATGTGTTAGCTTAAAGAAAGTACAACAGGGTGGAGACAGGCCTGCTTCACAATGTAGGTCATAGCTGATCTGAACTAATGCTTTTTTCCGCCTTTTGATTCAACGCTCCTATGTTTGTACACTCATACATTGTATGTTTGTGGGTATAGGTGGCAGAGAGGAACTCAAGGTCAATGAATCAGATTCTGTGTGAGTCATTTTTATCCAGTCAGGTTAGCTAAATGTATGCAGACAGCAAAACGACAAAAGTCAAACGGATGTGATGAGGTTCAGCCAAAATGGAGATGACGGAAACCTATGTCGAATAACACACAGTCAGCATTTCTGAGAGTGATAAAGACACGGAGTCCCCAGATGAAACATTATTATTTGAAAGAGGGGAGAAGACTAAAAGAGTCCAAATGTCATTTGCAAACTTTCCAGTACAAAATGCACATGCATCTGACTGCTGGACAGTTTGTGCAGTCCTGCTCTTCAGAATGTACCAACTGTGCCGAGCAGTCATGTTTTAGCCAGCCAGCGTGCTTGCCAGCTGTTCAGATTGTGTCTGTGCTGTGTTTGTGTGACAGCTTAGCCTCTGATTGATCTGAAAACTTACCAGGAAATCCAATTCTTTGTGTTTTTTTTTTCTCATTCCAGTTTCTCCACATGTTCAGGAAGTATATCTTCATTAAGCCTTTCAAATATTTCACTGAGGTTAAAATAGTTTCCACTCACTTTGAGGCATGCTCATCTCAATTTCTGACAAACCAGGCTAAACCGTCTTCCATTTGCTTCTAGTCACATCTTTACAATCACCCCACACCCCCAAATTTGTTTTGCTTTCAGTGTCAGCACGGTGTTCATTTTGTAAATGATGGTCCCATTTAGAGTCAAATAGATGATATAATAGGAGGGTATGCCTTAGAGCATGGTTACCTTGATTGACAAGTCTAGCACAAGACAGAAAAGTGTTAAACTTGAAGGTTTGTGAAAAATCATGCCACTATTTTTTCCTACTGCTGATGAGTTGAAACAAACTTTTACATTTCAAAATGGTACTACCAATGAGTGACCATAAAGGATGATAATAACGGAGGTTTCAAGACCCCATAAGACTTTGGCATAGTGGCCAAGCCGTGTAATGACAACAAAAGTGTCGTAGACGTGATGCACATGGGCTCAAAAAGACTTTTTTTTTAAGATTATTTTTTTGGCCTTTTATGATAGTTCAGCTGAAGATAGACAGGAAGCAGAGGGCAGAAAGAGGGGGAATGACACGCAGTAAATTAGCCGTCCGATGCGAGATTCGAACCGGGGCCAGCTGCAGCGAGGACTGTAGCCTCTACACACGGGGCGGCCGCTTAACCCACTACACTACCGACCGCCCCCTCAAAAAGACTTCTACTAGTAAGCTTACATTGAGAAAGAAACGGCTGTAAAGTGGTGAATACATTTTTTGGGCATTCATGGACTTTTGTGAATGGAACCCATCTCCAACAATGTATCCAGATATCTTTATACATCTGTGGTAAGTTGTCCCAACCTAACACACTCTTACAGGAGATGTCAATCAAGTCCAGTTGGTAAATTATAGCTGTGTAGAGGGTTAAAAATCTCTTCTGAAGTACTGTTTATCGTCCACACTAGAAATGATGAACTGCAACTTCAAGGAACTTTTTTTTTTTTCTGTTAACAGATTTGAAATGATCTGATCTAATTTGAGCTCCAGTGCGAACGGAACCTCAGAGGGACAGAAAGAAAGACTGACATACGACAACGACCCCTATAGCAGCTGTCACCGCATCACTTCCTCCTCCTATTTTTCCCCACTATCTCCTTTATTTTCTCTCAGTGTGTCTGCTTGGCCTGCCTCTCCTTATCACTCAAGTGTCTGCTAATTCACCAGCAAGGTTGCACTGATAAGCCTTTCTCTCTAAGTCTCTCTCTCTCTCTCTCTCTCTCTCTCTGTAGATGGACAGTTCCCAGTGTCCTCTAACATGTGTCTGTCTATATGTGATGGTGACATGGGGACCCAAGGGTGACAGCCCAGCTTGGCCTTGAATTAAGGAGCATTACAGATACACTGATAAAGTGACACTGTCAATGGTGGAGAAGGGAGGTGAATAAAATGGGGGGAGACATGGGCTGGTGAAGTGGATAGCAGTCTGTTGGAGGAGGGTGAAGAAGGAAAGGGAAAACATTCCAAGAGTGTGACTGACGGGCCACATATAGAGCGCGCTGAGTATGTTAGCTTTAACAAATTTCTCTTAAGTATCCCACTATTTTCCTCATTGTTCTCCTATTAGCAGAATACAAGAGCAGAAACTGTGAAAGCCTGCAAAAGAGAAAGCCTGCATGTGTTTGTATGTGCCTGGGAGCATGTCTGTCTCTGTGACAACAGCCTCAGGCATTTTGTATGTAATGTCTTAGAAATGGTTAGAGAGAGAGAGAGAGAGAGAGAGAGAGAGAGAGAGAGAGAGTGTGTGCGCGTGTGTGTGTGTGTGTGTGTGTGTGTGATAAGAGACTCCTCAGGAATAGCACAGGCTCTTTTCTGCTCTGTTTCCTTTCTGTTTCCATCGTTTAGCCGGAGTAAGAAGATCTATCTCAAGGTCGCTGCCCTCTGTTACCCAGCAGCTCCTGAATACAATAACAGAAGGTCTATCGTATGGCAGATGTCCAATAAAAAAATAAAGAGGTCTGCTACACTGGCAAGATTTTAATACTAATGCAAGAAGAGGAAACTAGTACTACTATTGTTACTAAATATAACAAAAAGAAAGCATACAATGACAAGCAACGCAGAATCGCTTATCACAGCTGATGTAAGTGACTAAATGCAAAGGACAAGAGGTACACTAAATAGCTGTATTGCAAAAAAAAGTGGAGTAGCTCTGCATTTCCATGTCTGATACAGTATATACAACATGTGTGGTGTTAAACCTGTGGGCACTGACAGTCTAAACTGCTGTCTGTCAGCTTGGTCCTCTGATGTTCTAACCTCAAGTGTTCACAACCTGAGCTCAGCTGCTTTGTGCTGTTTAACTGGCAACAATATTTCATCTAAGGCTTTAATGAAAATTTGTGAGGTGTCGATGCCCGAGGACAGGTGAATGGATGTAGATGCGTAGGTGTGAACGTGGAGGAGGGATGTCATTGGTTAGGCCAGTCTGGGAAAATAAAGTCTGTTTCCACCCGAGCTGCTTACAGGCCCCCAGACAATGAGATGTGGGAGAGGTATGACTGAATAGGAAAGGATGAGGGAAGAGAGGATGAAGGGCGGTGGTTAGTGATAAGCAGATGGAGGAATAGGGTAGGGATGAGGTAGGAAAATGAATGGATGAAGGGAAGTGGAGGGAGGGTGGGTCAAGAAAACTGAGACAAACAGGGGCAAAAGGGTAGGCCAAGTATACGTAGTTTGATCAGTGATTAGAGGTGTGGTTGAGGCGAAGCCCTGCTTCCGAATCAAAGTTAACTAATGAACTTATAACATATTCCAACAGAGCGAGATCAGAGCACAACCTAGACCATGTATATAGTCAGTGGTGGAGTCTAAAATGTGAATTCCTGGATATTCAATGTTCATCTGCAATTTTCTTTAGTGTTCCCAGTAACAATTAATAATATTTAAAGTAATAGTGCTTCAGTGCACTTTAGTTATTAAATGGAATTACACGACATGGTTGTTTTCTAAGAAGAACAATCTTCCACTCATGTCTTAAGATGTTTGCTTTGAACGAGAACTCATTTATCTGTTAATTCCCCCTGCTCTTTCATTCATTTTTTTTTTATCTGTGGATGTCTCCTGCTTTTCTATGACTCATCCTGCATGGAGTGTTTTATCAGACTGTTTGTTATTTGGGGTGTTTTAACTGTGCCCTCACGCCTCCCAGTGCATGGAGAGGTGTATCCTACTCTCTGCTGGACTGCCACAGTCCCTAAACATCGTCTTCTCATTGCAGGATTTATGTTGTTTTCATGTTATATACCTTCATGGTAAATATCAGGTATTGTCTCTTTGCCATTTGTGTGCATATGATGCACTGCGATGTGCGATTGGATATTGATTTCTTGGTGTGTTTATGCTTGTGGTTACCAGACTGACCCAGTGGGGCATCAACCACATCCTGCTTCACCTGCTTTATCCAGTAGTCGAGTTGTAAAATGAAACTAGGGGGGATGGTGAAATTTTTCATTTATGTAACTTTTTTTCCAGCGGGGGGGGTCTGGGTCCTCCCCCAGAAAATTTTGTATTTCTTAGATGCAATTTCCTGCATTCTAGTCAATTTTAGGGTGACTTGCTAGACATGGCAAATCCTGAATCCCATCTGATTCATAGCTTGCATTCTCAGTTGCATGGCCTGCACAAGACAATACTATTTATCGGAAAGAAACAATAACCACTTAACTATGGACATCATGTCATTCACATCTTTTTTAAACATATTTGTAAAAACATTTTAAATATCTTTATTTGTGAATGTGCTCAAATATTTTTTTAAACACAACTTTGTGTATGTTTTTAACATCTTTGTGTGTTTTCAAACATATTTAAATACATTTAAACACATTTTTGTTAAAAAAAAACATCTTCACTTAAAAAAACACAATTTAAGGAGGAGGAAAGAAGACTTCGAGTTTTAAGACGACGCGATGTTTGAAACAAGCGGTATTAAAGAATATGAAGCAGCAGGTAGCAGCTAGCGGTGCTGCTAAGGCTAAAACAACACAGAGTGTGGATGATTGACACCTGTCACCTGTCGACCAATCAGAGTCAGGAGAATCTATTAGTACCGCCCACATTCACCTTTGACCCACCAATGACGATCCAGAATGAAGTAAACCCAAAGGTAGTATATCGCAGCAAGAGGTCTCACTTCACTGTCAAAGCCTCTTTGTCTTTATGTAACAACCAGGAGCTTCGGGACTGATTCAAACTAAAGCAGAGACAGAGCAGGAGACATTAGCAGCGTTTCTTCGTGCTGGACATACTGTGTCGTTTTGTGGATTTTTTTTGCTACTCCTTGGGGGCTAGCTCTCCGAGTTTTCATCGCACAGTGATGAGACACATATCTTTGTAAGATATATTTTAATTTTTTCCCGTGCCGCGCCTCCCCTGAAGTCCTCTGGCGCCCCCCAAGGGAGGCGCGCCTCACACTTTGAAAACCGCTGACATAAGAAGGGATGACCATTTTAGAAGAGGGATGATTTTGACCATTTATCCCCACAGGGGGGATGCCATCCCCCCCCATCCCCCCTCAACTCGAGTACTGGCTTTATCCCACTATAGCCTTTGAGGGTGAAGTCTAAGCTCTGGGCCCTAAACTAGCTGAAGAAAAAGCTGCTTTTGGGAAGTTATCATCTAGTCTCAGCTCAACATATACACAAGGTAAATAAGGTGGCACCCATGTAGAAAAAGTCCTCTAACAGTTAAAGTCCTTGCCTTGGAAGACTGCTGGTAATTCTATCTGCCATTGGTATCCAACAGAACTCAGCAGTGGGACTGGACTGGGTTTGGGAACAGCCTCTGAGACCTGATGGAAAGATTTCTCAGTAGTGAACTCTGGGCCTGGGATGCTAGGAACCAAACCTGGCAAGTACACCACCTTGGTAGGCTACTGTACCCCCTGCTAAAATGGCCACCACTGGTTTCTGAGGTGTTTTCAGTCACAGGTTTGATCGTGTTCACTGGAAGTTAGACGCTGTACACCATAGTGGGGGTGTGACACCTGGGAGCTGAAACAAGCCATTTGTAATGGCAGCTGCACAACAATTATGTACTCTAATATAATTTAAATGAGTGAGTTACATTGATTTTTTTCAGTTTTCATGAACAAGGAAATTAGCTATAGAGACCAAAACTGTTTTTTTTTTATACCAGCCTGTAAACATGACCTCTGACATTCATAGACTAATCATTTCTGCAAAGCTGTGATGCATCTTTACAATGAGTTATGATCGATCGCGTAAAGTCACTGTGTATGGCATGTAGGTAGCCAGTAAGGTGGAGTGAGTAAGTTTGTGACTGGATGGTCTTAAGTTCGATTTCTCAAACAAGTAACACTGAATAACATGTTTGTGCGGCTGTGCTGCTCCTTAGCACAGCACTAAACCTTCAATCAAGCTCAAGAATCAACAGAAGTACACTGTATATGCACTGACAGCTTCCACAGACATAAACACGTGTAACTTTAGCAGAGATGTGAAGTAGCATGCTGGCGGAAAACAGCAAGGGAGCTGAGTCTGAATAAATAAAGGTTAGAAGAAGAGTCTCTACAACACACTTCAGTTGTGCTACTTGTTCACAAACACACCCTTTTCGACTCAGGCAAGATGTTACACACACTGCAAGGATGTATATACTGCTCTCTACATCCACCTGAGAGCAGCAGCCTTTAGTACAACCATAATTCACATTTCGGGCTGGAACCATCAGATCGCCATTCTCATGCAAAGGTAACATTTGCCTTTATAATGGATTTCTGCCTTTTCCATTATTTTATTGGGAAGCCAAGGCTCCTCTCATCATTGTGTAGATATATAGGTTAACGTCATTGTGGCATTTTAGCAAAAGGCCACCATGAGTACCCCTCTGCCCGGGTATGAATAACTGATATCAGACTTGAAAACACTGCACAGCAGAATTCACTGTAGGATACATGGATACGATATTTCTTTTATAAAATAGCTACATATGTAATTGCATTAAATAATTCAAGTATAGGTCAATTAATTGTGATGTTTAGACATTATAAAATGTCTAAACATCACAAACTCTTCATGCACTTTTTGTTGAAATACCATATTCATTGTGGAAACTGCTTGAAATGCTAAGTAAGACATTTTCTTTGCTGCTACACCTGATGGATGTTGAATTTATTGTTTGTCAGTTTAAACTCAGGTTTTACAATAATAAGTCCTTAATTTGTCCATAAGTGAGTGTCTTCCATGACTTTGACATGTGCGATCACTCCTCGTAATGATGCAAAACATGCTACAATCTCACAGGCTGTAGCATGGCCGTAGATTCTTTGCTTTTTAGGCCGGTTAAATCAGACTTTGGTTAGTTTTCTCTGGTTGTAATTGCATTTTGATGTGGAGCAAAAAAACAACCACACCATGATCCTCAGGAGGTGGTGATCTCCTAGAGCAGTTCATTTGTGGTGGGAACATGATCTGACTTTGGTCTGATCCAACTACACTAAGTGTACTCCACAAGTCTGAGCAAAATGGCTCCTGTATGCAGGTGTACATACCCAACACATCTTCAATTTAATATGTCGACAGTTTATATTAGTTCCATTGTCTGAAGCGTGAAGCAGGAAAGTTAACTCCAGCATTCACAATTCAGGATTGTCTTGCCTCAGGATACAGGGTCATTTGTGGTTTGAGCCTTACAAATAAAACTGATGTGACCACAGTTAATTAAACCTGATAATTAGCTGATCATTTCCCATTAATAAATTCATATACTGTTGATAAACTCATGAAGATGATGGAAGATTCATCGTCCAGTTATTTACGCCCTATGCACTTCAATCTACACTTTTCATCTGCGGCTCATTTCATTCATTTGTGACCATGTTGTATATTTCATGAGTGACCCTTAGTCGCTGCTGAGTTTGTGGTTATGCTTTCTCTCTTTCCACTTTCAGTGCTTATGTCTCCACTTAGCCTCAATGACATGCCAAATAAAGCAGAATGGGTGGCCTCGCTCATACATTGCCCATCTTGATTGTTGCTTTGCTGTCGTAGGGGGCTCGGCTAGATGTTTCCACTTCTGCGGTCAGTCTATTCCAATCACATCACCTGTTTCCCTTTTGCCACCTTCCACCACCTTTAATGAAGCTTGCTGGCCCCTTTAAGTCTCTCTGCATTTGACAGTAATGTGACACTGTAATATTCCATGATGGGCCCCCCCACCCTCCTCCATCCACATCAGTGATGAATAATATATATTTGCCGCCCCATAAACATAATACATTAGTTAAAAGAACCATATGTGTGTGTGTTTATGTGCCACCGCAGATTAATTAAAGATGAATATATGCACATTTCTACCATTCTGACTGAGACTAAAGGTAAAAATAAATAGGTTATCAATGAATAATTGACTTTAGGACGGGAACGTTCATGTCTTCCTCGCTGGAAGTGAAGTGTCCACTAAGCCATCCCGCTTTGTCTCTGACAGCCGTGTTGTGCAGATTAAGGGCGAGGGAGGGGGCATTACAGGAAGTGCTAATAGGCTAAGCAGTGTTTTCCAGGCAGAAAAAAATGGATGGAGGAGGCCAACACACACACACGTTCCCACACCCTGAGCCTTCGGGGTGACGGGGAATGTGTAGAGGAAGCCACTCAACACACAGTGCTGACTGGCACTTTGAATCAGCCTCAAATGTACTCAAGCTTCACGTCACATTTGTAAGGTTGATTTCGGTCTCAATGAGTCACTGTGAGCATGCCTGCCTCTGTCTACACATAAACATCCAGAGCATCCACCCATACGCACACAGACACACACACACACACACACAACGTTTGCTAATACGCTCACACACTCTGGCAGGGTGAGTTTATCCTTCAGCGTTTGACCGTAGTAAAGAAGCTGCCAGTCATTTGCAGAGAAGCTCGTAAATCCACAGGAAGAAGGAAGTAAAAGGAGCCAATTATTTTTAGATCTCCGTCCCTCTAATCAGCCTAGTGAGTCACATAAACATTCACCTTCCAAGACCTCCATCCGTTTTACCGGGACACCTTCTGTATGTGGGGGTGCAGGTGAATGTGAGTGTGTGTGTGTGCTGCTCTTCTTGCTGTCTTCACGTGCATTGTCTGCTTGTTCTCCATGCGCGTGTCTGCATATGATCTATTTGCATCAGCATGCGTGCTGTTGGTGTAATTGGTATTACATGTATGAGTTGATATGTGTGTGTTTTGTGCTGTATTTGTGATAGGAGTCTAACCAGCAGGGTAAAGGAGAATGAGGGAGAGAGGAGTGTATTTTACTACAAAGTCGATCACCAAATGAAAGAGGTGGGAGAAATTGTCCTGTCAGTCAGAATCAGGCCTTGGTCTATATGTGTTTGTGTGTGTGTGTGTGTGTGAGCAGATAGAAAGTCCATGGCCCTACTACTGAAGCTTGATCATGACCTTGATGTCCACTTAACTTACTAACTAACTTCAGTACCCACACTGACCTTCCCTTTACATCCAGTAGATCTAGTTTTCCTCATAGATGCTGCAGAACACACTGTTTGAGGTTGTTCTTGTACGTCATTTCAGTACGTCTATCTTTTCTCAGAATGTCATTCTTGCCTTTTCTAGTTTTGACTATGCACAGAACAAGACTGAAAACAAATAGAACAACCATAGTGACACGTCACACAGTGAAATGAGTCCACAACCTCCTGGCTATTCCTCCTCACCCCCAACCCCAGGCCCAGATCTTTGAGTTCAAAAAAGAGAGAGGAAGGGGATGAAATCTGAGTGCCTTTGACACATAACCCATCCATATCCCTGCGCTGTCACTGCCTTTCCACTCCCATTCTCATTAGGGTAATGTGATTTTACAAAGCGGCAGTAAGGAGGGAAGATGAGGCGACAAACCGGAGTGGCTGTTTGACGTCTCGCTGCATCGCGACAACTCATCCCGGCGTCGGATCCCTGATTGGCGGTACCGCTGAATGTTACTGAGTCGTGAGGAAACGTGTCATTTCCGAACATCATCTTTAGCGATGATGGTGACTCTGTCATACAAATGCACACACACACATCCAGAGACAAGCAGAAGATAGGGGTGAGCAACAGCTGCATTCAAATGCATCTAAAATTAGAAACAGAAGTGGAATCAGAACAGAATGCAAAGTCTAGCACACTCAAAAGGGCTTGTTTAACCTTTGCCCTTTGTTATCCCTCTAGAGTACATGAGTGCATGTAGGACTTGTAGCACAGCCAAGTCATCGCTCCCTTGCTGTCTGCTGACCTGCAGGGCTCTCACTGCATCTACTATCATTTGCCAAGAAAAGCTTCAAAGCTTGCTTACATGCATTGGACTGTGTATAAACTAAATGTCACCATATCCACTACATATTCTTCTGGAACTATCTCTTTGTACCAGATCAAGGTATTTAGCCAGACCGCCATTCATTTTTGTATTAGTATACAGGGTCTCCAGGATGATTCCTCCTGATTTGGGTGGCTTCCTCACGTTTTTGCCTTGCGTGATCTTTACTCAAGCTCCACTGTCTCCTATCTATGTTGCACTTAATGTATCTCATAATTCAATGGGCAGATTCTTCAAAAGTATGTTAAGCACCAAGTTCAATTTGAACAACACCCTTGACCTTTGTCTGACCCACAGCGCAACTTACTTACATTTTTAGCCATATCTTAGCATTAACAGACTCAGCCTGAGTCAAAATCCAGCAGGCTTTTCTGAAGCTGAAGAGCGATTAGATGAAGTACAGTAACCCTTAACGATTTTTTCCTCAAACAGGGCACAGCCAAACATACCAAGGTGGGAGGATCTGAAGGGTTTGGTCGGGTTGTAAGGAATGAGAAGTTCTGAGATATATGTTGGTGGGATTTATAGACAAATAGCAGGATTTTGGAATTGATACTGAAGTTAATGAAGAGCCGCTGTAAGAATAGAGGTGCTTTACGGCCAGGCAGCTGCACAACAGCAGTATTCCCATCAGCCTAGGCTGTACTATGTGTTCAGTGCTAATTACAGTAGCAAATTAGCAAGTTAGTACGCTAACCTTCAAAAAGCTCAGAGTATGTTCATTAGCTTTCTGCTGCTAAGACTCTGTAGCCCACATGCCAGTAGTCATTAGTGAACATGGCATCGGGCCCAAGTTGACTGACCATAACGTTAAATGTTGTCCTGATGTCTCTAGCCAAAATAAATAATGAATAAATACCATAATACTTCTTCACAATTCACTAAGTTGCTTTTGGCATGTTTCAGTTTTGGCCCTTCAGGGGAAGAAGTTTGAGCGTCCCTGATCTACAATTTGTTTTGGTACGCACAGCTTTGGACTTGGCTTTCATATTGAAAAACTGAAGCTAATAAACAATCCATTTTGAAGTCTTTAACAAACTATTTACTGATTCCATGTGTTTGAGTTTATTTATGACAAAGCCACATCACACATATGGTGCGAATAACTACTGCTTACTTTTCACACTAAAACCCACAGTATAGTATTCTCATTGTAAGAAAGTGTTTAGGAAATAATACACTAATCAATTAGAATTACAAATGTACGAGCCTGTCGCCAAAAAAAAAAAAAAACGTTGGCACGTTGCGTAAAATAAATAATAAAAAAATAAAAAAATAAATCAAATGTGATGATGTGCAAAACACTAAAGCACATATTTAATTGAAAAAAAAAAACATAAAGACAACTTGTCAAATGTTGAAAATGAGAATTTTTTATTGTTTTTGGAAAATTTAATTTGAGTTTGATGCCAGCAACACATTTCAAAAAAGTTGGGACAGGGCCAGCAAAAAAACTGGAAAAGTCGTGAAACCCTGAAATAAAAAAAATAAATAAAAGAAACACCTGGTGGAACATCTCACAGTTAATTAAGTTAACTGGCAACACCTTAGTAACATGATTGGGTATGAAAAAATAAAGAAGCATCCAAACCGTTAATGCTCAATTATATACGCAGGTTCAGTCCACTCAATGGCCATGTGGTCAAGTTCTTCTTCACATAATTTAAACCTCAAGCAACATAAAGAAAAAGAATAAAAAATATTTCAGTTACAAATATTTTTGTTTCAGTAAATACTTTGAAATCACAGCGAGCAGACTAACTGTCTGAATCCACTCAGCAAAAACATGACAGTCCAGAAAGTGTCGGCTGCAACGATATGAAGTGTTTTTCTTCCCCCTTAACCCAAAAGCAGTTTCACATACTTTTAATTATGACAGACGGGACTGAGCGCACGCAGCCTGACAGCAGCGTCCACTAATTGACAAAGGCATTAAAGAAAGGATATAGCCTACTGATACAGTTTGTATACTGTACGTCCACCATTCTGTTGCCGGGCTGTGTATGTGCTGCACGCTGACATATAGATGCATCCTGTCAGCGCTGCAGCCGTGCAATAAACAAACACACGCAGAGACAAACACGTGGACAAACATCAAAATATGTTGTCTCCCACCGGGGTTGACAGCCGATGTTCAAATCGCTGCGAGCGTTTCTACATCGCTTTGTGTGGATCACATCTCAAAGACAAGCACGTTGTTGATTTACCTTTTTAAAGCTTCGCCCGTTGAGCACCCACTCCCCGCCCCTATCCCAATGCCACCCCACTCCAAACCCCCCCCCACCCACCTCCCACTGACTCCCTCAAATTAATTAGGGGAGACGTTTCACAAATTAAGTTTATTCATATTGTCTGTTCGCTTGCTGCGACAGAATAAAATAATAATAAAAAAAGACCCCTGTACTTTTATAGCCCTACTGTTAGTGCTAACAATGGCTGTCACAAAGCAGATTTTTTTTTCTTTCTTTTTTTTTTTAAACACACTTACACACACACACCCACACACACACACACACATACTCCAACTCCACCCCTCCATTTGCCAAACAGGAAAGTAAGTGGTGGTGCCGGGGCTGGAGCTTGACTTTGTTAATCGTCAGACGACAGCTTAACAGCTTGTGCAACCGTAATTAACGCCGCTTGAAATAAACGTGACGGTTTGTGGAGTGTGTGCGTGTGTGTGTGTGTGTGTGATGGGGGATGTGGAAAGGGGGTTGAAAAAAAAAAACAATGTGGCAGTTGTAAAAAGTTGAAGAGAATCAAATAAATAATTCAGACAAAATGCTTCATCTGTCGCCTGCCATCTCAGGTGTAAGGCCCACCTGACTAGAGCAGCGCTCCTTTCTCCCTCCCTCTCTTCCCCTCTCTCCCTCTTTGGCTGAATAATTCACGTAACCAAAGCGGCAAATAGTGACTTATAAAAGCCATTATTATGTTTAATAATGACTAATACATGTCTAAAGCAAGGGAGTGTGAGTGGAGGGAGGGGGGGTTGGGGTTGGTGGTTGTTGAGGCAGGCGGGGCGTTTCAGACAGAGCCGAATGGACTGATGAATATTAGAAATGAGCTCTGTGTTTCATCAAATGTAGATCCACACAATAGCCGTCTGTGTCATGTACATAATATTAAACATCTAAAAACTATTATTGTCTATTGTCATTTAAGTTTTTGTAAACTTTCCTGATTTCAGTTTGAACTGGGCGTTGTTACGCTCGGATAAACTATGAGAAATATGACAGGAGAGCATCTGAATTCAAGTTTCTCTTCTAGATTAGAAAGATTTTAAAGCTTAATTGTCTTGTGAAGTTGTTATAAAACACGCAGAAGGTGGAGCGGGTCGCTAGTTCATATTATAAAATCATATACTAAAATCATATTAACTAAGTAACTTTATTCTTTATTCTAAATATTACATTTAAATGTGGAATGTTGGTGGTTAGATGACTGCTGTCTATTAATACCATGTATTAATGACAAATGACTGACAAATGATATCAGATCTAATAAAGATGTTGACTCCTCTCAGTCTCCACTTTGGCTATACTGAGCTAATGTTATATTAGATAAAGTTACAAGTTGCAAGCCTGAGTTGAACTGGGCCAGGATCGGGACCACATACGCACAGGTTCAAGGACAGAGACTTGTCAAAGCTGTGGAAGAAAAGTGTCTCTCAGGTCAGTCAAACACATGGTCCAGCACAGCAGAGAGGACCCTGAAAGAGAGGAACTGTAAAATTAATGAACATTAAAGAAAGAAAGGTCGTAAATCTTTATTTACTTATTTGTCACTGCAGCACATGTAATGGACAGTCTATATTATTGGTGGTGGGTTGTCGCTGTCACTGTTATATGTAGTTATATTTGAGCCCTATAGTAAATTTGCCTCTGAGTAAAGTGAAAGCGAGTGTGTGAATCATCGTGCACGATCATCAGCACACACAGAGAGAGTGTAAGAGTAATATTGGTGTCTGGTTCGGCCTCAATCATTTCAGATTTTGTCAGGCTAGGGCTGGAGTTTAAGGCTCTACTGCCAGGACGGACTGCTGCTCAGACCTCAGTGTCCAGAGGTCATGTTTAACGTGACATAGCAACAGTTTGGTCTTCTCCTGCAACTCACTCACGTAACAAAGTGGCCATACGGGTAGATCACAGTTCTTCTCCCCAACAAACTGAAAGCCTGAACTGGTGCAGTTGGCACCGTGCTGCCTGAAGAAAGTAGTGCAATATTTGAAATGATGCACTCCTTGTCTACTGTTCTCTATTTCACAAGGTATATTGGTCTGATCTTACAGACACGTTATGGTTAGCAATGCATGTACAGGGTAAGGCGTAGTTTGGCTTGCTTACTAAATAAATGCTAAATACATATTATAAAATCATAAGAGTACTGTAGTGACATGACATTTTTTGGTTTGCAGTCATTGTTGCAGGAGCCTCACAGACGATTTCACATCACATAGTTACTGTTTAAGCACTCTGCAACAAAATCACTCAAATATTAATTAGTTTGATGAAATTATTGGTTGACAAAATGACATATACTGGAACCTCGAGCACTTTGTCTTTCCAAAATGGACTGGGACAATATTTGCTGGTAATTTTCTTTTAACTGCAGGCTTGACAGAGTTTGACAGTAATTACCCAACCTGTGACACCAAACGTTGCATAAGAGATCTGATGGTCAGGATTTCAGGGTATGGCATTTGTGATACACCTTAAATAGTGTAGCCACATGTATGTGTATTCATGTGTTTTGAATGTGATTTTTTATAATTAATATTCTGATCGTTTTGTTATTGTAAACATTTACATTCATAACAACACTGTGTCCTCCTGTTTGACCTGCTTCACACAGGTCAGTAAACCGAAAGGTATCGACCTCATGTGGTGTGCTTTATTAACACTATGTGTTTGTAATGATGACGTGCATCAAGACTGTAAAAAAGTAAGCCAGCGGACTCCACACTGTCAATGTTTAAGATCATTTTTTAAGTAACATGCACTTTTCTCATGGTCAATGGTTGCTTGATTAAAGGTAATCAATTGAATGTTGGTTATTCGTGATATGTAGTGCACCATGTCCTCATTGCTCCTGTTTTGCCTGGTTCACACAGGTTACACTTTTGTTGCTATGGTACCCGACACTGGGACCCAAAACACATTTTTTAAAATGATGCAACATGATTACTTTCTCTCACTTTTCTCGAGTGAAACGATGTACACTGTTCTTCAGGCATCTAAAAATCAAACTATCACTATCTCACACACCCTGGGACAAGAGATTGTTTTATATTAATAGGTCACAAAAGGTTGGGATGAACCATTGTAATCAGCAAATACTGATTGACAGTATAATGGACATATTTGAGAACACTTGCTGTGCTTGCAGTTTTCTTTTTTTGTTTGTTTGTTTGTTTGTTTTTTTGGCACAAGGGTGGGAAAATATCTGATGTATACAACAACTTCTACAATTTCAAATCAGCACAGGAGCGAAGTATGATGAATAATATTTTAACAATAACTACTTGAACAAACATGTTTTGCTTTTGAATGACTGTGGGAGCAGTGGACTTGTAGCCTCCCTTTTAAAGGCCTATCCCACCTCCTCACCACGGTTAATATGATACACATGTTCTTCTCGTTCTGGTGAAGCACTGATAGCCAACACACACACACACACACACACACACACACTGATGTTTACACGCTGCAACTCTCGGAACTTCAAATTATCTCCTTTACCTTTTTAGGTTAAAGAAAAACAACAACAAAGAAAGGATGTACAGATTTATGAGAGTTATGAAAAGTAGTGAAAAGAAAGAAAGAAAGAAAGAAAGAAAGAAAGAAAGATGGTTGTAGGTGGGTGTAAAATACTTTAGCATATAAATAAACCAATTCATCAAAAGCTTTTTCTACAAGAATAAACACTAATTTTCCTGATGGTGACCCTGACAAATGGCTGCGCCTGGCTGCTGCATGGAGAGCGAAGTTACTACATATATGTACATACACACCGCACCGTGGTCGTCACATTGCTCAGCCAACCAGCCGACTGGTGAGAAACCTCCCCCCCGCCCCGCTCCTCCTCCTTACCTCCACATCTCTCTCTCTCTCTCTCTTTTATTCCTCCACCCCTCCCTCTCTCTCTCTCCCTGCTCTAAACATCGCTCTGTGGGGCTAATAAACGGCCGGTGTCAAAAGCGTTGTCAGTCCATTCTTTGCTTGTTTGGGTTCATCTGGACTAGTGGGGTGGTAAGAGGGGATGGAGGGGGGGTGAAGGGAGGAGGAGAGAGGACTACTATGAGAAGGGGGGGGTAGTGACAGAGAGAGAGAAGGGGAGAGAAAAGAAACCGATAGGGGAGAAGGGAGGAGGAGGATTATGGGTGCAGCTCAGCTCAGCTCAGCTCAGCGGCCCGCCTCTCCGGGAGGACCAGCGGGACCCATCGGCCCATCACTGGCGCTTTATTGATTTCTACCCAGCGTGCTCTTTGTCAAAAATCAGATACAGAGCGAGCCCTCTGGACCTCCTCACCTTTTAAAAGCACACAGAGAGCCTTTTATGTGCTGAACCGAGGTGTTTGTGCGCATGTAATGGTGTGCGATTGTGTGTTGTGCTCTTTGTCTGGGGGTCAGAGGGCTCTGTGATGGACCAAGAGGAGAGAGATGAGCGGAGCCTCGCCTACTGAACCTGTTATTGCACTGTGAGCACATTTTTTATCGAGACAAATATGTTTTGATGCTCTTTCATAGCGGTACGCTGTAATTGTTTCACTTGGGTTGGGCTCATTTTAGTCCAATGATTAGAGATACGACTCAAAACGTCTTTTTAAAGTTGCTTTGGTCGATAGTTTCAGTGAATCTAAGTGAAGGTCAACAAGTCATCAGTTAAAGTGGGTAACACGTGACCCGTTTCTTTGCATGATTTGTACAAAAACAAGATCACGGGCCGGACATTTTTGAAAGTGTGACAATAAAGTATCTGTAACTATCAGTGGTAGTCTGCCAACCAGCAGTGGTCAGTCTTTGTGTGTCTGGATGCAGACGATTAAAAGGTGCGTCAGATTAGAAAAGGGGTAAAAATCATTTCGAGCCGGAGGTAAACTGGAGGAGTGGGCAGCGGGTGGGGGTCCACCGTCCAACGACTATTCCACCCCTCCCCTCCCACCACCACCACTACTGCCCCTCCACCCCCGGCACAGAAAAATATTATGCAGCAGCCCGGGCTTCCATTGAATCCCAGTGATTCATTGCCCAATTTTAAACTGCCAAGCTGTTAAATTGCATCAGGTCTGCCAAAATTCATTCCAGGACTATGGAGCAGATATGAAAAATTAAATGTCATCTCAGCTACAGTGGAAAACTTTTACCTCTCCTCCTAGCGGGGGCAAGAATATGCTAGATTCCGTTATGATCGATGGCCACGCGGGACTACACTTAACCTACTTAGTGATGTCATGTTAGGCTGCAGCGCCTGTTTACTTTCAGCAAAATGACAGGAAGGCATAAACTTTATCAGCCACTGACATCAGCCCCGAACTGCTTTCTCTCTCTCTCCACTTCCTTTCTTCGTCTCCATCTTTATGTTGATTCCTAGAAGCATGATTCTGTTTTCTTTCCTCCTTTCCTCATCCCCTGCGTTCACCAATGTGGAACCTAGTTTGAAGTCAGGGAATGGCTATTTCATTGACAGATAGAAAGAGAGAGAGAGAGAGAGAGAGAGAGAGAGAGAGGCGGGGGTCGTGTGTCCGTGCGTGGGTTAACCGCAGCTTAATGTCTGAATTAGAGAGAAGATGTGAAGTGAAGCAGGGCTTTGGAGTTGGTAACTTCTCAAGAGTCTTCTATGTCATGTCAAGGGAAAAAGAAAATAAATGTAAAGACAAATTTTGCACATTATTCATATTTGAGTCAATGTCAAGTTACTGTAACAGCAAGGACCGGTACAAGAAGTTGCATGTTGCTGTGCTTTCTATGGTCCACTTGGAAATTGACCATAGAAAGCATGAATGTTTTTGTTCTGACATCCCTGACATTCTTCAATATTAATATTGTTAGGTTAGGCATCCATTACATTTGTTTTTGTCCCTTCTATGCTGCTTCTTTTTTTAATTGATTTATTTTTTTGTTTAAAGCTTAGGTTGCTATCACAATTGTGCACAGTATATTCAATAATACATAATACATAAGGGCCACAATCTGGGGCAAATGTGAAAATATAAAACTGTATACATACAATTTAAAATAAAATACACGGTGACTGTTGTCAGATCATAGACAATATAATCTAAACTGGAGTTAATGTACTGTGTTTTTGGACGAGAAAGATAAACTCTCTTTGACATCACTTAAATATTAAAATGATGGATGTAAAATGTTTTATGTTAAATTAATCATCAATGTGAGAGTGAGAATTGTTCATGTGCGCCCAAAACAATGTATCCTCCTCTCATAATAATAATAATAATAATATGTTAATAGGTTAACACATTTGAAAAAAACATGCAGAGCTGATCAATTTCTAAAATTGATTCAAATGAAATAATAATGTCCTAATAAATGTAATTAGCATGAAGGTTTTTTGATATGAACTCATATTCATTGTACCTTTTCAACTTTTCAACAATTTGCATGAAACATGTAACATTTTACATAAAACATGTCACCAGACGACATTAAACGACTCTCTTATTTATCCCATTTCATCCTGATGGTTTACGTGAAATGCGACCTGACGACAGGTTCCTATCGTCACGCAATAAACACTGAAACTGTCTCTCTCCCTCTCTCTGTCTCTCTTTTCCCGCTCCTGCTGCTTTACGCACTGCGAGGCGGCGATATTTATTATTACGAATATCATTTGTATTAATCACCAGGATAAATGACTGGTTTGGCTATCTGAATGCCTCATTTAGAGAAACTTGGCTTCCATGTCATGGTTATGAATTACAGGCAGGCCTGTGTTTCACCTGAGGCTCTCTCTCTCATCCCTCTCTTCTGCACTCCTCTCCTGCATGTACACACACACACACACACACACACACACACACACATCGGCTGTTAGTGTGTTTGGACAACGACGGTGTCATCCTAATGCTGTTGACATCAGTTCAAGGGACAGTGGTATATACACACCATATTCACACACACTGATAGCTTTCCACTGCATATGAGGAATGATATGGAGCCATTGTGAAGTGTTACAGTGTATGTATGATATATTTGCAACCCTGATGGTTTACCTACTTCTCCAGCCATGAGTCACACACTTGTCTTCACCCTAAAATGCTTTCTTCTGACCTCCGGTCCATAATCCACCCCATCTAATTTATTTAGTTTCAAGCACCACTACAAAGTAAGACTACAGAAAGTCAGATCATTACATCATAAACTCGGACCATTAAGGAACAAAACAGGTCTCATGTCCTTAACTACCTGCTATTTTTCAAACTCAAACTATTTCCTGGTGTCAGAATGTTGAAACTTACATTTTTTTTTTCATTATTCCTCTTTAAAAAGACACCATGACAAGTGTTTGAATGAAAAGAAATATATGTTTGTGCCAAGTGCCAAGTGATCAATCAGATGTTTCAGAACCACAATTGGAGCCGGTCACTGAGCAGTTGTAGTAGCAGTCCAATCAGGGGTTGGCTCAGGAAGGCTGAGCTCCGCCTCCTCATATCCAAATTTCACCCTGTCCGGGCTCAGCTCAGCATTGCCAACTCTCACACATTTGGCTCGAAAACATCCGCTTTCAGACACCGCCTCATGCTGACCAAACAGATGTAGAATGAAGCCTCTTCTTCTTTGACTTTATTAAATAGCTGAGGTCATCTCATGGCGGCAGGATCGATGCGCGTGTCTCCAAATTGAGCGAGGGGCTGTGCACAATATATGCACGTGACTCTGCAGCTGCAACTTCATTCATTATTTAAATCCTCTAATGTGGCATTGTAATCTAACGGAAATACATTTCTGCACGGCAGACAGGTAAGCTGTTGCACATAGGATCCAAATGTCCAGTGCTGGCAGAAGTCCAAATACTCTGTCCTTTCCAACAGTGCCATTGTTTCTCTGGACAGTCCACCTCCACAGAACACAATGTCTAGATTTTTCACTGAGACTAAAGAAATGGGTCCTATGAAAACGGTTGACATTGTGGTTTGTGGACCACCCCAACCATGTCCAATGCCCAAGACCTTATCGACTTCATTGGAAATTGCTCCCCCTCCTCACAAATCCCAATTTAACCCTTGAGAACAAAATGTATATGAACATAAAGGATAACAGGCTACACTGAAAGACCTAATTGATTGAAAACTAATATAAATAAAAACTAATATAAATAATAGAAAAAAAATTGTTTGGGTTGTTATTGGTTATTATACTCTGTTCTGAAATGTTTACATATAACACTGTATTTTGTACAAGTAGCTCAGTCTGTATTAAAAACACAATAGGTCTATGTACACTGAATGTATGGAAAAACAAAACAAAAAAAGGGTTAAAGGCCTTTACACAACTGCATCATACTTTCTATCTTTAGACTTGTGTTTGGGATAAATGCAAAGAAAAGAAACCCAAATGGAGAAAACAAAATAAAAAGTAAAATACTGTATAATCAGTATTAACTGTAATCAAGAAAAGGTAAAAATGTTTGGATGCCGTTAAAAAATGTTACAATGGCTACTAAAACAAATTTTCTGACAGAGTATGTCAGTGTTTATGTTTCACATTTTTCTATATGTGTGAGCAAATCTCATCCAGTGACACACACACACACACACACACACACACACACACACACACACACACACACACACACACACACACAGATACAGACACAAATGAAACAGGGATATGGCGCGCAGTCATTTCACAGATTTGTCGGAGGGGAGGAGAGACTTTTTTTTTTCAAATGTGTATACTTTCTCCCCCATCCATGCTCCATATTTCCATGTGATTAAATTATTCAGTGGTACAAACTACAATTATGCTTTATTAAAAATTATTAAAAATTCTCGCCAGGCTCTGCAGTTGTGAAAGAATTTATTGCCTGCTTGTTTTTCTAATTTGCATCATTGATTCTGGTGGTGTTTGAAAAGCAATGATGCTCCCTATAACTACCCCCCCCCCCACACACACACACACACACACACACCACCACCACCAACACCACCCTCTCTTTGATAAGGATGGGATGTATTAGTGCATGAGGAGGGGTAGACGAGGGAGCAGGACGAATGGCGTTTTCCTCCATCGATAGATGTGCAAGCGTCTGATTTTATTTGCATGTGTTTATCAGCTCGTGGGAATGTGTTGTTGGGTAATTTTTTATCTATTCATTTGTTTATTAATTTATTAGTTATATACAGAAGTCCAGAAAGTAGGGTAAAAGAAACACATGCCTCATTATTCCCCTCTCAAAAAAAAAAAAAAAATCAAAGTTATGAACATTTTTTGAAATATAAAATAAAGGATCAAACTCTTATCTGCCATTTTGCTTAAATATGGCATTTCCATGCATTAAATATACATGTGGAATTTACACTTCAAAGTTAGGCCCATTACGTGAGCCATTAGTTATACTTGTAACAGCAGATCCCTATGGCCAGGTTATGAATGATTTAACAGTACGTTAGTGTAAACTAGATTCAATTTTCTTTCAAAGCAGCTATCTCCTCGGCATTTTGGAAAGACGTAGGATCGCATGAAAGATGGACAGACTGTTAAACGGATAAAAGAGGGAAGGGATGACACGGAAAGAGTTAGAGAGACAGAGAGGAGAGAAAGACAGAGAGTGCATTGCCCCTCTCCCTCTCATTGCGTCTTGAATCCTGAGCAATGACTGGCTACTTTAGCAATTAAAATCTGGGGCAAAGACACAGCAGCTTGCTTTGGCCCAGAGACTGGCCCATTCATCATCCCAACTGCCATAAAATAGCACTAGATGGATTCTTTGATTTTAGCTTTGGAAGAACATAAATCAAAATCTAAACCACGGCCTGTCACAAGCATCACCAGAATTATCCATTTGAGAGAGAGAAGAGCCCGAGGAGGGTGGAGAGAGAGAGAGAGGGAGACAGAACAGGATCTAGTCTCATTGTTTCTCCTCCTCTTCACAGACAAACCCTCACACCCACCACCTATCCCCCAGTGTGACACCCTGGGTAATCTATAAGTGTCTCATAATGAGGCTTTTTCTACAGTTCAACACCGGCATTCATCAAGCATTACAGAGAGGAAGCCTAATCTGGAGTGCTTTGTCATCAGGGTTGGGGGGGGGGGGGTGAATAGGGAACTTGGATAAGACAAAACATGAATATCAGTGGCAATACGCTGCTATTAAAAGGAACAATGTGTATCAACAAAGCAATGATGCATTTTCAAAAATCCAAGCTCAAAGAGCAATTAACATAAATGATCGGTTTGATATTTAGAACAAGTATAACTCACTATTTTTAACTAATATTAACAGAACATTTTATATGTTTATATTGTTTATACATTATGGTCAAATGACAAATTAAAGGTTCTATTTAATATTATTGTGTATAATAACCTGAAAATAAGATCTGTTTCCTGTTCTTTATCTTAGAACGTTACCTTGTTTGAGATGGTGCATGTCCTCTTCCACAGAGCCCGCCATGTTGAACCTCCATGTTTCTACAGTAGCCCAGAACAAACAAACTAAACACTTTTTTTAGGTTTAAGGTGGGGCCTGTAGCATTTTCGTGAGTTTTGTGGTCACCTTAATGGTAGGAAGGAAAGGGTGAGGTGATGTGGTTGCAATCAACAACTACACTAATAGATGACACTAAATGGTCCTTTGGTGATGACTGGACCTTTAAAGAACTAAAAAAGCTGAATAAATGAGTGGAGAAAACCACTGAGTGGTTTGATGAAAACATCTTTTTTCATAGATGTTCAATTGAGCTGATTTGGATGTTAACTCTGTAGGGAAAACAAATTAAATATGTAGTTTGTGAATATTTTGCAGCTATGTTCGATATGAACATTTGATGTTATTTACAACTCAAAGTAGAATATAATTGTATGTAATTATATAACCACAATCCTTCATAACAACAACAATACGTTTGTGGAACTCTACTATTTGCCTTGAATGACACTTTATTTACCTATTTCTAAAAAAATGTTGTCAATGCCCAAACAGAATTATATAAGAAACATTACATCATCACCATTACCTTCACTACTAAAAAGCTTGAGTTTCTGCAACCAAAGTGGATCAAACTATGGGTCTTCTCAAAGCTGTCTGATGTTATTCTCTTATGAATGTAGGTCACCGCTTCAAGTGCTACTGTAAACATTTAAACAGTGAGACAAGCTGACACAGGGGTCTAAAATGATCTCATGATTCCAGTTGATGAAAGAGGACTGTTGTCACGTCCGGTGAATTATGGGAAAGGGAGGAGGACCCAAACGCAGATACACAAACATAAGACCATGCAGGTGTGGTGAAAGACAATTTACTTGATGTGGTAGGCTGACTGGAGATCTGTCTGAATGTTAGTTGAGGCTCTGTGGTGCTTGCTGGGTACCTGAGAAGCTGAAGTGTTTGGCGGCTGAGAAAGCTAATGGTATTGGAGCCATGGAATCTATCCCTTCCTTTTGGGGCTCCACAGGGATACACCCTCAAACAGGCAAAGCAAGTCCCCCTGGAAGACGGCCTCGGGACATCAGCATGGTTCCTCAACTGGTCCATTCAGAGGGTTCAGGACAGGCAGGCAATGGGTTTGCCTACTCATGGCAGATAGACAATGGGCTAGCAGGCCCAGGGCAGGCAGGTTGTAGACTAGCTGGTCCAGTGCAGACTGGAGGAGGCTAATGGATGTGAGTCCAGCTGTCTCAGAGGTAGGCCCAAGACTAACAGGAGGTTGCATGCAGAAGCTTGCAGGCTGAGGTACAGGCTCGAGGCAAGCAGGATGTGGGCCCAGTATTAGCAGACAGAGAGGATGGAGTGTCAATAAAATCTTCTGCCAATCCAGATAACAAATTTACCAACCAAGGCTTACAAGACACTGCCCGGCATTCCAGCGACAAGGCAGCCTTCTTGTGTTCAATACTGGAGGCATTTCAGTTCATTTGCAGTTGTTTAGAACACACTCAGTAATATAAGTCACCTCATTTATCCAGGTTCATCCACAGAAAGTGATTGCTGGTTCCACATTTGGTTAATCCTGACAACAAGGGAAGCAGAACACACAGACACAAATTTACTTGAGGCAGTGTTCACGGTGAGCCGTTCAAGAACAGGTGACAAGAAAACACAGGAACAGAAGTAGCAGATACAGGTTAGTGTTTAGGTTTGGATGACTGGAAAGCAAAGGCATAACCATGTTTGACAATTCAGTAACATGTGGGTGGGAATGGGCTGGTAAATATAATCCCAGGCTGATTAGGGAAATGAGCAGCAGGTGAATGTGTGGGCAGGGATGATCAGGTGATGGAGAGGCAGTAAATGTGGCAGTACAAGGCAGGAGGGAGTAGCTGGACCTGAAATGAGAGGGGAAATGGACAAGTGGGGAAGTCTGAGGACATCTGGGAGATGGATGGAGGATGGCAAGGGTGAATTCACAAGAGGAAGTGTTGCTGCTCTTCATCTTTCATTGACCTGACCTGACCTAAGTCTTGCATCTGACGCCCATCAGGGTTCTTTAGTATCTAAAGACTATTCCACATTCCTTCATTTAACTTCTCACTTTTACACCACTCATTTGTAACCCTGGCACACAAAACAGACCTCATTTGATGTGGTAGCAAGTCAAAGTTTGAAAATGAGAAGAGGAATGAATGAGGCGTTTCTTCAACTTCTGATCATTAGGCACTTTTCATTAACATCTTACCAGAAACGTTCAATAGTCCAGTTGCCTTTTAGTTCTCTGAAGGTTTATGGTGAACTTTCTACAATAAAGTAGCTAGTAGGGTCTGAAAGGTCAGTGTGGTATAAATTTCATTAGCTGCATATGTGAATGAAGCTTACAAATTAAGATCAGAGGAGAAAGAAATGATGTTGATAATTGTTAATAACATACATAGGGAAACAGTTTACTAAAATAGAAATCCCATGTAATTTCTAGAACCAGGGTTGCCAACTATTTTAACCTCACCTTTGTTTCAATAGGCTGATTGCAATTGACTCCTAAACACAACATAAATGACCATTACAGATTACCATCGACAAGTGTACTAGACCTTCGTCATTACGTGGTTAACATTGTGAAATGGTTGCAGTTTTGCTGGTTGGATTTAGGCAACAAAACTAATGAATTAGCTTTAGGAAATGATAGTTTAGGTCAAAATAACTACCTTATGTAGCCCAACTTGAGTTACGTTAAAATGAGTCAATGCCTACTTTTGGTTTTACACAAAACTCGATCAGTGGTCTCTTGGGTGAAAGTCCAGGTGTGTTTAAACATCCATACACCCAAACCTCCTCCATATGTGGACTTTGACCTTCTGTGTCAAAACTACCCAATTTTTGATCTCATCTCTAATTACTACTGCTTACTATTTGAAAATTTCAAAACAATTAGTTAACGTCAAAAATGCATGCAGGCAACCATTTTTTATTCAGAAGTAGGTTTTAGAGTTATTCTGTTGTATACCCAAAGAGCATGTTGTCAGTGGAATTGATTAGGCAATACTACTATAGCTATAATAAATTAGACACATAAATGTTGAACAATTAGTGAATAATAAAAAAAAAAAGTTCATATAACACCAATCTAAATTTAAACCAGTTTAACACTTGCTGGAAAGCTGGTGAAATCAGCATTTTACCAAAAACTCTGACATAATACACTGATGTACACGCACACGTCCAACATGAAGCATTAAGTGTGAAAGGCATCCTGACCTGTGAGGTTAAATTATACTATAATTATACTATTATTTCAATCCTCAGTGTGACGCTGTGCTGTCTGTTTGCTGATCAGCAAATGCACACTCATTCTTCCCATATGAACGAATGCCAATTCCTTTAATATCTGATCCTAAAGTGTTTGGTATTGATACCGTTTATCAAAGTCGAAAGATCCATCCGCTTTCATCAGTCCACAGGCCTGCCAATTCCTGCCTGCGTGCCTGCCGGGGCCCAGGATTAATCTTAGAGGGATTCGTTTGATTTGTGGTCCTCATTTGTATGTCTGTCTGTGAGAAAATGGAGGACAGCTGTCAATGCAGAGGCATTTGTCTCTGTCATTCCCTCCCCTCCTCCATCCCTGTCTCTCTCTTGCCTCTGTCCATTGCTCTCTCTCTCTCTCTCTCTCTCTCTCTCTCTCTCTCTCTCCCTCTCTACCCCTCTTTGTGTCTCTTTTCAATTCCCAGTCACTGAGCACTCCACAAGGCATCTAAAAAAAATGGATAACTCCACTGTCTCAACCACTTAAGAGCAGATTCAATCAAAAATAAAGCAACACATAAAATAACCTATTTTAATTCCCCCAATGCGATGGGGACATTCAATTACGTCCTCAGAAAGGCACGTTTTTCATGGTGGCGACAATTAAAGTCTTATTTAATGTTTAAAGCATATTACTTTCCTTTATTACAGATCTCATAACAAAGTCAGCAGCCATCAAGGTGCAAAAGCCCTCCTTATCCTTTAGTTTTGCATTTCATTGCAAAAGCTCATCAAAGCGGGAGACAATGGGAGGAATGTGAGGAAGTGTGTGTGTGTGTGTGTGGCTGTGAGGGAGAGGGGGCAAGCAGCAGTTACAGGGTATCATTAATTTTTTTTAGTTAGGAAGTCTGTATTATTTTTTTCTAGCATTTTTCTCAATTTGTTATTTCATCTATAGGGTATAAAGGATGTAAACTTTAGGAAGGGCAACAAAGAAGAGATATTTATTTTTTTTGTCTATCATGGTGACACATGCGCAGTACAGCTGTCCCTCGCTATAACGCGGTTCACAGACTCGCTGTTTCGCAGATTTTTTGTGTGTAATTTTGCATGCTTTTTTTTTACAGTGTACTGTACAGTATGAACGCGCATTGTGTTCGGCACCGTCAGAGGAAATGTGAAATATGCGTGAGTTACTGGTAATAATTTCTTATGTGTCAAACCTCGTAGATTGATCATTAAAATTAAATTTGTTAAAAATGTTTGGGCTTGAAAACAGGTTTTGATCTTTGGTTTTATTTACTAATACAGTATTGTACTTATTTTTGTTAAATCTGCAAAAGTTTGAACTTTGAGTGTTTAAATAAGAGAGAAATGTGAGAAAATGTTAATGCCTGTCTGAGAAAAGTGTATGAAAGTATGTGGTTAGGGGTTTTACGGCCTGAAAACATGTAGAATAATTGTAAATTAGGGGTTTTACGGCCTGAAAACATGTAGAATAATTGTAAAACTGACTTCGTGGATTTCGTTTATTGCGGGTTATTTTTAGAACGTATCCCCCGCGATAAACGATGGACCACTGTAATAACAATAGTAAGATTACAGTTTGGACAACATCACCTGGATTGGACCTGGACTGTAAAACCTGCTCTGTACCACAAAATCCTGGAAGAAGATGACACAGATGCAAAATGCGAGAATGCTAACCAGGCAAGAAAGAATGAAGCAGTTTCTTGAAGGAAACACATGATATGAAAACAGGAAAATGCTGCCTAAGATTCCTGGAGGACGGGAAAAACAGTTTGTTTAGGTTGCCTTGCTGCTTTTTAATGTTTTTGCTGTATCGGTGTCACTCTACTGTACATGTATTTGGCTGTGTTGGACTGTATTTTAGCATAAGTTGTTCCTGTTATTTTGCCCTCCCCTTTTACAAGACCAGTTTAGAAATGTTTTCCATCAGAATCAGGTTTATTGCCAAGTAGGTTTTTATATACAAGGAACTTGCTTTGGTATCTTGGTGTGGCTCTTGTGGTATAAGGTTTGGGGTCTAACAAACTTGAACCTGGTGTAGGTTCCTGAAGAGTCCAGGTGCTGGAGGATGAAGTCACGTTGAGACAAACTGCAAGGGGCCCAGCAGTGGGCCATTGCTTTGTTTTCATTTTTTATGGCTTCTAGGTAGGACAGCACAAGACGACATAAAGGATTGGGGGATAGGTTTATAGTTGCCAGGTCCAGCTATACTAGGTTTTTCTGGGGTCATGGATGATGGTGGAGGTTTTTAAAGGAGGCTGGTAGTCATCCAGACTGTTGGTAGCAGTTGTGAAAACATCCCAGTCAGTATAGTCCAAGCACACAGGGAGATCCACAGCTTTGTCCTTACAACAGCTGTACAGAGCTTTCATTTCTGCCCATTTGAAGGATTCAGGTGGACCATGACGTGGTCAGAGTGTCCCAGCACAGCATGAGGGGGCTGCTTACTGTAGCATAGGAATGATCCAGTGCATTCTCCTCTCTGGTCTGGCATTTAATGAACTGCCTGCATTTGAGAAATACATGGCTGAGATTACCTTTGTTAAAGTGGCAGAGGACAATAATAATATAGAAAGTCCAGGGTTGCACACTCTGCACACAGTATCTAGTCACCTGCATTGAGCTTCCTGTACGTTGGCCTGTGGTAGAACATAAACACCAACCAGTGTGAAGGACACAGACAACAGGACACGGCTTCATGAAAAATTATTCAGGACAACAGATCACTGTCAGATCATTACTCCAGCCTGTTAAAACAGAAAACAGATACCCTCACCTTTCATTTTCTGTTCTGTGTCCTGATCCGTTTCAAAAGTCCAGATTGGAACATGGTGTGCGCGTCCTGTCGTTTCTGTGATGCACAAAACTTGTGCTGCTTGCCTAATTTTCACAGGAAATGAATGAAAGCGTTATATTCCTGCACTGACAGACATAAGACACAATCACCAGGCGTCAGATTCACAATGTAAAACAACACATGTTCATAGAAGAAGTCGTGGAACCAAATTTTACCCAAGACGATTGTCACATCAGTAAGTGATGAAGAAGAAATCTTAACCTGACAGAAATAAAACTATAGAATTCAAATAAAAACAGGCCTAAATGATTAGATAGGCAAAAATAAGGACAGTAAAGAGGATGGGGCGGCAGATCAGACAATAACCAGCTCAAGTATCCAAACCAGGAAACGTAAATATTCCACTACATTAGGCCGATGCACTAAATATGGAGACTACAAAACATTTTCAGGTGTTCAGTGATTGAAAAAGATAAAATGTGTGTCTGAGACATGAGACATGTTAAAGGATTGTGCCCTTATGATATATAAGAATTTAAGTGGGTGGAAAAAAAAAATACAAAAACTAAAATGAATGGTAATACAACTGCAGAAATCAGCAGCCATGTTGCCATCCATTTTAGCTTTTAACTTCCCTTTGTCCAAACTCATCATCCAAGATAATAAAACATTGAATCACATGGCATGAAGCTTCAACCACCGGCCTCTTTCTTCTATATTTGTGCCAACACCTCACTATTTTAACAAAATGTGAAATTGTTTCGTTTTAAAGAAGAATCACGTGTTTCCTCGGCCCTGAGATCAAAAACCCATGGCCGTGCCGCTGTGGCTGGCTACCACCTCTCACTTCATTGGCCCAATGAAATACAGTGTTCATTAGGCCATTGATCAACTAGTCTCATCCTGTCACAAGAATACAGCTGGCCAGCGCACCCACCTACACACACACAAACATAGACTCCACACACACCTCTGCGGTGAGACACAGGGCTGGTAAGTGGGGTCAGAGGTGGCTTGTAGTAATCCATCTAACCAGCGTGACAGCGGCAGCTAATAAATCACTTATTCATCGTTTAATCCATCGTCTGTCGCCACCAAACTCCCAGAAAACAATGCCTTCACAAAACACAGCAGAGCAAACCCCACATCCATATGGACAGGTGCACCACAGCTTTGGGCCTGCATACACCATCAGAAAAAAAAGAGCATGTGGAGCTGTTCAGAAAGCAGCTTCTTTAACATGCTGACTTCTTATATATCGCTTTGTTACCTTTACTGTTTTCTTTGTTGTTGTTGTTTTTCTTTTATCAAAACATGAAACTAACCTGATTAATAATTAAAAGAAATGTTAATTAGCCAACACGTCTTTAATAAACCAATCTGCGTTGTTTATTTTGAATGCTTGTTTGTGTTGATGTGGAGGATTGCCATTTTGTAAATGCTCTCTGGGATGTTATGGATGATTGGAAACAGATGTTTTTTTTCTTCTTGAAATTGACTTGAAAGACAGACAAAGCAAAATAAATTCTGTGCTAATGAAGAAAACGATGGTCCAGATTTACAAGGGAAATGTGTGCAGCAGCTAAGAAAGCAGCTCACCACACAGCTGGACTGAACCAGTGCAGCAGCTCAGAGTGCAGAAGGTGGCAGAAGGTTTGATAGATATGTGTGAGACACGTAAGGCAAGACAAATTCCTTAATGTCTTCACACTGGTCACATCTGTTTTCATATTGATTTTAAGATGATTTTATTAGTTTATCACGACATGGTCTTGGCACCAGGCTTCCTCTCAGAAATGGTTTTGGTTTATGGATCAGGACATGCCCCTCAAGATCCTCTGGTTCTTCTCTTTTAGCTGAAAGTAGAATAAAAACATTTTATGTCCAAACCACTGGAACAACAGCTGCAAGATTTCATCATAAACTGTTTGTTTTTATTTATTATCATCATCGCTTTATTTATTCATTTTAGTCCATTTTATTTTTGAATCACTTCACTTTATTACAGTTATTATTATATTATCATTATTTATTACAATCAACTGTTCTTGTGTAGAATTGAATCAAGTTTATTGTTTGTATTAACTTTTATGTATCACCTTATCTTATTATCTTAACTACTCACCTTTTGTTGTCGTCTCTTGTGGTTTTCGTGTTGTTTGATTTTTTTTGAAGTTTGTTTGACTGACTGGTTATCAAAGAAAAGAAAAGTGAAGTTGCAGCCTGAAGTATTTTGTCAACATCAAACTTCAAATGATCATTTACTCCGGGGCCACACAGGAAGAATCAATAGAAAATATGTTATTAATTATCAGAGGCTGAAAGAAATCAAATGGCCGTATACATGTGTCTGTGCTTCTTGATACATCGTCAACGTCAAGACATGTCAAGACCTTCTTTATACTGCCATTGGTCAAGACCAGGCACTCGTGTCAGGGACATAATATGTTACCCCAAAAATGAAGTCCACAAGCTAGGAAAAATGTCTTCTTTCTATCTTTCATTGTCTTCCATTCTATATTTCACTATAGAGCCAGGGAGTGCCCGTCATTCCCATTGTATCAAAACACCAAAAGGTCCTGAGCTTTGTATTGTAGATTAAGTTGTCATCAATAACCGAAACCTCAAATATACACCATTACACTGATATTCACCATTTTCTTTTGTTGCTTTTCACCCAGTTTCCACAGTCAATCTAAAAATAGTTCCCTGGCTGTACGGCTGTGTTGTGAAGGCGATCCTGACCCACCGTGCATATGTGGAAAGAGAGCAAAGAGACAAACAGTGATCACCATCAGTAAACAGCGGGACCCGGTTGGAAGGGACGACTGACCGGGTCACAGTGACTTTTACACATATAATATATATATTAACTGAACTGTTGTTTGTTCTTATAATATAAAAAAAGCTATTTATATCAGTTCCATGCTACTTGTTTTTTTCTTTCTTGTGTCTATTCTAAGTTTTGTGTGAAACGGCTACAAATGCTGCATATTTGGCAGCAAATTAAAGGTGACGTTTTTTTGTTGTTCTTAAATAAAAAAGAATTGTAAGAAGGATTGTCAGTTTCTTTTTCTTTCAGCGTCGAGTGGGGGTGGGGGACTTGAGTTTGAGTGACAGTTCTCTGTTAACTACAGCAATAGTGTAAAACTCTTCTGGGGACTCGAGGGTTAATGCACACACCACATTAGCTAATTTATTTTTAGATAACTGATTCAGTCAAGATTTAGGTCCACCCACTTTATATCAGTTACCATTCAGTCACCACAGCCTTCCCTGTGGCTCATATAAATACCTTCTGTGCCATGTTTGTGTTTTCCACACAAAATTGTCTCATACTGCTTGAGTTTAGTAAATCAGGCAGAATAAAAAATCAGCCAGTGTTAACATGTCTGAAACAAGTGAAAGACGTAAGCCTAAAATAACACCCAAACTGTGACTCCAGCCTGTTGCACGTAACATCTGTGCCTGGAAAAAAAAAGATGCAAAAGTCCAGTGAATCTGGTCCAATGTAGTGCTGCTAAAATGCATGGCATTGAGTTAACTTCCCCACACAGTTCACTCATGTATAAAAAAACCTCTCATGTCCAGCCTTTTGAATTAAGGCTGCGCTCAAACCCCATCGCTCCGCTCCACCTCGAAAAAAAAAAACATCCTCATTCCAGCAGCCTTAATTTGGTCTTCCTTTCTTCGTCTCTACCCATCGCTCCTCTTAATTCACGCTTTTCCAAAGCATGTTGTCTCACCTGACAAGAGAGAGAAAAGGGGAGAACAAACGGGCGGGCGGACTGAAAGAGAAAAGAAAAGAGAGGGAGGAAAGAGGAAAAGGAAGGGGGCTTGATCGTACAGTTTAATTACCAGCCCTGACTTGTAAGTGCTCTGGTGGGGAACTACACGACCCAGCTACAGGAGACAGCTCCGCTCCATCCCATTAGAGTGGGAACAGAAGGATGCGCTGCTGCCTGTTTCCTCTCGCTGTCCTACAATCCTTCACTCCTCCTTGGCCTCCCTTTTTATTTCTCTTTTTCTTTGCTTTTTTTTTTTTAAATACTTGCCTCCTTCTCCTCCACACTCCCACTTCTATCAGTTAACTTTGTTTAACAGGCATGTGGAGTACATAAAATAATTGCTTGCGAGATAAGGCCTCTCTGTGGCATCCCCTTGTCGCTGTGATTGAAAGTCACTGGGTTAAGAACATGAGTAAGAGGTTAACGGTAATAAAAATAGCTATTAAGCATATATTCCCTTCCGATGTGTCACTCCGAGAAAAGGAGAGAGAAAGAGAGAGAGAGAGAGAAGGAGGGAGGGATACTGGCACCTAATTACAAGGAGCGCACTTGGCTGCTTTTATCAGTAATTGGACTATATAGCCCTTCATTATAATTTACTTTCTCCCCCAAACTGTGATAATGCAGACAAGCAGAACTGAGTGGGCCTGTTAGTGGCCCAGAAACTGACACCAGTTAATGGTTAATTATAATGACTAAATTAAAGGAGTGACGGTGAGAGGGCACTGGATAAAGCTCAGGCACTTAATTTAACAGGATCACTATCAGAGAAAACTCACGAGTTCAAGATTGGAAATAGTAAAGACAAGAAAAAACACACACACACACACACACATGCACAGAGGAGAAATTGGTAAAAGGAAAACAACAAAGAATTTATTTTTCTGGGCTTTTATTGGCCTCATCATCGAAAGCAGGGAGCTGCAGACGTGAATGTGTGTCCAGGGATTAAGAGACCATTAATTGTCTGTTTCAGACTGTGATTGAAAACAGGGTGAAAACATATTTTCATTTAGGTGTCCACTCGACAGAATGCATCTTGTTTTAAGCAATTACTGCTCTGGACGATGTTACACAGAGGCAGACAAAGAGATGCTGATGTGGCTGTGGAAGGCCGACAGTAAACACACTTGCAATCAAACTCCATTTCAACCCTTTGAACCGCTGGCTGCTACAGAGGTTAAACTTAGTAATTACATTACAGTTACCAACCAACAATAAAATGGTGGTAAATAGACTGTACTTATACAGTTTTCTAAGTCTTCCAACCACTCATTCACACAAATTCATACACATGATGGCATTGGCAACAATGCAAGGTGCCAACTGCTCATCGGTTTTAGGAGCTAACCAGTCACACTCATTCACACCCCGATGGCACAGCCTTCAGGAACACTTCAGGGTTCAGTATGTTGCCCGAAGACACTTCGACATGCAGACTGGAGGAACCACAGCTGCTCTGTTTCTTTTTTTTTGGGGGGGGGGTCTATTTAAGGGGTTCAGGTAGGGGGTTCCGTCCATTTTAAGTTCCCATATTATAAACTTTTTCTGTTTAATTAGAAGTTCTGACATCCATTAGAAGACAGAGGATTTGTAGTTTTACGTAACAAAACACATCCAGCATAGTTTTATATCTTCATTCTCGTGCTTCTTTCTGGAGCTCTAGCAACAACAGTTGTTTTGTGCTTGATCTTTGTCTCATTAATATTAACGCGGCTCTCTTCTAGGTTGGTTTTCTGAGTGACGCACAGCCAGATAATGGATTATAGCTATGCTGTGGGGGCATGGCTAAGGCAACGCTGCATAGTTGTGATATCACAACCTTTTGGAATTCCTCATAGCTCATTAAAACGCAGTTTATTAAAACTGGTTGTTTGCATTTCTCCATGGATTGAGTGTTAGACTTCCCGGCCAGATTGATCCGCACTGTGCTGCTTGATGTGGCTAGTCGATAATAGATCAGCTGCTTCTGGGATGCTTCTGAAACATCAGAATCAGAATCAGAAGTACTTTATTAATCCCTGTAGCGTACCAATCAACCTATAAATCTCTAATTATCTGTTCTTGTGGTAATAACAACATATACACAATCACAATTCATATTAATATTTTTAAAACTTGTATTAACCTACTTCTGAAAAGATGGCATTTCTTAGTGGCCTAAGTCTGAAAGAAACAATACACGGGAGACCAACATTGAGTAAGAGGCTTAAAAAAACATATAAAATCAATTACTCATAATTTATTACAACCGAGTTTTTACTTTATTTTACTTTGGTTAGCTCCATCTGGATCCTTTTGTCTTTAGTGACAGTCAGAGCTGCTGGAACGTAGGACAACATTCCTACAGACTGTGTTTTATGTCTCTGTCTTGTGGTTTGACTGAGTTATGACTCTGCAGTCTAAATCAAAGTTAGTTAGTTAGCAGAGCCACAATTTACAGCCACAGTTCGCGGCTGAAATGCAGCTTTTCGTTATGGCAAAGTTCATAACTTTCTGCTCAATCCGTCCATTAGTCTGCACTGCAACATCCATGCCTCACTCCCTCACAAGTACATGCAAACGTTACTGTATCCTGGGAGTCAATAAGAATCTGGACTGTCAGAGGCATGACAGGATTTTTACCAACAACCTCGCCGCCGATGGCGCTGCACTCAAATGCGACTCGCTGTCACGAGCAGGATATCAACTAAGATGACACTTGATGTGTATTATCATAATCGTGCGATTACATGTGTATTTCAGATTTTCCTGCTTCAAATGTGAATCGCGTGTGACACTGTTAAACTCTCCCACACTCCTCTCTCTTTTCTCCTCACACACACACACACACACACACACACACACACACACACAGGGTAAATCCGTGGCTTTGTGTCGCTGTCTTCTTTGGTCCCTCTGGCTTTGCCTTAGCAGAGTGGTTGCCCCAACTGATCCCTTTGCATCACACATCTTTGGCGCACTTTGCTACCAAAGGTAACCATCATCATCATCAGCACCATCTTCTTCAGCACCATCATCTTCATCTTCATCATTAAGCTGGATCAAAATCATCATCTTGCACCCTTATGAAACAGCAGCCCTCCTGGTTGGCACCCCACGCACACAAACATCATCACTCACACACACACGCATATAGTGGCGGATCATCACTGCAGCTCTGTGGCTCTCTAAAATCCCCTGCACCATCAAAGGGAAAGGCCTGTCTGTCAGTCATGCGGGTGATTATGGGACTGAGTGACAGCGGACGACTGACACTAAGCGGCCGGGCTGAATGCACCTCCTTCAGGCCTGGCAGGTCTGGGTGACACCGGGGGCTGGGCCGCGTCCCTCACGTACGGGGATTAGCCTCGCCAGCTGCCATCTCAGCGCCACTCTGCTCTCAATCACACTAAGTGGCAAACACACACACGCTCGCACATAAGGCAACACATGAGGTGAGGGGCATACCACATACTAGAGTACAGCAGCACAAGGTGGTAGACATGCTTTCCTGTATGGACACACACAGATACATACATGTTACATGCGGAGAACACATGGTCTGTATTTGCACCCGTGCGAGCGCCAGAAAATGTGCAAACCGTCTGTGCACACACACACACACACAGTGAAATCATGAAGTAGTGAAGCTGGCACAGACTGAAAATGTACTGGATTGGTGCATCTGTCACCGCCCCAAAACTACTTCAGTCTTGTCCACACTCTCCTTTCCTGCTACAGACACAAATTCCTCATTTCAAAGCATGTGCAAGTACAGCTCGAGTACATGCATACATGCTTGCACATAAACACACAAGCAACACACACTCAGCAACAGAAACATGCACAAGTTTGCAAGCATCAGCCACTGAATCAGTTTGATTGCATTGTTTTATATTGGAATGGCGTAACTAACCGAGAGACCCACCCACGTCATGTCGTTCCTGGCTATAAAATACTTACTCATTTAACTACAAAAACATAAGTAAGGTAGCAGATGGCTGGAGCTGGAGTTTCTGTTAATAAAACACACCATCGTTAACTTGCTGTTGACTGTGTTTTATGTCGTTCCCAGCTAAGAACAGTCTAAATAACATAGCATCTTTTACTTGAGTGTTCTCCAGATCATGATCTAGTGCAAACAGCTGATAGCTACACGGTGTGTGTTTGCAGAAATGCATATTTAACAGATTCAGTGTGGACAGAAAATGTCTGATATGACATAATGCCAGACGCTTGCATTCATTTGGGACAAGGTGTCAGGTCTGCACACAACAGCAACAACACACATTGCATTTCCTGAACGCAGCGCACTGATCTCACTCACAAAAGGTAGAAAAGAGCACGTCTCAAGGGACTCTAACTCACACACCGGCGGTTAGCTGAAGTATGATATGACTCTTCACTGCAGAATGACTTCAAGAGGTGGCAGACACCTGAAGTGTCATGCATCTTTATAACACTAAGTGAACAGGATGTACTGTGTGTGTCCGTGTTTGTGCGTCTCCCCCCAACCTGTATGAGGAATTTCTTTTCAGGGCTAGTGAGCACAGCAGTTCCATCAAAACAGTGCAAGTAAATGAACACTGCCATTCAAATCTCAGCTCCTGGTACACGCAGGGCAGCGCAAAACAATGTGTGTCATGTCTCAAGCTACATGGGTTTAACTGTAGGTGCATTTCAGCCAACCTGTGCATTTTGAATTTGTGCATTAAGACCTTAAAAAAACAGACAGACGCACTGCCAGATCTGTCTCATGTCTCTATTGTACCAGAACGTCAGTATGAGGCAAAACAGGGTTTCATGTCACCCTTTTTTCTTTATCACGTATCATGATGTATCACAAGATGTGTCCAAATGATCTCTTAAATAAACCATTTTGTCACAATTTATTTGCAAAACAGACTCATGTTTTTCTTCTTTCTTTCTTTTTGGAATGAGAATTCACTTAAAAACATTTGATTGGAAACATTAAATGTGTGTTTGTGGGCTGGGATCTGCTCATAAATGTAACAAGAGGTTGTGGATTTTGATCTCTTCTCTGTGTTCACCCACCTTTTTCTTGTTAAATTGAAGTTGCTGCAGATTTCTCCCCTCCTCACTACAGTAGGTCATGCTTGGTGCCGGATGAAGGGTTGCAAAAGACATTTTCTTTTTAATGTTACATTATCCTTTGCAGTGACATTTGGATGCCACTCAAAGGAACACCGACGAGTGCTTGAGTATTGTTAATGGAGTTGATGAAGGTTTTTTGCCTTTTCTGTCATGACTCACTTCGACAAGGATGATACCTTCCAACGCCGAGCCATCAGCAAGCCTCATTTCACCTCTCAATGAGACAGACCATAATGAGCAAGGCTGAAACCTAGATCACTCACTCCCCTCCCTCCCGTTCTCTCTCTCTCTCTCTCTCTCTCTCTCTCTCTCTCTCTCTCTGTCCTGCTATACCTGCTGCTTTTTCACCGTACACCTCACTTCCCTCATTAACACCCACACACCATACACAGCCCTCTCCTCCTTCTCTCCCCCTCCCAACCGTAACCTCTCTAACCTGGCAGACTGCACACCTTGGGCTTATTCAGCAGAGTCAAATGCCAGCCTCTTTCTCTTCGGCAGCCACTCTTCTGCTCCCGTGCGCTCACATTCACACCTCGCCTGCCTCTTGGAAATGGGATTGTCTGGGATTCCGACTCTGCCTTTCCCCAACGGGATAATTGAAAATGGAAAAAAAAAAAAAAAAAAAAAAGAGAGAAAGAGAAATGCCACATGTTCTTCTGTAACCCCTCCTTACTCACACCATGTCTTTTGATAGATGAATGAGACCCAACCAGAGGTGTTTATCCTGAGGTCCACATTCACTCCTGGTATACACAAGCAGCCTGTATCTGGATATCTAAAACAACATGTCTGTGCAGTATAGTGTACATGCAAGTAGAACACACTGCAAACACAGTGGTGTGTTTAATTAATTCAACTGTCTTCTTTCATCTTTCCTTCAGTCAAATTCATGTCAAATGGATTATTATGTGACAGGGCCTGACCTCATCGCTCACCAAAGAGGAAATGCCAAGCTCAGCACAGCAGGGTGTATGCTGTAAATAGAGTACGGGGCCTGCACGTGGATCCTGCAATGGTGGTGGGGCTCACTAAAGGCACTGGGCACGTCTCTGTAGCGTCGCGGCCACAACGCTGTTTTTGGTCCTTCATTCTTCACCAGAAGAATTCCAGACTTTGAGCCGCCAGACTTTGTTAAATTGCTGATATGTCATGGTTTATGTGCTAATAAATATGCTTTTAAATGTGTAAATATGACAGCTGGTTAAATTGTTTCCCATTTGGCTTGTTTTTGTGATAGGGTGTTTTATTTTGAAAATGGACCGGATTCTCTATGCCTCTGTTTCTGCGTCTGTCTTCCCGGCCAGCTTGAGCTGGTCTGTACAGACTCGTGTGGGTCCAGCAAAAAAGAACAAACTGCGTTTTTCTCAGCTGAGCCGTGCAGAGACCTGCTTCTGGGACGCTTCTGAAACAGACCTTGGTGGTACTAGTCGGGTTTGAAGTGTCCAAAATTTCTCTAGTGAAGAAAACAGTCTGTCCGACATGTTGAAAGGTCACCCAATTTCTCCCGTTCTTGCTCTCTCCAGCCCCACCTACCTCATTTGCATGTTAAGGTCTGATCATTATGCAGGCGGAATCGAGATATTCGAAAATGCTAATACCATCAGGAGTAAATGCATGATTAGATGTCTTCATTCAGATGAAGTACCCACACAGTCTACATGTTAATACCAGGTGTAAACTGAGTAAAGCAGTCCAACTTTTGTTTGTTTTCTAATCTGAATATGCAGATTTAGGGGAAGGATGGGGAGCAAAAAAATGAGCAAATATTTCAATTTGTTCTTTGCGGACCATTTTTGATTTATATCAATTTCATGCCTCCCATCAGGTGCCATATCATAGAGGAAGGTAATAACCCAGAAATAACCTCGTTATGGAGACAGCACTGCGGTCTGGGCACAATGAACTCAGAGCTGAAGAATTAGTGACCTGGAAAGTGGCAGGGAGAGTTAATGACATTAGCTACATCAGACAGAGAGAGAGAGAGAGAGAGAGAGAAGTGGGTGAAAAAAGAGAGAAAGAATCATTGCCACCATTGCAAAGGAAGGACGCATAAAAATTAAAATGAAAATAAAAGAAAGGATCCTCTGATGCCTCATTGTTCCCCCCCCTCATCACAGCGCCTTTTGATATCAAGAACACAGCACAGTTATGAGTATTTTACCATCAGCATTATTATTATCATTGCTGTTTGAAATGGAAGTGCAGCTATTCTTATTGTTTTTTGAGTCTAATTAGTGGGAAATGGGGGGGAAAAATGTAAAGTAGGCTGTTAATGAATTATTTCCTTTCATGTATTTTATAGTGCATCTTTTATTGTTTGTAGATTTGACATGCACACACACACACACACACACACTTACAGACAATCTCTTTACCTGACAGGCCATGTGTGTGTGTGTGTGTGTGTGTCCGCACACGCATGTATCGCACAATGCAATGACAAGACACGAGAGGAAGCACATGTTTGTTTGCTTGTTTGTTTGAGTCGCTCGTGCGTTAACAAGGGCTCACGAGTTGCTCTCGCTAATGCGTAAGCCCACATTTTAACATGAAAAGACAAAACTGGAATAAAAACTGATAGAACAAGCGAGGAAAAGGAGGCAAACGGATGATCTGTTTATCAGCAGCTGTTGGTTTCTGCGTTCTTTGAGGAAAAAAACAATAAAAACATCAGTGCGGAAATGCTTCTGGACCAGGACGAGGACAATTAACGGCTAAAAAAAATTCTGAACGTTATGAAGTAATCACCTCTTTGATATCCTACATCAATACAACTTTGGACACTTTGATATATGAGCCTGCCTTGATGAGCCGAGTGAATACATTAAAAATATGTTTAATTAGCATTTCAAATCAGCGGCACTCAACTAAAAAAGAATATACAATAAAGGAGAAATATGGCCGTGTGAGTGTTTGTGTGTGAGTGTGTGTGTGTGTGTGTGTGTGTGTGTGTGTGTGTGTGAGGTGGGGGCGGGTGAACAAATTAGTCGTGGGTTTGATGAACAAAGAGACTGGCCTCAGAACAAAGCACGTGTTTTAGCCTTGTGCCTTTCACCTTCTTCATTCATTTTGAGGCCAGACAAATCAAAACGATCCTCCGGGCCTCCTTTTTTTTATTTCTTCATCGCTCTCATGCAAGAAAATATTCTGTCTAATTAATATGACCTTATGAATTTTTAATAAAGCCAGATCCCTTCTTTGAAAATGCAGTGGGGAGCCTTGAAGTACATGTGTCAGTATTTGCGCTCAGCTATGAGGAAGAAAGGGGAGAAAATCCATGACTTTGGTTGAACTAGTTTGTGATGAATAACTGATGCACATTTTAACCTATTTACTTCATTTTGATTTTCTCCACTTGCATGTCTTTAGATCACTGGAGATGATTGACAGATCAAGACTGTTGGGGTAAAATTATTGCTACTCCCTTATTTATTTATTTATTTATTTATTTTCTGAGCTAGCAATGCCATGCCAAAGAGGAAGTTAAGATTTCAAACTGTTCAAAGTGAATTTCAGATGAGGTGTAATTCAATGGAAAATATAAAATGTCAGTCTCAATTCTGCACTTTGAGAAGAGAGGGATTCTCAACACTCCGTTGGCTTGCACACGGAGCTCAGGCTGCGCTGAGGAATCTCTCTTTTCTTTTTGCTGTCTGTCTGTTTTTTTCCTGACTTTTCTATAAAGAGAAAATGTAGACAGTTTAAAATCAACCAGCTACCAGGAAACGATTATTTCATTTTCAATTATGTACACATTTACTTCGGATGATAACAAAAATGTTCATACATGTCAAGACATGTACTGTATGTAAAAGTGAATCTGCGTGGGTTCAAAACCCAAATCATCAGGATGAATCAACAAGTCCCCTAAAATAAATTTAAAAAATACCTTTATGATGACTTTTAGGAAGTGTCTCCATCATTGTGACACTAATAAACATGTTTTGTGACCATGCCATGTCCATTAGTTGCTATTGGAAATATCTAAAGCACAACTACATGCAGTAGTTTTTTTTTGGGATGATAGCATGTTTGGTAAAGGAAGACCCTGAGAAAAAGTGTCAATCAAAATATATGATTACTACATGGAAATGAATGTTATTCTGTGTAAACATGATTAGGTAAGAATGAAACAAAGTGTTGGTTCAGGCAGAGCACAAATTCCACTTGTATTATTTGATTGTCATCAGCTTTTATTATTCATGTCTCACAATCAATGACTCATTCAAAGCTGTGTCTATCAGCTTCTGACGTGCAATCACATCCATGCGCTTGTATAGACTTTATAACCTGACACTTCTCATTATTACTCTGCTGATATGTAAATGCTGTTTGATGCCACAGCTGCCTCCACCACCCTGATCCAGGATCCTAGGACTCTAGCTTGTTTTAGCATTGCTCTATGCTTTTTACTGTGAGGTGCTTCTCTTATTTAGAATACCCTCATTGATATAAAAGGGGGTGGACAAAATAGTAGAAACGCCTGTCAGCTGACGATACATTTAGATCAAAACCTCTCTAAGACAACTCCAACATTATAACCAGACTGTTACACCTATTACAGTTCTCCCAACCTTTTATTTCACAACACTCTCACCAGTGACTAACAGCAGCTACAGTTTGCAGAGTTTAGGTTATTGTCTATCACTTGGAGCTTAAAGTCTCTCTCTTTCCTACTCTCCATAGGATTCTGAGGGGGGGTCATCAGACCGAAGAAGTACAAGAGATCAGGCTTCACTCACAATCCTTCATTTTGTCAACAAATCATTTAAACGTATCTTGTTGACGGTGTGGTTCATGCTAGTGAATGTGTAACACTGATTCTTGAGAGTTGGGGCAAAACACTTTCTGAAAAGCTTTTTTTGAAAAAATGTACACTATAGTGATTAGAGTTATATATTCATGTAGATAAAGGTGCAGGCTGGAGGTTAAAAAAATATTTTAAACAAATTCACGTTTACCTTAAAAACTTGATTTGTGTCAACTCCGTCAGACACACTAAAAGTATATAATTTAGTTACTCTGATATGACATAAAATATAAGATATAAACTAAAGGTTTAATTTAACACTGTTATGAATACAGAAATACAGAAAAAAAAAATGCATTTTCAAACTTTATCTTTTATTTTGCCACTAAAAAAAAAAATCCTTAAGTGAATAAGACACAAGAGGAGGTAGATCTGATGATCCTTTATTACTTAAACAACAAAAACTGAAGAAATAATTAGAAAAACATACATCTGACGGTGCTGATGAAGGTCTGACGGTGTTCACTCTCAAAGGTGCAGTGTGTGTTCCTACACCCAGATGTTGGAAACATGTACACACTGGCTTGTGCAGACAAAATCAATGTCCAGTGGAAGTAGTGGGAGATAAGACACAGCCATTGCAACATTCCTAAGAATATAACACAAGATATTCAGGATTTCTTTCTGAACTCTGCATGTGTGATAACTGATATAATTGTGATAACTGATAAGAAGTAGCTGAGAATGATACTGACAGACTCAATGATCAACTAGGAACCCCCTGCAAAGCTGAGCTTCTCTTCATTCTATTATGTCACGGTATCTAGCATCTGATTGGAAGATGTGTCTGTTTTGGACAAATCTGCCACAGATAACACTGTACTGGAACGTGTTTTGTACACAAGAGACAGGATGCTGTGGCATTCTGGACACAGCCTATGGATCCTGTCTTAAAATATATCAGGACAAAATGACCACAGGTGCACTTTTGGTCTGATGGTCCAAGTAAACCGGATTTGAAAAAGCAACATTGAACTTCTTTCCCGCTCTATAAGAAGCCAGTGTGTATATTTTCAATAGTGAAAACTACACACTGCACCTTTAAGATTTTCCATCAGTCAGTCAATCAATCATGTAGACAAGTGCTATATATAACACATGTGCTGGAAAGTTATTTAATAATAAGCAGATAAAAGAAAATTATTCAATAAACAGACCACATCTATCATAATCATCAGACCGTCATAAGTATATTGTAAAATAATGTAATTGCATGCTATATATGTACATTTATGTGCAGATAAAACCCTAAAATAACATTCTATTCCTTTACTATGTTCGACAATAGTATACTATTAGCACAATGGAGTGATGGTGTTGATATCCTCCAGCTGTGACCGTAGGAAAATTGACATTATTCATCTAAAATATCAAAAAATGTCAAACATATCAGAGCATGTGTGGTATTGATGCATTTACCACAGCCAGGAGAATGAAAAGGGATCCTCAGGGATGCAGCTGACCATACTATTGCCCGATTTAATGAGGTTTATAAAAAAAAAATCTGACATTTTAAAGTTTTTGGGGCTGGTGAATATTGTGACCTCTTGCTGAGGAAAGGAGAAATAACGTGGGCCGTCTAACCACTGGTCATACATTTAAACAAATATCCCTCCAAAAAAGTCTATGCTAAAACATAACATCAGTATTCACTATTCCTTAGGACATGTTTTGTCCCGACTCTCAAGAATCAGCGGTAAATCACAGAGAGTTGAAGTGGAGCAGCTGGACATTTTGGCTTCCTGACACCTTCTTTGCCTCAACGACACCTTACTCAATATGTACTTGACACAATGACATTCCCCTTGTGCCAGGCTTGAGTCCAGTTGACATGGTGACCAAACCAAATGTGATGACAATAATGGTGACGTAAGCTATAAACGGCTCCAAATGACTTGTTTCGCTATCAGAATTTGATCAATTCGGTCCAATATCATTTGGAAAGTCCAGAACCGCGTGCTTCAATCATTGTATCTCCATTCGAGTTAGCATATGGCTAAACCATAAGATAGCTGGCTCGACTGGCAGAAGTCTCTTAAACTCAGTATTCATTCATCCAGGTAATGCAGGGGGTGGCTTTATGTGCTACTGAGGAGCTTTCAGAGGAATAACAGGGCTCCGTTTCTATAGCTATATCCACTTTTACTCAGTATATCAGAATCAACCTCTGCTGTGCTTTGAGCTTTGAGATGCCACTTTTGTATCACTGTGGAGAAGTTTTTCACTCAGGAGATATTGATTTATTTATAGTTTCACAGTTTTTAGGAACCACTATGCTCCAAACATACTGTGCACAAAAACATACGCACACTAGCGCTGACCCAAACCTTTGCATTCATTATTATGTGTAATTATTTGGTATGTGGATGCATACATTCACACCTTTAATTGGCTTTTTTATATCACAAAAGTGTTGGTATGCAGCTGTAACATCTGCGCTTTGTGCATATTAGTATAGCTTTTTGTCTGCTATGCTGAATGTGTGAGCTTACAGCAAACTGTCACTGACCTGCCATATAAAACTGGGAATCTGCCAAACTCTGCTTCATATACAAAAGTTAAACTGACAAAAAGTTCATTGTGTTAGTGTTAAAACTCTGTCTTTATTTATAGAGACATCACTATATTGTTTTTCACACCATCAAATATATTCACATGTGCATGGGAGTATATAAGATATCTTTGATGAAAGCTTTATGGCATTTGTTTATGAAAACAGAAAAAAAAAAGTTACAAATATGTGTTATCAGAGAGCTTTTAAAATGAACTTTCTCTTTAGCATTGTCTTTTTTTTCCTCTCTACTTTTCTTCACAAGTTGACACTAATGGTTTCTTACAGCAACAGCGAGTGTGTGGGGGGCCTTTGGCTTTCAAGAGTCTGTTAGGACAGCTGTCTTTTAAAAAGCGAAACAACATTAGGCATAGGTAGTAAAACTCTGCTATTAATCTGTAGCAGGCTCCAGTGTGGCTGCCTTGGCTAATGAACATAGCGCTCGGTGTATCTGTCCATTTCTTTACCAACCCTGTCAGAGAGGGATCAGAGGTCAAATGGCTTAATGCTGCATGTGTGGGAGGTGTGTACAAGGCATCTGTCAGCCGGTCGGGGAGGGAACAGTGCACAGAGACAAAGAGGAGAAGGTGAGATTTAGAGACGCCGTTAGCTTCCAGCAGCATGGCAAGTGTGGCTGCCATGTCTCGAGGTCCTCCTCAAGTCTACATTTTTGTTCTTTTGGTTTTGTTACTTATTTTGTCTTTTTCATATCATGTAATCATGTACAAAAGTCTTATACAAGTTTTATACAACAGACGATTTGTGGACAACATGTCCTCTACCATAAGAGAGTCAATAAGGAATATTCATGGCTTTGGTTACCTGTTGTTGCACCTGGACAATGGAAGTAATGAAGAAAGTTGAGAGTCAGAGACCAAGGTCCTGGTCAGGCTGTGGAAACATGCAAACCAATCTGCACTACCAAGTATTCTTCTGACAAATGTCTTCTAACTGCCCACTGTTGACCCTGTCCTGAATGAATGCCACCCACTAGCATTCAACTTCACTTGAGTGGTTTGTCAAACCCTTTGAAATTCTCTTTCTGATTAACTGGATCCACTAAAGTTTGCATGAAGGCCAAACAGGTCAATGGATGACACCATCGCCCTAAACCTTCACAGTGCCCTCCTCCACCTACACCTTTCATCGACTACTCTCCAGAGATCTAAGGTTTAACACCAACCTATGTGACTGGATCCTGAACGTCCTTCCAGGCTGGCCTCAGGCTGGGTAGATAGGCACTACGACATCCTACACTCTGTCTCTCAACATCAGCACCCCTTAAAGCTGAACCAACACCATCATACAGTTTGCTGATGATACAAATGTTATTGACCTGGTCATAGATGACAATGAGACTGTATCTCCATCTACAACTTCAGCAAAACAAAGGAGCCAGTTGTGGCCCCATCGCCATCAATGGGACTACAGTGGATAAAGTCAGAAGCTTTAGGTTCCTCTGGGTTTACATTAGCAAGGACCTGACCAGGACCCACCACATCAACACCATCACCAAGACAGTAAGACAGTGGCTCTTCTTCCTCCACAACACTGACTCCAGGATACTGCCATTTTTATAGATGCACAGCTGAGAGAATCCTGACTGGGTGCATCACCCAGACATTACAGAGGGTGATGAAAACTTCTCAGCACATCACTAGGATAAGGCTAAACACCATGGGGGAACTCTGCACAGAGCTGTGGGAAATAGAGTCATTAGGCTCAGGGACAGCTTCATCCCACAGGCTGAACTTGTGTACTGTACATGCATATTCTGCACTAGCTCCACCTGCTTATATGCTTGGTTTTCTGCTGTACTTCCTACAACCTGTTTACATTTCAGCGTATTTATTTACTAGCCGTTTAAACACGTACACATATTTATTTTACTGCCTGTTTATAAGATGTTCATCCATCACGGTATAAGAATGTATATGCATACCTGTCTACAACTTATGTATATACATTTACGATACTGTGCAACCAGTTTAAACCAGAGTTTACATATTTTACATTTGCTTATCTGTATACAACAGTATTGCATTTCATTTTATATGGGATTACTCCTACATTTTAGTTCTTGCATATAGTCTGACACAGCTAAGTGATGGGAAATGGATGAAGGGATGGGTGTCATTTTTTTCCCAAAGCCTCACAAGCTTCCACATGATCTAATACTGTGCACTTCGACATGAAATGTGAGAAATCATCCTCCATTTTTACTGTAGATGTATGTCTGTTCATTGAACACCTCTCTGTCTAGATCTCTATACGTTTCTCTGGCTGCACTGCAGTTACTTTCACATGATAAAAGGAGAACATCTACAGTAAAGCAGAGCTTTAACTGAATTTGTGAATTGGAAGCATGTGTTATTCTCCCCACCCCATGCACGCAGAAATACAACACCCTTTTTTTGTGTAAAAACAGGGGTACAAAAGACAAGACAGCTTGGCACAGCTGGAATGACACACACCCCCGCATAGCCATCATCACCAGCTCGCCCCTCTCTGGCACTCTCTCTGAGGGTTTATAATTGATTTAGGGGGCAGGCGATAAAGATCGATGTCAGTCTGCCTCAGCTGCGACACCAAAAGAGTCGCAGTGGCATCATGTGACGGAAGACACCAGCCTATTATGGAGGCACAATCAAATATTTGTAGCATCCGGACACACTCGTTATTTATTCATGCTAATACAAGTATATTAAAGAAGCTAAACAGGGTTAGTGCTCCATCACTCACAAGGGGAATCAGCCAAAGCATTTATCAGGACCTCGGGTACGACTCCCCTCGGCCAAGTCTCCCTTCACATACGGAACGCTAACTGACAGACTGAGGTGGATAATGGGCCCTGATTTGTATGCATAGGGCTGCCATTGTCATTTCTTTATGCTTGGTTTGCAAATAATGCATGATTTGGGACTAGAGCATCAAGAGGAGACTTTTACTGTATGAACGAGTAGCCGCAAGCACACACAAACACACACACACACACACACACACAAAGGCATGCGCACCCAAAAGCTCACATACCCTTACATGTTCACACCCCTACTGGAATTCCTCTGCGTTTTTTGTCTATTATCGACGACACTCGCAGAGAGAGAGCATCTTCATTAGGCAAACACTGATACTGATGTATGTGATGGATATTTGTAACTATGAGTGTATGAACAGGAGCAGCTGCCATTCCTCAACTGTTTTACACCATTAACAGCGCCTCCCCACCCTTTGTCAGCCCATAAAACCAAGACTTCAGATATATTATGTTTTAATACCCGCTTATAAAAGAAAACATAAAAATGCAAAATGCAATATCCAGGAGCTGTCACTTTGATAAACAAAGCTGAATATTGATTTGTCTCTAAATTGGAGCGCGGGGGGGAAAAACAATAATGTTAGATTCCCAGTAACATGAAATTACATGCTGAAACAGAGTGCGTTCTGCTTTGGCCTGTCACCATCCAGCTGCACAGCAGTTTCTCAAATGGAGTAAACCAGAGTCCCGCACAGCCAAAAGGAAGCTGCGGAATGACTTACGCCGGAGCACAAACACTAGTTTTCTGCAGAACAAATCCAGCGTGATGGAGTGATACTGCTGATGAAATGAGACAGATGCACTTGTTGAATCAACCAGTTCATCAAATTATCATTTCTAATCAATGATGATTTGCTGATGGCTGATATGGGAATACAGAAGGAATATTCACACGTCACCTACTTGCAGGTGAGAAGACAAGGGAAGGAGTGTTGATGTGTCGAACCACCAGCAACACTTTAAGTTTTGAGAACAACATATGCTTTTTTGCACTGTTCTTCATTCTATTGGAATTACAAAGAATTAAGCTCACCAGACCTCTGTGGCCTGCCCTTCATCTCTGCTCGAGTTCATGTGAAAGTGTCACATAAACATACAGGCATGATACAGTAATAATCACATATATCAAGTCATTAGCTGCTACTAGCACAGCACACCTGAACCGTCGGTTGGTGAATTGCATTGAGGGTAATGTAGGCACCAAGTTTTGACAAAGAAGAGTGCATGGAATATTTTCTTTTTTTTCTGCCCATTATGAGTCCAACAAAGTTATGAGTGCAATGTTAAACTTGGCTTGCACATTTGATGAAGATGATAAAATACAGACATGACCGTGAACCAGTTTTATTACTCCAAATAAGGAAATGAGCTCTGCGCAAACAAATATGTTTTCATTTTCTTTGCCAAAAAGTCATTGACCGACAATAAAAGTTATCCCACACAGTGTTATTGATGTTTGGGGAGGTCTGTTAATCATGTTAAACATATTTATAAGCCATTTTCATTAAATGCTAAAATTAGGAGTCATGAAGTATCAAGCTGATAAAATCATAAATCAACATTAGATCAAGTATTTCTGAAGAGAGCTACAGAAAATTTGGTTAAAGACAACAATTATCTGCCCAAAACTCAGTGAGTTTACAACTGTGTTACATTGTTATAACTTTGCCACTATCTGAATTATAATTAAGAGTTTCACTGCGTTTATTAAACAACTTTGCATTAATCATGCAATAATAATATGCTGTGTTATGATCGATAACACTAATAGTTAGATCTTGCAATGTCAATCCATCCGCCAGCAGCTCTGAGCTTTGCTCAGAACTTTATGCTGCGTGTAGTTTTGTCTGACACCAGTTTTTGAAATGTCTTGTTCTGCCAAACCGTCTGATGGCTGTCTGAGTCGATTTGTCAGAAACATCTGGGGTGAAGCGATAACAAACTGCATGCTAACTCCCATGCTTCCCCCTTGCATGAAAAAAAAAATCTCCTTCTCTCTAACAAGGCGTACAGGCCCATACCTAGAGAGTTAGCGCTTCACGTCTTCGACAAATGGACTTACACCTCTCCCTCCATCTCCCGCTCAAGCAGAGCTCAGGGAAGGCAGGCACCAGTCTACTTCCCTCTGTCTCTCTCTATATTAAATCGACCAATCAGGGGGTGTCAGTCATGCATCCCAGCTCGCGGCTGACAAGTTGGCAGTTGCGATGCAAGAGCGGTTCATTCATTCCGATGACACTCTGCCAATATCTGTATGGTGGAAGCCGCACGTCTCTGCCTTTTTGCTCTTAGTCAGTGGAAACAGATTCACAGGCAGACAGGGAGGGAGAGAGATGGGCATCGAACCGAGCAGAATTAAAAGCTTTGACTGTAAGTCTTCGGATCCGGGGTGTCTGACTTGCCAGTTTGAAGTGTGACTGATAACACAGGAGGAAAGTTTACAGAGGAAACAGCTTGTCTTCCTGCCTGCAAAGCTCAATCTTTAATGTCTGCAGATGCAGGTCTTATTGAAGTGTAATAGCATGCTTGTGTGTTTATGCTTGTTGTAGAAACTTGGGGGCATATTGATGTAGCCAGGAGGGTGCTGAGCTAGAGCAAGGGTTGCTCACTGGCCTTGAACGGTTACCAGAGGGGGCCCTTTGGGGCCTTGGAGCATCACCAATAACACAACTACCATGACATCAACTCAAAGTCTTCTAAATTCAAGAATAAACAGCAGTGCTGTATTCTCTTCAGCTTGCTCTTAACGCTTTCGCCGTCATGTTTATTGACATTTCTCATTAGTACAGTAAGTGTCATAAAAAAATCAAAGATCTCCTCAAAACCAGATTCACATGATCCAAAACATGAAGGCTTCTTACTGATAATTCCTCAAATAAAAACAGCACCCCAGCTTGGAAACGTCATAAATAACAATCTTCTGGTCGCATCTGTGAAGCAGAAAGTAAACTCCAAAAAGTTAAAAGCCACTGTCGCCACTAGTGAGTCCTTGGAGTATTAGCGGTGAAGTTCTGCAATAAAGAAAAAGCCAAACAACACCTATTCTAAAACGTATGCGTCTAAATGATGATAATTGTGTTTTTTGGTGCAGTATGTTTTTAGAATCCACGATGAGTTCAAATGCTTTGCCTCTAATGAGAGACCTGTCCCAAGTGGGTCAAAGCATTCTGGGTAAAACAGCTAATTAAGCGGCAATTAACCAGTGCTGTCTGCCAGAAAACTAAACATAGTCAGGGCAATTTAGTTGGAACGTGCTCAAATGGCTGCTTGTTAGTCCAGCCACCGCAGCAACAGCTAAAATAAAATAAAAAATCACAAACACAGATTCTTTTATTTTTCCTGAAATGAGATTAGAAAATTACAAAACAACATTGATCTCTGACTTTACTCCTCCACGATGATAAATGATTAAGAATCATGTAAAACAAGGAAACGGAGGAAGAGAAAGTGAGAAAGAAAAGGCTTGGACGCAGAGAAAGCAATGCATGAGATGCATGTTTTGTCTTAAGTGGGATTCATACGGGCCTTAACACTGGGTGACAGAGTGTGTGATGTTTTCCTATCTTTCATTATCAGGCAGCCAGCCCTGGCCGCCAGGCATTACCTGTTGATGACCGAGTGGAACGCCGACCTGATGGACAGATGGATGGGATCGTTGATGAATGTCTGGCAGGTGCTTTGTCAGTCTGGAAGGCAATCTAAAACCCAGGGAGAGGGGAGAAACCACTTAGACTCCAGGGACACCTCCAACGTCTCTTACACAACTCAAAATCCCACCTGCACCCCCCGCCTCTCCCAAACCCCCGCTCGCAATCAAATTACAGCATTACACTTGGTGTTAATGAGCCTGCTTTACAATGCTTTTGTCACCTATAATGGCAGGCTATGTCGTTCCAATATCAGCTGGGGTCTAATTTAGAAAAATGCCCATAGAGGAGGTCAATCTCCTCTCTCATACGCGATGACTGATAGATCCAATACCTCTGGAATCAGATAAAACTTTGACAAATGGCCCCGTGCCGGCCTGAGCGGTGTTGGGAAGGACGGCAGGGGAGCCGGGGAGCTGCTGTGTCCACGGCCAGCCCTGTCCCTCTATCCCATCACACCAGCACTGGCTTTGATCAATGGGGCCACAGTTCAGACACACACACACATACAGACAGGTCCTAGGCCCGTCATCACATGATTAAAAGGCCTAGAGGATATTGCTTTCCCACCATTCACCCTACCAAAAAGAAAAAAAAAAAAAAAACTTCATAAAACTAAGACAAAAGCATGTCCCCCTACTACTTCCCCCCTCCCTCCGCCTTTGTTCCTCTTCTTTTTCTCTCTGCATGCAAATCTGGATTGATTAGAAAGAGAGATGAGGCTAAGTAATATGAGATAGATTTCACCTTCCTCCTACTCTTGTCCTCTCCTACTGAGCAAAGGGAGAAGAATCCCTCTCTTCCCCTCGTTATTGTTGTTTTCCATCTACCTTCAGCCACAAGACACCCGCTGCCCTAACCTTGCATTAATCACAACCCGGGCTGATAAATCGACCGGCCGATTAGCATGATAGATAGCCCAAAAAATGTAAATACTACCGCACATTGCTAATTGGCTCCCTCTACCTGGAGACACATCTGTAGTTGCTGTTTCGACGTGGAGGATAACTTTGGCCTGGCGGGCATGGCTCTCGATCATTAAAGAGATGTAGAGTTATCATCTGTTTGTGAATCTCTCTCCTTGTACGATTTCTCTTTCGATTTTTCCTCCAGCTTTCTGTCCCCCTGCGTATGCTGATTTATACTTTTGGTTTGTGAGGGAAGATGGCAGAGATATCTTAACGGAGCTACATACAAACACACACCTGTACACTGTCTGTTATAACAGATGGTATGGAAGGTAGTTAAGGGGCTTAAATGCTATTGATCAGCCGGGGAAATCAATTGACAGCGCATACGCACAAAACCACAGACGAGCATCTGAGTGCACTCACAACGCACTCTCTTCTAATAGACAACTCGTAGATGTGGGTTTGCATGGAGAGAATGTTTAATGCTAGAGTAACTTACCATCAGTTGAGCTGCACTGGGAGCTGTGGGTCTGTGTGTGTGCGTGTGTGTGTGTTTGTTAGAGGGCATACGAGGGGATCAAGTGTCTTTAGTTTCATTTCCTCTCATCCGTTTGCTGTGCCAAAGAAAACAACGCTTCATAAAGTCACTCCGAGTGCAGCAGAGGAAGTCTCCCCGTCTGTTTTAGCAGTAGACAAGTTATAAAGTTCACAACCATTTGGTGGTCCGTATGAAAGTCCCTGCTACGAGCCTCTAACTTGCCAGACATTCAAACTGAGCCTTTAATAACTGATTTTGGGCACAAAAACAAGTTGGAAAAACAAACATTGAGCTATTGACTTTAAAGCTGACATGGTGAACTTGTAGCAAACACTGCTAGATGTAGATTAGTAACATCATTTGCTAAATAAATCTAATATTTTCTCTTGTAGCTCTGTTTTTGGTCTCTACCAACTGCCAACTGAGTGATATATGTGGCTCTTGAGCTGCTTAATGCTCCACTATGTTCACAAGCTAGTCGCTTACTATGTCTGAGTGCTGTTTGGTTCTGGTTCTGTTTGGTACGGTGGGTTTTTTTTAGAGCTTTTTCATGTGCTATGAGAGTGAACCAAAACAGTTGCAGGGCAGACAGCTATACAATGAGCTGTAACTCACTATAAAGCTCCATAAAGCCAGAGGAAACTGCAGAGTCTGGTAATTCTGTGTTGGTTCATCACTATGAGCAACCACTTTCACATTGTTACATCGTTTTCCTATTGTCATTTGCTACATTAAAAAATAGAGCCACTTCAGACGATTCTGAATATTTGCAAAACAAATTCAAACTGGACCCTGACAAGGTGTGAACATGGCACAGCAGCCAAGCATGACTAACAGGAGTAAAGTGTGCTCAAAATGTGGTAACACCATCAGACTGTCAAAGCGTAGCAAGGATGTGCCAATCCATAGAATATGGTGATGTGGGGGCAAAAGCTCTGGAGGACGGGAATGAAGGACACCTGGAAAGAAGCCACGTATGCAGGACTCAGGAGGCCGGTAGTGATGGCAGAACTCTTGTGGAGACTGGTGACGAGGCTGTAGGTCAGGTCTAGAAGCTGGCTGGAATGCAGAGCAGATGGCTGGCAACAAGGCTGCTGGGCTGGAAGCCCAGGAAACAGGAGGTTGCTGAAGTTCAACCACAGGAGACTGCCACAGCAAAGGAAGTGGTGACTACCACAACATCAGAGCTAGAGACTGCTGTGTCACTGGAAGTGGAGACAGCCACTGTGCCAGACTGCCAACACCAATAGGAAGTCCCAGATCCTCTGTCCATCTTCTAGGCACATGATTCGGTCAGTTTGTACTGTCACAATAGCAAGAAGAGAAAGCAGAGAAACAGATAGAAGGATTGGACCCAAACATACAGAGGCCAAGCAGGTGCATTCAAAATATTTAATGTTCAAACACAAAACACAAAAAGGCTTATGGATGGTCAGGCTGACACAGATCAAAACTAATTATTCGGTCCAGTGGAAGCAAACAAAAACAAGCAGAATATTAAATCTTTTAGAACCAGGTAGAAAGTCAAAAAACAATGCCAGCATCCAAGAACAAGCTGGAACACTTGACCTGGAGACAAAGATGGACCGACAAAGACTGAGGCAAAAACATAATAGATAAAAATCCAATACAATAATAATAATAATACAATACAATAAATACAATAGAAGGGAATGGCAAACCGGTGAAACTAATAAAGTGAGTGAAACTATCAAAATAAAACAGGAGGATGAGTTGGTAGAAAGTTTTCCATATGGGCAAAAGTCTATACAACGGTGCGGCTAATTTATAGATATTTCGCTCAATAGTCTGAAAATTATGGTAGTTACTATCGAAATGTGGACCGGAGACACAGATGCATTTATAGCTTTTAAAAAGAAACTCCACTGATTGTTACACTGACATTTGCACCAGTTTACTCATCATGAGGAGCACTACTAATGTTGTGATTCTGGGGGAAGGTTTGTCAAGTCTGAGAAAAAAAACCCAGATGATGTCATGTCATGTCAGCTTGGGCTTGGCACCATAAATTTATGGACCCCTTTGTCTCTTAGGAAATTGCTAAAAAAGCTTTTATGTTTAGGGCTTGTTCCAATTGGCACAATTTGCCTGCACATGTTCGTCCTCTGTCTTCATTTGGCTTATTTAAACATGTTTTATTCTCTTATTTGAAAATGCTATCACTGACTCTATGATAAATTCTCCAAGGTTGTAACTCTTTTCTATTTTTGTTACTGAGCAGATTGTCTGATTTTTTTCCCCCCCTTATTGTTTTGTTTCTTGTGCTCTGCCTTGTGCTTTGTATTGTTTTGTTTTCTATTTTTCCTTGTGAGTGTTGAAAACGAGATGATACATCTCAAAGGGGGTTTATCAGGATACAATAAATTTGATTTGATTTATAGCGGAAAGCCCGTGCTGCAAACTTGGGGCATGGAGGTTGAAAGATGTGGGCATTTACCAAACGGGGAGGGTCAAACAAAAAGACACTATCAAGTTTCATTATGGGGAATCAGGATATCTTGGCCTCTGCTGCATGGATTTTTTTGAGTATGCTTTTTTTAGCGTAATACTTAAACATCTGGCGAGAATATCAGTACAATTCATCCCAACCATCTGTCTCTAATCTGTCTTGGCTGTGTTTAGCATTTTTGATATCAGACAGTTATTGCATGAGAATGTATTAAGTGTGAATGGCATCAAAATGAATATCACTGGCTTTCAAATTAGCATAGTGAAAATGTGACTTTTACTTCCCGCCTGCCTCCTCTTCTTCCAACATGTCTGCCTGTCTACCTGCCACAGCGGCAGTTAAATCCTCCATGTGTTGCAGCCTGGTGAGGAAGCTCTTGTCTGTGACCACTGTATGCAAAACGTGGCATTAGTCACCAGCTAGCCTCCACTGACACGCCTGCAGTGTGAGTGAGATTAATGCCTACTAGGGACACTTTATTATTCTCTCTCTCCCCTCCTCTGTTTCTCAGTCTCTCTCTCTCAGTCTTTCTGCCTCTCCAACCGGCCACACAATTAATTGTCTGCTGCGTGCCTCCCTCCTCTCCTTCCATTGCTTTATCCCTCCCTCCCCTCCCTCTTTCTCTTGCCAGAGTGACAGATGTGGAGAGGTACATGATATGGAGGGGAGAGATGGTGAGCGGGTGTGTGTTTAAGTGTGTGTCTGCGTAGGTGGGTGGAGCGGTGCAGGAACCCGTGCTTTTGGCCTTGACAAGCACCTCCCATCCTTGGCCTACCCTTTCCTGCCAACAAACACACACACACTTACCAAGGATGTCCCTACAGGCCAAAGCTCAGGCTAGTTTCAGGGGGAGATACTGTATCAATCTTATGACTTACTGAACTGATGTAGTGTTTTTAATATAGGTGGCTTATGTGATTTTGTATTTTCACTATCTCACGGAACATTAGGTTTACTTTTACATGACTTGATAAAATAAAGTGAGTGAGGACAGCTGAGTACAGACTGACATCAGGTGAAATCCAAACTTCAACCAAATGTTTTTGTGTAAATATGCATGGCTTCTTAGAATAAATTAGAAGTGCAAGTACTGAGAGAAAGAAATGCAATTTAAGCTAAGCAGAATCACAAAAAGCAGTGAGGTGCAGAGTAATGTCCATATGTATATGGATATATAAATACCAGTGGAGATATATATGTAAATACATCAACAAGTGAAATTATTACACTAACGTATGTATGTCAAGTAGTTACACAGGAATTGGGTATACGTCAAATTGTACAGTGTGGGTGTAATGCAGTTGTAGACATTATACATAGAATATACAGCTGGATATAATCTGTGCTACAGATAAACATGACATAGATATATACAGTAAGAGTAGAGTATAACTATGTGTAGTGGAAGTATGGATAGTCCAGGTAAGTGTGCAGTAGTGTGGTAGTGGTGAGGTGAGTCATTGGTGGAGGGGAAGAAAAACAGTTCAGTCCATAGAGGATGGAGTCAGGTGGAGAGGTAAAGAGAAGTCATTTCTATACTTGAACCAAGAGTCTGTCCACTGTTGAAACCACACACCGCACCCGATCTGTACCTCAGTGCTGCCCGATTCGCACATGTGCAACAGTGATGAGCAAAAACTGCTACTGTAGAAACATGGCAGTGTAACATGGTGGAGTCCCTGGATTTAACTACAGACTCCCTTCATTCTCAAGTAATGACAACATGATTCTTTAGGTGATTATACACATGCCTATGAATATTGTGTTTAATAGTAAATCCACAGTTCCTGTTACACTGGTCCTTTAAGTTTAAGTGTGTATAAATATATTATTGATTTAATGATATTTATGTTATGATATGTTATGATATATGTTGACACATCATCTCACTGACTCCCCAAACATTGTTTGATTGTGAGATTGTTTGTCTATGGAACTATTGCAGAATGAAGTTCAGTAGATCTGCTTCATATTCTTATCTTCTGTATGAAAGTTTATGTCAAAGTATTATCCGTATGCATTTTTATGAACTATGATTATCTGGACGCAGGCTTCATCTCTCTCGTGCACACACACAGTGTCATTTCCTTTCCTGTATGTTGGTGTTTTCTGTTTGTTGTACTGCTGTGTAATACATACTAAAATGATGTTAAATAAGTGTTAATAACTCTTAGATATAAATTATCCTGGCCATTGAAATTAATGCAGAACCATAAATTTTGCATTGAATTTTATTTCTCCCCAACTCTGATTGCCTTCTGGCATCCCTGCTGGGCACCATTTCATTAAGAAACACTAACATTTGTCATTTTGTGAGGTGTTGATGAATTCCCTATTTTTCAGTTAGATATGATGTCTTTTAAGGATAAAAAATATGATACTATATTTACTACTTTAAAAGCCCAGTGAGTAAGATTTAGGGGACTTTATTTATATGTTTTTGTAACATTGCAATACATTATGTTACGTTATATTACGTTATGCTATGTTAAGTCATGTTATGTTAGAATTAATATTGGAACCAACAATGTTTCTGGTGTAACCAGGGGATAATTGGAAAATGGATAACCGGCCTTCCATCGCAGTCGAAATAGCAACTTACGTGAGAATGATGACAAAGACACAATTCTATCATCTCTATAAACAGATTTAGAAATCAGCATCTGAATGTGTAACTTTAAAAAAAGATAATAAAAAGCTAAACTTTTTTTTTTTTTGTCGTTGATGATACTCGTTAAGTTCCGTGATTGCATTTCGGCTAAGATGTTAGGCCTATTTGCTCTCTGCATGGGTCATTATGACTAAATCTGGCTAAAATGAGACTTTTGCCTACAGATCGGGCATCCATATGCAGATATCTGTTAATAGGGATGACCTTAGAGTGAGGCTTTTATATCTACAGATGCAAGTCCTCTTCAGCAGAGATGAAAACAAACCAAACATTCATCAATTCATTATATTTTGCTTGCTAGGAGATTGAGGATAAGGTGAGGGGTTGCAACCAGCAACTACACCACTAACTGAAATAGCTGAAAGTAAAAGCATGCAAAGTATGTGCTTTTAAAAAGAGTAACTTGATATTTCTCATTTCTCTAGGTGAATTATTGCTCAAAAGGTGGATCAGAACAACTGAAGTGGAAGTGTTTACCCTACCCATGTCCATGGCTGCATTTCTTATGAGTAACCAAGGTGATGTTAATGTACATTATTTCTTCATAAATCACGTAAACATGCATTTGTACATCCCTTCCCTATCTGAGAAGGTTCACGCAGTCCTCTGATGTAGATGTTAAGGATAGCATATCTTTGATATGTGTCTTCATCTGTTAATCCCACACACTTAACATACCTCTGTCTGTAGTGGCCATATTTTACGTCAAGTGGTTTGATGGAGAGACGGGACTAAAGAGGTAGAGAGAGAAAAAAAAGGCAGGGGAGTGGGGGCGTAGCAATGACGAAGCTGACAGGACACAACATAAACTGTTAGCCATGAAAGACTTGACTCCACGTTTTCACAGGGAGATGTTGAACAGATGTTATGGTGAACTGTACATACACACCTCTACACACACCCCACCGATCAGAAAACGTGACACATTTTTCAGCCACAGGGAAGAAAAAAAAGAAAAAGGAGAGACGGGGAGAGAGCAAACATTCTTTAAAAGTTGACATTAGGTATTCAGACGCCAGAGAGCAAAGTGCCGGCAATTAAACCAATCAATCTTGTTGTTGCTTTGGAGCCAACATCTGGTCCAGTGGTCCTGGTAGACCACTGTCTATGTGTAGGGTGTGGGGGTTTGGGGTGGACTTACACTTTGAGCTGTCCTTCAGTGATCTCTCTCTCTCTCTCTCTCTCTCTCTCTCTCTGTCTCTCTCTCTCTGAATAAGTAGAAAAAAGGCTCACACACCCACACACACATACACATACACACACATCCCCTCGTCCCAGGTCCGTACGGGCCTGATGTCAGCCAGTTCTGCTGTGTTGTTTCCTTTTGTTATAAATAACAACAGGCCACCTGGACTCCTCCAGCCCGTTACCACAGCCCTAGTGTGTGTGTGTGTGTGTGTGTGTGTGTGTGTGTGCACGTGGCAAGGCCTTAATGATCCCCCAGGCTAGCCAGGCTGAGCCGTGGCTCAAAGCAGAGCAGAGCACCTCATCCTGGGCTAATGGGACAATGGAGGATTTCTTTTGTGTGTGTGTGTGTGTGTGTGTGTGTGTGTGTGTGTATCTCCAGTATGTGTGTGTTTGCACGAGTGCATGTGTGTATGCATGGAGTTTTTCTGCGTGCGTACGCGCGAACACGCATGCTTGCACGTATAAAAACCTGTATGTGTGTGTGTGTGTGTGCGTGTGCGAGTGCGTATGTGTGTGTGTTAATGGGACGGTGGAGGATTGGTTGGAGGACTGACTGGTGGCAGAGACGGATGGCCTGGGACAGAGACTGTGCTGACAACCAGTGAATACGGGGCAACGTTGCAGAAAGGTCAACGCCTCACACACACACACACACACACACACACACACTCTCTGACACACAAATACACACACACACACAAAATAATGTCAGGAGAGGAAAAATAGGGGAGGTGTAAAAAGTGTGTGTGCCTCCTCTCTGCTTATGTGACTTTCAAAGTTTTGTTGGTGTGTGTCAGTGTGTGTTTAAGTATGAATGTGTCCGCTGCATATTTGAGGATGGAGCAAAGCTTCAGCGTCCAGACCTTCATGCTTTAACCCAGTGCAATTAAACTGATTTTCAGTGCAGGGACTCCAAACAAATGAAGGCATGTTGGTTAGAAACGTATACACTGATTGGTCCGAATTTAAAGGGAAACCCTGAATTAATGAGTGGAGAATAAAAAATTGAGAAGCTTCCATATAGGGCACCAGAGGTCACTGATGGATGTGAAAATGATGTGAATCATACGCTTTTGGCCTTCACAGTCACCAGATCTCCACCCAACTGAGCACTTTTGACAACGTGTTAGATAACACACTCCACCACCATCATCCAAACACCAGCGAAGCGTGGCTTTATGGTTCAAACACAGCGCTGAAGTCTTGTTTCGGCTGATTGGCATCACCTCCTGGCAACATCCCTCACAATGATTGGCTCGTTCTGAGTTGTGTTGTAATGTTCAAACGCAGGCACACGTGGCGGTTATTAAAACATTACTCTGCAGTTTATGATCGTGCCAGTCCCATTTGCTGCTGCAGCTATCTCCATCACCCCAAAGTCCTCCTTACCTTGTATTTTATGTTGTTGATTTAACTGAGAGTTATGTTCATCTATGTTTATTAAGGGGGGGGGGGTTACTGTCTGACATACAACAATAACCTACTTAACATAACATTTTGGTATCTTTGCTCTAAACTGTGGTAATAAGTCACTTTATTCACCATTTAGGGTTTTAGGAGGGATTCTGAGAGCAAGACAACTTACAAATATAGCACGGGTGCAAAGAATTGGTCAGTACCACTGTGTACTACGAATCTTTAGTAGCCCAGGTTCAAGTACATTCCCTTCACTCTTCTCTACTGTTCCTGTCCCTCTCTTCTGTCGCTGTCAAATAAAGCAAAATACCCCAAAAATAACATTTATTTTTACCTCTATGGTAGTACTAGAACCTACTACCGTCAACCTTCAGTCCTATTTGTAATGTGTACCTGCGTTTTGGGGGTTCACTGCTGGTGTAGGTTGTTGGTCTTGGTAAGTTGTAATGCAATTATACACTCCATGTTGTTTTCTGCTCAGTACTTTCTTTCACTTTTCGGCAGAGAGAAGCCCAGTAATGGGTTTCCAAAAAAACAAAAAAAAACAATCACAGCAATAGAATTCAAAGCTTGATGACAAGTCTGTGACATTTAAAATAAACCCAAGTGAGCAACGTGAATGGATGGGAATGAAAAATTACCTTTGTTTAAATTTTGCTTCTGTTTATTGTTTGTTTAGCTCTGATGTAACCATTTTTATTAATTCATGTGTGCCGCGTACAAACTAAAACTCCCTGCAAGTCTTTCTTCCTGTTGGGAGAGTGATACATATCTGATAATCCCGACACAATGACACTGCACTGTTCCTACCATGCGCTCATTCATATTAAACAAAAAGATTATTAAAAGATTATACAAAAACATCCAGTTTGGGAATATCAAAGTGGTTGAGGGAAGATTGATCCTCATGATTTGTGTGTACGAGTGTGTGTGTGGGTGTGTGTGTGTGTGTGTGTGTGTGTGCCAGGGGAAGTCCCTGTGGTCTGGAGCATATGTCTGGCCGTGCTAAAGTCACAGGGTTAAGTAGGATTCAGACCAGGGAATACACTGCTGCAGATCTGGCACTAATACAACAGTGCACCACCACTAACACATGCATGAGTGCACAGTAGCACAGAGGTATCAGAGGCTGTTTAAAGCCATGAATGGCCACATTAAGTCCATACTTACACCCAAACACACTGTGATGATTTACACATATGCATCTCTGTACACAAAACAGTGCGCTGTACGAGAATTAGAACAGAACGATGATGTTAAGAGATAGAATGATGCACAGGCTATGTGAAAGAGTAGTGTGCAAGAGAGGCTGTGCAAGCAACCTACAATCTGTGCAGCCTATGAAAACACAAGTGTGTGTGTGTGTGTTTGAGAAGGAAACACATGTACAGTACACATGTCACAGAACTGTAGTATACGAGAGAATTTATTAAAAAAGGAAGGCAGTTTAAACTTCCAGTTCTTCTCCATGATGCTCAGGAAACTGAATATTTCATTCATTGTTTTTTTTGTTTTTGTTGTTTTTCAGTTTGTAGCTATGTGTAGCTGTCATGGCTGACACATTAGCAAAAACTTGCCTGAGAACAAGAGTTTGTGCATGACAGTATGATGCTAATGCTGTGGATGAGAGCAAATATGATTGTCCAAAACAGCCTGTCATGCACACTGGTGGATGGGTGCATCTACCTGCCTGCTAGATTGTAAAATAAAGGGTTAAGGAAAGCCATACTAAGGGTGTGTGTGTGTGTGTGTGTGTGTGTGTGTAGTTGGTCCTGCCTTAACGTTTTGGTCCAGCTGGGTCAATGTCCATCCTTGCGAGCCCCCAGGCAGACATCCACACCCTTGATCTCCATTTCTTTCTGCCACACAAACACATTTTCCGCAAGCTGCAATAGATGATGATTGTAATCTAAAATAAATTAAAGGGGAAAAACACAGGAGAGGGGATTGGGGGGGGCACAGAAAGAGGGGGTGTGTGGGGAGAAAGAGAGGGGGGGACCAGAAGGGAGAGAGACAGAGAGCATTATCACCTTGGCCGAGCATCAGGAGTTAGAAAAAGAAAAAAACAAAAAAAAAAAAACAAAAGAGTGGGAGAGAGAAAAGAAGGTCCACGGGCAAATTCATCTTCCCCTGCTACAATCAATCTCTGGCCAAAAGAAATACACAATAACTAGGCAGGAAGAGGCCAAGATTAATGGGCCACCGACATCTCCACTGACCAGCATCCACCTCCACCCAATACCACCTCTCTCTCTCTCTCTCTCCCTCTCTCTCTCTCTCTCTCCCCCTTTCTTTCACATGCCCTCTTTCTTTCTTCAGCCTGTCTTTCTCACCCCATCCCTCTTTCTCCCCTCACACTTTTGCTCTCCCTCTCCCAGAAAAGCCTCATACTTTTTTTTTTCCACCCCCTCCCCCACACACACACACACCTTGTCTCTGCCACATGCGGTGATCTATCGTTTCTGCTGACTGTTTTACAAGTGCATTAGCAAGCTGTAATGAGAGCGGCCAGTCACTGAGCAAATGCATGCAAGGGCAAACAAGGCCACGCATGCCCACTCACTAATCTTTTGGTTACCATGTAACTTTTTTTTTAATGTTTACTCCATACACATGTTAATTTATCAGATGTGCGTTTACATTTTGAAGTATGTCAGGACAAAAAGGTTAACAAAAAAAACAACGATTCAATTACATATTCTGTGGACCTTTTAGAAAGATGTTTTAAAACACAAGCTCATTGTTTTAGTTCCGACAATGTCTGCCATAAGGTTTGTCTTTTTATTATTATTTATTACAGCTGAAACAGAAAGCAGTAAAGATGTGGAGTGGGGCTTTGGAGGTCATCTAAGGCAGCTTATATAAATTATGCTACATTTCAACACAACTAATACACATGGCTAATTGTGATCCGAAAGTCACTCTAATTTTACATGCCATCTCCATCTTTGAGTTTCATGTGAGCAAAGAGACAACTGTTGTTATTATTATTAATGTAGAAATCATCATTTGTTTAGTGTGGAAAGCTGCAGGAGAGCTTGCAAGTTGTGTTTCCCCAAATCTCTACAACTATTCCAGTGTTATCCACAGTGCCCCCCCTCCCTCTGTGTGTTTGTAAGTGTGACTGGGTGTGACCTCCGGTTTTCTCTCTCACCTGCCTAATCACTACAACACCTGCTTCCCATCATCCAATCGACATGCAGAGGATAAAAGACCGTCAAACCTCCCAGGCGTGTTTGCATTTGGGGTCTGCTACCATTCAACATAACAACAAAGTTACCAAACTCCATAAAGTCACATAGCCACATTTATGGAAAATAAGTACAGACTGCAGTTTTCCTTTAAAGCCACATTTTATATTATTATATAATATTTTACTTTTTTTTTTTTACGTTTGACGTTGGGTTTTTCTACTAATGCCATAAAAATTTAAAAGGTGATGTCTGAAATGGAACTGAAAAATGTCATTTTGCCAATTAGCCGTATACTAGTGCTTTGAATTGTCTCTGCACAGTGACATGTGACGTGACATTTGAAACCAAGGGGACCATGAGGAGAGAAATGTAACCAATATGATAATAATAATAATAACAATAAACAACGTTCTCGTGCACGAGCCTCTCCGTAGATACACGCTTCCTTCTGCACTGTGATCGGGTTGGCGAGTGTAGTTCAGTAGAAAGAAAATGTTCCTACATGAAACTGCTCTCGACCAGGTCTGTGGATTATCTTTAGTAATCGGGTCATGATTTGTGGAAGGAGACTGTTGAGTTTGTATTTTCCGGGGGCTTTACGCACCACAAGCCGAGAGCCAACTTACAGTATACCGGAGAGAAGGCAGACATCTCTACGGCTGAGGTCTTCAAAACTCAGCAACTCACACCAAAACATTCTAGATGGATGAAGAGCACAGGTAAGAGGAAAATACGTACTTTTCATTTGTTGAAAAAGCTTCACGTTTTGAAGTTTATTGTTCACCGATGGTTTCACTTTTGATTTAAAAAAGAAAAAAAAGCTCCTTAAAGTTACATTTAGTTTTTCATTTGCACTTTTTGCATTTGCAAGTTTGAGTGTATGTGTGTATGGCATTGGATGGTGTGACCATTTTTGAGAACGTTATCTTATTTCCTCAGACAACATTGTACAACTGGAGCAAATGATTGACTTCTTTCTGTAATCCTTCAAATGTATTGTGATGCTGTCAATAGATCTGTGGGGTAAACATGTGGAGCTTGTAATCAGCTGTCCTAATTTGTGCCATTGGAAAAAAAAGAATATCTTTCTTACCTGTGAAATCCATATGGTTTAAAAAATATGTAAGGCTGCATGGCACCAAAATAGATTTTTCCCCCATCCACTTTTCCAAGTGAACTTTTCAGCCTCAGTGGTCTTTTCTGTCACACACGTGGAAATGGCAGATCAAACGCTGGGCTCCATTTCTCAGCCCATCCACACGTTCTGGTTAGAATACCCATTGACTGGATGAAAATGACATTAGTACTTTAATTAAACCCTGTCCATATGAGATCCAGAGAGTAATGACCCTCCTTCAGACAAATGTGAGAGGAGTGTGAATATAAAACTAATTTCTTATTATTGCTGTTAACAAGAAACTGTCGTCAGTTATTGACAACTCCGACCACGGAGATGCTTCAAAGCAGATCGAGTGAGTTAGGTGGAATGTAAAGGTGTTCTCTGCCTCTAATCAGTACGCTGCACAGGTTGTACATCACCCTGTGGCAAATTGTGATTTCTTATGTTGGGCTATATATAAATTGACTTAACTTGACTAGTGTTTACTTGAGCTGAAATGGACTTGATATATCTGGAACTTTAAATGATCACCAGTGCTGGGAGAAGTATTCAGTTCCTTGACTTTAGTTTTAAAAAAAACACTGTTACATATATAAGTTATGCATTCAAAATGCTGTTTAGGTAAAAGTATGAGTATCAGCAGTACAATGCACTTATAAAAGTAAATTAAAGTATTCATATTACAATGCAGCATTTACCAAAATGTTACATAGATTATTATTACTGATACATTTAGGTGTTAGCAGCTTGAAGTTAACTTTAATGACTTAACATACTGTCAATCAGAAAATCATCTTCTAAAGATATTTCTGTCTGTAATGCAGTCTTTAAAAAAGTAAGTAAATAAGAATATTTAGAAATGTTTTCAAATTAAATCAACTTTTTATTTATTTATTTTTAAGAAAATAGGATTTATTTCCCTATACAATGCATCATATTTGGTGGTAAGCTGGTATTGTTTTATAATGTCACATGTCAGGTAAATGTAAAAAGGGGAACAAGTATAATTTCTTTTGAGTAAGAGTAAATATAGTTTGCAAATATATAAACAGGATGGAAAATAGATCATAAAGTAAACAACCGTGTAAAATACTATATACCAGAATGCAATGATCACAGCAAGACAGATAGTTTGTATATTATATATATATATGGTATACATTTGTCTATATATAAATGTATTATTATTATGATTCTAATACAGATCAATACTGACCCACTTATGGGTCTAAAATGAAAAGGCATGTTCCAAATATGGAATAAGATTCCGAAGCATACCAAAAATTAGCTTTCACAAGCTAAAGCTTTCACAAAAAAAAAAAAAAAAACACTCAATTATATTTTGTTTCCCTGAGAAGGGCTTATCTTCATAGAGCTACCATTACTTTCTATGATGCATGCCATAGATCCAGGTCATGATGATTTATGCCAGCCCAAAAAGGCCTGTAAACCCCACTCCTGCATATAAAAAGGTAGGAAGAACTGAGTTTCACCGAGTTTAGCCTGCAACACATTTCTAGCAGGAATAAAAGTACACGAGATAACGCGGATAATAAATGAATCTGTTTGAAATCTATCTGTTCCTTATCAACATTACGGGAAAGCGTGGTACATTCAGACTTCCAATGGGGAAGGGCTTTGGTCGTAGCAAATGGGTTGTACTGTGTGTGTGTGTGTCATTATATATGCTGTATATCAGAGTAATCATATGTGCTTCATTGTTTTACAGTGCATGCAACCGGCTCTCCTATAAGTAACCGGTCATATCAGCAAACACAGCCCCAGTTGCCCTATGGGAGAACATAACAAGTGTGTACATGGTGAGTGTGTTCATGGCCACATTTGTTATCTCTGTTTTTGGATTTTATGTGTGGCTGTGCATGCACAGTGTGCGTGTGTGAGAGAGAGAGTGTGTGTTTTTCCATGGGCCCAAGAGATCACAGAGAAGGCAAGGACTGAGAGAGAGCAGGTCCCCAGCCCACAGAGGTAAAAATTCATTTCTTGAGAGCTATATATCAACGGGCATTTGTTTAATGAGCGCCAGAGTGGAAAGATGTATAGAACATGTCAGGCGTCCACTTGCAATGCGTTGTGGGTAGCAGATAGCATCACAGAGTGTGACCGCTCACTCTGTCTCCCTACTCGCCTCTTTTATCTCCAGCCTCCCTCTCCCCATTATAAATGAGAGACAGAAGTGAACAAGAGGTAAAAATAATAATAATGGAGAAGAAAGAGAAGAAGGAAAAAGGAAAACACACACAAAGTCTGTCTGAGGCAGCACTCAAATGTCTACACATATTTGCAACAAACAAAAAAAAAATGCATGTGCGCATATACAAACATGATGCAAAACAAGATATAACATCAACAAGGGAGAAAAAAGGAAGCTGGATGTACAAATGGTGAGAATGGAAACAGAAGTGGGAAGAAATTTGAAGTTTGGTTTGTGTTTTCTAAAGCAGTCAGCCTTAGTCAGGTATAAGCAGCTGATCTTTATTAATTTATTTCTTTTTTTTTTTTTTTAATCACATCTCAGCTTGAGACTTCCACACACGCAGAGACTCACACACACACTGTGTACAGACACATCAGCATGCTCCCTGGCATGCCTAACTAACCTGTATTTCCCCTCCTGGCAGATCCCCCTGCCTTTGTTAAGATATGTAAATGGGATGCATGGGGAGGACGTGTGGGTAATTAATTGTAACTGGGGGGATAATGTTGCGCTGTCAGAGATGTCTCTGGTTTGTGTAACATTTTTTAAGAGTAATGTGGTTAAACTGGGATTGTCTGTTAGCGCTCATTCTTAATTGTGCCGTGCTGGGAATGCTAACGGCTTAGCCTGCCCGTTCCCCTCCCTCCCCGGTTCATTGTCTGTGTGTGTGTGTCAGCGGTCTCTGCACAGAGAGGGGAGAAATATATTATCCCAACTTTTGTGTGCAAACAACTGGAGTTCTTTGCCAGCTGTAAAAATGATAGTTCTAATGAAACAAGAAAGTTTCAGTGGGAAAGATTCTAGTGCTAAAATCACAATGTAGTGCCACATGTCCCATTCAGACGCAGAGGGAATTCACTGTAGATTGGCCCTCTGTCGATGAATACATTTTAGGAGTCGGATGAGGCAAATTAAAATATAAGACATATAAGAAGAAGAAAAAGAGCCAATAGATAGCACAAAGACTCTGTACTGTACTGGTACTGTACTTTACAACATTTCTGAGGTCGTTATACTTGTAAGAAAAACTTGTACTTGTTGAACTTTTTACTTTTACATCACTAATAGAAAATATAATCACTGCATTTCCTTGATCACAACAGTTAACAAATACGTTGCAGCTTCACATTTTACAGGAGGATTGCCTCGGCCATCTCGCTCCCGTGTTCCAACTTGTTCAAATAGCAAAAAACTGGCAGACCTTTGTGACGACAACCAATCAATTCTTAGTTATTCCAAGAATAACACTTCACAGGTTTGAGTTTCCAATAATTTAGTGTTGTGTACATGTCATCAAAGTAGTCCTTCTTTTAAGATAACATACATTTAAGGGACTGTCCTGATGAGTTAGCTAACATATCTAATGTAAATGTTCAACAGTCCAAACTTTAAACTGTTTCATTGCACTAATGTAGCACACAGTAACTTTTATTTATTTGTACTTTTTATGAGATTACAGCTAGATTTGCTTTGTTCATCTCTCTGGAATCCGTAATCATTTATTTTTACTTTAAACAAACTAAGATTTGGTCATCAAAATGTGTAACTGTTCAACTGTTAGAAACATGAATTACTTCAAATATAATCAACAAAATTACATCATGGCAGCCATTTTACAGGCAGAAAGGAGTTAATCTTCAAAAGTTCAACTCATTTGAAGTATTTCAGTATGAACACATCTCACATTTAAACATTTCAAACCACTTGAATATAAACTGAAGAGATGATGATTTGAATTGTGGATAAACCCTCTGTCTCGATGGACATGCATGCATTCAGGGGCTGCAGATTCCCCTCACCAATGTGGCGACCACGTTGGTTCATAGCACCATGAACCGCAAAGGCCAATGTGGTATCTGCTGTACGTGCATGCAGCTTTTACATGAAACACGTGATTATCTGCAAAAATACAATTCTTTGTCATGGATTAAATTGTCCAACAATAATTGTTCATGGCCACTGTACCACCAATAATCACTTCTTCTTTAACCTCTGTTGTGGTCTCCACCAGCTCCTGAGAAAAATACCTAGCACTCATGCTGCTTATGCTCCACTGTGTTCACCAGCTACTTTCAAACTTTGTCTGTGTGCTCTCAGGAGGTAACGTACAGCGGGTTTATCTGAGCTTTTTTCACTAAAAAAACAGCTGCCTCTGGAAATGAGGTTCATGGGAGCTGTGGGACTGAACAAAAACAGTAAAGGTCGCGGGGCTGACAGACACTTAAATGCTCCGTAGAGGTGAAGGGAACTGCAGAGTTGGATGATCATCCTCTGTGGGTGTGTTACTCCAAATTCACATTGTATACAGTCAGTTATCCACTGCTAATATAAAACACTGATTAGTGGAGCTGTCTCATGCAGGACGTTTCTTTAAAAGCAGTTTGTTTTTACAATGTTGTGTTACTACTTTAACTGTAAAGTACTTTTTCCATGGCTGATCATAGTTCACAGGGGTATTAAGCAAATTGAAAGTGAAGCTGTGATATTGGCTGGTCAGTTTTTGCACAGAGTAATATCTTCCAGAGTCAGAGTAATATCTTCCAACGTCTGACTCTTGACCTCCTTCTGGAGAAAAAATCAAGGGTTTGGAGGCCATGAACTTACTGGGTATAATAGCAAGAAAGAGAGGACTGAATGCTGTAAAGGTTTTTACACCTAGAAAAACATGACATGAGAAAAGAGCTGGTTAATTTAGTTTTAAAAGCTTATTTTTCAGAAAGATGATAATGAAGAAACAAACACTGATTGAGAAACTGCAGTGAGACTGAGACTAGCCCGGACTTTATGCGTCATGAATAAAGCTCTCCATGGCCTAAAAGCACCTGGACTCCTCATCAAAATAACAGTGCGCCGTGATTTCTCCTGTACGTACTGCAGAAAACAGTTGTGAACAATGATTAGGTGTGACAACCTACCCAATCTAATGCCACTTTCTCACAAGAAATAGCACTTTCTACATACGGTGACTCCCGCTCCCAGCACGTACTGTCAACCACAACATGTTTTCTCTCTCACTCTCTGTCTTTCCCTCACACACACAGATCAGTACACACCGTCGGGTAAAGCATGTTAACACCAGCAACTCTACCAGGGTGTGAAAGTCCATCAGAGTACGTATATGAAGTCAGTGTTTGAAGGGGGGACTGAGAATGAATACAACACTCACACACATACTGCACAATAGTCTAATATTTTACAAACAATATATTACAATGTAATATTGGAAAAGAAAAAGCTTTTTAACGAGTCCACAACTTTGCAAACATCAAGCAAATACCATAAAACAAGACATTTGCATCATTATGCATCACTTAATATTACTTTTAATTATCTCTGCAACTCTTTTCTACCATGTCTACTATGTGTGTGAACATTTTATCTCATCTCAATACTTAATTTGTGATTCTCACTCTGTCTTGTAACGTAGTCTCCACCTAAAAAGCTGTACACCAACAGAGACAGGTGATAACCAGCCTGATGGTGTGAGTTACTATCCATTAATCCATTTTTACATCAATACACTGTACACTGACCATTATTCAACAGGAGGCAGTTATATCATTAGTATCTGGGATCAACTGAGAACTTACTGATCATTGCTTGTCCCCTAATTTACTCTGAAACCCCAATGGGCATGTCTGGCACGTTGCGGCTGCGGCACTGTTTTGGTCCAACCCCACTGGGAGTGTTTTAGAAGCAGAGTGGTTTGCCGGCCAGACTTTGTTTACTTGCTCAGATTTGGTCGTTTGCCCTTGGTTCATGTTCTTCCAAATATGCTTCTATGTGTGTGTCGATGTGACTTATACTCTGCTTTGTTGTTAAACTGTATCTCTTTTGGCTAGTTTTACGACCAGCAGTTTGCACAGGGCGTTTTTTTTGGGGGGGGGTTTGAAAATCAACCGGATTCTCTATGCTGTTTCTGCGTCAGGCTTCCGGCTCAAGCTGCTCTATGCAGATTGACGCTGGCTGCTTGCGGTGTCCATCAAAAAAAGAAGAGCCACTTCTGGGACGCTTTTCAACTGGACCTTGGCGGAGCACACAAGACTGTTTCACCTGATTAGTGAGTGTGTTTGTTAATGTGTAATGTGTACTCTCTTCCTGGATGTGAAATTATGAATCTGGGCACTAGAAGAGGTTTCTTCCCATTCTTCTTCTCTTTAGTGATCTGGGTCTGGAGATCTTCCAGCTGGGACTTCATGATGCTCTATTTCTACTCCCACTCCTGCTCCTTTTGAGTCTTCTCGAGACCTTCTGTGGCCTAAATGACGGATGACTTGTCTTTCTGCCACTTGATGCGATAACTCTGCACAACCTTCTGCAGAGCAGCCACATTGGTGTTCTCCTGTTTCTGTCCTAGAAAGTTTTGGGTATTTCAGTCTTTTCCAGTGAGGTTCTTTGCTGTACACAAAGGCACTCATTCTTTTTTCAGGGTTGATGTAATGCCCCTACTCTCTGCTCTGTCTTCCTCCAGTATGGCTGGATGGGATGTTTGGGATTGTTCCATAGTCTTGTTTTGCTTCCTGTTCCTTTTCCAGAGTCTTCTTGACGCATTTTGTGGCCTGAATGAGGGATGACTTGTCTTTCTGCCACTCGATGCGATCACTGGTTGTGTGCGTTCAAAATTTCACTGCCAGTACAGCTGCAGATGCTCATTTATCTGGACGGAGATCAGCAGAGGCCTGCTTAAAAACAGGGCAGGACCTCATCATTCTATAATCCTTAAATGCCCTATCATGCTACAATTAGTTTCCCAGCGAATCAAATCACTCAACTCATCTCTCCTCCAATCGTAGGGACAGCTCTCAGTAGGGTGGGTCGAGTTAAGCGGACAGTACTAAGAGTTTTCGTTTAACTCATCTGTCTGTCAAATACTGTCATCTAGAAGGACTCCCCTATTCCTGTCATCTCTATTACACCTCTGCCTCCACAGTTTCCACTGTTTTGATGTATCCAGTCTCGACCTTTTAATACATGTCAAGCTCGCAAATACTTCCTGTGCCCACAATGTCTCTTGGTCTCAGTCGGCGTCTCAACTTCCTTGATGTTCCCCTCTGTCACCCCCATCTCCCTCTGCTGCCAGTTTCGACTTAGTTAACGTTCCCCGGAGATGATGGCAATGAGGGTTGATAGAACATAAGGCGACAGGATGAAGCAGTGTGTGTGTGTGTGTGTGTGTGTGTGTGTGTGTGTCGGGGGGTACAGTGTTAACTTACTAAGCTGTGGCCAGTCAGGCAGTGTGCGGTGCGGTGGCCTGAGCTCAGCAGGAGCTGTCCTCAGTATGACTCGTCTTCTTTCATTCTTTCATCTGGGAGCGTCCTTCACCTCAGGGGACAGCTGGGAGAAAGATGAAAGAGACAGGCTGGAAAAAGGCTGACGGTGGCTGAGGTGGGGTGGGGGTATGGTAGGGACAGGGGACTTTACAGAGTCAAGTAAGTGAACTAACAGGATACCAGGGCTTTTTTTTTTTTTTTTTTACCATCAATTATTATTACATAGCACTCACCAAAGTAATTACTCAGATATCTGGGAACATGGTGACATTGCTACAATGATGTCCAACAGTGCAAAAAATGATCAGTCAGACTTTAAACAAGCCAAAAATGTAAGACAGATTATTTAAGCAACTTTCTCTGGAGGTAACATCGTAAATGGGGACACCAGAAATGTTTGTAATAGTCCCTCAGTGTACGAGAAAAGCTGAATCATGAAGTTGATCTGTGATGGATGGACAGTTTGAATAATATGTTTTACCACTCTCCTTCATTTTCTCGTCCAAATAGGTTTTGCCAAACAGATTTATTTTAAAAACCTGTCTAATCTCCAGACAGCTCGTGTTTTCTTCTCTCCTTTTTGAATTCTTTACAGCAGTGTCACCAAACTCCTGACTTAGTGAGTACGACCCAAGCTGTAATAAACAAGAATGCTTCCTTGACATTGTGCATGGCATACTGATTATGATTAAACTGTGATTAAAGACAAGGTGTTGTTAAAAAAGAGAAACTTTAGGCTTTAGACTGGACAACAGCCACTAACTATACTACTTCTGACACAATGACAGTGATAGCGATTGTTTTTTTTGGAGCCAGAAGTGACCATATTTGGCTGAAAGTGTGGAGTTGGTGGGTAGTTTTCAGGCAGGAAAATAAAATGGTGCCTGATCACAAATGTTACTGTATTGCAGCTGAACAGTAAACTGAAATATGATTCTAAACATATTTTAGTTTGACAAAACAGGCCCAGTTGACCTGGACAAAACCTACTAAGAATGACTTGTCAATTATTAGGTAGCCAAGCCTGAAAGCCGATCCTAGTTTACCGTCTATTCCACTCTAAATGGGCCCGAAATTTCCAAAATGAGCATCATGCTGTATAAAACTAGTGGTTGCGAGCATAAACTTCAGAGAAACGTGTTTACTGAGGTAATAAATCAATAGAGGTGGGGTCATTTCCTCATAAGACTCTATACAATCTAACTTTACTATTGCGGCCAATGGAGCTGCCCCCTACTGACCATTAAAAAGAAAGCAGGTTTAGGACACTTCTTCACTTCAGAGATCCAGAAGGTTTTTCTGTACTGTCAGTGGTTCAGGCATAGTACTGAGTGTAGATCACTCACATTATGCAGAACTGATTGCCCAAATACACAATGTAACTTAAGTTACATGTACAAAGTGGAAGACAATGCAGTTAAAGAGTAAAAACACAGTCATGAGTCATGGTTACACATATCAAGCAAGTTACAAGTGTAATCATCTGTACTGACTCTACTGAAGTAGACCTGTTTTTACATCTGTTAGAGCACAGACTAAACAAATAATATACAGAATATTAATTTAAACAGAGGTGCAGGTAGGCATATTTTTTAATCTAACTTAGTAGGTCGGCTAATTGTCTCTTGCCATGAAAAGTGCCTTTGAGTACCTTTTAAAGAGCTATATAAAATAAATGTATTATTATTATCATTATTGCCTCCACCCTGAAATAAAAGTGGTATAATTTTTCTCATGGAACTCTCAGAAAGAAAGCAAATAATTATTTTCACTCCCTATTGCTTTAATTTCAGCTGTGTTTGGAAATTAAGATTCATTTGGTATCACTTTCTACATTACTGACTGCTTTTATTTGCTTACTGAAATAATGTTTGTTCATGGCAAGTTGCACTTCTATTTAACAAGAAAAAACACTCCATACCCCATAAAGACCATTCACTGAGACTGTTTCATTGGATTCATACCCACAGCCGTACAGTCCCAGTCTAGGTCAGCCAGGCTCATATATCTTACTGTGTATTTACAACGCTTTCTGCATCACTCTCCTTGTCCCTGCCCAGGTAGCTGTTTTCCACCAAATGAACAATCTTTATAGACGTGTGGACGCCATAACAGGCCTGATTTCCAGCACCGGCGTGGGCTGTGTAAGTCTCTGGGAATTGTCAGGCTTCCCGCTCGACAAATCGGCCCTAACATATGATGTTTGGGGTGCAATTTTTATTCCTGTTTGACTGGCCAACTACCCGGAGGTAATGGGATGTTGGGCGGCGGAAAAAGGAAAACTGCTAGTGGGAAATGTATTCTCACTGCTTGTGTGTGTGCATTTGTGTGAAGTCTGATTGATCGATGCAGCGTCCGCTCTCCATTTATATCCCGCTTATTCGGAATTGGTTAAGTTTAGGAAAAATGAATCTGAAAAAAAAAAAAAAAAACAGAGTGAGAAAGAGAGCATGAGGAAAGAGATATGGTGGCAGATTACGGTGAGGCGAGCTCGTACATCTAAACTGGGGCTGGGGTGTCCGTGATGGAGGGGCTGTGAATTGTCTGTGAACGTTAAGTTATCTAAATGAAAATCAATAAAGTGTGTGTGCCAGTGTCTTACTAGTGAGAAGTGTCCGAGGACGACGGCCAACAGAGCGAAGAGGTGGGCAAGGAGGTGCATGAGTGTGTTTGTGTGTGTTAAGGGCATAATTCAACATATCCAAGGCAGGCCTTAATCATCCAACTTCAGCTATGTAGTGTGGGAAATGCCCTGTTCTATTACATCATAACGTACTGAAATGTATATGGATGCTGGGTGCCCTTAAGGAAGTTGTTACGTGCATGTGTTTGTGTGCATGAATTTGCATATATGTGTTTGCATATCTGAACGGAAGCTCACTTCAATCCTTCTCACACGCTTGGCCACTGGAGAAATATTTAGCTGGTCATGGTTGAGCACCCTCCCACCTGTCAGCATCTGTAGAATTATTTCATCCCACTGGCAATTAGCCCAACGCTGGCTGGTGTAACGAGTGTCACCACCACCAAAGCCCACTGCTCACTGCGCTTTTTGCTCAGTGAATGAGCTTCAGGAAATCTACAGATTCTGTAGTTTAAGGAGAGGAATTCATAATCTGCCGTAGACACACTTTTGTCTGAAACAACAGAGAAAAAATAGTAGACAGTCTGAACTAATGAAAACTCAAGGACCAAAACCACCTCAGACCATGCTTCCTACACTACCCTGCCTCTGGGTAGCTACCAGTGTGTACCAACTGGCCCTAGAGGTATAATTTTTGTGCTTTCTTCTAACATTACGATTTTTTAGGACTTTGTGAACCAATGTGTTCCTAATGACTCCATATCATTTACTTACTTTTTAATAAATACCAAAATCACCCAGTGTCAGACACTGTCAGGGCAGCACCATGCCATTTTGAAGGTGATATGTAACATCATATGCAAATTAAGAAAATAATATCTGTTTTGTTTTTTGTCAGATGACCTGAATTACATAACTATTAATGTTTAGGAAGAAATGATATGGAAATAATATTTTGCTTATTGTCTTGTGATATGGGGTTTTATATATCCAATTGACTTTGTTTGACTTCAGATTTGCTTTAGATCCTAAAGCAAATCAGAACATGGGGCAATAATCAAACAGAAAGTACAGTGTCTACAAAAGTGTATTACTTTTCATTTAATAATAATTCAAATAAATGCTCCTTCTGTGAATCAAATTTTCTCAACAAATTGGTATTTACAGAGAAATGTTTAATATATTTTCATAAGTAGTTCAAAGCAGGTAAAAAAAACAAACAAAGATATTGGCTTAAAACATAAAGGCAGCACTTCAATAAGAGGTGAGTGACAGCCAGTTTTTGTGGACTCAGGTCATTCATAACTCATGACCTCATTCATCAGCTGAAATATTAACGTAGAAATTAAACAGTATGGAATAAAATGTGTGCTCAGCATAAATGCAGTAAATACTTTAGTATCCAAGTGATAGGGAAATGATCCACTGTTCACTGACTGGAAGTAGTGAAATATGAAATATATTCCACAATCTCATCAGAGGAAGTGTTCTAGTTGAAGTTATTGTAGTTTAAATAGCTCTACAGATATAGTTTACATAAAAATATGACTCTCTCCAGCTTTAGATGTGCTCACATATCCGCCGCATACAGATGCCCATAGAGGAAGACGTAGTTGGCGAGAGGCAACCTGAGGGGTGGAAAAGTGGGAGTAGACAGAGTGGGACAGTGTATTAGGGAGACGATCTAATGTTAGCCCTCCTATTCTCATCCCCCCTGCTTCCCCTGCCTTAGTACCACCGCTACTGCTGTGGAGCGAGCGACAGAGGGAGAAAGGAAATTTCTCCATTGCAGAGGCAGTCAGGCAGGAGACAGGAGAGAGGGAGAATAAATCAGCCCCAGTCTGGTCTCTGGTGACCACCCGCGGCAAGGGAATAGTGTAGAAAGACAGAGGGAGAGAGAGAGAGAGAGGGGGGATGGGGGAGAGTGTCAGCAGGGGCTTGGACTACAGAGGAATAATGTCCTTTTACTGTATGTCCCTCTCCACCTGGCCCCAGTGTACTGTCTAACTCTACCTTCACTCATTTAATGTCAAACAATCCCACCCCTTCAATGAACCCAGTCATGTCCGCACACACACACACACACCTCCACCTCCTGTGACGAATTAGAATTGCCTCGACTCCATCGCCCAGCAAAACAGTGTCTGATTTGGCAAATGGTCAAAGTGCCCATTATCTGGCAACAGAGAGAGAGGCCATATCGAGAGGAGCCCGAGGAGGAGATCAGGGAAGGAGGAGAAGGACAAAAGGGAAAGTAGGGGACGAGCGACAAATTAGCCCATTCAGAAGTTAGAAAGTGCACTAACTAACCAGAGGAAAGGGAGTATTATTATGAGAAACAATCATACGGCCAATGTCATGGAGGATGGAAACATTTTAGAATGTGTTCAGGAACTATAGTAACGGTTGCCAGCGCACATCATACATCCAAAGACGTGTACACAGACAGACATCATCATTGCAGCATAAATACAGTTCTAGTCAACAAAAACACGCTTCAGAATAATATATGTAATTTACATTTATATGCGTTTCAGCTCACTAATATACATGTATATTATTACTGCAGTGCTTTCTCAAACAACCTCAATGTAGTGATGCAATCCACGACGTGCGGTTACAGTATAAAGTAGAAATGGATAGGAGGGGATTGCAAAGAGAGAGATGTGTATATATAGTGTTTGTTGTGAAAATTAAAATAATATGTGCTTTAATCTGATCTAAATGCCCAATGGTGTTTTTCTGTTATTTACTCAGACAGAAGGCCCAGCTTTGAACCCGTGTAAGACCTGGTGGTGACAAGTTTGGAAATAGTCGTGAAAGTTTAATTGATGGAGATGTTTAACACATTCTGTGTGTGGTACTTCTTATTTCTCTCTCTCTCTCTCTCTCTCTCTCTCTCTCTCTGTCACACACACACTCTGTCCTGCCACGTTTACATTCACAGTTTAAACCCAGGCCTCCTCTCTCCCTGAGCTGTGTTTCATCTTAAGTGAGTTTATTGAAGGCAAGTCAGTGTTTTTCCCTGAAAGAAAAGAAGGAAAGAGAGGCAAACTGAGACAGATAGTGAGAGTGTGTGTGAGAGAGCGAGAGAGAGAGAGAGAGAGAGAGAGACAGAGAGAGAGAATACTTGCCTATAGCTAGCCCATAGGACACATTTAGTAATCCTTCCAATGATGTCCAGGGCCCAGTGATGGTTACCAGACCTGCAAATACCCCTACAAACACACACACACTCACACACAATCCATTTTTATTGTATTTGGGTCTGCAGCGTTGTATTTCCTGCCCTCTCTTAGTGCCACACACACACTGCACTCAAAAACAAAAATCCATATTATCGACCGTCCAGTGTCACCACAATTATTCTTTTGAAACAGCCATTGAAAACAAATTACATCTGCACTGCGTTTTCATCCGATTGCTCTGGGTGAGCAATGCTCAACGGCTGGGTCGGCCCTGCCTTCGTCGACCCTCACACCCCTCCCTATAGGTTTGCTGTCTATAGCATGGTGTCGCTAACGACTGGTTTCTGTGTGTGTGTTTGTGTGTGTATGTGTGTGCAGTAATATGGTAAGGGGTCTGGGTAAAAAAGAACTAAGAAGTAGTTAAGGGTAGATTTAAATGGGAGAATCCAAAAACAAGGGAATATTTGTGTTCATATTCTTTAAATCTATTTGATAAAATAGCATCACGGTCATTAACAGTCTGCTGTACTGTAACTAAACACTGTTTCAAGTAAAAGACCTTTATTATTTGTCATTTAAAGGTCCAGTGTGTCAGATTTATACATCAGGGACTGATTATTATATGCATAACTATGTTTTCACTAGTGTATAATCACCTGAAAATAAGCATCATTCTTTTTTTGTATCCTTGGAACGAGCCTTTTATGTCAACAGACACTGTGTGTACTCTTTCGTGGAATCTACCATGTTGAACTGCCAAGTTTCTACAGTAGCCCAGAAAGGACAACCTAAAAATTGGCAACTGTCTCGAACGTTTTCCGCAAGTTTCACGGCCATCGCAGTTTCTCCTTACCACCCTAGGAAGTAGAGGGTGAGGCAAGGGGGTTGCAATCAGCAACTTAATGTATCACTAAATCCTCTATACGCCTTCAAGTAAAAGTACAAAGGTAATATCAGCTAAATGTACTTAAAGTATCAAAATGAAGATGGTCCCTGTCAGTGTTACGTTATTACCTCGACCAAGGTGGAAACATGTGTAGGCATGGGCCTAGGAAGAACTCATTACATTACCAGTATTTGTTTTTTCACTTATGTGAAAATTGTTGTCGTTGCATGTCAAGACTGAATTATTATCCTTGGTGGGGAAGGTCTTCTAGTTGCATAATACATTATTGGTTTATCATTACTGCTGCAAAGAAGTTACACTTTAATGTTATATCTGGCTGAGGTGATGCTAGTCAAGCCTATTGTGTATACATAATTTTATCTAACTTCACATGATTTGCCTAGTTTAATTTATTGTATATCGATCCAGTGTAGTTTAGAAGCTCGTTCTTAAGATGGGAGTTAAGTAAAGATGTCAAATAGAAGTAAATGGAAACACTTTGTAGTTAATGTACTTTGTTACTTTACGCCACTGGACGTTGATAAATTGCAATATTTTGTTGATTAACTGATTTGATGAAAAACAAAATAATTATCGGCAATTATTTGAATAATATAGTATCCTCTGGTTTAAGTATTTTTTAACACATTAACACATATTGGTTTTGGTTTCTTAATGTGAACATTTGCTTCTTATCCTTGTCTTTGTTTCCTTGTTACATTATTCAAAACGTTTTGATGGTCGGACGAGACATCAATTAAATACATCGTTGGAAAATTAGAAGATCATTTCACAATGGTGTGATGTTTCATAGGCCAAACTATTCATCAATGAATCAAGAAAATAATTTGCAGTTCCAACCCTGACGTGCATAAATTAAGATTTATTTTTATATTTTATTTGACATCTGATCTCTGTCCAGTGAAATGATTGCTTGTCTGTCTTGTTAAATAATCATATTCTGGCACTATCATTGTCATTGATTATTCTGTGAAAGCCATACTGAGGGGGCGGCATGATTGCCACACCACCATCCCACCACCATTACATCTAACTGTGTTACTCCATCTAACAGTATTAGCCCACTGCTCTGCAGCACACAAGCTGCTTCCAATAGCCTCAGTCCAGTGGTGCCATGTGACAATGGGAGAAAACAACAACTAATATCCAGCCGGCACAGTTGGTAATTAATCCTGGCTCGGCTTCCCTCGGCCAAGGAGTACAGCAAAGGCTAGAAGGCAGGATCCCTTTGTTAAGCTCTGACCACACAAGTCACCTCACCGGCCCTCCCGAAGCGGGGAAACGCCAACTTTGGAGTATTAAGAAAACCAATAGCCTTGTTGACATGAACACGGAGGCCTAACCCCCGCAGCCTCCTCATATGAAGCATTGATTTTTCTGTCCGGCTGCGGCACTAAACCCATTCATTCTCTATGGCCGAGCCCAAGACTTGCGCAGATGTGAGTGCCCTACACACACACACACACACACACAGACACACACACACAGACAACACACACAGGGGCCTGGCTAAATTCTCCTTTCATCCTCTCAGTCTTACCTTGGGGGGTGGAAAGTTGAGGCTTAAAGTCACCCCTCCTCCTTCTGGTTTGACCGTCATTCTAGCACTGAACCTAAACACACCTCCACACACAGGTACATGGGTAAACATGCACAATATGACCTGCCCTATGTTGAGAAACCAAAGGGGAGGTGAGGTCAAACATGTTAGGGTGCACCTGCGGGGGGGGGGTCAACCTCTTGATCTTTGGGGATTAAGGTCACCGATTCACACCGCAGGAGTCGGCAGGCATCTAAGCAAACACAATAGCACTGCCCACTGCTGGCGAAACGCGCCCCGTTGCATTTCACACATTCTGACGCAGGTTACACAAATCACCTCAGTTTAGCGGAGAGTTATTTCTTTTCATTCTGTTGTTGACTCTTGTTTCCTTGCTCTCTCTTTCCATCTTTATTCTCTCTTGTGAAGATTAATTATGTCTCTCTGCTTCTTTTAGCCTCTGCATCCTCCATCCCTTTCTTTGTCTGCAGTAAAAAAAAAAAAAAGTATCCATCTTCTTTCTAAGCTCGATTAACCGGCTGCACAAACACCACTAAACTCAGTTGGACAGACAGCTGTGACCTGAACGTGTGATGAAGACGGAAACACATAAAATCCATGAAAAGTGCTCGAACAGAGCAGAGAAGGAGAGGAGAACTCATCATTTACTCAATTAGCATTGGCACATTAGTAAAAGCACAATATCACGGCAGTGCAATTTGGCTCGGCTTCCCCTCAGGACACGCTGTGAGACATTTCGGAGACATGAGCATAGGGTGAGCTAACGAAGAAAAAAGACGAAGGCAAAGGAAATTAAAAGAGCAGCACATTTTCAAAGCGTCGGTCGCGCCCGACATCATTAAACATTTATGGAAGTCTCCCCTCTGTGTGATGAGCAGTTTGGTTGCAGGGGAAGATATGTTGCAGAACAAGTGGTGGTGGTGGGGGCGAACAAAATAAAAGTCATACTTTTATTTTGTTTGCCTTCTTTCTGCCTTTGTTTCTTACAGATCACAGACAGACTTCTCTGTAGTCTTTGGTTTAGTATCCTCTCCGACTTAAATAGTAAAATTAGATTAAGGGGAGAATTCACTAATTGAGCTATGAGAGCAGGAACAAGCCATCACCTGTAAATGACACAGTGGCCTATTTTGCACAGAAATCCCTAACATCCTTTAAATCCCATTAAGATGCAGTGAAAGTGCAAGTCTCTGCCAAGAGAAGTCAAGCTATTTTTAGAGCTATTTCCAAATAAAAATCATTAGCTAAAAATAAATATATCTACACCGGGCTGGATATCTGGATACTTATTTTCTTTATAAGGACAATACACATGAATTAAATGTTAGCCAGCTGAAAACTTTCAACTGTAGTCCTTTGGTGAGATGTTCTAAAACCAATGAAGTGACATGTGATCGAAATACAAACACACTCACATACATTACAATCACTGCCTCTACTGTTCAGCACACACAGTCCGCTCAAATACAACAGTTTTATTTTTAATTCATTAATTTCCTTGACCCGCTTAATCACTTTTACAATGGCCTGTGGCCTATCCCAGCAGGCACTCAGTAAAAGGCAGACTAAGCAGGTTTTTCCATTCATTTGAACAGAGGTACTGCAGGGGGTAGAAGTTAAGCCAGATTCATTCTTTTGGAGAAACACAACTTCACATCACGCTGAGGTGGACTGGTCAAGCTGCTCCACGATCAACCTGCAATGTCACTGAAACTGGGCACTATCCAGGTCCATGGACTAAACTATGATATGATCCTAGTTGTGTCCTCAACTTGTCCATTTCATGTACACAGCTTCTCCACGCCCATCTCTGGCTTGCAGTCTTTGCTGCAAAATAAGGACACAAAGAAGTTTCCTTTGCTTTGTGTGGGATGGTTTGAAAGAGAGAGGGAGAGAGAGGGAGCAATGGTTGAGCGACACAGACAGTGAATGAGTGAGTGAGCGAGGGAGAGAAATAAAAATGTATTTTCTAATTGTTTCATAGCAGTTACGTTTATCACAAACACCCAACCTGCAGCAATTTGCAGCCTATTTCAATTGCTGAAAGAAATCTGAGATGTGAGTGGCGATTCAGATGTCTGATTCTGAATCAAGGCTAAGTTGGTCAGGTTATTCCAGAGCCTCATTTGGGCCATCAACCACCATGCGTTATTTACTTAGAATGGCTGCATTAGAAATTACCATTTGACAAAATGCACCTAAAAAAGGCAAAACATTGATGTGATTCCTCTCTAGAGCTGAAAAATGTATATAAAAAAAACTTAAACCTAAAAACCTTAAATTATATAGTGTACAGTACATGTAGTGTAGGATTCATTCTTCTGGATGAAGCTTTCTTCATCCATGGTAGCCACATTGAAACCGTTTGGTCGACACTCATTGAGATATCTGAATGACATATGCTACAGAGCATTCAAAATCTCCATTCGTCTTCAGACTTGCTAAATTTACACCATTAATTATTTTTCTTTGATCGTTTATCTGACTAATCCTTGCTGTTTTCCTCTCTTCTTCCCCTTACTTAGTTTTTTTTACATTCTCTCTGTTGTCACTCCATCCATCTATTTGCATTTTCCTTTAATACTGAGCCAAAATCTCCTCGCACCAAATCAACCTTGGATCCACATCAAACTTCATCTGATTCCACATGCACGTATACAGACACACACACAATGTTTAATACTGTACATGCACACAAGTGAACACATGGTATTTGTATAGGCTTACACACCCTAAGGCTTATGCACACATGGTGTTACACATGCACACTGCATGGACACTCCTACACAACAATCATATCATCAAAATCATACAATCATAAAAATGTATCACCACAGCCAAACCACATATATGCATGTAAGCACACCCATGCTGTATATATGTAGCATGTTTAGGTCCAGCAAGTGGATCCAAACAGCAAAAATAAGACACTTGTGCTCTAAAAGATTACATACACATCTGCTGCTGGTCCCAATCCATACTGATCCCAAAGCATGTGTCAAATTTTCATGCATACTTTGATCATCCTCTTCACAATCAGCTCGTGGACAGCTACAGAATCTTTATCAATTCTACGATCAAACCAACTTATGTCATTCAGATCAGAAGAAGGTGACACTTACAGGATGGAATGTGATTTTAAATTAAAAGGATGACTTTGGTTTAAGAAAACTTTTGTTTTATTGCCAAAGCTGTGGCCATCAATTATATTGGTTATGATAACACTGCACTCACAGAGCTAATTGGTGAGATCAGGGAACACAGTGACATTGCTACAACATGTTGACGTGCTTAAAACCTCTTGGATTTTCTGGACGATTGTGTTCCTTTGGACCGTGTTTTTAGCAATGTTGCAAGGTTCCCAGATCACAGCAATTAACTTGTTGAGTTTAATGTTATCATTGCTGTCAGCAAGGAAGGCCAAAACTACGATAATAAGACCTAAGTTGTAGTAATTGGAATTATCGCTTAAAGACCAGCGTGACTTTAACCTATTACTGTACTACCAAACTCACTCAGTTTGAAGAGATGCCATTTTCTTCCTCGTCAAGTCCTTTGTGCTGAAGGTGTGCATTAACAGTGAAGAGGAAAACTCACTTGTTCCACTCGACTCCTTTTTTGCATTCCTCTGTTTATTGGTGTTGTCCACACGAAACTCTTTTTACCCCCAGCCTTACACGTTTTTATCACAACGAGGCCTGGGACCTGTGTGCCGTGTTAGATTCCAGTGTTGCAAACAGCAAGAACGTGACACGGATCTTGATCACAGAATCACTTTGGGGACGTGTGCCTCGTGGAAGCAGGCGGCATTCATTTATTTTATTCTCCCTTCTCTTTTTCAACATTATGCGTTGGCCGGTGCAAATTGCAGATAGGGGGAGTTTCGGGAAAAGGCAGTGGTTTGTTGCTGCCCTGGGATATTTATCCCTGGAAAAATTTCACTGTGACTTGTGTGATCTCTCCTTAACTCTGACAGAGAGAAAGAGAGAATGCTGAGGGGAAAAACAGAAATTGTAATCACAGAATGCTTGAGGGAAATGCAAGCCGTTCGAGGGGGAAAAAAAGTCCCATTACGACCAGAGACTTTTCTTTGTGAAAAACTGAAAAGAAACTAGCATTGCACTTTAAGTAATCAGACCATGTACCACTGAGACCATAGGAACAATGTGTTAATGCAGCTTAATCTATAATGCCAAGGGGATACACACTGCACGCAGTTTGACTAGATGTGTCTTTTCCAGGCTCTGTGTAGCTAGTACGCTCTGTACATTATGGAAACAGGGATTTGGAATTAAGCTCATTCCATGAACATGGAATGCACCATGATTTACAACAAAGCAATACACAGTTGTGTCATCAGTATAAAAAAGTGCATATATAAAAGAAAGGATCAGATCATCTGAAGAAAAACTCCACAGATTAAAAAAAGCTCCATTGAGTCAAGGGCAGAGAATTATTTTGGGTGTAATTTATACACAGAGGTTCACAGTAGTTAAAATGGTCACATTTAAATGGAAACCACACCTGGATGGGGTCCGGAGGGAGTCTCTGTACACCCTCTAAGTCGTGTGTCTCATGTTCATGGTGTGTAGGAAAGGAAACATTCTGTGTAGGCAACTGCTCACTCAATATCAATATATAATTTCCAATATTATGGGAATTATCTTCCATCAGAGCAACTAATCACATTATGAGTGATAGTTGTCAATTGATCATGCGTCTCTACATTATACTGTTTTTTAAGAACTTCTAAGAGGACATGCAGAGCTTTGATTCTGAGCTGAGGGTGACTTGATGCTGTGTAATATTGGAATGTGCTCAAAGAAATGACTGACTGTACCTAAAACTGTAAACTTTAGATAGTTCTGAGTCACAAACTGATTCAGAAAAAAAACAGGATTTGGATTTTGACAGAAAACCTCCTCTGTGAATAATGCTGCTCGTCAATGTGCACTTTGATACAGAATGAATCAGTGAGGTTCTGTAAGAGGATGGAGAGACAGAGACCAGTAATGTTTTGGAGCCATGTTTGTGTCTGCAGAATAGTGTAGCATGAGAGCACAACACTGATTTGTGGTATGCTCAGATATGATATGAAATTATATATTCCACCACTGTTTTTACATCTTGATTCCATCTCTCAGTACAGCTCCATTAGTAAATTAAATAGTTTTTTTTTTGTGTGTCTGGGTGTTTTATTTTGAAAATTGACTGGCTTCTCTATGTACCTGTCTTGCTTAACAAGCTCTGTAGTCAAAAACGGGCCACAAAACAGTTAAAACAGCATTGTCTAGAATGGCAGCGATAAACTCCAGCCTGTGGAATCAGGCTGTCTGCGTTAAAGCTGCACTAGGCAATAATTATTTGTTTTAAATTAGTATTCGATAAAATGGCGTGATGATGAAATGTGGAAACAGAAGAACAGTAACAGAAACTGCTTCTATAGCCTCGATATCTTCATTTTAAGCCTGTTTTAGCTCATTGTTTTGTTTTCCAGCTCACATAGTCCAGTTTCATTGGTCCTGTTTCGTTTGCAGTGATAAAGCCACTGAACACTACCTTTCACACTGGATGTCAGACAAAGTTACCAACTAAGGCGGTGCTCATTTAGAAGTTAGAGGAGATCAAAAAATAGAATGGATATTTTGACTTTTACATTATTATAGACAGCTGCATGACGCAAATGAACGCTTATATAACTCCATGTCTGCTCAGCTTGTTCCACCTTCTCAAGTGGCCAAAAAAGCCACTGGAGAACCAAATATTTCTCTCAGCAGCAGGTTAACACTAAAACAGCTAAAAAGACGAGTAACATTATCAGGAGGACAGAAACATGACTCCAAATAACACACATCCCTGTCTGTGGGCAGATTTGGTAACTGTGTCGGTGTATCTGTGTGTGTGTGTGTGTTTGTGTGTGACAGAGCAGACGGCAAGCAGCCAGTCCACAGACTTGCAGACAGGGTGTAGGAGGTGACTGATGACCACCATCACATCACTATCAGCTCTTCATAAGACTCAATAACACACACACACACACACACACACACAGTAAACAGAGAAGATGGCGCTCTAGAGAATGTCCCACCAAGAGACGGAGAAGTACATCTTGACCTGTAAAATCACATTTTAACACCAAATATGCTTCAGACAGCTTCATCACAGTCAATCATTTCAACAGTCAGTTCAACCGATACATTAGTTTGTTTTAGGCCGATTTAGTCTTAATTTACATTTCAGGTAACCATGAACAATTTTTCCATTGTTCTTGAGGTGTTTTGTTTGCATGAATCAAACTCTGTGGTGAAAAAAACAACAACAAAAAAACGCAATCGAGGAAACAAATCATTCTGTGCGCAGAGGTCGTTTTCATCTTCATTTCCTACTTCCCTTCGTGGCATTAAAGCTGCTCAGTCTTGACTGTCAGCAAACTGCTCTTTCAAAAAGCCCTCTGAGTGAATTACAATTTTCTTTTCTTTTCCTGTCTTTTCTCTTGTTTTTTTTTTTTTGCTCTCCTTTTTTTTCTGATGGGCCACTGAACCCTTTCCTTGGCTGTGTATGCACCAGCAAACATGCTGATACGATCTTAAAGGTCATGTTCTTTTCACGTTGACAGAGGCCTTCCAAAACTCTGACGAGGGGGTCCCTCTAAAGGATAGCGCTGTTACACCGCAGCAGCTGCAGCGGCGGTGGTAGCAACTCCAAACTGATTAATGCTCTACATCAAAAGCCCTTTTTTCCTATTCAACCTGCATTTCCAGGGTTAGTCATGCTGAACCACGATGGCCCATCAGCCCCGACGCTCTGTGCTTCCCAATCTTATTCATTGAGATGTAAAAGGATAAACTGATTATCACTGATGAGCAGCACCCGGGCTCACTTCTGGAGCTGCTACACCATCCAATCATGTAAAATGGGGTAAAAGCTATAGGTAGGTGGCCTTCTGATTGAGACTATATCATGTACAGTGCACGGTAACAGTCTGCAGAGTGCAGCAAACAACACACAAGTTGTTTCAGGCGATTGCTGCGAGTTAACACAACAATTAAATCACTTTTTTGTTGAGTGTAGGAATTGCCTCTCAGGTAGTGGATGCAGGCAATGTGTGTGTGTGAATCTTGAACTGTCTTTCTGTATTTGTGTGTGTGTATGTTTGTGTCAATGTTGGACTACTCTCTCTCGACAGCTCCTCTCTTCCCTGCCTTGTTTTTAAAAGGCAACCATAATGGCCGGTAAGGACAGCCTTAAGAGGTGCTGGCAGCTTGAAGCTTGACGCAACCAAAGGTCATTGATTCCCCCCCCCCCTTCCTCAACGCGTGCTCTCTCTTTTTTTTTTTTTAAACAATGCATCGAGATTTTGGCATTTTGTGAACACACACAGGACAGCTCGCCGACAAGCCGACCTTGACAGCGAATTGGATAAATAAACCTTCAATTTAGCCGCTCTCCTCCTCTCCTTCCCCAGTGTAGACTCGCCAGGCTCAGGCAGCGAGTCCCACCGGGAGCCTTCACCTATCCATATCGTTCAGCCCACGCTCGGCTCGGCTCGGCTCTCCCTCCCTTCTCTCCTAGGCCTGTCTAGCGGAGCTGCCCTCAGCGCTGTGACAAACACAGCCTTAAAGATAAGCTAATAGCCCCCTTGCGCTCCAGTCAAAGTCAATCCTCGCGCCACGTCGGAAATTTAATGCCAATTCCATCTCTCAACCCCGTCCATCCCATTTCCACAGGCAATGCCGGCTGTACCCTCCCGCCTCTGTCTCTGCCTGCCTTCATCAAACCCTTTTTCGTCAGACACAAACACATAGGGCAATGCGGGCGCGCGGCTGACACGCATGCAAACACACACTTCTCCATACCTATCAGATGGGCTTCACCATCCCCGGGGGAGAAGCAGGGAGTGAGAGCACTACTCCATAACGGGTAATGACATGGCATTTAATGATACTGTCCAAAATGATCCGGGCCTCTGCCGACAGCTACGGCTGCTCTGCATGGAGGCCGCGCAGCCGTGGAGAGCCAGATAAGCTTGGCTGGGCCTGCTCCTGTATGTGTGTGTGTGTGTGCGTGTGTGCTGGTGTGTTTCCTAACACGGCAGAGGCAATACTGTATCTTTCACTCGTCCTGTCGCCTGATAGGATGTGACATATGCCTCCGCCGCACACTGCCGTCATTCCTCCCATCGCCTCATCTCTCCACCCCCTATCTCCTCCTTTCTCCTTTCATTTGTTCTCCTCTGCTCATTCCTTCTCTTTTCTTATTCTTTACACAGCGCAAAAAAAAAAAAAGAGGTTTCCCTTCAAAATAAAGTGTGTTTTTGTGTGCAGCGCTATAGTAGAAATGGGTGATCGTCACAGGGCTAATAACAACCAGTCTGAACACAACAATGCTCCGCTTATGTGGTGTTGAGAATGTAATATACGAGTGAAGGAGGAAGGGAACATGTCATGAGGTCAAGAAAGAGACCCTGTGACAAAGTTGCATTGTTAATAAGGAAATAAAAAACATTTCTTGCCATCGGCCACTCTTAACACATGCTTTCTTTTGATAAAGACGTCACATGGACGATCCTTTGCTGTGGCGCGATGGTCACTGCCGCTTCACTTCTCATTTCCAGCCCTCAGTGACAGCCAGAAAGCTGCAGCAGGCACCATCGCATCTGATCCGCCACTTGAAAGGGATCCGATTCACAAGACAAAGTGCGTATGTTTCGACTTAGGAGTGAGTTTACGCCAAGGGGCACTGGAGTGTGTGTGGAGGGGTGAAAAATGGTGGTGAAAGCAAGAGAATATGATGACAAAAATATCATTAAGGCCTGCAGTTGTTAATCCATAAGCACCGCTGCTGCTGATGGTTCGCGTGAATCACTTCGATCACAGAGCGTCAGCTGGGTGATAGGACAAAGATAAAACAATCCATGAACATTATGGATTTGATGGAATGATTTTAAACACATTACATATTGAAGTGCAAACGTTTTTTAACAGAACACAGACAGGGCTGTGTTTAAGTGCCTTACTTCCTTTGTTGAGTTATGAGGATTGATTTTGACCTCAGAAAACCATGCTGTGAACTTAAAGTTGATTTCCAAGGGTCACCTCCCATGGTAAAAGCAAAAGAACTGGCAAAAACACCCTTGTTGAGATCTTCATTGTGCCTTTGTGTGACTTCATTCGCTTGCTTTATTGCAAAATCACATAAGGGTTCAGCTGCCCTGCATGGTCCCAGTGTTGTTAACCCTTTAAACAATATTGAAACCAATCAGACTCATTTATGGAAGACCCACAAACCCAAACTGTGCCTGTGATCAAACAGGCTCGGAGCTGACTGCTGGCCCACACAGTACAGCAGCTCAAGGTGACAGTGTTCTAGTGCAGAGATGCAGTGATACCTGCAGATACCTTCCATGTTCTCAGTGCTTTATGTTTACTGGCTTTCGTCCACTCAGACCAACATGTTTCTGTTCTTTCTGCTGTTAATGCCTTCACAGACTCTCCACAATCCATGTATGAACAGACTGCATGCACATCCTCTGATATGACACAGGATTTAATAGTAACTGATCCTCAATGCTTTGGTGGGCTTCCAAACAATCCAACGATCATACAGTGTAGATCATACATTGAACAGCAGCCAGCTGTTTTACTTAAAGCAGATGTGTGTGGCCAGACAATTGCTTTTTTTTCTCTGCCTTTAACAATTGTGTTGGAAAAGATAACTACAGCACTGATATCATTTGCGTTTCTTCTGTGATGTTCTTTGCTGCTCTTTGTTTTCTCTATCAAAATCATTTCCACCCACATTTTAAATGTAAGGTCATGACAGGCACTCTTTGCAGTGGTCGCAGACACAGAAATGGATGTCGTGTATCAATAAATGATTGTTTCACCACACACTACAGAAACAGATCGGATCTGAGTTGAATTTGCATACCTGTGCATAGGCCTGGCGCTTTCCCTAAAGTGTGTGCATAGACCTTATGCATGTGTGTCACCCACTTGACTGTCTCTGACAGCCATAATGACACCTCGGGGTGTTGAAAGTAAAACACAACCTCCAGCTAAAGCCTGTCTCGCTGTGATAATGAGTGGCTTGCTCTTAGCGCACTGACAGACGGAGGAGAAATCCATGTAGGCAACTCAATCATCTAATTAGATTGAACCTACAATGCCAGGTAATAAGTGTTTAGGTAGAGCTAACAGCTACCTTTCTACACCTCAGCTGCATTCATCCTCGAGCAGGTTAAGTGCAGCTTTCTTAAGAGGGAAAAGAGCGAAGAAAGAGGGCACATACTGGAGTGTGTGTGTGTGTGTGTGTGTGTGTCTGTGTGTGTGTGCGTGTGTGTGTGTGTGCCTGCACAATAGGCACGCTGGTGTGTGAGTCTGTCTCAAAGAATTGGCAATACTCCACATGACATTGATCAGAAGGTCCTATGTAAATACAAGCATTAACAAGATTTGTGTTTGCTTGCCTGTGTGTGTGTGCATGTATGTGTGTGTGTCTGTGTGCATTCATGGCTGCATGTCAGGTGTGTGTATCTCCAGAGTATATGAAGCCCTGAGGGTAGCCCAGGGGCTCGCCTCCAGCATCTGTTCTTACACCGACAAGAGCAAGACACACTAAGACTGTACCCTGCAGCCAAGCTATCAAAACACACACACACACACACACACACACACACACACACACACATACACAGTGTGGGAGCCCACTAACCTTTTCAAAAATCATGCATGACGTTGCAAACAATTACAAAGAGACAACCTGGCATGGAATGCCAAGATACTGCAACAGTCTTCTCTGTCTTACAAGCCCACTGCTTTTCAAAGACTGTAGGGCAAATTTGTGAGGGAAAAGGATGTAATGTGGTAAGGTTCTTCTTCATCATCCCTCTTCTTCCTAAATGCGATAAATGAACACTGGCCACAATATTACCGAGGTGAAGCCAGTTTTCATCAGAATTTTTGCTGCAACTGGAAGAATGCTCAACAATTTGACCAGGATTTGATCACAAGGATGATTAAATTCAGAACCACATTATTCAGCAGTCATACCAAAAAAAGCCCCTTTGTGATTGTGTTGATTTTTTTTTCGTTTTGTTTTTTGTTTTTAAAGGTGCGTGGCCGCCAGCCACATATTAACATCAACCAAGCTTCTCCAAATGACCAGTTTGAAATTGGACGATCTAGTTGGGGAACTTTCAGATAGTTTTAAAAAGAAAACAATGGTCAAAATTTAAGAAGCAGACGAGATATCCTGACATAATGGCTCAATCTCCAAAGGACTGGATCTTATATTTCCCATCCAATCACATCTTTTTTTCCGACCCCTCCTCCTTCCCACCCACAGTTTGATGTAGAATTTCTGTTATGAATTTGTCTCCAAGCCTTTCATCACCTGCTCCTCATCATTCAATCAGTCCATGGGATACAAAAGCCCACCTCAACCTCGTCAAAACTCTGCAAGATCATTTAGTCTCCCTCAAATGCTACTACTGTTGTAATCTTTCGAAAAAACCTAACCAGAACTAAGCAGTCCTTTATGAGCATGGTATAAAGTACCAAGGGTACCTGGTCTCACTACAGGCCAAAAGAGTTACAGAAGTGCTAGCCAAACTTCATTTCTCCTACTGGAATTTCTTACTTTTTACACACTGTACAACCAACCCAGCATCTAACAGCAGACAGGCAAAGTTAGAAAAGTGAACGCTGTAGAGAAAGGGGCATCTGACTCCCACCAAAATGCTGTGGACCAAAACAGAGGTAAAAGGAAGGTCCATCCAACAGCTAAAACCGCTTATGCTTTGCAGGGTTGCAAGGGGGGAGGGGGTTCTGCAGTGGAGAACGACAGGCGGGGTATGAACTGGACAGGTTGACAATTCATCAAAAGCCTGACACATAGAGACAAACGTTCACACTTATGGTTAATTTTAGACTCACCAATTAACCTGCATGTCTTTGCCGGATAAAACCCACACATTCACAGAGAACGTGCAAACTCCAAATATGGCAGTTGCCTTCTTCAGGAGGCAAGAGACGTGGATCTCAGAAGTTGCTCTGTGGCTGCCGGATGTGTATTGTGCAAGATTTATTAATAAAGATCACAGTCGCATTAAAAAGACAGCTTTCATGTGCGTCATGAAAGTTTGTTTTACAAGCAAAAGATAAATCCTGACTCCGCTTAAAGGCTTTATATGAGAGAGCCAAAGTAAAATCGAGGTGAAGTTAAATGTGTCACACAAAGTCAGAATATATTATGATACACATTGTCAATTGTTTGTCCGATCAGTGAAATTAAACATGTTGACTTTGGCGGTTCATGGTTTGGAACGTTCCTTACATCAGTTGTGCATATCTTGAATCAGTCAGCAAGACACACACATACATACGCTTAATTTCCATGTATCACTTTGGTAAAATACTAAACCAGATGTGTGTAAAAAAAAAAAAGCAAGGCAACTCACATTCATGTAGTGTAATTGGTTTAATTATGATGGATAGTTAGACATCTAATCTCAGGGAACACCTTCAGATCTAGTGCGTTTAAAGTTTTACCATTTGGTAAGATGGTTCTCTTGCCCCTCAGAAGCCACAGCTGGTGCCTGTCCACCAGCCTGGATTAAAGCATAGGAATGTGCAGGGGGTAGAGATTGCCAGGATTTTGCAAAAATTGGTGAATGCCCCTGGTCCGTACTGACTCGAATCCAGAGATTTGCAGCTAAGAATTAATATGTCTGCTCAACCAAACATCTTCTCCATCAACAGCAGAGCAGACCTGAGTGTTTAACTTTCATAGATCATGAAATTAAGCTGTTGGCCTTGTTATTAGTCGGACCTGCACGTATCACATGCTACACACACCTTTTCAAAGAGACAATGAAATTCAACCGACTTGTGGAAATCAAATAAAGAGCAAATTTAAAATAGTTGGAGATTTTCAGAATGATACAGGCCTGTCATGATGGCAGTCGTGACAGGCCTTCCCGTCGATTTCCTGACCGATCTCTAACCGTTGATCCTCTTGTGCTCAGGTCCACCATCATCTTCACCTCCTGCCACCTGCTTGCCTGCTCTCCATCAACCATCTCCAGACAATCCACACTCTGTGCCTCCTCCATCCGTTCCAACCACTGCTTCACCTCAGCCATTCCCTCCACCTCGTCATCGGACCCTCTCCTTCCCCTTTTCTCTCACATCACAGTAAATCCCCTTCTCTAACCAACTGTTGTCCGAGCCTGCATTTTGGGTCAGTACCTGTGCAACCATGACACAGGCCCACATATCTGTAATCTGACTGTCTGCCTCAAGGCTTCTGGATCACCAAGTTATGACGAACTGAAAACTGATGTCACTGATGTCAAAGAAAGTTCAGTTTTGATAAAGCCAGTACAGACTATCAGTGATTGAGCACACAGTTGAACCCAGCAGCCTCCTGCGTCACAGGTGGAGCTTTTGTAACGTTTTGCACAATGTGCATTATGATCGATGTCCAAGATGCTGATCCTGAGACCCCCCATGATGCCTGTCGGTCACAATCGGCAGGATTCCCATGACTGGCGGGGGACACATTTCAACATCAGTGCTATTTTAGGCTTTGCAATAGACTCCTTGGGTAATGTGCCATTTTTCTGTCTGTCTTGGTCATCTCTGTGCTGACAGGATGCTGTGGGTCACTTGCCACTATTTGCTGATCTAGAATGGGGAAACAAAAATTGCAGGGTGCCAGTTGTAACAACTATTCATGTCGCAGCGCATAGAAGAGTAATCCATATTTATTTTTTAGGCTATTTGATGTAATTCAGGGTGTCCAAGCTCTTCAGGAGCCACAGAGCTGGAGCCTGTTCACTACTGACTATAAAACTGTTTATTTAGCAGCTCTTTATTCAGAATTCAGAAAGTGCCTGTTTATGTTTTCCATAAAGACGTGTTTATTTTGGGATCTTGTGGTAAGGGTACATTATTCAGTGTCAGCAGGAAGATCCAGGAGGGTCTCATTTTTTTTATTCCTTGAAACGTGACACTTAACACTTAAGGTGCTTTTAATAATGTAAGTTAACAGGTAATAAGATGCTTAATAACTATAAGCAATCCATATGTTAAGAAAACTTAATATCACTTATAGAAACTGTTTATAGCAGATATAAGGGAACAATGCTACTACTAATAATGCAAGAATGAGACTAATATATCTTTGATTGTACACTTTAAATCCAGGTCTCTGCAGTAAGGACTTTTAGTACATAAGGCTCCCAGGGCTTCCATGCAGCTACCAGATCTATGCAAGGATCAATGCCCCATAAATACTTTGTTATGCACTTATTAATAGTTAGCTATGCCTTTTGCAGCTCCCACATTTGGAAAGAGCATGTCATGTTATCTAGATTGGTATTCATAAATATTTTATACTCTAGTATAAAGTCATAATAACACATTAATGTTTATAAGCATCTTTGAAGGCCTTTATTACTTATTAACTAATGCTTATCACGTTGAAAGACGTAGCAGCCAGCTAATATTACTTACTGGTCCAACAGCAGTCAGCCCTCGCCAACCGCTAAAAGTCAGCCCCAGGTTTACTCTTGGTTGGCAGATTTTTCCTTGGTCACGCTCTTATTTTCTCTTCTTAGCTTTCTCTGCCAGCATCCTCTTCAGTCTTTTCACCTCTGTGATTATGTCCATACAGGCTGCATATGAGCATTACCGGGCCTGAAAACCTCCTCTTCTTCCTGCTGATCTAACACTCCCCCTGCTCTGAGCTCACAGTGTTTGTAGCCCAGCGTACAGTTGCTGCAGAGCATCCAGCAGACATATAGAGGAAAACCAGAAAACATTTTCTCCATAAAATAAGAAAAATATGAATAAAATAAGTGGAATATGCGGTGGTGTGTCTCCCTAGTGGGAGATCATACTGTGTTACATGCAGTGCAAGAACTGGTGAACAGAGACACCGTCCACCTGCTTATGTGGTCGCAAAATGATTTCAAAGCTGTCCCTCTGGTCATGTCATGCAAAAGTTGTGTTTAATGCTTGTTCTGCTTCTTCGTGGATCTAAAATCTCCCCCCAAAAAATCACGCAAGTATAAAGAAGCACAATGTTCCAGTTTTTTTTTTAGTAGTTTTAGTTTTTTTATAGTGCAAAACTGAACAAAATGAGTCACAAAGACTGGATCAACTCTACTTCCCATCTCTCCTTTCCTTGCCTCTTGTCTCCTTCTTGCAGATTCCTCCTGCTCCTCCTGCTCCTCCTCCACCCCTCTCTACTCTGATGTTTATATCAGATGGACAAATAACTGTAGTAGGATTGTATTAGAAATGCAAGCAGCAGGCCTGGGCGTCACAAATCAGCCTGCCATTCTCCTCTCTCTCTCTCTCTCTCCCTCTGTCCCGTGTCCCCCTCTCTCTTTCGAGTTGCCATCACTCATGAGGCGGAGCAGATATATTACAGCCAGAATTACTGGGTGGCTGACACAAATGAGTGGGGCCTGGGAACCTGCAATAAGCTAATTACAGCCCTGGCCTCTGTTCTTAAAACTGGGGCAGTTCTGCTCTACGCACACCACTGTTGTTACAATACCACTCCTCTACTGCAACCAAGATACATCAGATAGTGTGTGTGTGTGTGTGTGTGTGTGTGTGTGTGTGTGTGTGTGTGTGTGTGTGTGTGTGTAGGGGGGTAGTGAGCTTATCGAGCTAAAATATATTCCTTATTATGAGAAGTCAGTGTTGGCTGATGTCGTGCTGGAACATCACCTTAGGGATCCAGGTTGAGGATAGCTAGAGAAAGCTCATTTGTGTGTGTGTGTGTGCATGTGTGCATGCATGCATGTAGGAGCAATTGACTTATAGACCTTTAACCTTGCACCCAGGGTTCAGAAATCAATAGCACATTTGTATCACTTTGCATCCAGATTCATAAAACGGATGTTTTGTTGTCTGTTTTCATGAATATGTAAAGTCTGACAATCCCGCACCTCTTGCCGCCGCCACACTAAAATCATGTTACAACACAAAGGGAGGCGATTAATAATTCATCCGACTTCAATTAACCCTGTTGTAAGAAGTAATCTTTCTGCAAGTTTGATTTAATAAATGAACAAACAAACAATACACGGCCGCGTATGAGAGATAAACGCTTGTTTGAATTATGCCAGCATCTGCGTGATCATTGTTCAAGCCAAGAGCAGATCAATCATCAGTCACAATTTTCAGAAAGACATCTCAGTCATGTTCTTCATGACTAGGAAAAGACGCTGACAGGAGAAAAAAAGAGAAGCGACTGTGACTGCGTGATGATAAGATGATCACAGCTTTACTAACACTCGAGTTGGCAGTGAAATATTTGGATCAAAATTAGTGGCAGCAAAGACGATTCATCCATCTCACGGTTTTAATCTAGTGCCAAAGTCCAGTGTACGTATAATTAATGTGTCCCATATGTAGTGAGGAGGAAAGTCAGGGTGCTGAGGTGAAGGTGGTGGATGGGTACCTGTTTGCTTTTTATATTTACTCTAACATCACCAATGTGTTCTAGTTGTCGATGCTTCCCTGACCTTACCCAGCAAACGCTGAGTTGTCGTGTGATGTCAACAATATTTTATTATGATAAACAAAACGGAAAATTACAATCGTCATACATAAATACAGCTGCTTATAGATAATATAACAATTTAAAAAACTGACACTGCAGTCAGCTAACTCCAGGATGTCAAACAGCCTCTGACAAACACTGTTTGACCTCTGCAGGAGGCTGTGAATCACAGAAACACAGAACAGGACACACTCCAGACTCGACGTCAACTCTGTTTTTTTTCTCTGTTTCTGCCTGCTGCATTTCAATCTCTCAGCAAATACATGCATAAATATCAGGTAGTGTCTGTCTGGATGTTTTTTCTATGTGCAGAGGATGCCACTTTAACACCTCTGCTCACAACTGTTTCAGAGCCAGCCAACAGATGATCAGACTGGTTGTAAACAAAGTAAACCAGATTATAGAAAGCAGTGGTTTCTGGCTTGTCACCTGTTAAAACAAAATAGTCCCTTCCTTGCAACCCCTCGTCACGGGTTGCATATGTCAATTAAAGAATTCATTTATTTATGGATTTATTAGCTTTTGGAGTCTTGAAAAGCCTATAATAACTGCTGTGCACCTGGATAAGAGACTGGACTTGAGGTGCAACACTGAGGCTGTCTACAGGAGGGGACAGAGCAGACTGTACTTCTTGAGCTCCTTCAGTGTGCACAGCAGGATGTTGCAGATGTTTTACACGTTGTTGCAAGTGCAATATTCTTTGCAGCCATCTGTTGGGGCTTCAAGTGCACCTGAACTGTTGGTAATACATCCTATTTGTTTGTTTAAAACCTATATGATCATCTGACTTCTTATGTTTGTTTGTTTTTTTGTCCAGCAAGAGTTTCATTCACAGTTTAATGCCAAATTTAAAAAAATTACAAACAGCTTCTGCAGGATTGGACTCATGTCACAGTGCTATAATGGACCTCAAATAAACAACAGGTCAACAACATTCTTTTAAAGTGAATCAGTCTTTCCTTGTTTAGGCAGAATTACCATAGACCATACTTAAAGTTATGGATACATAATTCCTAAACCTAAAACCAAACCTCACTTTGCCAAACTAGCAAACTAAACAAACCACTAAAATATTATAACAAATAAAACGGCACTGGACAGTCAGACAACACCACAATGAATAATAATCATAATCATAATAATAACATATCCCTTTTCTCACTTCTTCTTCGATTCCTCCCTGTCAGCGCTTCAGAGTTCAGCCAGAGTTAGTTTCACTGCCCCTTTTCTTAATTGGCGTTAAAGATGCCCAGGGCCTCAGCAACACACACACACACACACACACACACACACACACACACACACACACACACACACACATACAGTGACTCTCTGCTGTTTTACAGTGGCAGAGGAGAGTGGCTGACGTGTGGGAAAATTCGCCTTGGGTGTTAGAGAAAGCAGGAAAAAAGCCTCTGAAGCAGTCCTTTGCCGGATGAAAACTGCAATGATAGCGAATATTCTGCTCTTAATTACTGCCTGTTTACTCTGCCCTCCCCCCAGCCTTTAACCACCCCCACCAGCAACCACCCCATATCCTCACCCCCTTTTTTTTTTTTTTTTTTACGTTCTCACCCCTCACCTCCTTCCTACGATGCACACACACACACACACACATCTGCAGCGGAACCTGCAACTCTTACAAAAGGGATAAAACAAAAAAAGCTTTGACGGTTGAAAGTTTCCCCAAAACACAAAAGAGGGGCGAAGTGAGTGGGTGGAGGTGCAGGTAGGAGATTATAGAAGGGTGTGCAGCTAACTGGTTTTCTCTTTGATGTGAGTCCATTAACAATACAGTCATTAATATTTTACATCTCATCCCCAATAATCAGCTCTGGGAGGGAGCTGAATATCTAAATCTCAGTTCTTTAAAATGGACTTTTGCAATGAATAATTGCCTTGTTTGTGATTGGCAATTTGCACTAGCCACCATCACCTTAATCCCTCTGCTCCCTCAAGACAGCACACACACACACACACACGCACACACACACATACACACACTTGCACAAATCAATCTGGTGGCTCCCTATTGCTGCTCTCTGGAGAGAGGCTCATCTTGGAAGCCACAGCAGGGTTCACAGGTTCACTATTGACCCAGTCCATGGACTCAGACTGAGAGTATGAGTCCTTCTCTTACACACACACACACACACACACACACACACACACACACACACTGTGTAGATGTGCACGGAGGAGTTTCAAAAGGAGTTTCAATGGTCTGATAAGGAGGAGTGTTTGTTAGCCTGGACAGAGTACTGCTTAAGCTCACTGCTTGGGGACTGAGGGACCTGTGTTTGAATGTCAGTTGAAGCTCCACCTGACTAAACTGAGATGACATTACTGACGTATGACTGCAGCAACAGACCCATCGTGATGGCAGCAGGTCGCACCCAAAAGTCTGCGCCAGCATTTGAAAGCTGCAAATGATAGTTGCACACAAACTGTGTGAATAAATGTCCAACTCATCCTCATCAAGAAGCGTTCATCATGTCTGCTTAAAATTTTATATAATGTGCCTGTACAACTGAAGTCTTAAAGTTATGCATAATTAAGAGTGTGGCTGCTTTGATTGACAGGTGGGTGCCGTCACAGGTGGCTTATTTGAGCATTCAAGATTCATTCAGCCCACCTCAGGTCCACCCACACTCCACGTCTTTACCCATTTTTGGATTAGAACTGCCAAGACAGCCAGAGACACACACACACACACACACACACACACACACACACACACACACACACACACACACACACACACACTGAGCTTCACAACGGCTCTTCAGAAACCTGTGGGTGACATCATTTTTACTTTCTATAGACGTTCTATATGCGTAACAACTGGCACTGCTGAATGGAGCCAAGATATTTTTATTGTACGTTAGTGTGCTGAGATAACTAATGAGCGAGTAGATCAGTTAGCAATTTGGTCCAAATTACAAAAAAAGTAATTATGATATTGAAAAAAAAAAGGTTTTAAGAAAGAAAAAATAATTTAATAATAAAAGTAAGTGTGCATGTACAAACTATCATAGTGTCCAATGAGATTGTCTTGACCAAGAAAACATAGATGCACATTTGTACTCTGAGCTCTTACTGTATTTTTTTTTTCATTATTATTTTATTTTTATTTATTTATTTTTTACATGTAGCTGCTCATTTCACATGATCAGGTCCCTCCGTCCTGTGATCTGTGACCATCTCTTATTAATGGAATGTGAGAAATAACAGTTTAAACTGTTGATTTGCACAGGGGTAGTATTGTGACCTCAAGCAATTAAAGTTTTGTGAAACAGTTTGCACCAAAATGACTTTTTGTTTACTGCCTGAGACTTTTTACAGCTTTGAAAAATTACGAGGACAAATATTAAAAAGTGCATAAAGAAGAAAACTTAACATCTGATTTGTTTCACACTGGATGAACTGATTTTTAGAGACCTGATATATGTATGTATGTGTTTCAGGTTTCAGATTTGTTTGGGAGCATTCCGGGTCAGGTGCTGAATGACCACAGACACGTGAGGATATTTCTTTACATTTGTTCACTGGACCGTGAACTTTGCCCAAATAAAATGATGAGGACGATTGTAACAGTCACACGGTTTAGACATAGAAGTGGTTGTTAACTGTTGCAATGACCACAGAACTGTGGCTATGATTACAGCCTTTGAACGATCTGTATGAAAAGTTTAAGTAAACTAAAAAGTTAAAGTAAGTGGGCCCAACTGGTGTCTACTGTTGTCTGAATATACAGGCTATGTAGGACTGTTGCTAAAGCATCCTGACATTTAGGGGTTAAAGAGAAGATGTCAATATCACAATACTATAGATTTATATCTATTTATTCATTTAATTTAAGTATACGATATACATAAACACCAGGATACAGAAACATTTCCAGATATGATAAATCAAAAAATCCATGCAAAAATGTAAGAAAAATCCCCAGAATATAACATGGAATAAAACACAACGTATGCCTGTGATTGTTTGCCTACATCTCTAATGTCCATTCAGTTTGTGTCTGACTTTAGCTTTGCAATCATCTTTAGTTTGACCTGATTAGACATCCACCTCCTGCTCAGCAGGAAACAGTAAATGATTTTTCACATGCAACATTTGATTGATGGCGACACTGAGTATTGTTTCTGCTGCCGGCTCACACGTTCATGTCACATGCTGGGAAGTTGTGGGAATGTAGCCAAGGGAGTGTCCTGAGGAGTCTGATTTGTTTGCTGGTATTGATTCACAAACACAACTCACGCAAGAAAGATCTTTTTTTTTTTCCAAAAATAAAATGTCTGTAATGTCAGGTTTAATGGAAAAATACACACATTTGAAGATTTGTTTTTTTTTTTTTAATCTAGTATGCTGTATGTTTTAATATGTTTTTTTTATATTTTATACAAAAATATAAGAATTAATATCTATTTCCCCTGTTTCTCTGGAGACTAAACCAACATGTGTGGTCATTTAGTGTGGTTTTTCTGTTAAAGCTTCAGTTTCTCCTGTGAGTTTTGGATGGTGGGTGGGTGCGGGTGGGGTTAGAAATATTTCCCTGTCCCCTGGTGTGCGCGATGCTGTATTAAAGCCATATTTCGCATCACACTTGGCAGATATATGGGGTGTCTTAAACAATATGAACTATGTGTTAAGAAATAAATTGCTTACACCACTAGAATTCTTACAGGAACACTTCAATCCAGACCCCAAGACCATCCAGATCATTATTTCTTGCACATTTTCCCCAGTGCAAGCAGACATGGGTACTGATTGTAATAAAACACACTGTGTGGATGTGGGGGGTGGAGAGGGGGAAGGAAGGGGGAGGCTACCGTGACAGTGACAGCGCTGTATGCCATTCATATTCTTAATTTACGCTCCAGGATTTCGATGTTCTGTGCAGTGGCTGTATTCAGCGTGCTGGTTTTGAAGTCAACGTCGCTTTATTTTATTTTTTTTAAAATGGATAATTTTAGGAGTTTTAGCCATCATTCCACTCTCCATCTGTCTTTCTGCATGCGAGCGTGTGTGTGTGTGTAGGAGAGAGAGAGTGACTGAGTGAGTACCTCATCTCATGAGTTGAGTCACGAGTTCCTGAGATGGGATGCACAGAGGCCAATTTTGGGGTTTCGAGTGTGTGTAGGTGTGTGTGTGTGTGTTTGTCTGTGAGGGGATACTTGCCGGAAGAGAGCAGCATGCTTCCTTGGTGTTAACATGCCTGACGCATAAATCTGCTCAACGATCTAGGGATAGCAGCAGAACCTGGGAGACACACACCCAATGTACACAGTTACACTTAACACATCCGCTCCCTCTCTGCTCTGCTTGTTTAGGCTCTTCTCCGGCTTTGAAATGTACAAGACAGCTGTAGCGTTCGTTTAAATATAAATTTAACTAGATTGTCTGTGGAAATCGACAAGATCGCTGCAAAGTATGTGCTGCACAGCGGGGGGGAATATTTGTCATTTGATTTCAGCTCCTGAGCATTCAACTGAAATATGACTCATCACCATCTTGCTACTATATCTGAAAGTGTCTAATTTTACCACAGCGGTCAGTGGGGAAATTAGACAAGAGAAACTCACCAGAAGTGCACCATTTGCATTTTTACGTTTGAGAGCCCAAGGACGATTATTTATATAGTCTACAGTATAGCTCAGTTACTATACTCAAACGTCATCCCAAAGTGAGCCACATGCCGTCTTTACACACTGCAGTGGTATTCTAAATTTACCCTGAGATGTTTTGTAGAGACTGTATCACCTGAGAATAAGTTCTAAGCAGGACAGGAAATAAAATGTGCAGCCTGCTAGCCTTGTTTTTCTAAATGCTATTTAAATTCCTGTCTTTTCTCCTCTTGAGCACTCCACACGCTGTGCATCCGTTTTCAAATGCAACATACTTGGATCGTTGTGAAAAAGCCAAATGTTAGGTTTGCTTTGGCTTCTGTTTCTGTATTAATAATATTAATGGGCCTACTCATTACCAAAGCAAACTGTACAGTCTCTGAGTGCTTTCACACCTGTGGTTTGAGCACAAATTGAAAACATAATGTATCACTTTTTCTTTCTTGGTCTGAACTGAATGAACCAGACTGGCTTTTTACAAATAATATAAGCACTCTACGTATGGATTCACAGTATATTGCCTGCACAGTTTTGGCATGTATACATGGCATGGATTGTACTGCATAAATATATATGGTCTATGTTATGTTGGAATCATGCTATAATCATATTTATACTACCACAAAACCCTGTGATTAGTGTATTTTGCTTTTATACCACAAACTAAGACCCACTCCTCACAGACCTACTTTTATGAGTTTAATTCATAAGTTTCACAAGACACTAAAACAACAAACACATTAACCATCTTAAGAGACACACTCTACACACACTGTGTATGGATTTGTAATGAACTGTATGCAGCAGGAGCGTATAGAAAACAATACACCAACAGATATTAAGGGGTCTGCCTGTACCCTCGGATGAAGCCCCAGTAGCCATTTTGTTCAGATTCAGATTTAATTTAAGTAATCTTTTATGATCAAGGTTTTATTAACCAACAATGCCCACACATAAGTATCATAAACACATGAGGCAAAATAATTTGGGAAACAATGCAAGTGTGAGTTCAGTTGCATTTTCTATCGGAATACTCGTTTCACAGTGAATTGAAGTTGAAGTGTCCCACAACATATGAATGCAGCACAACACAACAGGTGTCAGCAATCTGCCATGCAGTGCAAATAATGATCTTTGGACTAAATAAGAAATAGCAATGGATATGAACAGCAGTTACTAGTTGCATGAACTACACTTATCACTCCACAGTGTGATGATGGCACATTCTTAATAAATCAGAGGGTCGATTGAGTTCAATTAACCACAGCCCCTCTGACAAGACATCCATCTCTTTGACTGTCTTCCTAAATCTCTAAATGTGTCACACCACATCCTAAATTTTGTCTAAGTGATGTATTTGTCTCATATGCCAGGATTCCACTTTTTGTGCAAAGATGATGAGGCTCATAAAAGATGATGAAGGGACACTGGCAGAAGGTGTTTCCACGAGACTATGGCTTTCCATTCTTCACTGCCAAAGTTAAACAAGCTTTAGATCACCAGCTGTATTCATCTGCGCTGAAGGAAACTGGTAAAAACCCTGCTCCACCCGTCAGATCCCAATCCCCCCAGAGATATAACACTCGTGTCTGTCTAATATCTATGACTGCAGCCGCCCACTCTTACTCCCCAAACAGCATTGACTGATGTCGAACACCATCCAACACCCCCAGCACATGTCCCAAAGATTTTTCCACCCTGACACTGAGCCCAAATCCCCAAGCAGCGCTATTATGCTCGCTGTCAAACGCCAACAACCCGTCTTGTTTTCAGCTGTTTGTTTCGATTTTAGCCATCAAAGCCAGAGTGATGCTTTGTTGCGTCTAACCAGGGTTTGTCATGTTCAGGTGATGGATAAGGAAGAAGTTGCCTGGGGCTACAGGTGGTCTTGACCATGAAGCATAAAGGAAAATGCAGAAAATGCCTGTTGTTGAAATGTCATGATTTTCTTGAATTGGAATGTTGTATGTTCAAAGTGAATCTGAAGGATAACATTGAAAAGAAAATGCCTATTGCAGGTCTCTTGAGATTAAAAAGCTCTGCTAAAAATTAATATGTCTATCGGTGAACCTCGCTGAAACTAAAGAATGAAATAGCCTCTGATAAAAAGAAAAAAGAAAACAACAACTTGGATTTAGTTGTCATAATTTTCCATTTTCCAGTTCAATCATTCAGGAATTTACTAAGAAATATGGAATAGATTGAGAAATGACTTCATTGTGCAGTTATAGTTGTCTAGCTATTTTCATACCAATTCCATTGGTCATGCCTTTTGTCAACTTGAGTAATATGATCAAATTAATTGGAAAAATGGGAACAAAGATATAAAACTGCTTGTCCAAAATGTAACAGTGTAGACTTTACTATTTCTCTCATCGGGGTTATCTACAAACAAATTTGTCAAAGAGAGCCTGTGTTATAAACTGGAGGCATGGAGCTTAAAAAGACGTGGCCATTTATCATGCAGGGAGGCTATATTTAAAGACTCATTTCAATGCAAGCAGTTATCATGTAGTGATTTTGCCTCCTTTGAATATCTTTGCACTGTGCTGAAAGGCACACCAAATCCTGCCGTCTGAGACTTCTAAGGTCCTATACGAATTTTGTTGACAACTTTGTTGAAATTCTTTGTTATCTCGACAGATTTTGACCATCTTGTCATAACTGGGACATTTAAGAAAACTGCAAAGGATGTCTATGGTCAATTTGAAATCTTTGATCTGTTGTTGTGTGTGGGCCCATTGCCCCACACACAATCAAGGACTCTCACTGAATTTGGTAAAGGTGTTGATATTTCTAGCGCTGTTGCCAGGAACATGAGGCTTTCTGACCATTTCTGTGTTTTCTTAGATAAACCAGTTTTTTGCAATGTCCAAACCAGATCATTCTGTCAAAGAAATGTACTGCAAGCTTAATATTAGACCGTGTTGATTAGATCCCTGTAAAACTCTAAAAGTAATTGATGCCATTGCACCTGAAAAGATAAAAACAGCCAAGCTGTCACAAATCAGAGGAAAGCTGAGTGCAAATCGAGAGACTGCGATATCTTTAAAGAGAGGCACAATTACAATTTGGAAATTAATAAGGCATGACAATCCCTTTTTCTAACATCATCAACAGACATAACACTTCTTGTGCCTTGTTCGCCACCATTAAAAAGCAAACTAATCCCCCCAATGTGATTAGCCCCTGATTTCCTATCTCTCAATAAGTATAGTGAGTTTGCACCAGAATACTGCTGCATTGCACCGGAGCAATTTGGCGAGATTGTCAACATTCAGTGGTATCAGTATTAAAACTCTGGTGGATATTGTGAGGCATCTAAATCCATCCACCTGCTGTTTTGACACCCTGCCAACTACCTTTTTCAAAAATGTTTTCAGTTGCTTGGAAATGGATGCACTGAAAATTGTCAATGGCTTCTCCTATCAGGCATTTTTCCAAAATCACTGAAAACTGCAGTTGTTAAGCCTCTTCCTAAAAAAAGGCAATCTGGATCCTTCAGTATTGAAATATTGGCTTCAGGCAACATCACAGCACTAAGACTGCACTGATAAAGGTGTTAGATGATATTCGTCTGAATACTGATTCAGGTAAAACATCAGATTGGGTGCTGCTTGATCTTAGTGCAGCATTTGATACTGTGGACCATAAAGTACTTCTTGACAGACCTGAAAAGGTAGATGGGATTATCTGGCACACTCCTCAGTTGGTTCAGATCATATCTCAAAGGCAGAGGCGATAGTTTTTCTTACTTGTGACTATAAATCTGACCGTATCACCATGAAATGAGATAGTCTCCCAGGGTTCGATTCTTGGGCCAATGCTATTGAACCTGTACATACTTCCTCTAGGTCAAAACATACATGACGATAATGTTGCTGATCACAGCTATGCAGATGACACTCTGATACACTAAGAATAATCCTAACATGGTGAAAGACAGACAGTTGTTGTATTTGGCAACAAGTAGCTGAGGATAGGCTGGTCCAGTACCCCGCCTCTTGCCCAAAGTCAGCCGGGCTCCAGCCCCACCGTGACCCCGATGAGGATCAGCGGTTACAGATAGTGGATGGATTGATGGAGCTGAGAATAAACGTTAGTGCTCAGCTTGATTCCAGAGCTGAGAAGCCACATGAAGGTAATAACTAAATCAGCATTTTATACATCTGTCCTTCTGAAAAAGACAACCAGAACCCTTCAGCTCATTCCGAATGTTGCTGCCAGAGCTACCGAGAACCAAACGCGCTAACCACATCACTCTTGTTTTTATTCTGGTTTTTATAGGCTCATTGTCTTTAAATGTCATTTTTTGCCTGTGTAAGGAACTTTGAACTGCCTTTGTGTTTGAAATGCGCTATATAAATAAAGCTGCCTTGGTTTGCCTTCTGGAGCTTGACCCATCCCAGCAACTAAAAGTCAGGATATGTCAGCCTGAGCACATTGATTTTAACTCCTCTGTCTCTTGTGAGTCCCCCAACTTTAGTGAAATACTAATAACTAGATTCCCACTTTTAATGTCACCACCTTGACAGCAACACCAATTGAGTAGCAGGTTATGAGACAGGACAGGGAGAGGGCATTACGAGAGAGCATTGGGTTTATACTGAACTTAAGGAAGAAGCGGTTATGATGATGTAAAATGCATACAAGCTGTGGTTGTGAGAGCCTTGTGGGTCTTTTTTGGCTTTGGATTAAAAAGTGCATTTTAATAATGCAATCATAAATCACAAATCTTTGATTAACTGTTGAAATCAGTAAGGTTATAATTGCAATAGCAAGTGCTCATTTATCTTAGAATATGGATAATCCCAGAAATGCATTTCACATTTTCAGAATGACCACTGAATGACACCCTTAATGAGACATGGCATTGAGTTACAGACGCTAATGTTTCATCTAACACCCACAGTAATGTGAACTTTGGAGGTGTAGTTACAGGCAAGACAGACTTTTTGGCCACATTACAACAGTAACCATTCCAAAAAAAACCCCACCTTTTTCCAACAGCAATACATTTTCATCATTTTCTCCTTCTCAATCACAAAACTGTGACTCCCTTTAATTCTACACCCATATGACATTATGAGAAAAACAAAAGGAGAGAAGGAAGAAGAGGGGAACTAAGAGAAAGACGCGACAGAGGCCTCAGTGACATACTGTCTCCAGACCCGCGGCTCTATTTCTTTCAAACCCTGCCAAACTTTTGAAGAGGCACCCTTTTTCTCAGCTTATAAATCGCCTCCCTATTCGCTCTATCACACACTCCTACACACATGTACTGTACCTAGACACTCAGTTTGCACACACCTCTCCAGGCTGCAGAGATTTTGGCAGATCCCCCCTCTGACAGACAGGCAGGAAGATCAGAGCGAGGTGAATGATGGAGAGGGAGGGAGAGGGAAGAGGGATGGAGGGGTGAGGGATAACAATCAAATGAATGACAGAATACAGGTGTTTGGGTTTGCTAGACAACCTCTCGGCTGCCTCCAGTCCCTCCGGCAGCCGATGGTATCTGACTACTCCAGCGTTATTGGCCGCCAGTCTCAAGAAGCCAGACAGCAAGTCTTTGGCTGGGAGTGGAGAAATTATAAACTGAGGGGGCGGAGGAGGAGGAGAAGAAAGAGATGGAGGAGAAGGAGGAGGAGGAAAGAGGAGGCCAGGTGGAGAAAGAGGTGTTTGAGTGAGAGAGAGAGAGAGAGAGAGAGAGAGAGTGCTTCTCTTCGGGAACATCCCTCCCTCCGTTTGCTAACATTTGGCTGAACTTTCAGATGGGATCCTCCCTCATGACTTCTCCTCTGTAAGGTCAGACACACAGAGAGAGAGAGAATACTGGAACTACAAAGTATAGTGAAGGAGGTGGCTAAGAAAGGTATCATTCAAAACAAGAGAAGAGGGGAAGGACAGGGGTGAGCCCAGTATGGTGTTATGAACTGAAAGGGATGTTTGGTGTGGTGGTAGGTAAGGGAATTCAGGTCAGGGAAAGAATTGGCAGGTTTTCGATTTTTCTGTCAAAGTAGGCAGCAGGTAGAAACTGGAGAATGAAGGTTTTGCCAAAAAGGTTTTGTTGGAAAAAAGAAAAGCAACTTTGCAAAGGTCTTTGGAATGCTTATTGACTTAAATATCTGGCCAGAAGAGTGAGCTTACTCCATCTGAGTGAAAAGTATCACACTGCCACGAGCAATATAAAAACGCTCCTTTTGTATTGCTGGAAGTGGAATAAATTTAGATGTTATCTTAAACTTAAAAGGACGTGAAAGAAGAGAGGCGGGCAGGTTTTCAGCTGGCTTTGGGCTCAACAGTTTTATTTCTGGACCTGGCAACACCGCTCAGGTGTTGCCACACGGGAGTGGCTCTGACATATTTATTAGCGTATAATGTCAACTTTCTTTTAAATGCACAGAACTCCAAGAATGTGCTACTTTGCTGTTAAATATTGTAGTTACAGTAGTGCAAGCCAAGACTAATGCATGCACTATATGAAAAGTCCTAAAGTGTGTATCATTTTCCTACATTTGTATAATTCGGGTGAACAACGTGGCGACAAATTATTGGATTGGGGGAGGCAGTAGGACGGAAGACCTTTCACGCCACCAGCAAGTGTGGCCATTGGTACAAACATTTCACCTTTAGATAAGTCGTACAACCTAGTTAAGAAAACTTTGATTGTATTAAAGTTACATAAACCTGGATGGTTACATGAGTTACAAGCACTTACAGTGTATATGAATTATAGGCCAAAGGAGGGAAGTCAGAGAAGTCTTTGTTGATTCTTTCCTGTTGTTGTAGCACATGAAGTCATCACCTTGTACTGTACGCCATTATGTAGATAAGGAGGAAACTGTTTAACTGTACACAGATAGGCGGACAAAAGCATCCTGCATAACGAGAACAGGAACATTTAGCTTGAAGAAATCAATTTGGATAAAACATTGACCCCAGTAAAGATTAGAGACATAAACAGGAGGGAAGCAGGATACACATAATCCCTTTTTCATTCCATTTTTCTTTGCCTCTGTATTTCCTTTCTCTCGACTGAATGCTAATTCTTTTCTGCAGCACGCCAAAGCTCACAATGGATAATCTGTATGGTAATAGAACTGCTTGAGCCCAACTTAACACATAAATGTGTCAGAAACTCAGTCGGAATACAAAAAAAAAAAGAGAGAGGAGGAGAACATGAAAATGAATCCCCCGGTCTCAAAAACCCTGCCATGATATTCAGAGGTATTAATTTCTAATTCCACATTTTCCATGTTCAGATGTTCAGGAAAGAGGACTAATAGCTGAAATTATATTTGGTAATAATTCATGCGGAGTGGACTCCCTTCGAGCACTGGAGGGACCCGGCTCTAATTCATCAGAAGGAATCAGATAACAGCTCTGTGATATCCGTGTTTTAAAACATCTGCCGCTTGCTCAATGTTTCATCAGGGAACATGTTTTTCAAAAAAAAAAAAATATGACCAAACGAATAGGTGTCGACACATTCCATGGCACTGAGGATAGCAGCGCGTCCATTTCTCACACGTCTATGCAGACAAGTTGTTTGTAGATAATGTGACATATCATTTCTAAAGTGTTTCACAGATCACTCCAATGTCACATTTACCAAGACAAATAGAAGAGTGCATCAGTCGCCAACAGCTGGGTACACACACAGGGTAGAAAACGTGTCGCCATGGCGATATCATTCTGCCTGGACATTTAACCTTGCATCTCTAATACATCTTTACCACACATATAAACATCTGTTGGCTCTGGCTGCAGCGGCTAACATGACACATGGACTTCCAGTGAGAACTGGCAGCTAGTAACAGTGACAACAGCAATATACATCAGGTTAACTCCTGGGTGAAGTAAAAAAAAATGAGCTGCGTCCCAGACAATAAAGAGGCAGCATGGGTTAAAGGTATAGCCGCTCCTGCTGCACGTGTTGAGAGCACAAAAGCTGCCTTCCCTTTAAAACTGTTTCTCTTTCACCAATTTCTCAGCAAAACAATGCACTATCTTATTAAACCTCGGGGCTCTGATCAGACCACTCATTTCTAATAGGTAATTCTGCACTTAGAGGTTTCCTTTTTTTACGGCGTTGAACATTTTCTACCTTTTACTTGTCGTGTTTATGGCACAATGTGTTGATCTCCCTATAGCGGTCAAAGTAGTCTGTTTTCTGTCCCCATGTGCATGGACAATTGGAAACCCTTCAGTACTGTGAGACTGTACAATACTAATGGCGGGTATGTCACTTTATATAGCATCATTACAGCCTAATGTGATGAGTATGGTGAAGCTGGACAGTACCAGTGAAAAGTGTAATGAAATTCAGGTAAAGCGTATGAGAACAGGACCTCAGTGTGACTGCAGCACTGGGGAAACATGACAATATGTATTGTTATTGTTAAAGCAAAGTCCGTCGGGGCAGTAATAAAGTCAGGACAATTATATAGCTACAGGGGAAAAATGCAACACAATTTCATGTTGCATCTACAGTTTAGGTGCTTTATGGGAACATAATAATCAACGGCACCGTCATCAAAGAGAGGAAGATTTAAATAACAGAAAATTCAAGGGAATGTGTCGACGCTGGTAGATTACAATGTTTCGCCAGATCGCTGAGCCAAAGCTGCCATGAAACCGGGGATGACTGGCTTCCACTTGTGTCTGAAAGAAGAGAAAAGAATGGGAACAAGATCCTACAGAACTATACTCCACCAAAACAAGAAACTATATCCTGAACTGGCAGAAATTAATTATGCACTTTGATCATTATGGCTAATAGGAATTAAAGGAAAATAATGAGGGGGGAATTTAATACGGGGGGACTTGTTTTGATTGTAGTCTACATTTAGAAGTGCTGCGTGTGTAAAGCTTTGAGGTTTGTATAGCCTCTAATATTAAAAGAGAGAGGGGAGGAGAGAGGGGAGATAAAGATGGGGGGGCACCACCTCCTCCCCCACCACCTTCACAGCCCCGCTTTGTTAATTAGCCCATGCCACATCAGCGTTTTTAAATGAAACCTTTTGGATATGCCTCATCACAGGGAGATCTTGTCTGCTTATAAAAAAAAATCTAACTGTGAAAAACTCCTGTCCTCAGTCGGATTTATGTCCTGATAGCGTGTGCGTTCTTCAGTCCGGATACCTGTACCTGTGTACTTTTGTACATGAGGGTTCAGGTCTGCAGATCCATGTATGACTGGTGTCTTATTTTGGTGGATATGTGTGTGTGTGTGTGTGAGACACTGAATAGGCCCGTGCCTCCCTGCTTGTGTATACAGGCGGTAGATGTGTCTCACTTCTTAAGCGGGCCGCTAATCACACAAATTATTGCTTCCAATTAGCGCTGTGGTAGTAATTAATTCCCCCACTATCACATCGTTTAGCGCGCTTTCACACCATGGCACCTGTTTTCCTCAATCCTGCCACCCCTGTTTGTTTATTCCGTCGACATTATTTGCATTCAAAGGTTTAATGAACAGTCTAAGCCACGTGCCACTGGCGTAGGGATGTTTTGAAGGCACCAAGGGTCATGGACAATAGGGCTTACAAAGCAGTGGTGGGAAAGACTCCCACAGAGCGAATTCCTTACACTAACACTGACTGCGCCCTCCCTTCCTCCTCCACCTCTCTAATATGGATTAATAAAGTGATAACGCTCTTTGTTAATTAATATGAGCGTGCAGTACTAATTACTTTGCTGTACGACAAGCAAGCTGTTGAACCCGTAAAAGGAATGGTGTCAGATCGGGCTGGCGATGCTACAATGCTGGAGCTGTGTTCTGACTAGTAATGGAGTACAGAGGGCAGACAGAGAGAGAGAGAGAGAGAGAGGAGAGAGAGGTTTGTGAATAATCACAATGCAATCAAGTAGCTGTGATATTCATAAGAGCTGTTGAATATGCAGAAAAGAAGATAGGCCATGCCAGTCAACAGTCAGTGGCAGGCCCACACACACTCACACAGAGTACAAATCTGTGGAGCAGAGAGCAAAGGCGAGCACATAATAGATCTGCTTGTGCTTTACAGCTGCTGGCCAGAATGGAATCACCAGCTCTCAGCAGCTTTATTTGCTAAAATGTGACATGTCTTGCAGTTTTGACTCTGGAAATAGGCCAAAGCTGTCTATGCATAAATAGCATTTATGATTTTTTCAATGCTTAAATGTATACCAACACATAGTGCCATCTGCAAAACCGTGTAGGCTAATGGAGGTCAAGATTTACATTTGGTTGCCCTGATGACACTCATTCTGATGAAAACGCTTTGGACGGCGGCGTTAAACTTTCGGCGATCATATTTATCAACTGACATATGATTGCTGAAAGGCATTTTGCCATAGTTTATGGAGTGGACTGTAAATATGTAGCCTGCAGAGACATTGCCCTGTTACACTTCACTTTATGTATTCTAAAATACAGAAAACAAGTTATAAGGTTGAAGACGCAGCTGAGGACGCTGATGTCATGTCCTCTCAGTGTTTAAGGATCTTGGTGTTTTAATTTACCTAATTTATTTGTTTTGCCTTTATTCAACCGGATAAATCAGTCGACAACCAATGACATGGCAAAGTAGCAGCGACGGGAGGCAAGTCGATACAAGACATTAAAACATAGGAACAGCTAGTGCACCAACACATTAGACAAATGAAAACATCACGAAATATATAGAGTATATACAACACAGAATTATGGACTGTGTTTTCAGTGAAGCGGATTCAAAAACAGGTAAACTTGTAATGAGTTGTCTATAACGTGCAGGGAATTTCAACACTTTTCACTGTACAAAGTAATAAATAAATCGAGGCTTTGGGTTATTTACACTACAATATAAACCCTGGCAGCGTAGAGAAGGCGTAGGATCAGCTCTGATACCTGAAAAAGATTTACAGAAAGTAAAACCAAACATAATTAATAATCTATGAAAATCCAAACAGTTTGAAAATAAACAGATCTTTTTTTGGCTTGGCTTTGACCTGACTCATGTCCTCATTGTATCTAAAACTCCGGTTGGAAAGAAAGTTATCTCCTCCATGAAATGAATCTGCTTATTCACATGTAAAGAAGATATTAGGTATGATCCAAGAAGCCCATCTGAGGAGTGAGACAGCGTACTATAGCTGCAATATTTGTTCCTTAAAGCTCACCTACAACCTACTGTTTTATCTCATCTTCCTCTGTTTTGCCCATTATATTTCCAATCAATATCAACCACTGTGGACACAAAAACAGATTGTCTTCTTAATTGAAGAGAAAGAGATTCCTTTGGCAAAGAAAAGTTTGATTCTCTGTTCTTTGGGAGTCCTCTTTGCAGTCCTAATGTAGCCTTTAGTGGTAAATGTCAGTAAATGTGAGCGAGAACATGTAACTTTTCCTTGTATTACATGAAGTGAGAGGCTCGCTCCTCAGCGAGATTGTTGCTTTCATAACACCAAGATCTGTTTCCTTGCACACTCTTCCCCCTACTGGTGTAAATCCATAATCATTGGAGTCAACCATATGTTGTGTATTCATTAACATATTGATATCTGTTATCTATAATTCATGGAAACATGTTTTGAAATTGATATTCAAAATAACATGCTGTGTTTTGATTCTGCCAGGGTGTGCAGGGAGCACATGTTTCAGCTGTTTAGCTGCGTGCACAGAAGAGCCACATTATTTTTTCCAGTGCTCGTACATTTGAATGACTGTTTCACACTTTCCACATTCAGGGTTTGTGCCGCCGTCTGGTATTGTGTTTGAATAACATTCACGCAGAAAGGGTCAGCTGAAGTCAGTGAGCCTTTTTCGGTGGTATTCATTACACATTTTTAGTTTGGAGTGAGTGAGGGACAGACGGATGAAAACATTACCTCCACGGAGATTTTTGACAATTAGAGCAAACTTAGACAGATGCTCCCACAGAAATGCACCTCACAGCACAATGCCTTTGTTTGCTAGGCTGTGTGTCTGTTCCTGCGCTATTAGAACGATTCTTTCTGGAAGAAAGTGAGGCTGCGATGGGGGGGATACAAGAGTGTGTCCTTGCTTCATGCTTCTCCAAATTAAGAAAAAGAAAAGAAATACAGTTAAAGCATCTGAAAAGCTGACAAAGCCGTCATATCTTTTCTGAAAATGTAACAAATTACAGACTGCCAGCTGAGAGGTAAAATCGTGTTTTTATCGGGGGAAACACTCGAGAAATTATCCTCTTCTTTTTTTTCACACCATCGGTGTTTCATAAATATCTTACTGTAGTAGGTCACACTAGCCGTAAGAAACAAGTTGCATCTCCCCGCTGCAGGCGGCTGCAGAGAGAAGGAGGAGGAGGAGGTGGAGGAGGAGGGGGGGGGGAGGTGCCACTGTACTGCACGTAGAAGCAGAGGCAGGAACGCTCCTCTAAAGTAGGTTTGATGAGAATTAACGGCACTAGAAGACGGTGATTTTTTGACAATGGCTATTAAGAATTAATCAGGCCCGTGCTCAATAATTTATCGTGCTTCCCAAAGTCCCCCATTAATTTTTGATCCTCTCCATCCCTGTCCGTTATTTGCATGAAATCAAACGAAATCTCTAAATAATGTGCCGCTTGAGTGACAGCAAAGTCTTTATCACTAAGATATCTTGATGTTTAAAGCAGGCCGTGAACTGTTGCACTCAAGGAATTGCGAGTTAATATCAGGACTGTTTAACCTTCCCGAAATATCATGTTGTGAAGTCAGATGATGACATATTAACTGTTTAATTCACAGATTTTTTCAAAATAAGTGAATATTCTGTAAGTAGGATGCAAGAATGGCACAATCAAATCTGATGGATGAAATTTTCTCTTTTTTTATGTAGTAAAATTGATACTACTGGGTTGAGCTTCTTTATTATGCATTTATAGGACATTTCTGACACAAATAAAAGCTACATTGTAGTAAATGTATCATCTCAGAGGAGACTCTTTGTCTTATGAAAACGACATGCATATTTGTGCATATTTATGTGTATTTTTTTTAAGTTTGTTAAGCATGTTGTATGTTCTTGAAAACCACAAAGACACACACCTGTATGTGATAACATCGAGGTTCGCTGTATGCAGTGTTACATATTGACAAACACATCTCAAGTTGCTGCTTTTTAATAAGCTCCAAAGCCTGTCTGGAAAATGCTGCATGCTCATTGTAATTATTCCATAACCACCACCACTGGATTCCTTTGATTTACGTAGTAAATGCGTTTTTTAATAAAAGTGCAAGAGGAGAGAAGGGGAGAAAGGAGAGCAACAAAAAGACATAAGAGGAGGGATGAGATGGGAGGAGAGAAGACGAGATGTTGACTCTCAGTAGTAGTCAAAGATAAATAACGGTTTTCCTTTCTCCACAAAATACTATACGAGAAAAAAAAGAAAGAAAGAAACTCACCGTCCAACAGTGGAAGTAGGCTAAGCCATCACGGCTGTCTTTTATCAGAGACAAAACTAATACCCTTGATTCAAAGTAACAGCAGAGTGGTCATTAGGGTATTATATGTAGCCTAAAGCAATGGTGTCAGCTTCCCTATGTTAATGGGCCCATGCCCTGGAAAAATTAGCATGGAGCTCTCTGGGGCACAGAGGAGATCACCTTGCTCTCTGGCTCTCCACTGTTGTTCTCATTAAATATAAAGAGTGGTGCTCATCGCCATTTTTAAACCTGTGACACCTTCGTTTGCCGAGTGATTGCGAGGGATGACGCCAAATTGCAACTTATGGAAACGTTTTAACTGATTTATTTGGAGTACCGTCACATAAGTGAATGTGCATCCCTCTTATGTACTAATGTTTAAAGTAACTATTCTATTTTACTTCTATTTTATGCTAAAATATTCTCATATTTGTAACTTTAGAAACTAAAAATCAATTTAAATATGAATTATTGTTATAAACAAATGACACAACTGTAGATCAAATAGTTCAAACAGTTGTTGTCAGTAGTCATTGTTATTAGTTATTGCCATGACTCCTGACCTGACTATGAATCTATTATTGCTGCAATATTTTACATAACATTAGTCAGAAGGGTTGACGTGGGCTGCAGTGCAGCAGCGGTGCAGCAAACGTCCAAAAAGTCTTTAATCGTTCAATTTACACTCTATATTTAAAAAAAAAAAAAAAGTTTTATTTCTTTGTTAGATTGATAAGCATTGCTATATTGCATATGTCCAAACATTTGATCTTATATTACATATCATGTGACTTTATTATAATTAGACAAAAGAAGCATGTTTGATTCAGCATGCAACATTAAACATAATGGACATTTTGCCAATCCATACTGAATTATTGGTGATTCAAGTGTTACTGTAAGATAAAACACTGAGGCACTAATATTGTCTCTGCATGTGCTGTTTGTTTTCATGGTGCCAGCAGCAACGAGGACCCCGGCATTGCTGTGTTTCCTGGCTGAGATATTGCCTGTCCTTGGTCTGTAGATTCTGTGTGGAAGAGTGGAGTTCAGTGCCTGTGTGTGTGTGTGTGTGTGTGTGTGTGTGTGTGTGTGTGTGGTGAAAAGTGTGTGTTTGTGAATGTCTGTGCAGGAAACCATGTGAATATGAGTGAATATAGATCAGTCTCCCAGAGGCTAAGTGAGATGGCTGCTGTAATATCCCCCAATTACACACAGATCAGCCTCTGACCAACCACCCACTCCTGTCACTGGTCATCACATAGCGTGTGTGTGTGTGTGTGTGTGTGTGTGTGTGTGTGTGTGTCAGAGAGAGCAGTTTGGGGATAGAAGGTGTAAATGTATGCACTCTCAGTTAGCGTGTTAAAACCAAACCATGGAAACCTAAATGTAAGATGGCAGCACTGATAGAGCTCTCCATAGTAATCAGTCCATTACAAGAAAAAGGTGTGTGTGTGTGTGTGTGTGTGTGTGTGTGTGTGTGTGTGTTTACGTGTGGATCTGAGGCAGCAACTGAAGCTTAGCATGAGTGTGTTTGCGTGTGCATATATCTATCTGTGGTCTGTATGTTCTTATAATAAATAAGAATAAATAAACTAAATAACTGTACGTGCTGTATTGTATGCATCAAATGCACTAGTATGGCAGTAACTCTACATGTTCCACAGTGATGGGGGTTGGATTTAGCATTAAACTAAGATCTGTGAGACACAGCAGATTCATTCACACTACTCCACAACATAAAATAGACAAAAGAAAAAAGACTGCGACTGACTGAGCTAAATTCTCTTTTCTCTTCTGTCGACGTCGTCTGCCACAAAACATGTTTACACACTGTTAATCTATTTTTGCCAGATGCTTTGGATGAAACATATTTACTGCTTGCAATAGGGTAGCAACATTGTGCACGGTTCAGATTGTGACAGTGTTACACAGGAGGCTGGATGGATAAAACAAATGAATCCATTGTGAATCTTCCACTGACCTAAATTTTAAATTTACTCTCATCGCAGTTTTTTTTTTTTAATAAATAAATTGTGTGGATCCTTAATAGGAACGACAGAGAATAGCTACAGCAACCAAACATTTATCCAAGATACGAGCCCCGAAATATAGTCCAGACAAAAATGCAAAGCCAGCACAAGAGGGAAAAATCCCGCTGTTATTACGATAAATACGACAATGTTTATTAAAAGTTTAGATTGTATCGTGTGGCTCGTCCTCAAGCAGGAAGTTCAAGTGGATGGTTTGCAGGTTTATATCACGTGCTCGATTTTTTTAGTTTAACATCAGTCGTCGACACGTCACTGTGTCAATGATGTTTCTGTTAGTGCCTTTATGAGTGTGTGTGTGTGTGTGTGTGTGTGTGTGTGTGCTGTCCTCTTGATCTGACCTGTAGGCACATTACCTTATTTCTGCTGAACTCACAAAGAGCTCTTTGAGATGCTGTGGTGATTATAGTGGAAACACACACACACACACACACACACACACACACACAGGAGCAGAAGCTGCAGATCAGTCTGGGGACTAGCCACTGCCGGCAGTGTCTAATTGCTCTCAGAGGAGAAAGAGATGCTCGCAAGAAAACTGGTGCAGATCTACCTCCACTCTTCTTCTTCTTCTTCTTCTTCTTCTTCTTCTTCTTCTTTTTTCATCTGGTGTATTCAGTGCTGTTTTTTCCTTTTCTCTCTCACCCCCCCCCCAGTGTTTCACTTCCTCCCGCGCTGCCCCTCACTTTCTGAGCGGCGACTCCATCATTCAGTCTGATTGCAGAGTTAAAGAGAAAGAGTTGGAGATGGAGAGAGTTACAGAAAGAGAGCGAGAGAGAGAGAGAGAGAGAGAGAAGAGGCCCTTTATTAAACCTGCTGCTAATTGAGATAGCACGAAAATAATGGGGAGTGACACTTTAATGAAGACATGCTACGTGTTACCACTTCTTCCTTCCTTCCCCTCTGCTACAGAGAGGAGGAGGAGGCGGAGGAGGAGGTGCAATGAAGAGAATAAAGAACTGGGGAGGGACGAGGAGAGCATAAAGAAAGATCGAAGGAGGGTAAGAGCTTCAACTGTTTTATTGCAAAAAGGAGAAAAAAAGAGTAAAGACAGAATTGATACCGGCTCGGATCTCATGCTGTAATATGTTTTCAGTGGCACGTCAAAAGTAAGAGTTAAAGGGAGTTATGGGCAGGGATATTGTTCTATCACGTTAAAACACAATTATGTTTCATCAGGGCGATTGCTCCGCACACTGGCAATAGACTGCTCTTTGTACTTTGCTTGGGTGCAACATTTTCTGTGTATCTGCCCCCACCCCCCCCAAAAAAAGGAACACGAAGAAAAACTGTCGAGCAAAGTGAAGCCAAAACAGAGAGCACGATTAGAGAGGATGTTCCCGGGTTGATATTCCTTCTATTCGGTTACCGCTCTCAGAATCTGACACGAGATGACAATCATTGGATTTGGTTTTGGAAGGTGATGATCGGCATTATGAAGAAAACAGCGCTTCGTAATATGTCAATGCAACAGACATCAGGAGAACAATGAAATCGGCTTTTTGGGGGGACACTTTAGAGCTAATAACAAATCACAGACGTTCTGTATTTGTTATGTGTCACACGTCTGATGAGATTAAAAAGTGCGTTATGTGTTTTTAATGCACTTATGTTGGATGCACTGTGGTTCGAGCGGTGTTATTCAAATCTATCTGTTCAAATATTACGCCATGGTTTGACAAAAGCGTTGGAATTTTTAGCCGCAGAAACCATCTGTAAAATACATTTTGAGTTAGATTATGTGCATCTGTGTGTGGGTGTGTGTGTGTGTGTGTGTGTGTGTGTGTGTGTGTTTGAATCCAAGCACCATGTTACTCAAAAGTTTCAAATACCGCAGATGGGAGTAATGTCCTGCTGAGATTGAAAAGTATGACTCAAGGATGACTGTCTGCGCTCACCCCAATCTACAAGCCAACATCCCTACACACACACACACACACAAATATGCACACACAAGCCATGCCTCCCTCCTGTACCGTAGATGAATATGAAATCAGAAACAGGTATAAATATTTATGAAATGCATTATTCTTTGGCTTTTTTTTGCTAAAGCAGAGGTGAGCATGATTTGGCCCTGTCTCTCTCTGTTTTGCACCCTCTTCACAAAGGCCGGGCAATACAGAGACACAGGAAAACCGCAGCTGTAAACCACACACACTCTCACACACACACACACACGGAGCAGCAGCAGTGAAGGAATACATAACCAAGAGCTTAACTGAAACACTGTATCTGTATGTGTATAAAGGTGCATCTGTTACGTCCGCCTGTAAAGTAGCTTCCTGGGAGACCTGCCAATTCAAACAGTTTTAAGCACTCAGCCACACACACACACACACACACACACAGATAAATACACACACACACACACACACACACACACACACAGATAAATACACACACCTAAGTACATATCAACACACAGTGTACACATCCACACACTGATGATAAAAACAAGGATTTAATGAATTTTTCCGGGAGAAAATGCTCCACGAGTATATAAAGGACAAAAGGGTGATGAGATATGGATCATTTCAGGCTTTGTAGAAAAATGTATCAGCGGTGGCTGAAATTTATGGATGATGATGGATTATAAAAAAAACTATAGCCATAAATAATCAATGCAAAAAAAGGCATACAAGTGCAAAAACTAAACCTTAACTTCTAAAACCAGTTTTGCAGAAGAACCTTGTTTCTACCATACATTTAAAAATATATATAATATATATGTTTTAGATTAGTCAAACAGACCTGCAACTATTATTGAACATGAGGTGACTTTTTACTGTAGCAGTCACAGGAAAATGCAATGTACATATGTCAAACTCAAAACTCAAACTTTATTTATATGTACAGCACCTTTCATGCAAACATGCAGCCCAAAGTGCTTCACAAAGCAAATGAAAACAGAAATAGACAACAATGAATAGAATCCAGCAGAATAGATAAATAAAATTACACCATGTAATTATAAAATGTTAAGCTTAACCTATAAGGTAAATAAGGATGATCAAGACTTAAAAAGCTGAGCAGTGAATGGCGAGCTACTTTAACAAAAAAACAGGCTAAAGAGATATGTCTTAAGTTTTAAAAAAAAGAAAATGTCTATAGAGGTGTGGTCCTCCACATTCACAGGCAGACTGGTGCAGAGATGGGGCCATAGTAACTAAATGTTTTTGTGAAGGTCCTCTGCACGACCAAGAGTCCAGCTGCTGAGAATCTAAGGGACCTGCTTTATCTTATGTCTAAAAAAAAGGTCACTGACATTCAGCGATTTAAAAACTAATAGGAGAATCTTAAAATCAATTGTAAAACTAATGAGCAACCAGTGCATGGATTTTAAAATAGGAGTTATATATGGTCTTTGTCTGTAAATCAGTTTAACTGAACTTTTTCTTCTTTGTTCTTCTTCTTATCGACACTTCTAACGAGAGGTGGAGAGTGCAGTTTTGATATGGTATTAAGTGTGTTTCTGTTTCCATTCATGGATAAGTCTGGGAGTGGAAATGAAGGTCATGTGCGTGTGCCCGTTTACACAACAATTGAAATTAATAAAACAGAACCATGAGTACGTACAGCCTCATAAATCTGATGAACAGAATGCATATACACATCCCTGTCTTAATGCGTACGCACAGATTTAGTCGCGAATCAATACGTCTTATACATCTGGTTCCGCATTCTTCAGCAGACCAGTTTTTAGATATTGCATTGTGTAATGGAACAAGCAGGAGCACCTTTTATTGAGCTGCTCTGCAGGTAGCAGGTGGCACATCTCCAAGGTAACCAACTTTACTGTGCCCTGCTCATATGTGAAAATGTACATGGGCAGCGAATTCACAACACAATTGCTCATCACTTAATGTAAAAATGCCAGTTATAGAATGATCTGTACTCTTCTGTACTTGGCTCAGGCATGTTGTATTGCACCGTTCCTTTATGGATCTGCATCTTGATGTGTTTGCTTGAACTGCATTCACTCATAAGTTGTGAAACTAAAGACGATGAGTGACACTTTGCCTGTGATCCACACGTGAACGCAAGGTGCTACACATGTAGTAACCACGGAAACAAGCACAGATATGAATATTGACTAGTGCTAGGTGAGGAGAATTAATAAAATATCTAAATAATAGTTGACGACACATAGCAGCACCAACCACAGACTGTTATGGTTAGTTAGCTAAATTAGAATAGTCATAACTTTATGGTCTAGTTTATGTTAAGCTTAGCTTAGCTTAGGCGGGTTTGTGAATGAGATGACTGCAACACTTTCACTGGATTATACATCCCCACCTGCTTGCTTGCGTCTTATTGAAAATGAATTATGAGCCATGTTAATCGTTCCCCGTCTAAAAAGACCATTACTCATAACGTTCATAAAGCCAATGGAGGAAACTCTGGACGCAATCATGCACACTTAGACACCACCACTCACTCCACTAATGTCTTTTTCATTTATTTATTTTCTTGCTTTTGCCTTTGATTGTGGATCTATCGCAGTGTGTCTGATCCCTCAACAGGCATCTTCAAAAGCCTGCTCAACATGCCACCCTACACGCTGCCAGTCAGCGGGCACGGTTGTCTCGCTCCCCTTTGGTTGTGACAATAACATTTAGGATCACGCTTATGAAAAGCTTTTCACCATGTTGAGCATCCAGCAGTTTCAGGTTGATGAAGACTGTCAGGTGGTTTACTATGCCACAAATGTCCGTAAAAAAAACTCCACATACACACTAATACAAATCATCCCACAGCCGGGTGGGTAAAATCGGCCTCTGTAAACCGCAGAGAAAATAAAGTTATTACGTCCCTCTCTCTCCCAGCCTCTATGTCTCTCTCTTCTAATTCCTATGTCCTCCAGTGTGATGGTAAAAAATGAGGCTCCTTACGCAGCGAGCTGCAGCTTTTTTTTTTTTTGATTGAAGTGAGTGATTTTCCCCAGCCGCACACCTGCGTAAAACAGATGATAATGCTGTTGGAGTCATTTACTGTGACTTTACTAAGATGAATATGAGCGGCGCTTTCTCATCATGCAAATGTGGCTGCGCAAAAAAAAAAAAAAACTCTCTCCCTCTTCTCTGGGGAGAACTATTTTTTTGCAGCATTACAAAGAAAGATTACCCGTAACCGAGTGATTCAACTCTTCATTGGTGAATGTAAACTCTGCCTTTACTATTGCCGTGACTGTTATTATTATTTGTTTTAGGTATAACACTATGTTTAATATGATATTGAGCATTGCGAGGCCTAGCTGTGGGCTGCAGTGCCACTATGCAGCCATGGTTAGATTGATAGGAACACATCATCATTATTGGACAGTCTCCACTGTCACATAGCCTCTAGCTTAAATGTCTCTGTCTTTCTCTCTGTCTATCTGTTCTGCCAGTCTTTTCTTTCTCTCTCCCTCTCTCCCTCTAATAGCCCTTCATTTCGTCTGCCCATTGCCCCTGCAGGCCACATGTAATACTCTGAGTGACCCGACTGGTTGGGAATACACCAAATTTGTCACAGACACACACACACACACACACGTACACACACACATATACCAATACAGAAAATAAGGCGGTTAGCCACATAGGTCTTCTCCTGACACTAAATGTCACCTGTCAACCAAGACTGGTGGAGACAGGAAAGAGAGAGGCTTCAGTAAACAATGCGACAGCCAACACGACTGCAGAATGCACACTCTGCTGCTGATACACAATACCGAAATAGAGCCAACAATGGCGCCGCTCATCACATGGAGGGATAAGCGCTGAAACAGATTCAGCAATCACAAATTGATCATCATGATGTAAACAACCACTGATGGAAATGAAAAGCAACTTGCAGGAGCTCTAACATCTCTAAAACAACAGGGTTTGGTAGTAGGTACTGGGTAAATCAGTTTTTTTTTATTACTGAAAACAGATGCCTGCTGCTTTTGGAAATAAAGCTTTGGATATAGATGTCTGATTGAAGCACTCTTTGCAGGGCCTTCAGGTCTTGTTCGGTGCTGTTTCTGTATCAGACACTGATGTTCCCTTCCAGGATGCTCTCGATGGCACAGGATTAGAAATTATTTGAGGGAAACTTGGAATTTCCTTTCTCACAGTCAGTATATATTGGCCCTCAGTGATGTGGACAGCTTTCCACTCTCTCCACAAAGAACAGGACAGAAAGGTGCAATTCCTCCTCTCCGAGGGGTAGGGTGGGGTTCACTGAGGGCGTTACTCTCTGTTTCAGAAGCACCCTGATCACACACAGTTACGCATCCACCTGTCTGATCCGGTGAGCACTGAGCAGCTCCACTGGAACTGTTGGAGTTAAGGACCTTGCTCAAAAGCACCTCTGTGGTGGTAATGCCTATTTTCACTATGGCCAACCATATTTGTCCTACAGGGTGAGTTACCCGACAACCTTCTGGCCACACTTACTTCTCACCTTTAGGCCCCCAACTATATGATCATCATCATTATCATTTCATGGTAGGAATCAGATTCATGATTATAGAAATGGTGCAAGTAAGTTGAGAAAGGGAAAGAGTTTAATTGGCTATGGAGAACAAAGTGTCAACAGCACGAAGCTAATAATAACCAAGAAGAGGAAAGAAATGATGTGTTGAGCACATGGGCCATTAGGCAGGAAGAACTACTTCTGTTTCTGATTTCTATATCTGATTTTCTCTCTGGGCCCGTAAAGTTTGGAGCGAGTACTGATCCAATATCATCACACAAGTTCTTCTATCAGCACACACTTTAGGCAAAATGCGATTACAATGCTGCAAGACAAACCACACCAGGGATATGGCTGTTCCATCACGGCTGCTATCTTGTTTCATCATTGTCATAAGCGCATTTCTCATCTGCCATTTGAAAACATATTACCCTTACATGATATCGTGCGTTTGATAGCAAGAAGCTCGACTTCCCTGTTTTGATATTTATGAATAGTTGCATCGGGGGATTGGACATTGTTCCCCCTCATGCAAGCATCTCGGTGTGTGTGTGTGTGGGTGTGTGTGTGTGTGTGCATGGTGAGAGATGGAACAGTGTGTGTCATAGGTAACTGACCTGGGACTCCCCCATGTTTAATCTGAGAGCAAAACAGAACTCATCTGTAGGCTGAATACTGAGTGTGTGTACATTCTTGCTTCTCGCTCACTCTCTCTCTCTCTCTCACACACACACACACACACATAGACACACTTATATGACTATGCCAGTGTCAGGAGAATGAAAGTAATGTTTGCCTCTGGAAAAGCCTTTACAAAATGAACAAGGCCGGGTCTTCTAATAAATTACCCCGTGGGATATGAGCTTTCTATTTCCCAGACGGTCCTGCTCCACCTCTAAAACTACTTAATGCTCTCAGCTTTGACTCATACATTGTTCCCACAGTTTAAACTCTTGCTGTTGCCTTAAGATATGCTGTAGGTGTACATTCACTCAGTGTATTAGCCTCATTGGTTTCATACAGCGACCTCTGGACTAGACTTCCACAATAAATGTGAAAAATATCCGCGACCCCGGCTCTTTTCATGAAGTCATACTGTTGGCGGAGTGGTTTAAGATAAAGCGTGTTAACCCTCAGTGATTTGCCTTAATCTAGACCATGATGAATAATGTAATGCAAAAGTTCTACAAGTTGCAGCCGTGATTTACACACATGAAAGGCACGGCATATATTTGAGCTGAGTCTTTCATGCAGTTTCCTCTTGAAGCAGATGCTAATTAGTAATGAGCAACAGGTCCTTTTGTGCGTCCATGAAGGGAGAGCTCTTGCACCAGCTCTAGTCCATCCTGGAAGAAAGGAAAAATAGAATATTGGCATACAGGACACAACAAATCGAAAATCAAACTCAAAACATGCGATTGCTTAGTGTGTTTTGCAATCATAGCTTGAAAGATCAGGGTTCAGTTCTTTTTTAAGATAATTTTTTTTTGGCCTTTTATGCCTTTATTGATAGTACAGCTGAAGATAGACAGGAAGCAGCGGGCAGCTGCAGCGAGGACTATAGCCTTCACACACGGGGCGGCCGCCTAACCCACAACACTACCGACCACCCCAGGGTTCAGTTCTTGGTTGTAGTACATCAGACTTGGCTGTGTGTTAGAACAAACAAAAACTGCAGTTCTTTGAACGTCCACTTGAGGCTGGCTACAGAGCAAGTCCCCATGTTCAAATGTCCAACTTCACAGCAGAAATAAACATGTTTACAGCCTGGTACAAAAAACTGTTTTGGTCTCTATAGCTAATTTCACTGTTCCTCACAACTGTACTGAGGGCGAATTTTCATAGAACTCACCTGTTTAAGTGATATTAAGGCCTAAAGTTATGCAGAATTAAGAGTGTGGGTGACTGATTTATGCTCTTTGCTAATGTTTGAGGCTGCAACTTTACCTGTCAAAGTTCGCCTAAGTTGAACTGAAATGTTTTATCTGCTCTTTCGCTCCTGAACTGGAGGTGAGCTTGTGCATATGTTACCGTGTCTTAAGAGAGAGCAGATGTAGTGATTGGCTAAGGGTGAGAGGACAGTGTCAACACTACTTTCATGTAAAGTGACATCAAAATGTGTGAATTATAAAAAAAAATGGACTTTGGAAAAAGAGCATTTAAAAATAAAACGTTCATTATTGTAAATAGATAAAGGTTACTAACATGCAGAGAGCAGCAGGGGTGACAGATGGTTGGAAATTGTACGTAGTGTATTTTCACACACAATCTGGCAACTTGGGTGACATCGGACAAACATATTTGTGGATCCATGTATGACAATTTATCATAATAAAGTTTAAGAGTCGTGCAAATTAACTAGGAAAAACAATCAAACGCCTTGAAAAGTGTTTAGCTTCGTCTCATCCTTTAAATCACTGGACAAATGAAGCATTTTATGGTGGACTGGTGGTTGCATGGTGTTCCTGTGTTTGGGAAAACTACAGTTAAGTCTGTCCATTGATGTACGTGAGTAACGCACACCTGACAACACAACAGAGGGAAAGGTCAACCACCACTAGTGTCGTACTCCTCTGGCTGAAGCCTCTTCTCAGGTGTGAGGTGGTTTCTGCCTTGTGTTTCATGGTGTTTTCCAGTTCAGCCACCACCAGTGCTAACTAGGCAAGGTTCAACTTTGAGATCTTCTGACTACTCATTTGTGATTAACTCTGTCTTTCCTCTGCTTAAGGAAATCCTGCCTGTCATTCCCTTGCCACATCAAGCTCTGTCCCATCCTAGCAGCTGCTCTTGAAGTTTTCTGCCACCACCGATTTGCACCATTTTTCAGTCACCCTGCTCCTGATTTGTACTATCACCTGTGTTTTCAATGAATTGTTTGAACTGATTGTGGTCCTGGGGTTGGGGTCTGCTACCCTTGATTATAACAAAAGTAAGCACAGCTGATGGATGAAGAGTACAGCGGTGAAGAAATTAAAAACGATGCTCAGCATGTAGCAGCTTCACAATCACTATGATGTTCCTGTGAAAGGTGTAGATATTTCTACATTTATCTGCCCAAAGTCTTCTCAGATGGAGGTCTGTGGATCCTGCTGTGAGTCTGTTCGAGGCTCTGTAACATCCCCGAGCACCGCTGCTTCTGATCATCTGTATGCCAGAGTTTATTTACTGTTAAATAACAGACAAATGTTAGTTGAAACAGTGCACGTGTATTAATCTGAGTGCACAGTTGATGGGGATAGATAAGGGTCTTGATGTTAAGGAGCGGAAGTTAAAAAAAAAGACTTTTCATCTCTCTATTGCTCTTTATCTCTCTCTGTCTCTGTCTCTCTCTCCCTCTCTCCCACCTCCAGTCTGTCGTTCTCCCTGTGATCATTAGGAGGTTTTAATTAAAGACTAGAGGATTATTCTAGTGGCCTGCAGTCTTTCACCTTCTCTCATCATCATTCCCACTCCTTCACTCCCATTTCCCCCCTCTCTCTGTGGTTCTTCAGGTTATGGGTGTGTGTGTGTAGGTGTGTGTGTGTGTGTGTGTTAGTGTTTGTGTCAGGGAGCTGCGTTTGTTGAAGAGTGGTGATCAAAGCCTTCCACCTACAGTGCCAGTGATCTCTTTCTTTCTCCCCCTCTCTCGTTCTGTCAGTAGCAGATGTCTTAAGTCTCCTACATGCCGGGGAGTCGTGTGAATTATTATCAATATTAAACACGGAGTGGATGCAGTGTTGGGTTTGTTAAAATGTTAATTCCTCAACTCAGACGTACTAAAGAGACTTTGTTCAAACATTCACAGTGCTCACAGTCTTTCTCAATATTTCATTTGATGATTTTTTTTTTTGTTCATGATCAAATACCACACGTGCCTGTTTCTATGTTTTATACATCAAATATTGCGTAGAATAGATTGTACTGCAGGGGCCAGCAGTTTCACTATGGTTTTAATTATTTTTCTTTTAGTCATTTGTATCATTTATTCACAAATAAAACATTTTCATTTTTATTTCTTTGGAAGTTAAATTTTTACACCAACAATTTCACTGATTTTGGTAAAACTGGATCAGATTTTATGGAGAAAATGTTTTCTGGTTTATCCTCTGATGTCCTGCTCTGCCTAAACTCTGATTGACAGTTTCCTGATGGAGAGTAAAGTAAACTGCTATGAACTATGCCTGCTGTTAGATAATGTTAGCTCACTTTGTTAGCTGCCCACATTGTGAGCTCAGAGTGTGTTTGTACCACAGGTATTTTGGAAAGACGAGGTTTTCAAGCCCAGTGTGCTGGGGAATGCTGATGGGGAGCAGAGCCGGTATCATACCAGAGGCATGAGGTTCAGCAGCCTCTCTTGAGGTGAAGAGACCAAAGAGGACATTGACGGAAGGATCTAAAAGGCATGAGTGAGATCTTTAGGAACCCCTAAATTCAACCGGACATGACTGTGACACACTGTGACTCTTTGCTCTGCTCCATGGAGAACACACGACTGGTGTATTTTTGATGGATGTTGTGACCAGCAGCACAGAGCGGTTCAGACATAGAAACAGCATAGGGAACCCGTTCAATATTCAACCCACTGACGACCGATGTACAAACCAAATGAAAGTCAGTTTCCATAAGTGGCCAGATTGAATTGGACGCATAATTAACTTATTATTAGAGCACCCAGGTGTTATTCGGCCCGCCTTAGGTCTGCTGATGATCCGTGTTTTTGCGGAAGAAGCAGTGCATCCAACGTGGCGGCGAATCCTATGGGTGACGTCATTCATGCTTTGTCCATTCTTTAAAAACAGACAAAAGGGAAACAAAGTCTGGTGGGCAAAAATGCTCAGCTTCTGAAACGCTCCTAGTTGGAGTACGAATCAAAACAGTGATGCAGGATTAGAGTTATTATAAAATAAATTTAGTTTGTTAACTTGAAAAGAAGCTTCTCTGTCACTCCATGGAGTGAAATACTTCAAACTGCTTTCTGACCAGTTAATCAGTTGACTTGTTGATCATAGAAGATGAAGAGAAGACACATCTACAGTTCATATCCTGCAAATTATGAGTTTCCAATAGCTTCTGATTACACAACAGTGTAATCTCAATGAGAGAACAGTAGTCATATTCTGAGTGTTTCATGGATTTGTGCATCATGTGCTCTAACATCATGAACTCAGACAGAAAACACAGCTTTAGCAGCTGTACCGGAGGGTTTGTGTAATTGTGTTGAAGGTGTATAGAAGCTGCGTACAGAGACTGTCAGCCGGGTGACTGATCCTAGCGGCGCACACACCACAGGGAGCGGACACACACTCCTGTTAAACACACCTGAGATAATCACTTCATATGTTACAGGGTAGCGACAGACATCCGACTGCAGACTTCACCGCACTTCTGAGGACTTCATCTAATTCAGTCCAGTTTATTATGTGAAAAAGGAGATCTTACCCTAAATCCAAGTTGTTACATCAGAACAAAAAATGTCCAGATCATAACGCCCTCACAGGAAAAGAGCGTGAACACACAGCACACACTTTAATCCTTTACTGTGTCACATCAGATGTCCTAAAAAAGTGGTTTATTTTTGTCAAAATCCCAAAGCCCTCAAGCACTCCATCCATCTTGAACTTCCACCCTCCATCAATTACATCGTCCACGGCGTCAGAGGACGAGTACAGCAGACACCTAATCACACACCTTTAAAGTATTGTCCTGTCTGCTTGCTTTGTCCCCGCAAAGAAAAGGAAAAAAAAAAGAGGACAGAAAGAAAACAGAGAACAATAGGACAAAGAGAAATGAGGAGGTGTAAGTTAGGTGGTGGTGGGTGCTGTCAGATGCTCTCTCGGGTTGGTATGGCAACAAAGTGAAAGTCATCATTGCGTAGGGTCAAAAGGTGATAATAAACGTCTTGTCATGTGCAGTAACGAGCTAATAAAAAAGAAGTTAAGTGTCACTTCAAGCTGATAGTTATTTACATTTAAAATGTCAGTAATTAGCTCAGTATTCATCCACCCATCACTTCCTGTTTCTGTGTGTGACTTTGTGTGTCTGGGAGACGAGACGGCGTCAGACAAGCGAGTTTGTGTCCGCGTTCGCTTTAGTATGCGCACATGTGTTTCATGTCTCCACACATGGTTGCACCACACCCTCGCACACTTCCATGGCCAGGAGGTGTTTGTTTCTCTTTTAAATGGGCGACACGCCATATGTGTGGTCATTAGTCTAAAGACCGTCCTTCAGCCGCACCAGAGGACAACGTGTCAATGAGTAGATTAACTAGCCACCGGTGTTCCCCGGCTTTACTAAAGGACCTTGAATTATAGCAACTTTCACTTTGTTTCACTCCCATCAATTTTATGGAAAATATCACACAAATCACAAATGCCATGACGGATGCGTGGCTTAAGGGGGAAAAAAACAGCCCAGCATTTGTTTTGAACATGCAAGAAAAAAAAGAAAAAAAAGAGACGGCGGCGTGGTGACGTGTTATTGCCAGGAAGAGAGGAAATAATTGGAAACGGAGTTGGCCGAACACAGAATCAATTTGTATGTTTGCCTTAACTCATGTTGCAGTTGAACACAGAGAAAGGCACTGCTCTTTGCTCCACTTAAGGTTTTTAACCCCTATTAGACTGAGGCCCGTCTGACACCGTGTCCTACTGTAGCTACAGTAAATTGCCAATTTGGAACCTTATGTCTGCCCCAGTCCTCTCTGTGTCCATTACAGAAGAGTCCTTGGTCCGGGTGCCTACATCTCTGTCACACACACACACACTTACATTCACTTTCACAAACACACAAACACAAAAGCAAACACAATCACGCTTGCATTTTATTGCCAAAAGCATAAAGATACACACATATTGTACAAAGACAGGAGATCTCACACTCTCAGGCAACATGCATTCATATATTTACACCTGCAGTGGATGTTTGTGCAGGTGATGTTGGCATGTCAACACAACGGAAATGTGAAGTGATTTGACCGTGGAACCAGGTGATTAAAATACACGCAGCTACAAATGAAACCCTATGCATATAGTGGGGGGAATTGCTCTATGAAGTGTAAGACTGTCAACTCTCTGATGAAATGTCTCAAAATGAAATAAAATATTCAGATTTAGAGATCATCAAATTAATGACAATTTTTCTGATGTCTTTAAGTCATCTAGTTCTTTCTCCGTTGTTGATCAGGGCAAGATGGAGCACTGAATTAGTCTTTTGATTTCTATTTTAGAAATCTGAATTTGATTATGTAACTTGTGTGTTCAGGGTGTTTTTGTTTTATTTTTAGATTTCTTGTAGCATAATTTAGCCATCCACTGTGAATCCCATGATGCCTTGGGTTGAGTCTGTCAACCAATCTATTCTGATCTGTCGTCCAATCAGAGGTTAACAGTAGGGTGAATCTTCATGGGATGTTGGTGGGGAATAAACATTAATGTGTCAACCCAATACGCAATGGAATAACATGAGATTGACCCTACAATACGACCCAGCTGCAGTGATGATGGTAATGAGCTCATCACATGTTGGCATGACCACAGTATTATCAGACCCTGGTCTCCAGAGTCTGGACATGAAACCTCTGATGTCACGGTCCAGCACTTTGTACACCCATCATCCACCTCACCGTGCAAGCGTAATTTGTAGGAGACAGGGTTCCTTATCCTTAAGCATACAGTGTTCGCATGCATAATAATAAAACTTCCACCACATCATCATCTGCCACAGTAGCATCACACACATACAGACAATAAAGACACATGCACAACTAATATGCACAAAAATCATTCAGTGGTCACCCTCACAAATATGAAAACAACCATTTTGTGTAAGCACCAACATAAGAACTGAAAATACACCCTTATATTCCAACCCAGGTGCACATGTCACAAACACCCTAGCACACACACACATACACACACGTGGAGGATGTGGTATCCACCAGACACAGGGCCTTACCTGGGTCCTGCTAGCCCCGGGCCTGTCACTGTGTATGGACCGACCCATTTATCATGTAATCTGGTGTGGAGAATGGACGGGGCACTATCAGCAATCTGCTATTGATCCACGCCTGGGGCCCCAGCTATTGTTCATCTGTAGCCCTCGACTGGCACCCAGCATTAATGAAAGAAACTAAACAATGCATAGCAATCAGACACCCCCCCAAATCACACAGTCTTCCCTCTCTGTGTCTTAAGAGAAAGAGGACAGCAGCTGGTGGGGGGTGAAAGAAGAGAAACAGCAGAAAAAGAAAGAAGTTTTTTTTTTTCTCAGTTTAGAAGAAAACTTTTGTTATTATGTTTCTCTTTGAGAAGGTGTGAGCAGGGGGAGAAAAACACATTTATCATGTCAGAGATGGCTCATATCATCCCTGACCCTGAGCACCAGACAACGCAGTTGATATTGAAGCCGCCTATTGAATAATGCTCAACGCCATCCTCTGCCTAGGAAATAGAGACGTATGGTAAATCGGTACGATTGAGGGCTCCCAACACCTTTGCAAGTAGATTATTTTACACGTTTTTTACTCTGAATATTGACAAAATACTGATGAAGTTTGGGGTGTTTAGTATCTTAGAGAGACACTGGTCATTTGATGTTCCCCCTGTGTGCTTCGAATGCAGACTTGGCAGGGGTCAAGGAATGTATTTCATTGAGCATGCATGGGGTTTTTCTCAACCAGACAGCTGGCAGGAGCTTCATTTATTTAAAATATGCTCAAGCTCAGCAAATATAAAAGAAATTGTGGTGGTGTTTCTATTTTTGATTCAGTTGTCAGCTTGTCTTAGAAGTCTTACAAAGACCTTGATGGATGAGATTCAAACTCCCGTTCAAATAACAAAACAGGGCGCTGTCAGTGTCCTCCAAAACAACCTACATGATTATTTCAAAAGTGACATGTGACACTGATTTGTCAATTCTCGGGTCTAGTTAAAGGTCCAGTATGTTTTTTTAGTGTATAATCACCTTCAAATATGAATTGTTATGTTTTTGTTATGTTAATGAGCCTTTTGTATCAGCATATATCTTCCATGAAGTCTGCCATGTTGAACCAGCAGCCCAAGGACAAACTAAATAGTTGCTCTACACAGGCCCTTTCATGTTTTTTGCATGTTTTGAGGCCACTGTAGTTTCTCCACCCTTAGAAAGAGAGGTTGAAGTGAGGGGTTGTAATCATCACTTAATGTTATTAAATCCTACACTCTGGTCCTCTAAGGGACTGCAGGGGTTAAGGTTATGTTCTGGACTGAGTGAAAATGAGTAAAGGCTCATTTGTAATAAGCAAGAATATCACCTTGTGTGGAAAAAATATCCTGTCCCAAATAAGTTAACATTTTTAAATGTGTCACTTTTCAGCCTTTAATGTCAAATAAATGTTTTACTGTGACATTTTACATGTAGATTTAAGAAGAAAAAAAGGGAAAGAAAAATGTAGGATATCACGAGAAATATCTACAATTTAAGCTGCTACTTATGTATGAACTTAGTATGATGATATTGTGTCTCAGTATTTGAATTTGATCATTGTTTTTTAAGCAATTTGGTTTTTATAACTCCTTCAAGGTGGTAAATACCTGGAAATAATGCCTGAAATGAGACACAAGGGCTAAATAAAGAGGCTACAGCAGTCAGCGTGGGTTATTTATTCCGAACATTTACTAAAAGAAGATAAAGGAGGGGGACTCACAGTTGTACCATGGCTGGAAAGCCAACCACCCACTGTTGGAGCACTGGGAGTTCTACCTGTGAAAAATATAACACAGACCAAAAGTCCACACTTCAAATAAAAACAGCACAATTATAAAAGGTTCCACCATGAACCACAGCACCACCAACTGCACACATACCACACCTATAATGGGAGGCCACCACCACTAGAAACAAGGAGACAGAGTTAAAACCCTGAACTATGCAGGCTTCCTTTTACAGTTTTATTATCAATATTTAACATATGTAACAGTATTATTTATTTTATGTATGTAGTTATATTTTTTTAAGTCTAAAATGCCTAATTTAAGATTATATAAAGGCAATAAAAGCAGTAAATCTTCACATTTTGTCAACCAGGAAACACACTGCAGCCCGTGTGGTTATACCAGATCTCAGGGCTCCAGCACCTGCCAAATCCCACTTTAACCCCTGGATATTTCTTTTAAGCTTCTGACCCAGAGCCACAAGTGTACAGATCAGCAGTCTCAGCTACACCGAGGGAGCACACAAAGCCCCACAGCCTCCGAGTGTGGAGACAGCCTGCAGTCTTCACAACCACTACCCATGAGCCGACTTATTATTAGTTTGTGGCTCTCATCTGATTGGTTAATGCCCCCTGCATGTGTCCTAGTGTTCCCTGCTACATCTTGTTGACATTTGTTACACTTTGTGTTATCCTGAGCACCAGACAGACATACCAACAACACACATTAATATTTAAGAACACCTGTGTATGTCTATCTAAATCCCTGTAGACTGACATGCACATAAACACACAGCATGCCAGAGAGCTATGTCCTTTCAAATGAATAAAAAGGATGTTACACCTGCAAGATATAAAAGTAGACCTGATCTGGACCAATCAGGGTCCAGGGTGTAAGAATCTGGGCCATTTTCCAGAGCTTTTGTTTCCAGGCAGAAGAGATGCTGATCTATCCGTGGAGGCTCCATTGTCATGTTGCAGTAGGAAGTATGCCAGCTACCAAAGCACAGGACCCACAGGACTCAGGGAAGTTCATCTGTCGCTCCTGTCATGAAATAGTAACATACAACCTGCACTAAAATATACACAAACACACATAAATACACACTGTCACAAAGACCAACCCTTCATGTACACACATAAGATCCATTTATAAAACCAACAAAGAAAGAAGACAGATTGTTGTTGGTTTAAAGGCTCTGAAAAGTAGTTTTTTTCATCCAGCTTCTTAGGAGAAGTGATGTGGCTCGACATGAACACACAGTTTTTTTTTACCAGTTAGTTAAGTTAAAACAGTTCTGGTGACTTCACGTTAGTGATTTTTGTACTTCTGCTTTTCCATTGTGCTTTCACTGGTTTGGAGTGTGTGTGCGGCTCGGCTCGAAAAAAAGCGGTGATGTCACGTTGATATAAATGTGATGACAGTTGGTGGGTCATTTGGCTTCTCTCAGTCAGATCCGATCTCGCTGAAGCAGATTAGTTGAGCATTTGTTAAACATTTATAAATAATTTCCAACTCACACTCCATAATCATCTTCCAAACACACCATCCCGGTTTATTTAAACTGCAAAAAATTTCCCATCTCACCCTCTGCTCTGTCATTGCCGCTGCTGCCCTAAATCAGTATTACTGCCTGTTCTTTCAGCCCCACCACTGGCACCTGCACCTGCATGCTCCAGGGAAGTTTTGTGTACTTGCTCATCACTCCCCAAAATCTGTGTGTGTATATATAGGGAGTGATTAGGTTGGAACCTAAATGCCAAACTCTAACTATTCGCTGTAATAAACCAATCTAAACGTGAGATGTCTGACTAAACTTTGGTGCTTATTTAGCCATAAAGATTGAATGCCTAGTTTCCAGAGAGATTTCACTGTATGCATGTATGTTGTCACTTTCCTTTCCTTCTTTGGCTTTAGTCGAAAATTAAACGTTATTGTTTACTATCAAATGCATTTTTCATTGGAAAGGTATTTACCATTCTTGACATTATAATGGAATCTCAAAGTTTATTACTTGCTTTTTTTCAAGCTTTCAACACATGCATTAGCATTAACATTATTTAGCTGACATATGTGAGAAAGTTATTAAGTAAGTTAATTTCATTTGATAACACATCATTTTCTAATTATTTTATTATTAATATTGTTATATATTTGAATATATAATTGTTTTTTATATCAATAACACGTCAAATAACTTAACTTACTTAACGTATTGTAAGAAGATTCACTCGTAGTAATAATTGAGCTGACTCTGCAGCTTTTCTCTTCAGCTTCTTTCATCTCTTTCACCTCATTGTTTTGGTTTCACGACCCGCAACCTAAGTGCTTTGGTTCAGTCTCATCACTCTCATCAACCTTGTTTGGAAGCACAGCAGGCAGCTGTTGTCAGTGACAAAGCTCAGCCCCCCGCCGCGAGCCCTGAAACAGACGCACAGAGTTAGTGAGTAGTGGAGCATTTAGCGGCTTGAAGAGCCACATATTTCCCTCAGGAGCTGATAGAGGCCAAAACAGAGCTGAAAGGAGAGTGAATATTTGACTCATACATTTGTGTGGTAGACAGAAACACGACTCCAAATGTATGCCCGTGTTGCTCTGTAACCGCTGGATGTTTGAAGAACTAAAAGGTTGTTTTAGGCATTTTATCTTGAATATCAATTTGTTTCCTGGCTCGCTCCTACAATGAATGCTTTGTCATTCCAGAGCTTAGTCTGATTGGTTGGTTGTACACAGATCTCTCTCTCTCTCTCTCTCTCTCTCTCTCTCTCCCTCATAAAGCAGTGTGATTGCCCATAGCATCACCATCTGCCAGCTAGCACGAGGTGAAACACTAAGCACTCTAGTGGGATGAATGAGTGATAGGAGCACGGGTGTTGCAAGTGTGTGCGCCCCCACGTTATCCGCACAGACACACACGCATACTCACCGTTAACCTCGGCGTAAACAGCTCAGTCTTATCATGATCGCTGTTATGTCAGTCTCCCGGCAGACAGACAAACAGACAGAGGTGCAGACAGAAAGAGAGACAGACAATAAGTTAAGCCAGCTAGTCAGGCAGAAAGTCATCCTGAACGACACTGCAATTTTTTTGAAAAACCACAATTTATCTATGGTGACTGATTCCTAAGATTGTGAAGAGTCTGCACTGATCTGTACAAATTAGGCCCAATCTCCATGAACAGTTAGTGTGTTACGGCATCTTGTAGTGTGTATGGATTCAGCATTCGAGTTTCCTCAGTCCTGTATGAACTTTAGATAAATCAGTTCTTTCAAACGTGTTTGGTTTCCAGCTGCAATCTGTAAATTCTGAAAAAAGGCTTGCAGTGGGGGCTGGTTTATTGATCACAATCTGAATGCACTCCTATGACTGTGTATCGATGAATACTCAGTCATTTAGTGTGTGAGTCAATCGGGTAGCATTTTAAAGTCTTGTAGTATTTTTGTTTTTTTTTCTCGGCTAGATAGAGACAAACTGAGGAAAAAGAAAACTACTTTGACGGACTGAGTGACTAAATATATCACTGTCTCAGTCTGGGCTCCGTTTTGGTGTTGGCACACGGGGCAGAGAACATCGCCACTGTCCCAGTTTGGTATCCTGGTAACTCGCCATGTACCCCAGTGTGAGGAGAGACACAGTGGAGGATTTGGATGAGGTTTTAATAGAGGTTTGAGGATGCAAATCTAGCAGCCGTGGTGGCAAAAGTTAGATGTCTCACACAGTCCACTGCTTAGAGCAAGATGACAATTAAGCTCTCTTGTGTCCTTTTACATTTTGGTCATTTGGTGAAGGCACACCCACATAAACCCACCTAAGACCCTTTATTCATGTTTTGCTTTCATTTGTTTTATTCTGATTATTGCTAATTATTAATGTGGGGACAGAAAATACAAAAAATGAATCAGTTATTCCTGCCATATAATTCTCACAGCATTGTTTCTCTTTAGAGCCATCGCAAAGCAGCAGGTATCTGTTTCATCTGCAGCCAATAATTGGAGTGATGTTGCACGGCCACACCATGCTTAGACATGGCAGACAATTTTGTGCAGCCCGGCACCAGCCGTATAGCAAGAATAACAACAGAAACATCTGTGTTTATGTGCACATCAAACATGGCATTTGGATTAATTGCTCTCCATAGTTTCTACTTCAAATCAGCAGTTATGTTAGAGGTGTACACGTTGAAAACGTCACTCTCTGCTAATATCGACTTCAGGACCGACTTTTCCGCAGGGTCATGGCGACAGTATGATCTTCAACATGTCCACAAAACTAAATTCAACTTTAAACTGCTCTTAGTTGTACATTAGAGCTCATGTGAAACTCTGCATGTCCCACACAATAATGAGTTTCCTCTGAGGAAAACTCTCCACCCGGAACCCCAAACTGTCCAAGCAACATGACGGGTGTGATTGTCCATGATTGTCGCACATCCAACGCACCCTCCTCCTGGAATGCATGGTAATATATTGTTTCTGAACTCACCCTGTGCCAGAGTGCCCAGGCGAGCCTGTCCCTGAAATTACCAGAAGTGCATGCTGCTTAGTTCATGAAAATAGAGCTTCTCCTCTTGTAGGCACAGAGCTAATACCGCTATTAACAAACACTCAGAGAGAGAGAGCACTGACAGCTGCAGTGGACCGACAGACCAACAGGACGGACATCTACAGTATTTGAAACATGATGCATCATTAATAACATGTCAAGTAAAACACCATGGAGTAAGTTGCAATCAGCTCATGCTGTGTTAAGTTTGAATGTTGAACATGTGTGAACAGGCTTCGGGAACATTTCTTGTGTACATTGAAACTTGTCCTGTCAACGTGCCTCCCAGTGCGATCTAAGGATTACCATTTTAGATTGATGAACAGAGAATTCAGTGGGTTTCTCTCAAGACTGTAATATTACATCTGAGACCGGCAAAATGTACAGTGTACAGAGGCTGTAAGTGAGAGACAGACAGTTAGTGTGTAAGGTAGGCAGTCAAGCAATAGGATAAGTCAGTCAGAAAGGCAGTCAGGGGCAAAGTCAGACAGACATAGAGTCAGTGGGTAAGGCAGACAGACAGTCTGGGGTAAGTCAGACAGACATGTATCCTCTCCCCGCCTGAGGACTCCAGGGGGAAGGGGCTATGGGAGAGGCAGCAGCCAGCAGATAAGGCTCTCACGTGGGGCTGCTGTCGTGTAATTCCCGCTTTAATACAGCCAGGCCCTGGTTCTCAGCTCAGCCCTGATCTGCACAACCTCTCCTGAGACTCAGCTGTCACAACCCAACCCTGCCACGACTCTGAGCAGCCACACACACACACACACAGAAAGGTGCTTAAGCGTTTGCATGAGTGTGTGTGTGTGTCAGCGAACGGGAGCCAGTTCTGAGCCATGTGTGTCATTTTCCACGAGAAGCTCAGGCAGGCTGAGGCTAAAGCCAGACAAGTTCCTAGAGGCAGAGAGGATCAAGGCACAGCGAGCGTTGCTCAGATCTATGTGCTTACAGTGTATACAACTGTGTGTCGACTCTGTCTCCCTGTCTGGCTTGCGTGTGTGTTCTCATACATCGACATGAAGACACGCCGTCTCTGTTTGCTGCAAAAAGCCAGTCATTTTTACTTGAGTCTTACAAAGTTCTTTGTCTCCGCGCATTCATGAGCCACTGAAGCTGCCGAGCGAACGCGTCTCCTAATGGTGCCGCTCAAGGGTATCTCAGCCAGCACCACACCGGATTTGTACACTGCTACATGTATTTACTGTATTCTGTGCCAGGATATTTTGGTAAATCAGTACATGATGTTAGAATGAAGTCTTATAAACCTACCAGATAAATGACATAAACTTATCATTACTAAGGCAACAATAACAGTGCTTTGAGCATAAATGAAGCAGGCCACTGTTTAGAATGTGTCTGTCAATTAAGTCTCTTTTCTTGCAACATACATCGGCGTATATGAGTCATTTTTTAAAGCTGCTCTCCAGCACCGTATTAATGTGGGAAATTAGCTCTGTCCTCGGATACAATCTTAGAATAGTTTTATAATTTAATATTGAATTATTGAATCTTTAGTTGATGCAGAATGCTGTGGCATGTGTCCTGACAGGGAACCAGGATCAGAAGTTATATTTCTCTCATTTTGGCTTCTTGGCATTGGCTACCTATGAAATCAAGAACAGAATTGAAATGCTTGTATCCTATCATTTAAATCCTGTGTAAAAAAAATTACAGTCTAGACCTGCTCTGTATTGAAAAGTGTCATGAGATAACTTCTATTATGAATTTATGCTATATACATAAAATTGGCCAACCTCCCCACCATGCCTGTAAAACTACGATGGTCCCCACTAGAGATGTAACGATACATTGTGACACGATTAAAAAATCGGTACAAACGCATGACGACTCGCATTGGTTGACAGAAAAAATGAATCGCGATTCTTGGCGAATGCGAGAGAAGTAGGATATGTTCTTTTTTGTCTTTTTTTTTTAAATTAGAAATAGGTTACGTTATCTTAAATAAAGTCACTGGTTGGTGATTCATTTGTTCAACGTCAGGCGTCAAGTCACGTGACTCACGTCACTACGTAGGTACGGAGCACAGAGCGAGGGAAGACATGGCGGCGGTAGAAAATAGCTTTAAAATAGAGGACGCACCGAGCAGTTTGAAATCACCTGTGTGGCGGCATTTTGGATTCCTTATATACACAAATACAACCGTGAGAAACGGACAGACAAAACCAAAACAGCATGTAAATATTGCAAGAGACTGCAACATAAAGCGGCAACACGGGCAACATGCAGCGGCAACACGAGCAACATGCAGCAGCATATCAGCTGCCACCACAGTAAGAAGCAAAGTAACGTTACACCACCTCGTGAGCGAAAACTGCTCATCACACCAGTTAACAGCAATTTACTGTGAGACTGTTTCTAAAGAAAGCAGATACTTGTCATGTGTTTTGTTGTTTAAGATGTAAGTTGCACTTTTTTGCACAGAACACAAACTGTTTGAGAGTTTCTGTAAAGAAAGATTTTTTTCCTACAAATAAAAAGATAATTTTATTTGGTCATAATTTGTCTGTAGCTCATTTTGATTAAAAAAAATCGTATCGTGAACAAAAAATCGTGACTCGAATCGAGTCGTGACTTGAGTGTATCGTTACATCCCTAGTCCCCACTAAACAATTATTTTAACCTTTTATTTGAATTGTTTTACCTTGATTGTACATTGGAAGCTCTACTAAATCATGTTGCTAAAAAATATTCTAACATGTTCTTTTTGTTGCACAAATGGTTATATGTTGTAAGAAAAGAAAATCTAAACAATGTTGGAACAATTTTTGAGCATTTTGGAGCAAATTTGACTCTGCTGTCTGATGAATAGGATTTTCACCCACCGGCAAGTTGTATACATGTTTCATTTGTGATTTATTGTATGTGTTTGTTTGGTGCAGGTAGATGTGAGTGCACCTTCATCTGTATTGCTTGCATGTTCCTTTTTATTATTAATACATCCTACATTGATAATCATATGTGACCATATTTAATGTTACATAGCTCCCTCTGGTATGGAGATATTACAACTGGCCAAGTCATCTATCATACTCTCTGTGTTCTCCCCTGCCCCCACACATACATTCAGACCCAGACCAGATCGTACTGGTCAGCACTCACTGCTGCAGCGCATCGTTTAATTATAAACATATCATGGAACCATCTTTCTGTCACATTCACATACACACATGTTCGTCAAGGAAAGGTCTTCAACAAAAGGAGCTTGCAAATATGTCCACTACTTGAAGTATGTTTCTACAGTATTCCCATGTATAAGACAGAATGTATTGGAGTTACTGAGTTATGAATGTGTTCTTTTCCACTGTAAGAACAGATTGCTAAGAACTGCAGTTATCACTGTTTTGTTTCAGCTCAGGGAGCATGAGCTCAGCAGGAGCACAGACCCAACATATCATAGTGAAGTTCTATTGGTGTGCTTGCTTGTTTTTATCTCACGTTTGTCCTAAAGAATCCAATTGTGTCTTCCAGAGCAGAGAGTTTTTTTATATAAGAGACCCAACATGTATTTACCTAACAACTCAATATCCAGCTCCCATGGTAGAAATCTCTTTGTCACACTCAAACAAAGACCCAATTTACAGTACATCTGCTGTTAACATCTATCAATATTCATCTCGATAGGAAATAAGATATATATGATTTAAATGCAACCAAAAACCATTGAAATTGCAAACACATCTGGAGATGATTTGGGTGGCATCGGATTCCATTCCATCCAGTTCTGTAACCTCACGCTGTGTTTTTTTCAGTAAAGGAATATAAGGTTACAGAATCTCAAGATCTGCTATGGTGTGCTAGTCATAGACGTCATGATGGACAAAGCCAAGCTACCACTCTCTGCTAAAAAGCTTCTCCACAGGCTCTGATTTCCACAACATCTTACAGCGTCAGTTATGTTTCTGTCTTCATGTGGCACATCACCTGCATCTCGCATGTTGTAGCAATTCTTCGAGAGTATTTCACATTGCATTCCTTGACCTGAAAGCACATGTTGGTTGAGTCCACTAGCTCACACAAACCCAGGCCAATAGTGTTTTTATGTACTGCTGTTTTATGTAACCCAGATCCATTGAAGTAAAACCATTATCTCCACCAAGGAGGTTATTTTTGCCGACACTTGTTTGTCTGTCTGACAGAGGATTTCTTGATCATCGTGAAACTTGGTGGAAGGATGTAGCATGGGCCAAGGAAGAAAGCATTATGTTTGGAGTAGATCTGGATGAAGGGGTGAACACACAAATTAATGTTTCACTTTCGTGAACATTAAATAGATGTGCCAGTCTTAACACTGGTGTCTTACTTACTCTTACTCTTACTTCCTTGTGCAAACCTGTCGTAATTAAATGTCAGTGTTGTGTCGTTATAAAAATCATTTTCAGTCAGTGCTCTCTAAGAGCTGTTCTTGTTATTCCATAAGATGGCGAATAAGTTTCATAAAATGAGCTCAGAATGTGGTTTAGACTTTCTTTTCAGAAGTTAAACTGAGTAATATGAAGACATCCTCTCATACCAACTCCGCTCTACTGGGTCGTATTCATAAAAATTACTAAAAACTGCAGTGTCCAGCAGGATGATGTATAGTGCAAAAAAAAAGGAGATAGCTTCTACTTTACAGTGTAAGCGCCTGCAGTGAAGGGAGAGAGAGAGAGGAGAGGAAAGAGAGAACAGTGGGGTGCGGATGGAAGGAAGAAATATCTTTTTTGAACTTTTTTGAGAACTTAGTTTGAAAACTGACAGACTGTTGAGGACAGGGATGGAGACAAGGTGGAAAGGTAACTGGTTGTTGTCACATGTTCCAACTGGGGAGATGCCAGCCACTGTTTGACGCTGGGAAGCGAGAGGTTCAGCGCTTTGCTTAAACGCATTAGTTATGAAGGGAAGAGCATTATTCATTGAGTCTTTGTTAGAGGATCCAAATGTCAAGCTTCTGGTTCAAACTGTCTAATCTGTAGTCTGCCACCACACTACAAAGTTAGACAAGAGAGAAAAGGAAAACCTGAGAGACACAACTAGACACACAGACGGAGCTTCACCACTAGCAGGATTACAGCGGATGGCATCACAGAGCCCTTTCCTCTCCCATCAGCCTCCTGTGCTGCACAGAGGAAAGAGTTGATTTAAATCCTACATCACCTTCCATTGTCTACTCCATCACTAACACTTAAGATTGGATCCACATTCCCTGTTCCCCCCTGCCCTGCCCCACCTTCTGTCTGCTGCATGTCCTCTTACCCAGCAATGATGAGCCTGTTTCCAGTGCTCCACGCTGATGCATTGAGTCACAAAGACATGCACACACTGTGGAAACGTGACAATACAGGACAAATTAGACAGTAGATGTAGTGGATGTGGACACAAATGCATCAGAAGCACTTTGCAATCATAAAATCCTATTTACAGAATGGAGTGTGCATGTGTATGAGAAAGAAGTGGACAAAACACCAGAAACACCATAAGCATTTTGGAAGATGTATGTCCGTTGTGTTATTTATCATGTCAAACATTCCTGACACTTCAGGAATTCAATGTTTAATTTGTCAAGAAAATAGTCAAATTAATTTATACAGCCCAAAATCACTAACATGTAAAGGGTTTACAAACCGGACAACACAACGTTTTAGATAGTCAATCCAGATGAAGCCTGTGTAACTATTTAAGAGGCTAAATGATCACTTTGTGTTTTATGATTACAATTACTACAACAGATATTTGTTTCAAACAAAGAGCTGCAATTTACATAGCATGTCTTTTTTTTTTATTTATTTGACCAGTGACAATAATTACCAAAACGAGTGCGCAACAACTAATTATCAAGAGTCACATTTTGGATTTAACAACATAATAATCAGCTTTGCAAGACGAAGGTGACGTACTTTGTGAATATTTTCTCTGTCATTACCCAGAGACAAACTCTCACTCTGGAAAACACCAACAATTTACACAAAACCTTCAGCTGATTCATGTTGATCAAATGAAATAAAAATCAAAATAACTCGACCCCATAACCTGTTTAGGCTGCACAGTGTTGTGAATACTTACTCTCTGGTATGACAGTTGAAGCAGGACTGTTGTTCTCTGTTTTTGGGAAAAGGTGAACTACATGTAATTAAACTAGTAATTTAATGAGATTGTGCAGTAGCTTGCATCAACATTCATATCTGCAAAGTGATTCAAGTAGTTAAATAACTTTTTTTTTGCCATATCCCTTTGTTAACTACTGAAGTATAAGTAATCCTGAGTCATAAAAGAAAAGTAATATATTTTTGTTTATTGTAAGTGAATAGAAATTGAGCAGGGTACCCTTATTGTTTTATCCTGACCACTGTAAAGGCGTGACCAGGCAATGCATTCATCAGGCAGACAGTATAGACTTGACCTTTGTGTAGTGCATGTGCAAAAGGGAGAGTGGGCGGCCATGCAACTGCGTCATCATAGATACACCTTACAAATCTCAGCCTAAGGGAGAATCACCATGGCAAATACATGAAACATTATATCCCCTCATATCACATCAACACTGACCATTTTGACATAGTAGTTTCAACTGTTTTGCCTAGGCAGCCTTTTAGTGATTTCTCCCTTTGAGAGAGTTTTGCTGTGGGTCATCTTCTTCTTCATTGTGAAGTATTTGGTAGTTTTCAAAGTAGCCTCCACAACAATGGGTGTTCTTCAGTGCTGAGGCATGATGTTACAACAGAGTACTCCTTCTCCTTAATCCAGAACACACAGACACACTTCTCTTTGACAAAGGCCGTTTGTCAAAGTGGCGTTAGTGGCGGTCAGTAAAATACACATTCATTTCATTATTCTCAGAAGAATGAAACATGCTTAGAACTCTCTTCCCACTTTTCACTGCTTTTTATCCGTTTATCAGACAGTGACCTTCAACAAAACCACTTAGCTTAACTGTTAGTTATGTTTCACGTTGCAATTCAGTCGAGTAAAGACATGAGTAAACAGCTTGGTGCACAGAGCCTGATAGTAATAGTGCAAATTGTGACAAAGATTCCCACCACATACTATCTGAGCAGTAGTGTCAAACCTAAAGCAAAAGATGAAATGAAACGAACGAATGAGGTAAAGCTGTTATTTATGGCCATTTGGAAGCCAGCTGTATCAAAGGCCAGTGTACAGACACATATAACCTGCATGAGGAGCACAAAAGCTGGAGCCCAGAGCACCATGAACACCAGCGTGAGTTATACATCCAGATGGGTTTACATTTGGAGAAAGACTAATGTTTCCTTCCACCAGACCCAAAGTGTCTGTGTCGAGCGATTAAACACACATGCTGGTGGGTCTGTACTGTAACAGGCAGCCATCATTCAGTAGTTTGCCCTGACAACTGTTCTGCAGTGTCAGCTGTTTGAGTTGATCCAGATGATGGTTGTTTAAGTTAATAATACCTCAGTGAACACATACTTTAAACTGTTAACTATTAATTTCATATGTTCCACTGCCACCAATCATTTTCCCAAGCATGCAGTGGCATAAATTTAGATTTATGATTGATTTCCTTGCTTCCAGGCAGTCGTTAGCTTTCGATCATGTCAGTGCAAGACAATAAGAGACTTGAAACTAGTATGAAAAGATGATTTTGTAATATGTTTTTCTAAAGCTGTCTTCATTTTGTTGCTGTAAGACCTCACACCATCCTTTTCTGGTTAGCTCTCACTCTCACTCGCAACACAGTGTGTCCAGCTTTGGGTCCATCTAATGAGCTCATAAGGAGTCCCGCTGCAGGTCACATCCATTTAGATCTTTAGCTGGAGGATCAGTAGACCTCATGCAAGAACCACTTGTATGAACAGATTTATTCTTAAGTGGACACATGATTTAAGAGAACTTGCTGCAAATGACCACGTTTCAGTGTATATAGGATTTTCTCTTAGGCAAGAACAAATTTCCCAGGACTTTTGTATGAGTCATGTACACATAGTTTCCCTACAGCTCACTTTGACAGCGCCTGGCCTAGAATGTTTAGATTTTATGACTTTATGGGAATACTTTGGCATGGGAACTTTAGTAGTTTGTAGGAAAATGTTCTCAAACAAAGGATGTTCAGCAGTTACACCCAACTGTGTAACACCGCCTGCTGTATAATATTCTCCTGTCCATCTCCGTAACTGTCACGTTACACTGACAGCTTCCCATCTGAGTCATGGTCCCATTTGCTTTTGGAAACCTAAGATCACCAGCATCATCACATTTAGCTTCACACTGAGGTTCTTCTATTTGGTCTTTAGTAACATTTTTGTGAATGAAAGTTATCTACCAATGTGCAAGTGCTCATGAACAGTGGCCACATTTAAACAAGCAATCCATGAGATGTTTGCACAATTAAGAGAGTCTGTTGAATCTTACTCAGAACCTAACAACAGAACCTATCTTACTCGGACTCTAACAAGCAAACAAACGTTCAATAAGAACACTGCATCAGTTCCAAACAACAGATTCTCAGCAAAACTCAGTGTCATCCTTTTTCTGCATTTGTTTTTCACTATTAGAGGTTTGTTTGGTGCTATTTAACTTTTAACTTTAACTTTAATTGTAACCACTAATTTTGGTTTTCTGACTTGAGAACTGGCTCCACCTACTGCTTATCTTGATGAACCAACTCTGAATATTCGCATAACAGTATTTCTTTTTATTCACGTTTTCTTTTATTTATTAAATTTGGGTTCAAATTTACAGTACATCTGGATGAAGGGAAGTCACCAAACAACAAGTTTTAAACATTGCTTTGTATATTTGTACAGGCTTCAGTAAACTTAACTGAACTTATTCAACTAAAAGCTGCTGCGTCTGTGTTTCTCTATCCTGTACGGTACATGTGTGCCTTCACCAAACCACAAAACAGGCAGCGTTGCCAGATATTCCCTTCCCAGCATTCTCCACTGCAGCCAGGCAAGGTTTTTCACACTGCTCCCACCTCATTCTAAGAGCGGTGGTCTTTCTCAATGCCGGGTCATTATGGTAACATCCTTTTATCATTTGCATATAGACAGTCTCCACAAATACCTGTAGTCACAACAGCACGCTCTCCTCAATTTGCTACTATATTGGGAGTACACACACACACATGCACTGGCAAGACTGTGATTTGTTTGTGACCTCCAAAACTTCTTCTGTTTTCCCTACTTCTGTCTCATAAAAATGAGTCCGATCACACACAGATACAGCAAAACAAGTGTCCAAACACACACACACACACACACACACACACATATCACACACACACACACACACACACTTGTGTTGTGTCCACACAGACCCCAGACAAGGTGAATGAGAATTACCCACAGGACCTTGCCAGAAACCTTCAAGTTGACACCAATGCCCTATGCAGCTTCAGTAGGTGTGTGTTTGTGCGGACCTACGTGTGTGTGTGTGTGTGAGAGAGAGAGAGAGAGAGAAAGAGTGTGTGATGAACGTGCATCCTTTGAAATGTAATAGTGCATTTCAAAATCTGCTACACAAAGCACATTCTAAAACGATGGCTTGTCCATTTAAGCAAACATTGGACTGGGTGCCTACAGGTCAGGAGAGCTTTTTAAAATACATCACCTCTCTCTCTCTCTCTCTCTCTCTCTCACTCTCTCTCTCTCTCCCAGGACAATGCTGGGGGCATCTGAAGGTTGACCCACGTCTGCCCTCGCTCCCTCCATCCTCCGCACTGTCCACCTTTGGAACAGCGGGGTAGGGTCACCATCCTTTTTCTGTTTCATCCAAAGATATTAGCTGTTTGAAAATGATAAATGTGACACTGGGAGAGAATCTGTTTAGGCTTTTATAATCAGAGGAAAATGCTCACCCACCGTCACCCCCACCCTCACCCCCCACACACCCAAACCTTCCACCAAACTTGTTCCAGGCTTGATGACCTTCCAGCAGGTAAAAACAAATTAAACACACAATGCTGTCTTTGAGTCCGATCTGCAATCTGAGGTTGTCTCAAGGACAAGCTGGCTTCAGGCTGCTGTATACACACACACACACACACAGAGACACACACAGATACGCACACATGCACTCTGACAGAGCCTCCAAACCACGCAGTGATGCCCCACAAAGATTCTTTTTTAAGAACTACAGCTGGGTTTCATCCATTTTCTTTCTCTGACTAGTAAAAGGAAATTGTTGGAAATGGCAGCAGTATCAATAATGAGTTATGAATAAAGTAATCAGGTAACAAGGTAAATAAATCAAGCCTGCTTCAAGTGGACAAATTGTAATGAATTATAATGAAAGCTTCTAAACCTAAACTGAAAAACAGGTCATCTGTCACAAAGCACACATGAGTATTTTAAGTTAATCAAAAGGTATCCTGCAGTGTGACAAAGATTCAGCTTCATTCAAATGTCCTTTGACACATGTGAGCAACAGCCAGGGGACAAACAGTCTTGCTTGTTTCAGTTCACTTGTAAAATGTAGTCAATGTCATCCAATACTGTAATATGACTTTAACAAAGTACAATATTCACAAGCTATTTTTTTTTTGTCCATTACCCAGGAGCAGGTGTATCTTCATGGTCGCACAGCTGTCTTTTGTACAGTGTTTGCACGGGACAAAACCAACATTTAAAAGCTGGTTAAACAACATGGCTACGACACAGGTGTGTCTCGGACTGGTCACAGTGAAAGGGCATCGTGAAAAGTGCAGTTTGATCTTGAAAAAAGACGTTAATTAGCCTCTGTCCTGTGGTTATTTCTCATAGGACTCCAAATACCAATTCTTTTCCCAAGAGGGCAAAATCATGACCCACCTTACTCTGCCTCTGATTGGCTTGCCCTAAAATATTTGAACAAAGACATTGGTTAGTACTAGCCAATCAGAAGCAGAGCAGGGCAGGTCATGACTTTGGGCAAAAGAAACATGTCGCATGTTTGTTGAGTGTAAGAAGAGCAGAGCAAAAAATATTAGATTGGATTTTCCCAGAGTGAATGGCGTTGTGAAAGTCTCACTGTGGATCAGTCCGTGGAATACGTCACACTAATCTATTTTGGCTGTAATTCCATTATTATATACCACCACTGAAGAATATCCTACAAACTCAATAACACCCTATACTACATTTCCAATTTCTGATGTAGCAACAACCTACACTAAGGAAAGTGATTTATTTTCCTCAATTTTGCAGTTGGAAACTAAAAACTGTGTTTTTGTTTGTTTGTTTGTTTGTTTGTTTGTTTGTTTGTTTGTGGTTTTTATCTGTGACATAAACAAAGCATGCATTGATCTGACAGATGGATGCATGAGGCACCTTCTTAATTCATCAGGCTAAAGCACATGCCGTTGCATTGTGGGACCAACGATTATTTTAATTGTCATAAATATGACGAGAAATGACGAAGTTCAGGGGACTCGTTGACTGTTACCTAGGAAAAACAATGTTGATTCCGCTTTGGATTACACAAAAAATCCCATATCCAAAAATCTTATGCGTCACAGCAGGATTGTGCACACACACACACACACACACACACACACACTCAGAAAGGAAAAAGCAAACAGTTGTTTGAAGATAAATAGCATTAAGAGCTGGAAATACACACAGTCTGTGTACCTGTTTGCCGTGTTCGCCCGCTGTTGCCAACAAGCCTGTTATTTGTTCTTTTTATTCCCTGCTCTTACTTCATCTGGAAAACTACACTTCAGATCAAAAAGACAAAAGAACCAACAAGCAGCTTTCAGATATTTACATGTGTTGCTGCGTGGGGAAAGGGGTGCGTTAACGGTGAAACTGTGAAATCATGGTACACAGTCATGTAGCGTACATGTACATCACTCACACGCATGAACATGTAAACATGTGTCTGTGCGAGGTAATAATTTATTTTTTGTCACCTGGGGGTTGTTAACACAAGCTGTAAAGCATCTGTGCCCATGTAGATCTGTTTTTGGTCTCAGACAACTTTTCATAAATATCTGGCTCCTTAGCTGTTAATGCTCCACTGCTGTTTGGAAGGGGTCAGAGGTCATTGTTGAGGAGTCAGTGGATGGACAGAGAAAGCTCAAGAAGAAAATTCATATGTGAGATAGCAGACCATCCCTGAACAGACACAGTTTACAATTCATCCGCATTATCATCGTGGTGTGTGAAAGGGGTCACTTATGATGACCTGATGAGTGCCTTCAGCGTTCATTTAGTCTGGTCTGTTGTCCAGAGTCTTCGATGTTCGATGAGGTGACCCCATAGCTGTCCATGGTGGATCCTCAGATGTGGCAAGTGCTGGACTCCGTGTGACTTGAAGACTCTTATAAATTCAAATAAGCCACTGGAATGCTGAATTAGCAGTTTTTATTCTGGTCTGGATGTGAAGGGCATCACCTGTGAGCTTTTCAGTTCTAATAATGGTAACAAGAAACTTTATTAACAGTGGACTTGCATAGATAAAGTGCAAAATAAAAAATCATTTAGCAACCAATAATAGTAATACAGGCTGCTGTGATCAAATCAGGATATTCTTTTAGATATAAGGAGGTTTTAAGAGATTGAAAGAAGGCACTGAGTCCATTTCAGTTGCTTGTATGTTTCCCAAAATGACTGACTTGTGTCCCCATAGAATGCATTCATTTACTTGTGACTCTTCAAATAGGTTTTATTTATTTTATAAAGCATTAACCTACAAGTAATTTGCCTTGTTTTAGATTTAAACCTCAAAGAAATTTTGTTTAAACAAACATAATTTCATCTAGCAGAATATGTTTTCTAATTCCATCATAAGAAAATAATCATCTCATGATTTACCTTCACCAAATTTATTTGATCATGGTTACTTTTTGCCGGTCCATACAGCAGACCCAACCCTTAAAAAATGTATTTTTTGTGTAAATGTAGAATCCAAAATCCTCCTCAGGTCGTTAAATATCGTATACATACATGCAAACAGGGTAAAATACCTGTTTTATCAAGCCATAACTCAGTTTGTTTCCCGTCCTGTTCCTATATGCAACGGTATTAGTGCGGAGGAGGAGGAGGAGGAGGGGGGGTGTCTCCCTGTAATATTAAGCATCACACTGAGGGTTGGAAAGATGATTCCTCATGAAAAGCCACAAAAGAAGAGGTGGGAGTGTGTTTCTGTTTTCCACCCCAACCACCCACCTTCCACCCGCCTCCCACCCCAAGCAAAGACAAAGCGTGTAATAATTACAAGGCCGAGACACAATGTGGTCTCGGTTGTGGCGCGGGGAGAGCTGAGCTGTAGCTATCATACTGGCAGATAAATTCAACGCACAATTATTCATCCGGGGACTATGGCATGTAGATTAATGAGTTTGATAACCCGGAGCTTTGCACTGAGCTCCAGCCCAGCATCGTCATCATCCTCGCCTCACTTTCTCTTTCTTTCTGTCTCTAGCTTGCTACCGCTGATATGGAACAGAATGGAGAGGTGGTCATGAGTAGGTGGATGTGTTTACAAGGACAAATGAGGGAAGTCCTTCAAAGTGAGGACATTTGGTTGGTCCTCACTTCTGCAAGTTCGGTTGGTACCTAACTTATTATTACGCATATCATTCTGTCCTGACCTGATGTGTGCTTTATCAAAGTTATTTTGTGATTTGTGAGTCTCATTTTCGTGTACTCTTTTTTACCTTGAGCTGCCTTCTCTATTTGTTTTTCCGGTTGATGAATATCTACATTTCCCAAAATCTCATTCAGCAACAACTGCAGAGGCAAAAATTCACGAAATTAGGTCATACCTAAAGTCACTCTGTACAAATCAGGTACAGAACTGAGATGAAAGATCAGCAGATGCTAAGTATAGAGAACAATTTTTCAAAGTGAGCTGTGGAACTTCTGCAACTTCACTGTGTGTAAAAGCCAATACACTGTATAACAATTCAGCAAATGGACAAAACAAAGTGTCTTTGCGGTGTTCGCTAACTTTAGTCACCATAAACTAGTCAATGTGGTCAAACCAGACCACATAAAGACAGCAACAAAATCACTGAGTGCTTTATTTGTAAGAGAGAGAATATGTTTTTCTTCTTTGTAAAGTTGGTGTAAACTTCTTTTATTAGACGAACGGTATATCTCTGCTATGTTAGTTAATGTTCTCACTTACTTAGCCGACCAGGCTGGTAACTTCATGAAATAAAAGGCTGAAAGACAGACACCACGCTGGGCTCTGAGGAGGGCTAAATGATGCCTGGGTGCTAAAACAAGCCACCTATAAAGCAAAGCAGCCACACTGCTTCTACGTAACTTGAGGCCTTTATATAATTTAAACAGGTGAGTTAAGTAGAAATTCACAGTTATCATAAACGAGGGAATTAACTATAGAGACCAAAACTGTTCTTTGTACCAGGCTGTAAACTTGTTTAACGTGTTTTAACATGGGGGCTTATGGAGGTTGACTCCTTTTGTAGCCAGCCTCTAGTGGCTGTTTGAGGAACTGCACTTAGCACTTCCCCACTGGCTTCTCTTCACAGCCACAGAGGTTGCTGCTTGGATGCTACATAATAACATCTATATTAAGATTTATGTATTTTTCCTGATGTTTTGTGAATTACCAGGCTGTGTTTTTCTTTTTGTGAGTGTGCATTACTTTTTTGCTCTGTACATGTTAGAGTTCAAGTGTGTGACCATTAGTTTGTGTGCTGTTTGGATTGGAGTGTACATGTGTGTTTACGTGTTAGCTGGTATTTATGGGTGTGTGTGTGTGTGTGTGTGTGTGTGTGTGTGTGTGCAAGTGTGCGTCTACATGTTAATGTGTGTGGGGATTGCGGGAGCATGCTGGTGTTGAAGGGTTTCTGTCCCAGGATGGCCATAATGGATGGAGAGAGAAACTTCCCAGATGGCAGACAGAGGAGGGGACGACCTACACAACAACCAACAACAGGAGAAAAACAAGATAGATACACATGAGGGAGGTGTGTGTAATGTGTGTGTGTGTGTGTGTGTGTGTGTGTGTGTGTGTGTGTGTGTGTGTGTGTGTGTGTGTGGAGGGGGGTTACCAGCTTCAGAAGCCAACAGTAGTTTTTTGGTTGATGGATGAACACCAAGTCTGTTTAAACCTCCTCCAGCCTCAAATACAGAGCACGTCCACTGTAAGCAGCTAAATTTGAAAAATATGGCCTTCCATCCACAAGAAGCCAACTCATATTCCTTTTACACATTTAGCCCCTCCAAAACAAGTTTGCCTTTCGGTGAAACTCCCTAAAAAAATGCTGTGGTGTGGTGTGGACAGGTCAGTCTGTGATATACAGTATATTTCGGCTACAAATGTAGCTGCTTGTACAACACAAGTGTTGTCATTGGCCTGTATTCATGCTGATGTTGGCAGATGACTTCATGTTCATAAAATAGTAATTTCATTAATCTCTCAGTGCAACACTCCAGGAATCTGTGTTATTCTTGGTTTTTATCAACCGCAACCACATCACTGTTTTGTACTTTCTCAATGTCCGAGACAAGAAAGAGAAAGAAATCCTTGTGGAGAACAACTTCATTGACAAATTAAAGTTTGTGACATTGTATAGATTACATCCAGTTAGTTTCAGTTTCACGTTGCAATTATGTGAGCGCACTTAAGACATACCTACTATATTCTGTCATCAACTACTGAATGTAACTGCGTCTCCCTGGACACTCAAGTAAAGTTCTTGGACCAAATGTCAATTAAACATTTGGTTGGTCTCCCCATGGCTCCTTTTGTTTTGGTGTGTTAGTTTTCCTTTCTTCAATTGTGATGATAGCCTTGCACAGATTTCTCTAACTGCTCCGGAAGTCTAAACCATTCAAACCATCCAAAATTCTAATCATTTTTTACACCAGAAATGAACCCAACCATTGTTCAATCTGACCCAGACTGAACCACATCTTTGATCTGACTAAGGGTTGGGCTGTTTGGTTCCAACCAAGGTCTGAGGGAGGTTTCACACCTGTGATTTTGACTAGGATCAAACTGAGAAGTGGTAAAGTCAGAACCAAATGAGGGAGGTGTGAAAGGGCAGGTGATCACAGACAGAAGGAAGTGAGTGAATGAAAGACTGGGGAGCCAAATCCTCTTCACCCAAATGCCCCTCCAGTGACCTTGAATCCTGAGGCGACAAAATTCTAATCGCTGACACACCTAAACCCTTTCTCACAAAAATATGTTTTGAATGTATTTCTGTACCATGCTGTGGAGAAATGAAGATAATTTTATTAAAAGCGGGAGGAGGTCAAGTTAAAAACTACTCCGGTGCTAATGGATTAGAAGGATTCTTTCTTTCTGACAACTGCATTTATACCAAAGAGACACCGGCAAACACACATGAATCAGTATGCATGTACACACACATATGCAGCCACCCTCTAACACACACCTCCTGTCAAACACACACACCATTTAAAGCAGTAAAGTGCAGTCTCATCGGAGTGGCAGGCAGACATCCTGAATAAAATGGAGTGGCATTAATATTAATACCAGTAAAGTGCCTTTATAATCAGACAGTGGCCTGTCAGCTGGCCAAGTGGGGCTGCTCGCATGTTACATACACATACAATCAAGTGAGAGACGCACGCATATATCCACACATATAACATGCAAACAAATACACTCAAACAAATAAACGCACTTTAACCTACACACACTGTATGATTTGAACACACAGGTACATACACACAAACAATGTCATCCAGTGGATCACGGGTCATTGGTGGATTTCTGCAACTTTACTTTCTCAGGTAAGAGACACGCTTTTACTAGAATGTGATTTTTACATGGCGTTCTCTTCACACACCTTCCACCGTGCTATCATTCAAGGATTTTCAAGGATTGCACAAGTATACATGTATACAAAAAGTGAACTCACTACACACTGTCAGCACAAGATGTAAGAAACAGAACAATAAGCAGCATCTTTATATAACTGCTACAGGCTGCATTAGTGGTGTTAAATTACAGGAACATCATGAACAACATGATTAGACACTCAAAGAATGATTTCAAATGCATAAATTATAATAAGTCAAAATACAGGCATGAAGATGCAAATCAACACACGTCAGAAAATAATTTAAAACACAGATAAAAAAATAAATAAGAGAAAGGCGCACAAAGCATACAATAAAGGGTTGGTCAGTACCCGGTCTAGGTGTTTTGCCATAATCTCATGTAATCCAATTTTAGGCTCTCACAGGAGGAGTAAAATAAGCATCTTAAAGCAGGATTCTTATGAAAGGAAATGTCAAAACTGAAGTCCATCACTCTAAGGAAAACATAAAAAAAATCAAGATTTCCAAGGTAAATACTGAATCAGCCTAATAAAACATTACCTCATCACAAAAGTGTCTGAAACAACTTGTAGTCCATCATAACTTTTTAATGTTCTCTATTTATTCTTATTTGTTTCCCCAAGTCATATTTTAGCATTAGTACTGGATGTGACAGGAAACTGGGCGAGTGCCACGTAAGGCAACAGTTTGAGTAGTAGTCTGTCTGAAAGCCAGGTAGACTCATTGATTTAGGCTCTGTTTGTTGATTCAATAGATTTGGTTCATGAAAGTGACTTTAGCAGAAATGTTATTAATTGGAAGTGAGACAAAGTGCAAAACTTAGGACCCATAAATTTAGATTAAGAATTAATTATAAAATAGATACCAGACAAAACTGAAAGTCTTGTCAGGCTGTTTCCCTGCAGATGTGGTCACTGAAACCTCCCAAGGCTCCTGGAATGGTACAGTATGTGTGAAAATGTAATATGTGCTCCTGATATGTTGTAAAAAAGAGAACCCTCTGACACAAGTGAGCCACGGACAAAGCAACAACACATGCATTCCTTCTTGTCTTCAAATCTGTGAGTTGATATGCCTGAATCACAGCATATTCACCACGCGCACACCTCCCACAGTACAGGGAACAGGCCTGGCTCTGAGGTTGTAAATAAAATGCTGGCTGATGTTTCCAAAGAAGCTCCAAAGGGAGACGGGGAGCTCCAAAGCTGGTCGTGTCCATAAAACAGTGAAATAGAGTGAGAGGTGATGGCAGCAGCTATGAGACAGGACGCTCTGAGCATTTCCAGATGGACCTCACCACCACCAGACTAGAACACCCACCACACTGTGGAGAGCAGGAGGACGGGACGCTTTAAAGGTATTCGCTCCTAATAGAAGATGTTTTGTTTGCTATCTGTGAAATTAGAACTATTGCCATGGCAACATTTTGTGGCCAAAACATGAAATGGTAGAAATGGATTTGATGCAAGTTGTTTTAAAAAGCCGGCGTGAAGACAAAACAGACCAGAACTGAAAGGCAACAATCAATCATTTTTACCTTCGTCCAGATCAAACAGACCAAACTACAGGTGTGAAAACAACTTTGTATGACTAAACTTTCCAAACTATAGAGGTGGTAGATTAGAAAACACATTATATTTACTTATAGCCAATCCTAGCATGGCTCTATGGATGGTAATGTCCACCACTTTGGTCCAGACTTTAAAATCTGGACAACTAAGGGACCAAACAGCATGATGCACATGGTGAACATTATGCCATTAGATTTTCTGTAGACTTTTAGTCTTATTTGTTATCAAGTATCATCTTGGAGGGCACTGAAAAATTGTCCGGTGTTGTCACATTGTTGTTGTCACTGTTGAGTGTTTCGTAAAATAAAAATAGGGTGTTTGTCTAAAAAGGTTTGTTGTTGGATTAAGACAATGCTACAACCTCGTAACTTGTCATTTTTCTGAAATATTGCTAAATCCTATGTATGCTTGAAATGAAGTGCTTGTCAAACAGCGTCTTCCATCAACAGCATCAGTCCTGTCTTGCAGCCTTCTTTGGCTCTTTCCAGCCAAACAAGCCGACATGTGTCTTTGATATGCTGCCATCCTGTTAGGTAGAAAACCTTACAAACCAACATCATACAGGTCGATATAGGCAAGAGCTATCGGTTTTGTTTCAGCCATTAAAATCAGCATTGATGTTCACCTTATTATTAAAATGGTGTTTCCTGCTCTTCTCCTCTGTTCTCCTCTCGTGTTGCTCTCAAGACTGCCCTCCTTTGTACGCTAGGTAGGACAGACACCGCTGTGTATTTCAACATTAAATTTAATCATTTAATTTGATATCGTTCCTTATGTTTGGATTTGGCCGTGAACATGCAGACGTATAATGTGAAACGTGCTCTATCTCTTATCATTTTAAGAATATAGCTTAAGCGGTGAAGTCAACTGGTAGATACAAAGGATGTAAGTGTCCTACTTTAAATGAAAGGCAAAGACAAAGGAAAAGAGGAGGGAGGGAGGGAGAGCACAGGAGAAAGAGGAAGTGAGAAGGAGAGTATGTATGGCTGTGTTACTGAGAAAATGTCATTTCCACTATGGTACCATGTGAGCGAGACACTCTTGTCACTCTCTGTCTTTCCGTTACAAGAAGCAGATCACACTTAGACACACACACGCACACGCACACACACCTGAAGACTCATTCATACACTCATGAATAAGGTCTTAAAGAGCAGGTGAATGTCAGCTGTGATGTGTTTCTGCTAAATGTCTCCTCAGGAGGCTGTAAATATTCTATCAGCCTGCCTGTCATTGGCCAGAAGTGAGAAATCATAATGAAGCATGAAGAATAGATCATTCTCTATTCATGTGACAACATTAGCCTCTTTCAAAAGCAAACTCAAATATTTATCAGAATTGAAAAACCATTCAATATCATCAGAGGCCTATGTAAAAAAAATAAAGAGGAAGAAAAAAAAACACATGAAAAGATGGTTTCTAATAATAGTGCTCGGATTGGGTATGGTGGCAGCATTCTGGTTGGCTGGTTTTTATTGCTTGTTATTAGATCCTGGCAAAACAATTATTAATCTTATAATTTTTTTTCCTGCTTTTGTTGGTAACACAAAAGAATTAAAACAGTGCCCTTGGGCTGCTCAGCCCTACTGTAGTGATTAAAAACAGGAAATTGCGATGCATAAACTATTAGACAAAGCCGTAATCAGATCCATTAATTTCCTTCATTTCAAAGGGCTAACAGAATTTCTTAAAGTGATACAGGCTTTAAAATAGAGACGCATCCGGAAAATGTGCAAGAACCGCGCCGGTGCAGAAATGTATCTTTTAATCATATGTGATTTATATCAATACTGATGTAATGCAATGTGCAATATGGTCATAATTACTGATCTATCTATGACCTTGTCCTGATGACATGAGTGTCAACTCAGTTCAGGATGGCAATAATAAGGCTTATATACAGTTTAGTTAGGACACATTGCTTGTCATGTAAGTCTTAACATGTAGTACTTGTAGTGTTCTTTATGTAATCTGATATGTTGCTTTTATGATTTTATGACTTCTTTTTGATAGTTTCAGTTTTTGTTTCTAGAAAACTGAGAAAGATACACTGAAGTCATTTCTTTCAATGGCAGAAAAAGCACATCTGAATCACATGTGATATCAAACATTTTTCAATATACACAGTTAAAATGTTGTATCATATGGTTTTAACAGTAAAAGACAGTAATACCAGAAATATGTGTGTATCAGAAAATGTATGTGATGTGAAAACACCTTTTCAGCTCTGTGCTTTCGCAAATCCTGAGTGTAAAAAAAAATATTTCACAGATTAAACGGGCGTTTCACACGAGGAGCTGTGACTTCAAATGCCATAAAAAGACAACATGTTTTCAGTGTTATGTGTAAGAAAACTTTGATATGTGAACATCACGCAGACATTTTGATTTTTGGATGTGAACATCTGAAAATGACATGCAAAACATAAGAAGAGCCACATGTACTTCTGGATGCATCACACGTGCTCATTTCATGTGAATTATTACATGATTATTAATCTCACGTGAAATGCTGTTCGACTTGTCCATAGTGCATATGATATTTCAGATCTATTTTTTTTATTAGATGACACTTTTTTGTTTTGGCATAAAAGTGCTCCTAAAATAGTAATAGGCAGGATCTGTTGAAGCTTCCTGTGAAACATTTTAAACCTTGTTTTGTTTCTGACGTTCTGGCATTCTGTAATGATTGCAAGCACATTTTGATGAATACACTAACACGCACACTCACACTGAGGAGGAACCACAAACGAGTGAGAATGACAGACAGAAGGAAGCCCTTGAAAACCAGATGAAAAATTAGAACTAGGAATGACCACAATCAATTCTGAAACACTGCACAAAATTAATTAGGTTTCTGCATGGAGAGTGTGTGTGTGTGTGTGTGTGTGTGTGTGTCTGTACATGTGCATCATTTGTCTCTGTGCGTCACCACTGCCACTCCGCTGTTGAGAAGGCAGGAAGGGAGGGAGTGGTGGTGGTGGTGGTGGTGGTGGTTCAGCCCCCTCTCTCACCCCATCTCATCCCTCTTCAGCCCAAATGATTAACTACAAATTACTGATCTCACAACACAACAGTGTGTGTGTTTGTGAGTGAATGTGCGTATGAGAACCATGCATCAATATCAATAACTGTGGCAACCAATGACAAGTTACTCACACGTATTAGTCATACGCAGGGATGCAGACAGCTACAAACTTGTAGACTCAGAGCCACGGCACGAGCACATTTCTGACTGAAATCACTTCATGTCTGCGGAATGGGCCTGATAATTGTTGGGTTAAGGCACAGAGATAATGTAAATACACACATCTTTGTAACTGTAACGTAGAATTCAATTTGGGTGAAGTTACACGAACATGCACTTCTGCAAACTCTCCAGTGCTGACCTTAAGGAGAACAAAGAGCAGGGAGTTCAAAGAAGTGGAAGCGACTCATATTGGCCGCATAAGACGGGAGATTTTGGGACTTTTTTTTTAAATGATCTTGTTGGTTTGCATCTCGTACAGTCCAAACAAGGAGTCACATGCATGCATAAGAACCAGCCCTTTCCGACCAGAGAAAACGACCAAATAGATTTACGTTTATTGTTAGGTGGCAACCTCTAGAGGCCTGAGGAATTACAATGAGTGCAAAGGAGGAAGTCATGTGACCTAAAACGAAGTGTGGCAAAGTCCACGTATAGAAGAGTTTGGAGTGTACAAACACAGACTTTCATCCAGGAGAGCACTGTTTGTTTCCTGTACATGTAACATTAATGTTACTTACTAATTTTAACCCAAACTGTGAACTTTTCCCAAACTCTTTTGGTGCCTAAACCTAACCAAACTGTGATTGTTTAACAGAGTTACATGTTATGTGTCGACAAAGGCCCAGTACATAGACAGTCCGATACGCCTGGTACTCTCCAGCAGTCATATACAGTCGTCCCTCGCTAACGCGGTTCACTTTTCACAGACTCGCTGTTTTGCGGATTTTTTTAGTGTAATTTTGCATGCTTTTTTATGTATGAACGCGCATTGTGTTCTGCGTCCTAAATTGGCTAAGGGAGAACCGCACGTGTTCTGCGTCCTGATTAACTAAGGGAGTACTGTACAAAATGCGTGTAAAAAGGTGTATAAAAGTGTGTGGTTAGGGGGTTTACGGCCTTAAAACATGTATAATTATTGTAAAACTTACTTCGCGGATTTCGTTTATTGCGGGTTATTTTTAGAACGTATCCCCCACGATAAACGAGGAACCGCTGTATATCATTTTTGAAATCACTGACAGTCGACCTATTCAATCGTTTAGGTAGGTGTTGGCAAGAGCACCTAGGTGACATGACACACTCCTGCTGACAGTTCGTTATTCCTGCAGTCGATGGTTGTTGGTTGTGTAATGTCCCAAGAAATGTGTCAGTGAAGAAAAACACAAAGGTTCAAGATCAGCTTTGTGAACGCAGAAAGGAAATGCATTGATTATGTTTGTTGGGCTTCAAGGACGCACACAACACATTTGCGGTCTGTGTTTGTCTACAAGAAAACTTGCAGTAGTGTTATATTTATTTTACTTTGCAAAAGCTAGGTAGCTTTGTGACTGTCATTCAGCAAGGCAGCTACCTTAGCCTGCCAGACACAGTAGCTTGGCAACTAGCCCTGCAAGCGAAGCCACAAGCTCTACGTACTTTGCAAGCACCCTTTTGTTACCCATGCACACACACACACACACACACACACACACACACACACACACACACACACACACTAAACATACCAACATAAGGAGTCACTGACATGCTTTTCTCTCTTTTATTAAACAGATGTCTACACGTGTACGCGCAAACTATTCTCACACTCGCTCTTGTCTTGAACATGTACACACACACACACACACACACACACACACCATACGCACACAAAGGAGAAGGTAGTGTTCTGTGTCTTTCGTTCAGCTATTTTCGCTGTCAGTAAAGATATGCCACTTAAAGTAGTGAACCTTCTGAAGTCCTCATCAGAAGAGAAGTCCACGCTTTCATAGAGCTGAAACGCAATTAAATACGGAAAAAGATACTTTTATCAACACAGCATTTCAACACACACACACACACACACACACATCTGCAGCCTCCAGTCTCCTACCCTGTGAACTTCAATCCATCGCTGTAACTTGTGGACAAAAGGGACCAGAATTTCTTTGGAGTGTGTATGGACACACAAAAAAAAAACACACAAAAAAAAACGATGTCTCGACTTGTCAGGACGCGAGGGGCCAGACGGTTCCAGCGCTCAGGGGGCCTTTATGATCTGATATCTTTTTAATTAATGGTATCCCATTCAGCCACTTGAAGGAACAAAATAAAAAGGGAAAGAGAGAGAAAGAGGGAGAGACTTAAGTTTTGACAGCTCTAATTAATGTGCACGGAGGCAAAAAAGAGCAAAAAAAAAAATAAAGAAGATGAGCTCATCTCATAGCGGACTGGTGAAGGATTCATTAGACAGGCCGGCCCGTCTGAAAGACATCAAACACTCATCTCACTCCCTCCTCTGTGCTGTTTTTTTTTTTTTTCAGTCTTTTCTCTAGATTCATAGACTTCGAGACTTGACTTTTTTTTTTTTGCAAGAAAGTGATGGAACAAAATGGAAGCGGAGGAGATGAAAAGATAGAGAGGAAGAGTACAGCTGAGGATGTAAGAAAAATGAAAGGAGAAGAGAAGAAACAGAGATGGGAGGATAGAGAAGAGGGAGAGATGGAGGTGGAGGAGGAGGCGGAGGGGGGGGGAGTGAGGGACGGAGCCCAGAGCTGCCACTTCACAACAGGGGAGATGAATGACTTTTTACCTCTGGACACTGGGCCTTAATGAAACCTCCAGAGGCCAAACAATGGCATCTCCGATACACACACACACACACACAATCATGCACACTCACAAAAGCAGACACTATATGTAGGTATACACACATGCACACTAGTAGACAAACACTGGAGATCAACACTTCCTACATTCATGAACACACACACACACACTGGAAATGTAAACACACACCTGTGCTTTACTCACACACAAAAAGCACACACATACACAAACATCCACACATGCTCACGTTAACACACTCAAACACAGACAAAGTAATGTGCAAACAATAAATGGGCACAGACAGTATCGGAAAAAAAGTGCACACATGCACTCACTCACAGACCTGCACGTACACACAGAGACAAAACAGATGCACTAGGGCACACACACACACACACTAGCACAGGAGACACAATCACACACACACACACACATGCAGAGCCTCCCTGGGTGAAGCAGGGCATAGCAGCAGTGGTGCTGGTGGTGCAGACATAGTTGGCCACCTCTGGTAAAGCAGGTCAAAGAGACTTGAGTTCCCTTCCCAACATCCCATAATAGCATCAGAGCTGCGGCCCTCCGACCTTCTGCAAGAGAGACACAAAAAGGATCTAGTGGACGTCTGTAGAAGAGATTCTACAGTGTTGTAAATGCTGCAAAGAAAACGTTTCTCCATGCTTCCATGACTTCTTAGCCTCAGTGATGGTGTATGTTTGCATACATATGTGCCGCAGTGCAGGCTTGTTATGAAAGATGCAGATGAGTTGCATTATGGTTAATGCAGGATGCAAAGTTTGAAGATATTGCAACCTCTGCCACTTTGATTTTGAACATTCCTTTTAAAAATATTGACTTGATGAGCACTTGATTACAGATACTCGATTACTGCGGTGCCTCTTTAAATTAAAGGAATATTCTAAAATCTCATTTCTCTCAGTGAACTGGCTGCTGAACTCTGAGGGAATGATGGCCAAAACTATGGCAATAAGACAAACCTGAGACAAAACTGTCCAATAAACTGTCCAATAAGGTGTTGAAATTATTAAATCGTGCATAACCTTAATTTTTCTTCATGTATAGAGCCTTTGATTATTTGCTGTATCTTCTTACTATCAGCCACTCATGACTCACTTTTAATCCAAATACTGCTGACCAATAGTGTCTGCACTCTTCAAACAAAATTTCCTTATTCTTCAATATACCTCACAATGCACTCCCTTGGGTCACTCCAATGCTTCAGCTGAGAAAATAAATTGTCCATGAAAGGCTATATTAAGTTCAAGTGTCTCCAGGTCGCGGCCCTGTCCTGCTCAGTTATGATGATAACCTTTAATCCGCCCGACTGCTTCAGAACTCAGAGGGTTGAAAAGTTTTGGGAGTGCCTTGATTGATTTCTTCCAACTTCCCCTCTTCCTTTTTCCAGACTACATTTGCAGAGTCAATCACCAGCTCGGAGTGATTTATTGGCACTGCTGGCATTTCCGTGGTTTGCCGCCAACTCCCACCCACCTCCACCACCACCACCTCCCAGTCCATCCATCCCTCCCTCTAATACCCTCAATTAATGCATCAAGGCAAGCAATGGGTTATCGTTCCCCTTCCTCCTCCACCCTCCTATCCTGCACTCCGACGTCCCTCCATCCCTCCATCCCTCTCCATCATTCTCAATTAAAGGGAGCTGCATGGGTAGCTCTTATCTGCTCTTATGAATATGCAAGCGCCTCTTATCCATTTGCCAAGCGTTAGGTAAAATGGTTACTGAGGCTCTGCGCACTGCATAAAAATGACTTTCTGTTTGAGGTTTGGATGGTGACGTGGTTCCGACAGGAAACACCTTTGTCCATCTGTGCTATGGAGTGATGCAGTTATAGTTTAATTCCATTGATTCTTATGGCGTTGAAAAGATGCCATTGCCCTTCATCTGTTCATCTGTGCCTGTTTATTTTTGTTTTGAGTCTCTGATATTCTGTTGCACCCGTAATTTAGTACTGCGGTTTGACAGGCAGAGACTTATTATTGGGTTGCACAGTGATTATATTGCAAAATATTGTAATCATGATTATTTGTCTTGATTTACATAAAATCTGTATTTTATTACACTTTCACGACAGGAAATATACTACTTCCCACTTTTTCTCAGTGCATAATTTTCATAAATCAAAGTGTGTCACTGCCCTGTGTTTCAACTTCTCACGTACTAATAAAACAGTCATGTTTTGCAACAATTCATTTTTCAGTTAAACCAATGGGGTTCTAAATTATTTATTTAATTGAAGAAATATGAGAATTTTACCAACCCACAAAGGAACACTTCAGTTAATCTGAAAAAACTCAAAATCACTAAATTAGTGGATTACGTGGCAGCTGTTCTCTCATTATAATCCACATTTGCCAAACATAAAGACACTTTGTGTCCTTTGAATGGAGCTGCAACAGTCAGAGAAACTCGAAAGACGTTGTACTTCCTTTTAGACCAAAGTGAACCACTGTTTCTGAGGGTTTACCATCTGTTCCATTTTACTCATTGTTCCACTTTTTTCCCCCCACAGATGCTTTGTGTACAGTTTATTTGCTGGTTCTTCATGTGAGCATTTCTTTGGTCACATGATGCTTGTTTAAAGGTTGTGAGTGGTCCAACGTAATGAAACTGCTTGATGTACAGTAACACAAGACTTCAAGGAAAATAAAAATGTATAATCTTTTAACTGTACATAATGAATTGAGATTAAAATATAAACAATTCACATCAATACTGAAAGAAAGACGGACTGAAATAAAATAAATACCTTTGGATCGCTTGAAGTTATGACTGCAGTTATGACTTCATTGATGATGATTGTTTTGAAATGCTGCTTTCCCATAATAAAACAGAAATGAGAAAAGACAGACATTAGTTTCAAGCATAAACGTGTGATCTGTTATCTCACTGAGAGGACAAAGTGTTTCTTTGAATCTTTAGTTCACAAAAACAGCAGATGCAGAACAAAACTTGAATAAATCTTATGGTTCAAACAAATTGGTATTTTTTTTACAGTATGTGAGTGAGAGAAGGAAGCATCATGTTAGATCATTCGTTTAGTCCTAGTTTGAGGCACATCTAACAATCAGAGGTACAGAAGAGAATGAAAAATAGTGATTTTCCCTTCAACAAAAGAGAAAGAGGGCTGGGAAATTTACTGAGGACTTTCAGTCATGGGCAACAGCACCATCTATAGGATGTTTGATGGAGTAACAAATAAAAAGAAGAAGAAGAATTAAAATAAAATTACACCTTCCCCAGATCATTAAAATATGTTATTGTGTAGTGGAGAAAGAAAAAAATGGAGACAGATAAGAGTGGGATAATGGGAGAAAGAAGGAAAATAAAGGAAAGGAAAAAGTGAAAAAATCACAGAAGAGAAACTACAAGAGAGGGAAAAAAGAAAAAAAGGGAATGAAAGAAGAGAGTGACGAAAAGAGTGAAAGAAGAACACGGGAGAGGAATGTGAAAGATGAGAGGAGGAAAGGAAGAAAGTGGGGAGGTAGCAACAAATTACGTTAAAAACACTTTTAAAAATGCAAGAAAGGGATGACAGAGGACAAAGGAAGGAAGAATGTGGAAGAAAAATGAGGAAGACCAGTAGCAAGGAACGCAAGCGGAAGTTAAATGGGAAAGCAGAGGGAGGGACGAAAGCGTTGCAGAGACAGAAGAGGAGAAGGGAGGGAGCAAAGTTAATAAGAAGAGAGGAAGGAAGGAAAGAAGTAAGAAAGAAAGCGAATGAAAGAAGATAGGATGAATAGGAAATATTTTAAAATCTCTAAAAAAAAACCGAAAGGAGTGAGGAAGGAAGTAAGGAAGGAATAAAAAAATATTTTTTAAATAACTGTTCAAGAAAAAGATGAAGTTAAAACCATTGTTTGTATAGACAAATGATGAGCTGTATTTATTATCACCTCATGTACTGTAGTTAAGGACTCCAGTAAGTTCGACACCTGACCCCCCCCCTTCTGTCTCATCGGTTTGCCTCATTACCCCACAGACCAAATGGAGGACTGTTCCATGTCAGGGTGAATACGGGGGGGAGGGAATGGATGGAGAGGGCCTGCAGGCTCAGTGTCACTCACATCAGCAGATGTGTCAGTGAATTTGACATATGTCTGATATGTATGTGACACACACATGAACACACACAAACACACACCCCTCAATGCTACTTCATAGCCAAGGGCCCACCGTTGGCTACTCCCTCATTTCACACACTTTAGAGCTGTAGCCTCAGGCAGCCAACAAGCCAACCCCCCTGCTTCAGAACACACACACACACACACACACTCTCACAGTGTGCACAAACACATGATCCCCAATCCCACTAACATGCTGAGTTTAATGAGCACTACACAGATATGTATGGACATGTTTGTGTGTTAGGCCAATGTATTTCCTCTAAATCACACAAATGAGTTGCGATTCCATCAGTATAGATATACATATAGAGCAGTATGGATGGGCATGTTTGTTGTTTACCATCTGAGCCACATGGTTCTCAGATCAGTGGTGAAACAAATCTGAATCAGTTGAGTTTCGTTTTACGCAGCTTTCTGCCAAATGTTAATGAAAATGTAAATACAGAAAAACAGTAGCATCAGTGGGGAAATGTACGTTCATCCTTATGTCGATGATACCTCACTATTTATGTCAGATAACTGCACTGACTTTTATGGTTTTCACCGTGTCAGTTAGTGAGCTTGCATGGGGCTTGGGCCTTTAGACCAGGGGTCTCCACACTACGGCCCGCGGGCCACATCCGGCCCACCTAAACAATTGGAGTGGCCCACTTAACGATCCCAAACAATCCCTCTAAACATGGCCTATTTTTCAAAATTGCATTTTCCTATTATAAAATAAAATAAAATAAGCTTGGCATTCTAATTAAAATCTACCTTATTTACCAACTATTTACAGTACTAGCAAATTTTCATCCCCTCACACAATGGTATATTCCGACGTGACTTTGCTCGTGATCAACTTCTGCGCAATCTGCCTGGGGGATTCAACTCGGTGGGTCGGGGGCAGCCGCACGGTGCGGGAGGATCCCATCATGGGACCTCTCCCCGGCGCTGGCTGGCCTCCGCTGGGCGCATTTCTTCCGCGGCGGTGCACCGCAACTGGCTCTGGGTAAGCTTGGAAAGGCTCGGGGGCGAAGGTGGCTCACAGCTCCGGCTGCGAGCTTTACAGCGCCCTCCTGCCCGGACCTCGCCGCTTTCCGGGGCCGTGGACTTAGTGCTCGCTGCGCCCTCTCCGCGACTGTCGAATCACAATGTATCGCAACTTTCACTTCCTCCCGCAACAAAATCGCAATAAAAATGTAAAAAGCACCGCAACTTTCACCGCAATTTTTTTGAAAACCTCATGCAACATCAGGGATTTTAGGCCGCAACTATTTCAAAAAAGGCCCGTGAAATCCTGGTGGGACTGATATCATTTCTGGTTCTAGACTGACCCCGGCCCCCCATCACAAAAAGGTAAGTTGATGTGGCCCGCACCGAAAAAAGTTTGGGGGCCCCTGATTTAGACAAAACTCTTTATGCTAAGCTAAGCTAACTAGCTTAGGGCTCTAGCTTTACATTTACTGTACAGACATGAAAGTGGTTTTTAATTTAACTCTCAGAAATAAAAGCAACACATTTTCAGATATGTTCAGCTAATAATTTGAGTGCCTTATGCCGAGAAATATCAAGCCATATCTCCACAGAAGTGGAAGCTTTTAAGTTGCTAAAGTGATTTTTTTGCAACATGTTCATTAATTATTATTGCTGCTATTATTTTGTTCTGTCTGTGAATTGATTTGAATTGTTTAAATGATTTTAATGCTTTATACATGTATGGTTTTAATGTAATTTTATTGTTGGGCACTGACACAGACTGTGTGGCGAAGTGTAGTTGCTGCCAAGGCAACAACTAATGGCCATCCCAAATAAACAATACACAACAGAAAAAACCTGGTGTCTGATACTTTAACATGTGTGTTGGCTGGTTTCCACTGATCACTTAAGGACTGAACAAAACTTTGTTAACACTAATCCTGGCTGACCTTTCTGTCCATTGTCTATTTTATCTTTCCATGCAGCTAATAAGCTAATTATAAGTAAACTTTTGAATGGTTACAAAGGGAAAATGTGTGCCCAGTGACTGGGTTCAAGTGCATGGCACAAGCTTCTTTAACAAAGTTTACTTTTATCTTTTGTGCTACTGCACCAAATGTTTGACACGATTTTATGTGCATCAATATCTTTGTATCGATCAATATTTTTCACCTCAAAGCTGTGAAAAAGTTCTGGTGATGCTGAGGCAATCATTTAACTTACTTGAATTCAATGCTCAGCTCAATACACGGTATCTTAATTTGCACAATAAAATCACTCAATCGATTAAACCCCAACCAGCGTTAAATCGATTCTTCTTCTTACATCGTTGATGCCTTAAATTCATACCTGATGTCTTCCAATTTAATGGTAAATAAAAATAACATTTTGTCACACCATTGCCGCTCCTCCCACTGATTACCAGCTTCCAAGTTCACCCCAATTAAACATGAGCTCTGGCTGCCCTTTATGAAACATCACCTTCCCCATGACAAATTAAACATTACTATTAAAGCTAAAGATTAAATTAAAAGAACCTCTCTCTCTCTCTCTCTCTCTCTCTCTCTCTCTCTCTCTCTCAGTTCTTCCAGTCAGCAATAACCTCTCTAATTAGCAGCAGGGTTGAATCTCCAGACTGATTTGGTTCAGGCCAATTTGTCTGTATTATTACCTGGGTGACATTCAGCTCTGCTGCCTTTACATATTTGCATGGTTTATTCTCTAAAAACAGATTTTAGGCTTCAGCAACAGTGTGAACTGATCTTGTATCTTATTATGAAAACCATCTGTACCGGCTGAACCTGTTGTGTCACCTTGAATGAAATTATGAAGACATGTGACAGTAGAATCAACTCATACTGTGTCTACAGATTAAAGCAGCATAGCAAAGGTTTGAAGGCTACCTTCAAGCTTACACAATTCATTTACGAACTCTCTCTCTCTCTCTCTCTCTCTCTTATATATATACTTCCTTCTTTTAAGTAGGCCAATCAAATTTTGTCTTGTCACCACCTCTGTGAAGCGATCATCTTGTTGCCACCAGGCTTGAAAACTGTTCCAGCTGTCATTTTATTGTCAAATCAATGTGATCGACTTAATGCTTACATTACTCTTTTTGACGTCCTATTGTGACAATGATCCTCTCCTGGATGATCCTGACCCAGCACAGATATTCTGCTGACTGGACCTCAGGCAGTCAGTGCAGGAGCGCTTGTGGGTCATCTAGTAATTGGAGGGTTGCTACTTAGATCCCCAGGTCCCTCAGTCCAGTGTTGTTGGGCAGGACACTCAACCCCAAATTGCTCCCGATGGCTGTGCCGTCACTGTGTGTGTGTGTGTGTGGGTGAACTTAGTATCATCGGCCTTTGTATAGGAAGTGCTGTATCGGCAGCCTCTCAGCCATCAGTGTGTGGATGGGTGAATGACATGTGTTGTTATATAGTGCCTTGAAAAAGCACTATATAAATTGTCCACTTTACCATCCTCTGAAAGAAGACCACGAGGGAAGACATCACAAGTCATCATCATTAAGTCTGCAGACCCCAGTTTAAGTTTCAGTATACTCTGATCACCTGAACTGCTCTGTTTTAGACACTGACTCGCTGGTCAAGCTTGTTGGAGATTCCCAGGCCATTTCCTGAACTATACTACCGGAATATAGGTCACACCAATCGCCTTTGCCCCACAGTGCTGTTTTAGCCTGCACTATGCAGGGCCTCGCCTCTGCCTTATTCACAGCCTCTACCTCTTCAGTCTGACTAATACAGCCATCTACTGTATCCTTTTAATTACATGCCAATATGCAATCCTTTTATTAAAATGTACATACCCCAAATGCGTTTTTTTTCTCACATCTGCAGCAGTCCCAAAGTGCCAGGAGCAGACTGACCCCAGGTCTGGTGAGTAACTTGTCCTGGATCCCTCCAGAGCAAGAAAAACAGCGTGGTTCACAAACATTTTAAAAAATCTCTCCACACCAATCAATGCCAAACTATCTTCTTACCTTGATTCATTGTTTGTTGACCACCTTCACTCAGAGATGTTGTGTTGTAGTCCTCACATCTCCAACCATTAAGCTACTTTTGTGGCATAAAATCTCCAGTCCACATTAAAAGATCTGAATAGTATTTCAAAGGTTTCCCCATCTCTTCCTTGACCATAGATGTCATTCTTTCCATTTTTGCATATAGAATACCAACAGTACACAAAGACAGCGTTTTCTTTCCTTGCATTGATGCTCTGGTTGAATCTGCATTGCTTTATGCTTTATTCTTTATGCTTTATACACATTCCACAGAAGTGGGAAATTTGCAACACCTTTAAGTCCATTTAACCCAGATAGAGACATTTCATTTTATAATTTTTCCCCACAGTCTCAGGCATTTGAACTTTGGAGATGCTTGTCCTGTAACTGTGGCTCACCCTGATTCTCCTTTTTTCTCGATCTATGATCAAATACCTGCAATTTAGACCTATTGTCAGTTCATCTTCTCCAGTTCTAACCCCGTGAAACATTTTTATGTCAAAATCTTGGTTTAGCTGTGACTGAGAGGAAGTCCTCATTAAAAGCAACCTATCCCCTCAGCATTAAGGCATTCCTTTAGGATAGGTGCTGCTACTTTCACTTGTCAGTCAAGGCATTTCATCCACCTCCCTCCAACAACTGGACCGCTAGTCAGCCTCTGCCTACATTGTCAACACCTTTCTCGCCAACTGAAGATCTAACAAACCTTTAATTCTCTGGTACGTCATGCATAGAACTGGCTGTGGTGTTTCTTTGCTATCTATTCCTGCTTACCAACCCTTTGATTTGATTTCTGGTCATGGCTGACCTTATTTATCATTCATTTTCATGCCTATTACACAAAATATCAAGCCATAAATTCTAATCATTGCCATACCTCATATAGAGGTACCTTAATTTACTACTCATTTATTAGTCGGTACATCATGTTGCTGGTCGTTGCTCACTTTGTGTTGAATATTCCTGTATAGCTCACGGCAAAACCCTTCGAAATGTCATGATGGGGTCTAATCACCAAACACTTCTCCAGATGTTCCTATTGTGCATACAATAAACAAACAATAATTTAATGAGTCTTTAAGCCTCTCTTTCAAAAAGCAGCCAACACATCTTATTTTAGATGGTTAGCAGGTTAACGTTTGCTAATTAGCTCTAAATACAAACTACAGCAGAGGATGATGGAAATGTCATTGATCCTGCAAGCATTTTGTTATAAACTGAAGCACAGGACAAACTGAGAAACTTTGTTTTTGGAAAATTATATTCCCATTATGAGTTTCATACCAGCAACACGTTTCAAATTCAAATTGGACAGTGGCAACAAAAGACTGTAAAAGTTGTAAAATGCTAAAAGAAAACACACTTGGAGAAACATCTCACGATGAATAAGGGTTAACTGGTAACAGGTTAGCAACATGTAGAGGGGTTGACCATTGTGTGAAAGACTGTCCTGGGAAATAGTGACAAAACAATTTAAGAATAATACTTCCCAACATAAAACTGTAAAGCATCTGTGATGAAAAGATAAATAAATAATGAAAAGATTCACAGACGCAGAGAAATCTCTGTATACAAGGGACAAAGCCAAGAACCAACATTGGATAGCTGTGATCTTCAGCACTGCATCAAAAACAGACATGATTCTGTCGTGGACGTCACTGCATAGACTGAGGAACACTTCCAAAAACCATCGTCTGCGGACACAGTTCATCACAGCATCCACAAATGACAGTTGAAACTCTATCATGCAAAGAGGAAACCATTTATAAACCAGATCCAGAACCATGTTCAATGGGTAAAGGCTCATTTAAGATGAAGGCGAACTGTCCTGTGGTCTAATGCAAAATGATAAATATAGGTTATGTTGACAAATAGACAACATCTTGCTTATTAAGACAACAAGACAATGCCAACCCACGTTCTGCAGATATTCCAACAGCATGGCTCTGGAGTAAACGCGTCTGGGTGTTAAACTGACCTGCTTGCTTTCCAGAGTTGTCACCTATTGAAAATGGAGCATTATGTAATATAAAATACGACAAAGGAAAAGCAAGAACTGTTGAACAACTGAAATCCAACATCAACAACCTACATCAGAATGGAAAAACCATTTAACTTTCAAGATTACAGCAAAGTCTCCTCATTTCCCATGGTGCTTAAAGAGTTGTTAAAAGAAGAGATGATGAGGTGGTAAACATGACCCAGTCCAACTTTTTTTCAAATGTGTTGCTGGCTTCAAATTCAAAATGGGCATATCATTTTCCAAAACCAATAAAAATGTTCTCACTTTCAAGATTTGATACGTCGCCTTTGTGCTATTTTCAATTTAATACGAGGTTTCAACGGTTTTCACATCGCATTTTGTTTCTATTCAGATTTTACACAGCATGTATTTTCACATATTTTCATGTATTCTGCACTGTATGAGGGGATCACCAAAGTCATGAGGATTCATCCTGTGGGCACTGCGGATATCTGTACCAAATGTCATGACAATCCATGAAATAGCTGATAAGATAGTCAAGATATTTCAGGTTGAACCAAAGTGTTGGATCAACACTGCCATCCCCAGAGCTACACCACTAGTGTGCTAAAAATATGATCATCTGTGTGAAGATTATAGCTATTTTTCTCTTTTTTTTATTTAGCATTAAAACCATCTGTCCTTATCATCTAGTACATTCTTGTACTCAGAGGACTGGGTGAAAACAGTTGTTGGGAAATGGTCAGTAAGCTTTGATAAACAGTCCTAACCTGGTCTGAATATGGGCCCCATATTTCCTCAGCTTTTGAACTTGCAACACATAATCATACAGTCTTATTGAACCATTCATTCAAAAATTGTCATCTGGCCTGTAACATAAAAGCCCAGGCCCCTGACCTGCCCACCTATGGCTCCATCCCCGGATTTCACAGCACCTTGAAATATCGAATGCATATTTCACATTTCTGCACAATGACCATCTAAAAAAAACAGCGACACACTTCATCTGAAGCTGTTATTGCTTACTAAATCACAGACGGGCTGTTCAGACAAATTGGTCCGACTAGGATGGGCCGATCTGGGTGGAAGAAATCTTTCAGTGCTCGACAAACTGGCTACACACGGGAATATAGTGAGACACGCACACATAAACGGCCCTGGTTCAAAAGTCTGTATGTGGTGGCTGCAGAGGTGCTGAGATTTTTTTTCCTGAAGCCTAATGGAGTGTTTGCTACTATGTTTACTAGTCTTAAACATGTCATAAACAACGCTAATAGGGTCAGCTCTGCATGTCTGGGGTCAGTGCCAACATCAGAGAGAGCGAGCGAGCAAGGAGGAGAATCACAGCTTGGCGTGATAAAATCTTCCCCACCTCAGAGCTTATGCACTTAGTGTCCTCAGTTTAAGCTATGCACATATCATATATCACGTATAATATAAACTGTGAAGTGGAAAATATTGACTGTATGTCACCTGGTAAATGTCAAATATTGACATTTACAAGGACAATTATGAGAATAGAGGCACGGATATTTCTTACAAGTGTCGCACTGCAATAACATTCAAGGTCAAGGTTCAGGTTGCCATTGGATACACAGCTGTGCCGACTGTAGGCTGGTCCAAAAAAAAAAGGGGGGAGATAAATGCATTTATTTTCACTTTCAAAGGTAATAAATATCCAAACAATGTAAGAATTATCCACATTTCATATTAGAGAAATAAAGTTTAGCGAGGGATCACAAATATCCTCTTTCTTGTGCTGTCATCAACTGTGTGTGTGTGCATGTGCCGTATGCGCACGTTCACCATGAAGAGTGTGCGCGTATATATATATTTTCCTCCAGCTTGCGTAGTGCGTCTAGACATGAATCCAAGTGGCCAGCATGTGCGTCAGTGTGCCTGACTCATTAGGACACATTAACAGTGATTTCATTGGGGCTGACGCCAACGTCTCCGTCTCATCCCAAATGAGAAGGGACGCGATGACAGCGTGCACACACACGGGAGAGGGATAGCTCCTTTGAAAGACAGGAAAAAAATAGTCCATGCTGAAGAAACAAGATTGTGTACGTGTGTGTGTGTGTGTGTGTGTGTGTGTGTGTTTTTCTTTTTTCATCTCTAGATAACAGAATTGCAGTGTGACAAACTCAAAACCCCTCGCTTTCCGCCCAAGGCCACGTTAATTGCATTAATTTGCTCTGACAATTGCACAACAGGAAAAGAAAAGACAAGGGAGTGGGAGTGTGCCTGGGTTTGAGGGTGTGTATGTGTGTGTTTGTTGGAGAACTGCTCTTGTCATTTTTCAGCGATTATTAAATTAGCAACAAGAGTTCTGTCTGGCTATAATCAATCATTACCCTCTCTCCCGTGCCACCCAATATCACCAAAACCATATTTCCCCCACTTGAGGACAAAATGTTTCTTGATTGTGTGGCACACTTGTCTATAAATATATCAGACAGAGCAGTCGCTCCCTGCAGTATTGAGTTTGAGGGTGTGTGTATATGTGTGTGTGGGGTGGAGGGGGGGTTACCTTTGTGTGGAGTATGTGTCCACGGTTCCTTAAAGAGTAAACATGTTTTTCAGAGACAGATCACAGACCTGAGTACATCGAGGCCTCAGCAGTGTTTAGAAACTGTTCAGCACATTAACTATCAGAAATGCACGATGATCAATACCTGCAAATATTAAACACCAAAGAATATTTATAAAATATTATTGAAGACTTGACTTGACTCTCACTTTGGATGAGGACAAACTGCATAATAACCCTTGCATGGAAAGGGGGGGGACTGCAGCAGTTGTTGCATGCACAGAGGAAAAGAAACAGAACTGTGGTATTAAATGTAGAAAAAAGTTAAGTATAAAGTAGGTATGTAAATATTAAGCCATCACATTTCATTGTTCTGTACAATATCAATTTGTTTTGACAGTTTTCTTGAATTTCATAAATGTCAGTGGGTATTTCTGTCCACGTCAGGCAAAAGGACAGCTTTTACAGAAACGTTTTGATAATTACTTCAACGTTTTCTGTAAGTAAACAGTGTGTCAGTGTCACATTGTCGCATACTCGTGTAGTGACAAAGAATTCAAGCACACTAAGCTCAATCTGACAATCTTTTGACTGGAAAGGAAATGCAATTAAAACCTGAGGTTAACTGCACATGTAACTGAGAAGACCAAATAATAGGACTCCAATATTAATTATATAAGAAAATACAATAAGTATACAAGTTAATTAAAAAAACACACACAGACGGATACAATTCATCTATGTCTGCCAAAAAAATACTTTTCTGTCAAAATATCTTTTCGTGGAAATTGTGCATTATGTTCAATGGCAATGTTTTTTTTCCACTTCTTCAGTTCAGAGTGGATTTAAAACCAGAGCCAGGATGTCACACCCAGTGTTCCTCCTGTGGTTAGGTTCAGGGTGCAAATACAGTTTGATTAAAGCTGTTTTAATCAGTATTTTAACGCTGACAATGGATCACATGACTACTTGCGTGTCAAAGTGATAAACCCATAGAGACTCTCTAGCTCCCCTCAGCTCTGTGGAGCGTTTTAACATCTTTCAGCTTGTTGTTTTGGATTTATACGCTGCAATGTAACTGCTGAGTCACTCTTTCTGCTCTGATCAGAGTCATCAGCGATCAGTGTTTTCAGGAAACAAAGCTAGAGAAACTCGCTGTACTACTGCGATGTCAAACATTAGACAACATTAGAGACTAGCTGGTGAACATTTCGTGTAGTGAAGTGTTTAGCAGCTACAGAGCCAAAACAGAGCTAATGAACAGGACAATGAGTATTGGACTTTTATCCGGTGGATAGACACATGACTCCAAATCACTGCTAATGTTGTCCTGCATACCTTCTGTATGTGCAAATAGGGAATTGTTAGCTAACACATTCACTGTCAACTTAATAAGGCGTTAACACATCAAGATTATGTTTACAGCTAGTTATGCCGTCCCCAAGTGACCAAACACAGTTATTGATGGTTTGGTTTGGTTAAGATTCATAAATTATTGTGGCTTGGGCTTTACCAAGACCATGAGCTCCACTTTGACTCTCCAAAACATAACAATGAAAATGTTAATCATATTTCAGTTTCCACATGTGGATGTTGTTGGAAATACAAATTGAATTTATTGTTGGTGGATCAAACGTCCATGTTCCAATTGGGGAATTTACAGAAGCATATATCATGCGGCTAAAAAAAATAAGCTCCAAAAGACATTTCTTTGAAAACATATTTGCTGTTGCAAATTACACAACCCTGTCTCCTAAAAATGTTGTTTATCATGATTCTTCAGAGACAGGATTGCGTAATCCCAGGTAGACTCATAGAAGACAGACACAGGACAATTTATAATAACCGATTCCAAAAAAAATGTAGAAAATCGTTTTAAGGTGGTCCAAAGCTGAGCCTGTTGGACTAAAGCTCGTTTTCTCCGCATGTTATCAATGTGGTCATTTCTGGTGCTTTCAAAATATTGTGAGATTAGGTTTTAGAGATTTTAACTTCCATTTTGATCACATGCAGCGTATTCCATGTCTGAATACTTCAAGACTCAAAGACTCAAGATTCAAACTCATCTTTATAGTTGAGCCCTTACCATGCTTGAGATATTCTTTTTCCTTCACATGAACAGTAATCATTTAGTGCAACTGGTGTATCCCAGCCAGCCGCCGTGGAGCTCCTTCTTCCTGAACCTGTAACATAATGTCACGTCAGAGCCCGTATCAACTTGATCGTTGTGTTCAGGGTCACTGCTGCTGGTGGTGGTGATAGTCAGACAGGGGCCATTGCTTGTTGGGGTGCCGTGGTGCTGTGGTGATTTGTAAGCCGATTTGTTCCTTTATTTCCCCTGGCCATACGCATGCAGTCACAGGGCCTTTATACTCACAAACACACACACACACACACACACACACATAGCAAGCAACACACACAAAGGCCCTCCCAGAGGACAATCTGTTCTGAATTGCATTACAGCCATTTCCCATTCTGTAGGTGGGGACTGGCCCCAGCAGAAATCAAATATTTATCATGTTGTATTAACCCCCACTGCTGCCCTGCACACACACACACACACACACACACACACAAACACACACACACCATTGGTCCTTACACTGCGTCTACACACTGAATTCATTATCCTATTAGGCCATAGCTCAGGCACTGGGGCTAGTGTGTGTGTAAACAGATGCACGTACATGAGAATGTGTCACACACACACACACACACACACACAGAAATTCTCATATTGCCAGGTGCCTGATATTGTCGGGTCAGTTAGCTTTAATGTAGTATATGTTATAAATAATATAAATCACATCTAGTTCTTCCTAGTTGATTTCACATTACTGTCAGTCTCCCGTACATGATCCTTTTTCTTCGAGTTGAGGTGCACAACAAGATTCCAGGAAATGTGCCCGTTCCTCACCTCACCTCATGATGAGAATGGAGGTACCGTCAGCTGCTTCTGTTTTACGGTTTTGGGTTTTTTTTTTCAAGAATGTAATCTTATGATATAATAATATTTGTCTTCTTGTGTTTTATGTTGTTAGTCTGTAATTCATTGTTATTGCTGCCTATCTTGGCAACTCGAAAATGATATTTCCTCCCCTCAGAGATGCTTTCCTGCTTAAATAATGTTTCTTTTTTTTTGTTTTTTAAATGATTTTATTTTTTACTGTGATAGGGGAGACAGATTCAAACAGGTAAAGAAAAGATTGAAGACTTTTCTTTCTACTGTTTTTTATGTACCAAGATTGAAGGTTCTATCTGACAAAGAAATATCATAGTCCCAACAATCAGTAAAATGTCATCAATAAAATGACAGCTCATTTATGAAATAGATCTAAAACTGATATAGAAGAACAGAAATAGGCTCTTACTCTTACTCCAAATGTTCCACAGTTTAACATTGTAAAAAGGTTTTATATTGTGATAATTAAAATACTAAAGTATATTACTACTTTTACTACTGGTGATCATTTTTATTAACTAAATATGCTATAAAACTCCAACTCATATCACTCTGGATAAGTATAGATAGACATAGATAAAAATGTGAATAATAAAAAAAAAATATTTGGAAAAAAAGATGCAAAAGACAAAAGTGAGTGATTCTTCTGACAAATCCAGGACTGAGTTTTGTTAACTTGTGTACTTTAGTTTTGGACATATTCTTATGAACATATTCAAAATGTTAGAACTGTGAATTCAAAGTGGTGCAGTGTACAGACTTGACAAACTCAAACAACAAACTCAAAGGCAAAACTGAGAAATTAATCGACATAATCTGAATATTTCTCTTTATTGAAATTGTTTCCTGGAGATTTTTTTTTACAGTGTATCATCTGCTGTATCCTGGGAATTATCCATAAGTGGAAAAAGTTTGTAGTGAAGTAGTTTGTTCGTTATGAACCTCAGGAGAAGGTAAAGGAGTGGATATATCAGATTTTCAACCAGATGTCCTAATCATAGTCAATCACAATCATCTTTCTCTAACTCTAACCATATTCTTCTTACCATGTATGGATATTATAGGAAGCAGAATTATCAAATATCAATGTTCTTATCTTATAAAGTCAAACAGTCACAATCACAAAACCGCCCCAGCCGTGATCCCAGTTATATTTCTACATATAGTTATATGAAAAAGTCTCATTTTTACATTTTTCTGCCACAAGTGGCAGCACTGAGCACACTGCTGCTGGGACACAGTGGTCTGTGAGTGGGGAAGAAATCCTGCACTATCTTTGATTTCACAGGGTGTGTATTGACTTTAATGGAAGATAAGATACCTGTTTCTGTGGAAATTAATCATATTTTTGTCAGTGTTTCACATGCTGGACATTATTTTTTTTTCCCCCACCGTAAAGGTCAGCAAGCCAGGGGAGTGCCAACCACCACAGTTCATATTTGCAACGTTCTGTAGCAAATGTTATGATCAGCGGAGCGACTGAAATGTCTGGGTTCCTTGATATATGAATAGGCATTAGGCAACTACCAACCCCAATCTCTGCGAGATGACTGATTTGCACAATTTGATGAGGGTTTTTCCTGGAAAATAAAATCAAACCATGACTTTTATGAAAAGACAAATACTGTAATTCTCAACAAAGTGTGTGTATGTCTTGGTTACAGCGATGCAGCTTGGGGTGGACTGACATAACATTTTGTATCACACTGTTCAGTTAGCTCATATGGAGCTGTGGTCTCTAACCTTTCTCCTCGACGGACCCCTTATCTACAGTTGAGTAACCTGACAACCCCTGACTAAGTGACACATTTCATGGATATTTCAGATTATGTTTAATGCATAGCAACACAGCACAGAACGACCGAGAGCCTGTACTAGCAGGCCAAAAAAAGTGAACACAATAACTGCAGGATGTTGTATGAAATACAACTGTCTGTCTGCATCATGTATTTTATGTATTTTTACAATTATGAACAATCATATCATAAATCATATCATTGTTGGTTATTGTTCTTTTAGCTGTTTTAACTACTTTTCTAATGCAGGATGTGACTGTTTAGCAGAGTGGGAAGGCTCTGTGAATGTAGCTTATGTTCAGATCTTCACCTAATTCTGTAAGATTAAGGTTGGGAATTAGTGACATTATTCAAGCAGGGCGTGGATCACTGGAACCGTCAGTCCACTGGGTGATTTCTGTATTCCTCTGTATTCATGATTTCTAAAGTTACAATGGAAAGTTTGTCTGGTTTGGCTGCTGAATACATATGAATGTGTGGATATCTGCAAAAGCGGACATTTATCTTCCTGAGAGAGAGAGAAGCCTGACAGTGATGACTGTGAGGGGAAAAGACAAACACACACACACACACACACACACACACACACACACACACTGCTGTCCTCTCCTGTTCGTCTTTCCCTTCAGCTCACACTCCCTCTCTCTCTCCAGGAGAAAAGTATCAGTGGTGGATACATGACCCAGCCACACATTGTTATAATCAATAAGCTGGTTGTTATGGTGATCAAACTGCATCCGATTTTTTCTCCCCCCTGTGGCAGGTCAAGACTAATGTACCTTGTCACCACATGTGATGATAAAGTGTCTTATTACCCAACACGCAGGAATTTTAAGATTACTATGAATATCTTAAGGAATCAATCTGACTCTGTACAGTCGTTGCAGCTTTTGACCCAGTTGGGTGAATGTTTGTTTGAGCGCACACACACCCATGCATTATCTGTGTGTGTGTGTGTGTGTGTGCATGTGCTTGTGCATGCATATTTGTGCGTGCTTGTGTACTTGTGTTGCTCCCCACAGTCAGAGGGATTTCTGTGCATCTCTGCATGTGACTCTTTGTGTGTTTTCTACGTGCGTTTGTGTAGTTGGAGAACTTTTCCTCCTCTTTGTCCTAAACTCTCCGTACTGGAGGGTAAATAGGCAATTAGAAGCAGTGAAAAACAACAGCAGCGTCTCCCGACAACATTCATCTCGGTCCTGCTGCTACAAAAGCCAACTGGTCGGGCCGTCCACCCCTGTTAGTCGCGAGATGTTAAGGACAGATTTATCGATGTAAATATTTTGACTCCTTGACTTTGGAGATAACTCTGATTTTACGATGTAATATTTTCACCCGTTCTGTTTTTACATTAGGTGAATATTGCACTTAAAACTCCACCATTTAATTATTTGCACCGGCCCAATAAACATGACTTTATAGTGTCCATAAATCAAGCAAACAAAAACACACTTCACACTGTTAATCTCACATATTCCACCATAAAGCACCGTCTATAAAAAAGATGTGTTTTACACCAAATGTGCGTCGCTGAATACCTTAAGTAAATGTAATAAATGTGGCAAGCATGGTGTATAAATCTAACATGCTGCATGTTGTTAATTTGATACATTAGGCAATAATTTGTTATAAATAATTGTTTATTAGCCAGACCATCCTGTACTAAGGCCTAATGATATGTACTTAGCAAGTTTTAAGGGAGGTTCCAATCAGCACACAACTTTCCAGCAGCAGGGACATTTATTAAAAAGAAGATAGAATTATTACCATTTAACTATTCGTGTAATTCAAAACAACCAATCATTAAAAAGGCAGAAATAAATAAAAAAAATGTAATTGCCCCTTTAAACATGGTTCTTAATGCAGTTTTTCAGATGTCTAAAATTTTACGATATCCTCTCAAAACTTAACATATTAGCAGGGAGGCTTTCATGCAGGAGCTGTCCTCCAGGCTTTTTTTTGTTCCCCTTTTTTAAGTATCATATTTTAACAAATGAACTCTTAAGTCCCACTGTGTGTAGGGACCTGTTTTGGTAGTAATGAAATGGAAAACAAATGGAATCTGCCAAGCATGATGTTTGCAAATGTGAACAAGTAGCCCACCTATGGCCCCGCTCTCTGCTATCTGTTCACTTATTTATTAATTCACTTCATTTTATTCACCCGCTCTCTTGATCAATAAGTAATTAATTTCCCTGGCTGAGGGATAACAGGCCCTATAATGTCGCTAATGTCGCACCAGCCTCTGACTTCTCTCTTTTTTTCTTTTTTTGTTTTGTTTGAAAACTTCAAATTTAAATTAGAAGCAAGAGAGGAAAGGCGATAAATAGATGTCCCTCGCCTCGATTTCTCCGAGAAGGGACTGAGTGTTTCTTTGGCTCTGTTCTTCCTTACGGATAGCAGACAACATCTCATGATAATATTGCATTTGTTTTGTTGGAGGGGAGCCAAGGATAGAGGAGTGGGAGAGCAACTTTGAATTGAGTTACTGTACAGTTAAGTTACTGTTAAGGTCCTTTTTTACTTCTTTTACTCACTTTACACTCGTTCAACTTCTTTTTTCTTTTCTTTCATGGGCATGTCGCCTCACCGGCAAAGTCACCTTAACGCATTTAACTCAAAATCTTTAAAAGTGTCTCACAAATGTATAGTCCCAATCATTTAAAACAGCTGGCCGTTGTAGTTTCTGACAAACATTACAAGAGTAGATTTGTTGTGGGACCATTTTCGTCTACAGATTAAAACACATCTGGTTCCCTGTAGCGGGATGCTGTGTGGGGGGATTGAGTCAAAATAAAATATCAATAAAGTGTGTGTTTATCGCAATGAATGAACATCCAGCGCAACAGTGAGCTCTGAGGGAGATAGATCAGTCTTTGGATACACCAAAAAAAGTTTATTGGTCTTGTAGGATTTGTTGACACTGAGAAAAATACAGAAACTGTTAATATTGTTTCATTCATTGCTGTGTATCTTTTGTGTAACTTTAAGTGTAATTACACCGAACACAGAACACCACCATTCGTAGCCAAAAACACCTTGGCTCACACACTGGAACTTCTCCCAGAAATCACCTCCTCTGCAGCCCGGCAGAGCCTGGTCTCCCCCAGTTCCTCCTCAATAACATGATTCATATATTTGATATGGCCCAGATAGATCATGAAGACACATTATTTCCCATTCCTCAAGTGAAAGCATTATTATGCCATGTGGTGGCTGTTGTTGTTGTTGTTGGTGGTGGTGGTGTGTTGGTGTACGAGGAGGACGTGGGGAGAGGGGTCACACTATTTTTCTTTTCCAGGTGAACCGTGGCTGTAAGATTGGCCGGGGCAACAGAAAGAGAAATCACACCAGAGAGGAAGGGAAATCGGATCAGCGAACACAATAAAGCAGCAACTCCAAAGAAAATGACCTGGGAAGCAAGCCACATGCCCACCTCTCAGAGGGTGTGTGTGTGTGTTAGTGGAATATATTTTTAGGGGAAGAAGGACTGCGATACATATAACTACAGGCTGTCGTTTTGTTTGCTCACTCCCGTGGCAAAATGGAGGACATACATCGTCTCTTATTGCCTAAAAAAAAAAAAGAGAAGAAAAAAAGGGGGGCTGGATGGAAGGTGGTGGTGGTGGGGGGGTCCACAATGCAATTCCAGTTGCCCTTGGGTGTGGCGTGGCGCTGGTCACTCAGGGAGTGTGCTGCAGGAGTCACATGGTTCAGATGGATCGCATCAATTTGCCACAAAAACAATATCCCCCCCCCCCCCCTTCTCTCTCTCTCTCCGTCCTTCATACAATCTCCCTTCTTTCTCCCTCTTTCTATACCTTCTCTCCACCTCCAGTCCATCATCACATAATATAAGAGAAGAACCAAATCCACAGCCTGACCTCTCCCTTCATCCCCTCCTTTCTCACCTCTCTCTTTGTTGACTCTGCACACTCGCTCATCCTCTCCTTGTAACCTTTCCTTGTTTTTCCTTTTTTCTGTTTACTTTACTCCTATTCTCTCCATCATTCGCCCCTCTATCTCTGCACAACAATGGGTATTAATGAAATCTATGAATCGATTCATCTGTTCTCCGTATCATGATTCTCCTCTCTAGATTTGATGTCACTTTATTTCCTTTCATTCTCAAAAGGAGAGACGACGATGTCAGCAAAATGAATACTTTAAATAGATGATTGATATCAATTTAAATAAACCACTAATATTACTGTTGTCAGCAATGATATATAAACATTCAATAATAATTTGGTCCAATTCAGATTCTCTCCTGTCTTTGTATCTCTCTGTCTTTGCCTGCTGCACATCTCCAACCTGCCAGAAGGTCACTACTGCCACCATGTGGCACTCTTTGGAAGCGCATGAAAGAAGCACATACTGTAAAACATGGAGATCAACACAAGACAAATTGTAGTTTTGTGTTGACATGATGTACTGAGCATTTCAGCTGAATTAAATTGCTTTTCTATTTGCCATTTTATTGGATAATGACAGTATAGAGGGGCAGGAAAGGTTCAGGAGAGAGGGGATGACATGCAGCAAAGGGCCCAGGCCGGCCTGTGCGGTGACGACTGAGCTGTGATACATGCTACACGCTCTACTAGAACTGTGCAAATAAAGTTATTTCTTCAACAACAACAAAAAGTGCAGTGCAGTTGAAGCTGTGGACACTGCATGACTGTATTTGCAGTATGAAAAACACAGTTGTTGCATCTGAGCCATGGGAGAAAAACAGAAAAACATGAATTATGTGTAATCACATAGATCTTTGCACCAAGCAGACAATATTTTAATCAAAACATGATGACAGCTGCGGGGTTGTGGTTGTTCAAATGTGATGAAACCGCACCTACGCAGTCCTGACAAAGGAAATCAGTGTGAAGACGTTTCATTTTGTGACCTTTAACTACGATTGTTGTTTATTGAGTCACAAATGAATAGCTTGGCGAAATCCTCAAGACTTCCATGCACTGTAGGTATGAAAGCAATTTTTTCTCCTGCAATCATCTTCATATAACCGTGTTTGTATCATGAGAGTACGACTCAGCCTTTGAATACACTTGAGTGATGTTTTTTCTGGCGTCGGAGCAGCAGTGTGAAGTGAGGAAACAGCCCTGATGATGTCATTTAGGGTGATCACAGTGCGGGCTTGGAAACTACAAATTTATAACAGAATGTCTCTTGGTACAAACACTGAGGCATGGAGTTTGGGAGACGTGGCAGGGAGGGACAGGGCAAAGGAGAGTCTAATGAAAACACTTGCATTGTGAGAAGTGGAACCTGTGTTTATGAGCTTTATCCATGCAAGGAACGGATTAGGGATGTCTATCTTTATGGAAGCACACAAATCTCAGGAGTACTATATGTATTATGGAACTAGAGAGTTTCCTGTATTAAAAGTCTTAGTTATTGAAGAAGATAGAGACATGCAGTTGAACTTCCAGCCACAAGTCCAAAACACACACGTAAAGACGGGTAAACGAAACTCAAATAGGACATGCATTTGTCTAAACTTTTTGCTTTTCCTTCTGCACATTTCAGTCTCTACAGTGTGTCCTCTCATTCCCTCATTCACATTCAATCAATCCCCACTCAGCCCTGCAGTTGGAAATAATAACAAACCATGAAATAATAGCTTAAACTGAAGTATTACTTTAATACTTCAATAGAAATAACCTGGTTCCAACATTTTGAAAGGAGCAGGCTCAGTTGCCCAAGGCTACACTGTAATGTGTGAGTGAAAGTATATGGGCTGTCACTTCAGATTAGAGAACAGCCTCTGTGTGCCTTTGACGGAGAGGCAACAGGGGTAATAGGAGGTGGAAGGGATTACAGTTCATAAAAATCACATATGAATGGAGACAGAGCCAACAATGAAAGATGTCATTTTCAGCATAGGCTTGTTTTACACCAATTGGAGCTAAATTACACTGTGTGTGTGTGTGCGTGTGTGTGTGTGTCTGTGTGTGTGTGTGTGTGGGTGTGGGTGGGTGTGTGTGTGTGTGCATACGTGCGTCAATTATGATCATTATTGAATTATTACACATCATCTGAAATATATGTCATCTGGAAGGTTTATCCAATCTATTCATCAAACATGTATGTACAGCAGGGGAAATGACTGCAGTGCTATTCAGAGGTTTTTATGTTTGACTCTCTCTAACATAGAGCTGCACTGCTTTCTGTGCACTTCAACTGAATCAACAAGCACAGAGTATGAGCTTTGATATACAAGCCTCTGTATATGTTCTGAGAATCAAAGATTTGACACACCAGCTGAAATAATCGTTTGATTGCAGAACAGTCAGAGAACATTAGCTCAGCAATTTAAGATGTTTATTTTTTTATTTAAACTATGAAAAGGTCTGTTTCCTGTGTTACCCTTCAATTTTTAGTTCAGGAATCTACATATTCAGAAACATTCAGCCTCAAAGTATTCATGACTTTACCAGTAATGTGGTTGGTGATCGTCGTAAGGTAAAATCGACTATCAAAATAAATGATTTTCATTTAGAAAAGCCTAAATTCTCTGTGTCTTCTGTGTCTTTTTAAGTCCTTCAAAGCATTCTTTGGATATTTCTTCTATGTGCTACAGGATTTAGATGACGGTGATTGTATTGATCATCCCAACATCATCATCATCAGCTCTATCCCAACAGACCACTTAGCGAGGTCGAGACATGATGCTACCCAGATATCCTCATACCCTCGTAAAAACAAGGTCATGAAATATGGAGTATGAGTATGAAATATGCAAATTGTCTGCAAAATCATCTGTCTTTTACACACAAACAGATTGAGTGCTTTTAACTTTGTCAGCTCTGTAGAAACGTCTTTAACATCTCTGTTTGCTTGTATGTTTGAGGTGAGACGTATCATGAATTCTTTGACTTTTAGTCTGACCTCTCAACTCAGACAGTTCATATTTTTTGCAGTATCTTCCCTTTTCATAACTTGTGTATAGTTACAGTATTTATAGAGTGCACAAAATAATTTGCATTCCTGAAGTTAATGAACAAGTAATAGCATTCAATATGTCACAGCTGAGGTTACATTACATTACATTACATTGCATTTAGCAGACGCTTTTATCCAAAGCGACTTACAGAGGAGGACATAAGCTGAGAAAGGTGTAAAGGAGCACAGAGTAGTTGTTAGTTTTGTTAGTTTTGTTAGGCAGGGAAGCATTCTCGAAACAGAAAGGTTTTTACAAGTTTTTTAAAGGTAGAAAGGGATGTTGCTGTTCTAGTAGCCGTTGGTAGGTCATTCCACCATTTGGGGACAACCACAGAGAAGAGTTTAGAGTGACCTTGCTTTGCGAGAGGCGAGGGTACAACTAGACGGTTTGTATGAGCGGAGCGTAACGCCCTGGTCGGGACGTGAGCCTTTAGTAAGACGAGGTCCTCAAGTTTTTCCCAAATTGGCCCTTTAATTTTTAAATTTCAACATTAAACTACCAAGTTGTCCACCGAAATCTCTAAATGTAGCTAACAGCGTGTTCTGATGACAGAATATAATTACCTTGCAACCAGGGGTTTTCTACAAGGCGTCATTCCTGACCCGACAGACGCTTGTTAGGCCGTGTCCAAACCAAATCAAGCATTGTGGCGATTTGCCGCAGGGCTACGGGGCAGTGTGGGAGAGGTGCTTTATTTGTGATGAACATAACCAGTATGAAACTGTAAAGAAAAAAAACTTCTTATTTCACTGATTCATCAGATTTCTTGAAATTCGGACTTCCTCTCTCTCATTGACTGTCTATGTCACTCGACCACAGCTGTCTCTTTTTGACTCTCAAAACAGACACAAACCAAAGGAAACTTCTTGGTGTCACTATTTTGCAGCATAGCCAGACATAGATAATGGGTACATGAAATAATCCAAGCCAGGACATAACTAGCAAAGTATCATGTTTAGTTGATAAACTCTGGTCGATCTGATCATCGTACTAGCCACTACAGCGTGAAGTCAGGTTGCGCTGAATCTGGCTGATTGTGTTTTTGCCGCAGTGCATGATTAGGTCTTAATCCGAAACCTCCAAGAGAGCAGCTGTTTACATCAGTATTCTTGTAATATTGTTTTTAGGAGGAATTGATTGCACTGTGGTTAATTACTGTGATATGTTTTCACTGCCTTGTGTCTTTCCTATAAATAGTGCATTTTAGAGGTTACCTGTGCAAAATAACAAATATTAACAAACAAAAAACACCATCACAGAACACTCCTATCTACCAGAGGCAATATTTCCATTTTACAATAAATGACTTACCCTGACCATTGATCATATCATAGCTTAAGTGTGGCATAGTTAATGGTCATGGTTAAACGAGCGCATGTCTTTGCTTCCTTTTGACTTCTTGTTACTGGCTTCATGTATTCCAGTGATATGCACATAAAAAACTGAATTATTCTCACTAATCACATAAAATAATATGATTTTCATTTTGAAATATTGTTTTCATTCCAGAAATGACTCTGCTTCCTGGTGCACCTTCTCACATTTGTCAGTGTCAGTGTATTAAAATAATAATATGGAGGGTTAGAACAAGAAACGAATTAGGGTTTTACTAAAGTGTAATGGTAATTGTTGTGAAAATGTAGGAGAATTAGATTTAGCAAGTGTTAAGAAATTCAGTCAGTATTTCTTTGGGTGCCAAATCATATTTCAAAAAGCAATTCTTAAAAATATGAATGTGAATAATGGGCACATTTGGAGACTTAATTCATAGATATTCTTTGCACCACACACTTGCTCCTCAGCACTCTTGGAGCTGTCTTTTCCGTGTGCCATCCAGCTACCCAGACCAGCCCTCTGAGAATCACCCAGAGTGAGTCGTCCTTAACAAAGACTCAGTACCCTACACAGCCTCTGTTGCCCTCAGTTATTTGGTTCTTCAGTTCTGACCTCAATACCAGCTTGAGACACCTTTAGGTCATAGGTCATTATGAATTGAGAGTATTGATGGGGAACTTCAACTTCTTGTTACACCCATAGAGGGCGATGGTCCTTAGGTCTTGAGGTAGTCCCAGCCACCTGGAGATCCATGGAAATCAAGACATGGATATAAGGTTGCAATAAAGTGATAATCATCATATTTTATAGAACAGTGGCAGGCTTTTCATGTGCCTACACGGTTTTCAAACAGAGCTTCTAACAAACTGTGGGATAGTTCACTAAGTAGCCTGCAGGCCTAATTAATGGTCATTGTATCTGCATTTTTACTTGTGTACAGTCTCTTGGTTCTCGACAGGATTCCTGACAAGGATGATGCTTTTACGCTCCATTACTCCAGCTCAGAATAACATATATGGTGACTGTCTGGAGATAACTGATAATAAAAAGTATACCCACATGTTTATTAAGAGCAAAACACAGACTGTTAATGAACTGCTATGAATTATAAATGCAACATTCTGGTCAGAAAGACCATATGGAAATAAACAAACTTGCTTTTGTATTGCGCAGACATAGAGTAACCACTAGATGGCAGTATTCAGCTACAGGAAGGGTTACCTGCTTCCACTGAAACACGTGTTCCACAGGATGCGGACCTGTAGTCTGTATGGTGTGGCCTTGTGTAAAGCTCTGTGAACAAGTGAATCATTTAGTAGAAAAGTCTATTTGTTCTGGGAGAGAAATGTAAGGTATACCTGATTTCATCCCATCTCTTCTATGTTTAAGGTGGGGGTGCACTTTAAATTGTGTCAGTGATATTTAGACATTAGGTTTTCCTGTCGAGTTTTCTAAAGGGTAGACATGATAGTTCTGCCCTTTGATAAAGTTTTGTCAAACCAAGGTTTGACTGGACCTGACCAACCCTTTTCAGTCAGTAGCTTGCTCAGTCTATAAAGGCCAGGAGTAAAAAATAAATATTCAAAAATCATTTTTGTCCTTAGACACTGCAGAGTATCACTGAGCTGACTTGAACCAACATGATTAATATGTAAGTGTTTAAAAGGTGTTAAAAGGGTTAACGGGTGTCTGCAATAAAATACAGTACGCATAAAACAGATACATAAAGATCATACATACAGAATTATTATATTATACATAATTAAATCTGTTCTAAGCCTACATGTTTGTACTAATGCTACAGTACAGCCACACCAAGCGTTTTTTATTTTTTTTAAATACAGGCCTGCGTACTAAAATATCATGTTTAATCATATTTAATAGCAGTATGTTTTAAGAAAAGTCTGGAAAAAAATATCTGCTGCATTTAACTGTACTCAGTAAAGTCAGAATCATTTCCTTTTTTTTTATTTTCAAGGTTTTATGTTTTTATTATTTTACAATACTGGACATGAAATACAATTGTGGGACTGTCTCCATGTTACACAAAAAAAAAAATCAATAAAGAGTAATTAGTATAGAATAAAACAGAATAAACTATATAAAATCAGCACTGATGGAACTAAATTCTATCTTCCAAACATATCACGGTGAAAATGAAACCACAATTAACTTGATGTGTATAAATAAAAAAGAGGAATGTGTCTGGAGACAAAATGATCCCAACTTCATGGGCAACAGTGTATGTATAAAACAAAAAGAAGGACTTTGTTATTATAGTTATGCTTTTGTTCATTCATGGAGGGAAGCCTGAGGGACAAAACCGCTCAGTAGTCTGACTATTATTACAAATTTATATCAGTAGCCTTTTTTTAGTGGCTGTAGTGGATATTATTTCCAGTATCCTTATTATATCTGTCATTTTATTTATAAAACTTCACTCAAACTTCTTGAAAGCACAGAGAGTCTGACAAAACAGCGTAACGCCGTATTTTATAGTGGTGTGTCGGTCACGAAACGATCCGGTTCTAAGAGCCGGCTCTTTGAAGTGAACGACGGGAGCCGGCTCCTCGTTGTGAGCCGATTTAAGGAGCAGTTTATTCCAGTATTTTGGTTGATAAATGAATTAAATAGTTAGTACGTTTTATTTATATAGCACGTTTTTACACCGAATGCACTGACCAAAGTGCTTTACAATGTCAAAAATAAAATAAAATAACATTTAAAAATATAAAATAATAATAACAGCAATAATGATAAAAAATAATTAATAAAACCAATTAACAAAACGTGAGGAGCCGTTTGGGAGCCGAAAGAGCCGGCTCCTTTTAGTATGCAGAGCCAAAAGAACCGGCTCTCCAAAAAGAGCCGAAATTCCCATTACTAGTATTTTACGAGCAGCACCTGAAGGCAGCATCGGGGCAACCATGCCCCGATGCTGCCTTCAGGTGCGGCTCGTAAAATACGAACCGCGCAGCCCGCGTTGGGTCACCTGACCCAAACTCCATGTCCACGTGACCGATATTCCATCCCTCGCCATTTTGCAATGTGGGAGAAGAGGGAGGCCACTTTCTTTCTTTCTTTTTTTTTATTTTTATGGCTGACTGAATAAAACACAAAGCAGGTTTATGCGCTGAGGACAAAGAGCGTCGAGTCTCTCCGTGGCAGTGAGTATTCTTGAAGCGACGCTGCGTCACTTATTAACCGAGGAGATCGTTAAAGCGTCCTTGTGCATGCATGTGTGAGGCTGCTAGCACTGTGTCACACTCGTGTCTCACTCTCTCACTCTCTCTGTGTGTGTGTGTGTGAGCTGTGAAGCTAACTGAGGAGCTAGCAGTATGTATGTATGTGTGTGTGTGTGTGTGTGTGTGTGTGTGTGTGTGTGTGTACACTCTCCGTGTCAAAGTGTGTCTCTCCACAGTGTGTGAGTTAAGGGGGAGCTGTGTTCAACTTCATCCTGCTGGAGGAAATATTTTTAGATCCTGACCTAGCAGGTGTTCACTGCAGAGAGGCTACACTGCACACACACACACACACACACACACACTCATTTAACAGCAGCAGTGAAGTCTGATCAGATCTACCACAGAAGGCCAAGTTACATAACTTTTTAGTTACATGACCCTAATTATGTGACTGTAATTTCCAAGCTTGGGATAAATAAAGTATATCTATCTAAGTTGTTCATACATTGTTTAGGTTGGAGATTTCTAACAGAAGGAGTCGGTTACTGTTGTTAATGTCTTTCTTAGGTTTTCTTCCCCTTGATGTGCAGATGCAGAAGTAGGACAAAGAGGAAGGTGAACTTGTGGTCAGAAAGTGAGAACGAGGAGTTGGATTTGCTGACGTTAAAGGATTCCAGCCACACATGTTGGATCACCCCCCCCCCTCGGCTTAGTTTGTAAACAGATGCACATGGTTAGACAGCCTTGTCTGTTGTCAGGGCTTATCATGAGTTATGCTATCACGCTTATGTGGTTATTTTTATTTCTGTTTTCTTCTCCTCTCGCCTCACCAGACCCGTATAAAGTGTAACTTTTCATGCAAAGAGCCAGACTGGCCTTTGCTGAATTCTTACTTTTCAGTGTTGAATGTTGTGCAAAACTGCAAAACTTTAAAATGGCATTCTCAGAATATTTATTACCTGCTGTTTTATTATTTAGCCTACCTTGGTAGGGCAATACAGCAGCAAGTGCTACTGCACCTCTTTGGCCTTTTATGCCTTTAATGATAGGACAGCTGAAGATAGACAGGAAGCAGAGGAGTGACACGCAGTAAATTGCCGTCCGATGCGGGATTCGAACCCGGAGCCAGCTGCAGCGAGGACTATAGCCTCCACACACGGGGCGGCCGCTTAACCCACTACGCTACCGACCGCCCCTGCTCCCATATATTTCAAATGTATGGCAGTAACACTTGTCAGTCGGATGGATTATCTTTGTGCTCAAATCTGTGAGCTGAATCTGAAAGAAATAAACGTTTGTGCATAGAAAGCAGTCTTGGATCTTATCTTGGAGTGTAAACTGAGGTCACTCACAATCATCATGTTTTCTTAGGTGATTGTAGGATTAGATCAGAGTCCTCTTTTATACCGTAACTGTATACTGTACCATATTCAATTTTAGCAGTGATACAGATTCAGGGATGGACACATCCCGTATCTGCGTGTATTGTGTGTGTGTGTGGTGATTTATAGAGCACGGTGTTTGGTGTTAAAAATGTTTTACAAATACATTTTTTTGTTGTGAAAATTGATCCGGCGCAATGGTAAAATACTGTGAGTCAACACAAACTCTCAGTATTTTATTTTTATTAAACACCTTAAAGTGTCAGAAACATGTACAGGCACCTGTTTTGATTACAGTGATCATTTAAGTGTTCAGACTGCATCTGTCAGTTTAATCTAATTGTAAAAGATTTGAGTTTTGATTGGACAAAACAAGTGATCTGGAAGTCAAAGGGAAATAGTGGCTGCCCTGTTACACGTTTTCTAGTACTTTAAAGATGATTATATCAGAAAGGCTCACGTCCCGACCAGGGCGTTACGCTCCACTCATACAAACCGTCTAGTTGTACCCTCGCCTCTCGCAAAGCGAGGTCACTCTAAACTCTTCTCTGTGGTTGTCCCCAAATGGTGGAATGACCTACCAACGGCTACTAGAAAAGCAAAATCCCTTTCGACCTTTAAAAAACTTGTAAAAACCTTTCTGTTTCGAGAATGCTTCCCTGCCTAACAAAACTAACAAAACTAACAACTACTCTGTGCTCCTTTACACCTTTCTCAGCTTATGTCCTCCTCTGTAAGTCGCTTTGGATAAAAGCGTCTGCTAAATGCAATGTAATGTAATGTAATGTAAAAGTGGGTGTGATAGAATTGTTTCGTATGACTAAGGAGGAAGGGTGTCAGCCATTCACCTAGAATACAAAAGAATTTCCGTGAATCACGCCGCCCTTTGCCAGAAGACGACTATCCTACATTAAAAATGTAACTTCTTTGTGCATGAGTTTAAATGTTGCTTCACTGGCACACATACTGATAATCTCTGTAACCGTATCAGTAGTGAGGGATGACATCTGTTCAGGTCTAATGTTCACACGCTCATTTCATTTTCTGCCTTCTGTCTGCCAGGTCATGGAGGAGATCAGCAATGTTGCTGTACTCATCACACACTCGTCCAGTGCCTCCTCTTCCTCCTCCACGCCATCGGCGCTGGGATCCCAAACGCAGCCAGCAGCGGAGGTGGACGCCTCCCACGGCTTTCAGCAGAAACAAGCTGCAGATTCTCTCATCCAGGTCATCGAGAAGCTCAGCAAAATCGTGGAGAAGCGGCCCCAGCGACGCTGTACCATGGCGGGACATAAGAGAGCAATCCAACAGGCCTCTTCTGGAGGAGGAGGAGGAGGAGGAGCGGAGGGGACAAGGGGGAGCAGAGGAGGCTCTCCCTGTAAGAAAATTAAGAGGAACTGTAAGGAGCAGGAGGGCATAGAGGAGGTGAGATTAGATGGCAGCACGGCTGACTGCGCCCTTTCTTCACCTGTGTCAGGTGACAGTAACAACAACATACCGTCAGCGGTGACGGAGGTCTCCAGCGATCCCAACAGCAGCGACCACAAGCGGACGGTGACGTGCTATCAGTGCAGCCTGTGCCCCTATCTCTCCCAGACGCTGCCCCTGCTGAAAGAGCACCTGAAGCAACACAACGAGCAGCACAGCGACCTCATCCTCATGTGCTCCGAGTGTCGCTTCACCTCCAGAGACCAGGGCCAGCTGGAGGCACATGTCAGGCTGCATTTCGACAACAGCGACAACCCGAAGAGGAACTCCGCTCTGTCGGACAGCTTCAGCGAAGGCGCAGACGAGGTTCTCAGAAAGCAGGATGGAGACTGGAGAGGGAGCAGCGGCAGTATAGGAGCTGAGGTGATCAAAAGCTCAGCAGACGGTTCCAAGGAGCTAGCTCAGAAGAAGAAATGGTACAGCTACGAGGAGTACGGGCTGTACCGCTGCCTCATCTGCAGCTATGTGTGCAGCCAGCAGCGAATGCTCAAAACCCACGCCTGGAAGCACGCCGGCCTGGTCGACTGCTCCTACCCCATCTTTGAGGATGAAGACGAGACCCCCGCGAGGAGAGAGGCCCAGGCCACGGCTAACACGGCTGGAACCAGAGAGGAAGTAGTCGTTCTTTCCCCAGTTCTTCAAGATAAAAGCCTGCAAAAGCTGCCCACTGCCTTCAAGCTCCAGCTGTTTTCCGCCCCAGTGGCAGTCGACAACAAACAGGATGTGCTGACTCATCCGGTTTCTAATTTCAATAAAAGTCCAAAAACAGAAGAGGAGGAGGAAAGCGTGTACCCCATCAAAGGTCTGACCTCCGAGGAACCCATGGTGGAGGTGCAGGTGACGACAGAGGCGGAGTCTGAGATGGAGATCGACGGTCACCACCACGATAGTGCCTCCGTCACGGACAGCTTACTGTCATCGGCTCAGAAGATCATCAACAGCAGTCCCAACAGTGCCGGCCACATCAACGTGATCGTAGAACGCCTTCCCTCGGCCGAGGATTCAGTCATGGCGACTAACCCGCTCCTTCTCAGCCCAGACGTAGACCGGGACAAGAGCTTATTGGATACAGAAGAGGACGAACGGAACCACGTGGTAGCAGTGAAGGAGGAGGTGGTCTCAGACTGCAGTGCGACTGACAGCGAGCCAGTAGGAGCTAATATTAAATCCTCCGTTGCTATAAGTAGTGACTCTCCACGGGATGAAAATATTCCCCCAGCTGGTCGAAAGAGGACACATTCAGAGTCCCTACGCCTGCACTCTCTGGCTGCTGAGGCCTTGGTAGCTATGCCTATGAGGACCCCCGAGCTCCCCACCTCCAGCACCAAGGTAAGTCTGAAGAGCATCACAGCCCAGGCACAAACCCAAACGACGACCCAGAAACTGGTAGAGGTGACTACAGCTGGACAGAAGGTTTCTGACATAGGGGCAACAGGAGCTCTGTTGGACTTGGAGCTTCATAGCAAGGGCAGAGAGGAAGATTTGGGCTCACTGGGTCTTGGCGAGGGAGATGAAGAGGGCCCTGCCACCAAAGCCGGCATCAGCCTGTCGCTGCTCACCGTCATTGAGAGACTCCGAGAGCGCTCGGATCAGAACGCCTCGGATGAGGACATCTTGAAAGAGCTTCAGGACAACGCGCAGTTCCAAAACGGAGCTGTGGCCGGCGTGGTCACGGGGAACGGAGCCGGGAGCTACGTGTGCAGCATCCCAGCGATGGACGGCTTGGTCACCTCACCCGACGGCGGCCTGGTGGAATACATCCCCGGCAGCGAGAGGCCATACCGGTGCCGCCTTTGTCGCTACAGCAGCGGCAATAAGGGCTACATTAAACAGCACCTACGGGTGCACAGGCAGAGGCAGCCCTACCAGTGTCCCATCTGTGAGCACATTGCCTCGGACAGTAAGGACCTGGAGAGCCATATGATCCACCACTGCAAGACCAGGATGTACCAGTGCAAGCTGTGCCCAGACGCCTTCCACTACAAGGTGAGGAGACGTCAGCACACACACGTGATTCACAGTAATGTTAGCTTTGACTTTGGACTCTGTGTTGTAGTTAGAACCGGTCGTTTGTTGACATTAGCCGGCTCAGTTTCTGAACTAACATTAGCCAGTGGATCACACTGTTGACACTGTAGGGAAGCGGAGACAGTTGGCACCCAGGAGCGCACATGAAGGAACATCCAACCCAAGTTTAGTACAGTACAGTGCACAGGCTGTTGAGGGCAACCGAGAGAGGCAAATATTTTTTGAAGCTACATTATTAGTTGCTCAACAGTTGGCAATAAAAATCGATTCAAACAAAAACTGTATGTAAAATCCTCCACGATGTTGGAACCTTTCAGGTTCCATTGACTGGTTTTGTAATCTAAACCATGCTTACGTGTCTTCATCATGATAAGATGGACAGAGTCGAGCAGTATATTGTATAAGGACGTGGTTCCTGTATTTTCCAGTGAGCGGTAACACTGGCAGTCCACCACTTTGTTTCCTTAGGTTCACTCGTACCACACCTAACAGCTGGACTCAAGGATCGGAATGTTCACATGAAAATCAGACAAGACAGGACAGACTCTTCTCTTTCTATCTCTTGTTGGCCATGTTGCAAATTGATGAATTTGTTTTCTCCGTCAGTCTAACTTAAAATTCTTGTATTTAATTCACAGGGCAGGTCAAAAACAGATTCACATCTTGTTATTTTATCCACAAACAGTTTTCCACAATCAATCTGTGCATAATTTATGTCAAGATAAACGTTCATACCACAATCTAAAATTATGTTTTTAAAAACTGATTAGTCAATGAGATTAGTTGTTGAACAGAAAACAAATTGGCAGCTATTTAAAGATTATTTTTATAAGTAAAAATGTCAAACGTTATCTGTTCTGAGCTTCTCGAATGTGGATTTGATGCTTTTCTTCTTCGTCTGTGACAGAAAAGTACTTTATGTTTTATTCTGGGAAACGATTATGAGTGTGTTCTGACATTTTTATGGACAAAACGATTTAGCGAGAAAATAATCAGTAGATTAATCAGTAATAAAAAAATAATCTATGATGAGATGAAGATCTTATCCATATCCATCTATCGCATCCGAATAAACTGAAACATAAACAAGTGATTAACATCTTTAACGAACACTCATCACTGCCAGCTCCTCTGTGGGCCCCAGTCACAAACACATGTGAAGGCAACATTCACTGAGCCTTCTCTCTTTTTGTCTCTCAGTAACCCAAACTGTAAAGACGAGTTAAAGCCTACAGAGAGAAGTGAGATCACCTGTGTGCACTGATAGACCTTGTTAGTGAAAGATGAAAGTGCCCGGAAGAGCCCGGCGTAGTTCTGCAGCGACAGGCGAAGGAGAAAACTATCGATTCCACCTCTGTCGTGGGACTCGAACGGAGATCTGCAAGCAAAGACTCTTCATCATTCATCAGTTTCATCACATCACACAGCAGATTTGGGAGTCGGGCTGAGAAAGTTTCTTAATTGTGAGGGCTGCTATGATATCTGCTCCAGAGGTGGCGTTAGTCTGTTAGAGGGTCTGTTAAATGGTTCATTAGTTCACTCTAAATGTCCACACTTTAGATATTCATGCAATACTGTCACAGCATATTCAAAAAGAGGACTGTCTCACTTTTTGTAAACACCTCCACATCCACTGTGCCTTTTTTAAATGTATTTCTTATTTCAAATACATATTTGCTTTGCGGCCTTGGTAGATTTAATTCACCTTGCCTAAAATGAGCAGGTTCACTTACTTTACTGACTGCATGTAGGTAGTTTATGTTTGTTCATAGTAGAAAAACATCAGACTATCTGACTAAAATCTGTTTTGTAATGTCAGCTGCAAATATTGCCATTGTTGTGTCGATATCTCATGGTATGTTTTGTATTTTCTTCTCTTAGAGTCAGTTAAGAAATCATGAAAGGGATCACCACAGCTTCAGCGGTGACGTGGCAGCCCTCGCACCAGTCACTGAAACCGTGGCCATGGTGGAGGAGGCCGAGCGGGTAACAGATGAAGGTAAGACTGGTCAGTTTTTTTTTTTTTTTATGGGCGCGTTGTGCTGAGATAGAAAGATAGATGTAACGTTGTAGATCTGTTTCATTCGTCCATTTGTGTTACAGAATGTGGCGTGCAAAAGATGTACAAGTGCGACGTGTGCGACTACACCAGCTCAACATATGTCGGGGTGAGGAACCACCGACGGATTCATAACTCTGACAAGCCTTATCGGTGAGTAGGCCTGTCACCAATTCAGAGTAATTAAGTGTCCACAGCTCCTGAGCTGATTAAACTAAAGCAACTTATTAAATGTTTGTTCTTAATAGATGGTTACTTGTTTACATATGTTGTTTTTGTTTGTTTGTATACTGGAGTATTGTAACAAAAAATTATTTCCCCCTGGGATTATTAAAGTCAGAATCAGAATGTCTCTCCTTTAAGAGTTTTGGATTTGTTAGTTTTTCTTCAAAAGTTTAAAGTTGCTCCTTTTTATTAGTTTTAGCTGTCACAATGTGTTCTATTGTTTGAATGTTAATGGCAGTTGCAGTAATTATATCTGACGTTTAGAGATAATGACGGCACGTTCAGGAAGCAGACATCAATCTCTGTACTTTTGGACGCGGATTGCCTGTTTCTTATCAGCTGCAAATTAAAATGAAGAACTTTAGACTTCTTTGTTAATGATTATACACACACCCTGCCTTAATGGGCCTTAATATAATAACAGAAGATGAGCTGTACATTACACAGTTTCAGACAGCTAATATTAGATGTGCGGCTTTAAGTGAATGTTGTTTCACTTCTGTGTTTGTGCCCTTTGTAGCTGTGTTAGTGGTCAGTGAATAAAAACTTTTTCAGTTTTCGGTTCCTCTTTCAAACCAAATACTCACCAGACGGTGAGATTGCCCTTACTGTAAGATGTGTGTGAGCTGTGCTTGTCATTTCAGGAAGGTGCATTAGGTGGCAGTACATACCCGCTAATGCTCAGCACACCGGCACAGTCACACTCTCACCCACACTCGGCCTTTGTGTTAAAACAAAGCTGCCCTGAGATGTGAACATAAACCCTTGTTACCGCCAGCTTTCTTAACAGTATGCTGCCACCTGCGTTCTCATGTCAAATGTACATACAAAAACACACACACACACATATATATATAAACAGAAAACAGGTTTCTTCTCTGCTCTGGAAAAGGTCAGGCGCCACCTAATTGCTGTTTTGTGCCGGAATTGTCAGTCATTGTATTAGCCAGGGCAAAAGTGGAGATGGGAAATATTGGATGATCCACATATAAATATTTCAACATTAAGTACGTGCAAAGGGGGTGAAAACAACACATTCAAACCTGGCTAACAGAGATGATTAGGCCTGTGTTGAAAAAATCGATTTTCCGATTCTGAATCGATTTGTATATTAATTCCTTAAGATCGATTCGTACATCCAAAGATCGATTTAGTTAAATTATAATTTTAATACATTTTCCCCCCGTGAACTTTAACCCCACTAGTCGCGTCATTGAATTGAAACAGGCGTGCACCGTGTTTAAACTACACTACGGCGTCTCACACATGCGGGGTGCGTTCAATGGCCGTCGGAATGACTATGATGCGTTCATGAATGTGGGAAAAATGGAAATTCACCGGAAATATAATAAAACTAGACAAAAGAACACTCAAGGAAAACTCTACAACTACCAGCCACTTCTGTACGTTCTCTTAAAATAACTGAGGCGATTGCGGGTTACATTTGCAAAGATATGCGCCCGTATTCCGTTGTGGAAAACGAGGGCTTCAGGCGACCAAAAAAATGGTTTTAATAACACTAACCTGAATCAAGATCGGATCAGATTGGATCGGATTATGATAATCGATTCTAAGTCTTGAGAATCGGAATCGAATCGATTCTTGGAATTTGAATCGATACACAGCCCTAGAGATGATGTCTGCATATGCTTGAATAAAGCTTCATGGCCAAAAGATGTACTTTGAATAGTACAAGTATAATTGAATGAAGCTTTAAGTGCTGTGCAGACAGATAATGACATGGTTACTGTTCTACACTCTCCTCACCCAGTCCTCATGTAAATGGCGTCAAATTAAAGCTGAGTTAGCGCTTCACCCTCATAGTCATCGCTGACATTTAGATTAGCCGGGAGGTGGAAGAAGCAGTACGCCTAACATGGCAGCGACCAGCGCTGCAGATTTTCGACTTCAGAACAGCGTTTCAGAAACGTGTGCGTGACGTCGCTCACTACCGTCATTCTGTCATTGAGTAGCTCAACGTGGCCTCCAAAGCTCAACAGGTTACATCTTGCTCGGCGGTGATAAGACTGTGATAACACACGGAAGAACTACTCCTGTACCATAATCTACTTCTCCACTGTACATGAGTATGAATACATTGTTCCAAAAAGTAACCAGCCAAATACACAAACTTCCATGTCATGCTCTTGCCCTCCAAATGTCCAGAGGATGGTAGCAGTGCTTTAAAATGTCTTTCTTTCTTATGACTTTCTAATATTTTATGTTTTATAGTGTATTATATGACTATATTTTAGCTGCTGCACTATTTTATGTCTTAAATTCTAATGAGATTTTGTTCTATTTAATATGTTTTTTCTTTCATATTTGTATGAGCACAATCAGTGGGGCCGTGTGAGATCTTAAGGACTTGAACTTGAATATTTGCCTCTAAGCAACATAAAAAAAAGCAGCAATATCCAAAGTGCAACAAAGTAGAAAAGCTGTTTTTATCGGCGGCGATTTCCTCCCTGTTTTGTTGTAAATTCCTTATCTCCGCGCGGGCTACAAGAAGTAACACGGTGACCTCAAAAAGGCAGCTTGTTTAACTCGCCGCTTTTTATCTCCGCGTTCTCTCATCTCTCGCCGTCTCCTGTCTCTGTCTGCCAGGTGTTGTAGCTGCGATTTTGCCACCACCAACATGAACAGTCTAAAGAGCCACATGAGGAGGCATCCCCAGGAACACCAGGCCATGCAGCTACTGGAGCAGTACAGGTGAGAGACTTTGAAACATACATCCGTTACTGAGAGGGACGATAAGAGTGATCACCACACCTCCGAGGTGAGAATGAAGGAGCGGTACCTTGCCAAGAGAAATCTGAGGTTATCTCAGTCCAATGCGGGAACCCGGTGTGATCACATTTCTGCTCTCTCACGGTGCCAACAGCCCGGACACTTGAAATGGGCTTCTGATTGCGACAGCAATGTTTGGTGGGTGGAAAAAGTGAAGGGGAGGTAATGTCGTCCTCCTCTAAAATGTTAAATCGACCCCTGAGTGAGGCGCTGATTGCTGATTTCCATTTGACTGAATACTTGTGCCGTATATTATACTGTCATCAGTACCTGGAGGGCCGCAATGCCCGTGCTTCCATACAGTAGAAACAGGCACCAACAATGTCTTTTTCTGTAAAGGGGCTAATTATTTAGCACTGTAGGGTACTTGAGAGAGAGAGATTTAAAGAAGGACGAGGTGTCCTGACTTTCAGGTCACTGTCTTCAGTCTTCTGTCAACTTTATTAGCTCTGATTCAGGTAACTCCTTCAATGTTCCTTCAAAAGAGCTCCCATAGAAATAATAAAAATGAGTCCATATGTATACAGTGGTCCCTAGTTTATCGCGGGGGATACGTTCTAAAAATAACCCGCAATAAACGAAATCCGAGAAGTAAGTTTTACAATTATTCTACATGTTTTAAGGCCGTAAAACCCCTAACCACACACTTTTATACACTTTTCTCAGACAGGCATTAACATTTTGTCACATTTCTCTCTTATTTAAACACTCTCAAAGTTCAAACTTTCGCAGATTTAACAAAAATAAGTACAATACTGTATTAGTAAATGAAACCAAAGATCAAAACCTGTTTTCAAGGCCAAATATTTTTAACAAATTTAATTTTAATGATCAATCTACGAGGTTTGACACATAAGAAATTATTACCAGTAACTCACGCGTATTTCACAGTTCCTCTGACAGTGCTGAACACAATGTGCGTTCATACTGTACAGTACACTGTAAAAAAAAGCATGCAAAATTACACAAAAAAAATTTGCAAAACAGCGAGGCCGCAAAAAGTGAACCGCGTTATAGCGAGGGACAACTGTATATGTATTGTCAGCATATAAAAATGGTGAAAGGACAAAAAAAAAGCCAATAAATGATGCATGTTTTGCTGTAATATTAACAGTTTTAACTACCCACAGTACAGGACACAAGCTTATCACAAGCATATCACATATCCTGATGTGTCTCATATGTTAATTCACTTGTGTTACCATATAACATGTGATGATGTAGAATATAAATGCTCCCTAGGGTACATTCAGACAGGATCAGGTACTGTGGCAAATCGCTGCAGGCTTGTGCTGGGTACATGAAATATACAAAGGCAGAACACAACAGGGAGAGTATCAGAATTCAGCCCATGATTCCACCCGGAGAGTTTTTCCAAAAGTTGGATCCGGCTCAACTTAGACATACAGTACTGCTTCCTGATGATTCATTAGTTACATATCAGCTATGACCCAGTCCGTTGGTCAGTCTTTGCTTTCATACCACTAACGTGTTTGGACCTCGTTAACATGTTGGTTCTGGGTTTGGTTGTTTCACGGAGATCAAACAAGGCATTGTTAGTATCTATATATGATCAAGCTTCAAAAACCCTGGATCCTACACTTCCCATAATGCAATTAGTAGCGTATTCTCATTGAACCCATTAGACCCCAACCTTTTAAACACTACTTATGCCGGCTTTGTTTTTTGTTTTTTTTAAAATCTGCAGTCTCCTCGGCCATGCTGTGATAATCCTGACAATGTGTTCACGGTTATCATAGAGTATTTTCTCTGACTTAACAAGAAGACGCAGGTTTCCACAGCCGGAGTACTTACACCCCCTGACAAGTTAATTATGTTTAATACGGGTGGCATTCCCCTTTTAAAGGTTTGACGTCCACCCAATCTGTTGCTTAAACCTTTAAAATCAAACTTTTTTTTCTCTTAATACGCTTCAGAGACAACTTCATGCATTCACTGGAATATTTCTATTGGATTGACGGCAAAAACTATTTTGAAATAAGTAACATATCATTTTTGTGCTGTTTAGTTTAATGGTTCAAAACTAGAGGCACTGACAGTTGGACTAAGGGATGGAATTAATACTTTGGGAAATGTCGAGGGGCTGAATTCACTGTCAGTGGGTTTTCTTTGCCTCTTCTGTGGTGACTGATAGTCGGACTCTTGGAAGATTCGAGGCATTAAGCATGAAGCGTGAAAAAGTACCACTAAAAGCGCAAATGATGGAAGAAAAGATGGAAACACGCAGGCTGAAATGGATGTGCATCATAGTCCATTTCCAAAATGCACCAATTGCCTTGAATTTCCCAGCATTCTCTGACACTGATTTGAGTCACATCGAACCACCCATCCACTCCAAAAGTGTTTTTGTTTTTCTGGTGCCATCAGACCGGAGTGTCTGAGCAGCATGTCAACCCAGACTAAACATCTGATCACATCTTAAAGACTCATGAATAAAAAAAAAACAAGCTTTTCTTCGGTAGGAGATAAAAATACCATCTGGTGGGCAAAAGTCGCTTTCCAGAATATTGCTCGGTTATCAAGTCATGTCTCACAGAAAAGTCGAAATCTTCAGCACCACACAGCAGCTGAGTGCACCGTTTTAGATATGCGTATTGAGAACTTTATTTTTTTATTCCCTTTTTTTTTTTTGCAGCGACATTTCGGTGTTTTATGATTCACCAGATCTTATCTTGTCCGCTGTTACGGGGGGAAGAGCGTGCTCGAGTTCCTTGGCCTAAATGACATTAGCAACTTTAAGCATTTGAATATTTAATAAAGACACCATCCATAATTCTTTTCATTTTGACAAATGACTTCACCGGTGTGCTCCAAATCCTATTTCCTCTCTCCACTCTTTGTCTCTGCCTCTCAAGCTCGGTGTCCCCTGTGGAGCCTTGAGTCAGGATGATTCCTCTTGATAGAAAGTAGAAGCATTAGTAGAACCTCGGTATGCATATTAAGTCGACCTCATCGCCTCTCCTTTTTTTTTTTTTTGTTTCTCTTTCACCCTCCTCCCCCTCTCTCTTCCAGGTGCTCTCTGTGTGGCTACGTGTGCAGTCACCCGCCGTCACTCAAATCCCACATGTGGAAGCACGCCGGAGACCAGAACTATAACTACGAGCAAGTTAACAAAGCCATTAACGAGGCCATCTCCCAGAGCAGCCGGTAAACGCAGGCACACGGCGCTTTCTGTTCTTTGACTCGCTTTCAGGTTTTTCGTTTCAGCAAACGTCTCCAGTGTATTTACTTGGCAGGAAAACACTTTGTAATACGTACTGTCGAGCTACAATGGCCATTAATACAGCCAAAGCTGCGTAATGCAATCTTTTTAACTTTAATGTGATGTTTACAGTAAAAGTGTTAGTGCCACCAGCTTTATTTAAAGTATTTATCAGTCTTGCAGGTTTTTAAGTGTTGCACTTTCAGTGAACACAAATTGTTGGATTTCATTGGCACTAACAAGCTGTAAAAGATTGTGCTTAAAGAAGCTAAAACTTGTCAGATCAGTTCATATTATTATTTATTTAACTGAGACAATGCATTTAATGCACCGGGTATAGCTAGAAGCTACATTCAGCCAACCTAAATTTTCCATGATTCAGTTTTTTCGCCACAGTCGAAACAAAAATGGGAATAAAGTAGCCCAACACTTCCCTAAGAATGAGCTTTACTCAGGCCTTTGATCCTGTGTCTCCCTCAGAGCTCCTCAGAAGTTGTCTGCGGTCCTGGAGACGGTGGCAGAGCGCCCTCCAGTGGCCCAGCCCTCAAAGGACAAAGCAAAGTGCCCAGTGGAACCGATGCTAACATCAACAACAACAACAATGACGACGGCAGCCTGCCTGGCTGTGGACAGCTCCGGGGGCCTACCCCCCACTCCCATCACAGACCCTTCACAGTGGCCTGTCGAATCCCAAAGCCCCCAGGGGAAGGACCCAGCACAGCTCCAGCTCCAGTCCCAGAGCCAGCCGCGCACAGGCCAGCCCCCCATTCCAGGCCTCGGCATGGAATACTGCGTGCTCCTTTTCTGCTGCTGCATCTGCGGCTTCGAGTCCACCAGTAAAGAGCGACTGATGGAGCACATGAAGGAGCACGAGGGAGACATCATCAGCATCATCCTCAACAAGGAGCAGCAGCAGCAGCAACCAGAAGCCCAGCCAGGCCTCCAAACAGCAGAGTGAGACGTGCCCTTCCCTCCTTCTCTTTATATTAACACTGACCCTGCCCACACGAGTATTTCATTCTGGTTCTTTACCTCAAGGTGATTGCGTTGATAACAAGAATTTCATGTGTTCTGTATGATAAAGAACGTTCTGTAGTTTGCAGAAGAGACACCTTGAGCAGCCGTTAAGAAAAATGCCGTGACAGAAACGTAAGAAAAGGAAAAAAAAAAAATGTTATAAGCCGTTAATATATGCGTCAAGTAACTTGACATTAAAGAGACACGAAATGTGTCCGGAGGGAAGTGAGTCTGATTTCAAGGGACAATCCCCGAGCTCTTACCCAAGTCTGACGCTTCACTTTACAGGCAAGACAAGTTCATACCTCACAAAAACCACACAATCCCTCAGCAGAAATGGAAGAAAGAGAGAGAGAAAAGAAAAAAGAGATTCACAAATTTCCAGTCTGATTTCATATACTGACCATAAGGCAGCTCTTTTATTGCTACTGTAATATTTAATGTATTTAATCTGACACAGTTTGAGGCTCTAGCCTAGTCGAGGAGGTACATGTGCGAACTCACCGATGCCTGAAAGGCATGCATCACAGCTTGAATATGATTTAATATTTATCAGTTTATTTTTATGCATGATAGTTTCCGTTATGCCAATTTAACAAGGCATGTTTTTTCTTTGTTTGTTTGTTTGTATGAGTAATTTTGCTTGTTCGATCTGTATATAAAAAAATGTCTTTGAGGAGAAAGTCGGTTGTCAAAGGAGTGGAAGTTTGACCGGAGCAAAGCAGAAACTGGTTTTTGGATTGGTTTGGTTTGGTTGTAATCTACCAGCGACAGAGGTTTTGGTTTACGGCATGTTGACGAAAAGGAATGATAAAAAGGGAAGTTGGCATGTGTTGGGCTTTTCTTTTAATTGAATGGTGCCTCAAATATTTGGAAGCAGTAATGTTGTTGTTGTATTGAATCCGAATCACCTGTTCTCACGTGATTGTGGTGCTATAGGCTCGCTTTAAGAGTTGTCATGGAAGGTATAGTCCAAATTGTTTTTATAGCCCATGCAATTTCTGTTGTGTATATAGTCACATTTTTTATAATAACCTTTTTTTTGTCAGTGTTTTTAAAATACAAAGTTTCTAGTGTCAAACTCGACTTGAACTGACTGCTGTCCCAGCTAACAAACATGCCTGAAATCCGAAATACATGGATGTAAAAAAAATAAAGTTTGGAAGGCGACGTGTTTTTGAACCCGTGTGATTGACTGAAGGCACAGGTCTTAATATATTTACCGCAGCACTGATGTCTGCACAGTGTAATGACGATAAACCGGATAACGTGGACCCACGAAGGCTTCATGTTTAACGTGATGGATTGTCTCGCTGCGTGGAAATTATTTTTCATAAACTCTTAATATCTCAAACGATGCTGACTGAGCAGGAAAATAAAAACTAGAATGTAAGGGAAATGAGTACTGGCACAAATCTAACTTATCTAGTCACACAGATGCGTGTTCGGAACAACTGACACATGCCTCGCACTTTAACGTCCATTCAAACTGTGCCATTCTTTCGGGATGCAGAGTAACAAAAATTGCTGATGCTTTCGAGTTTGATTATCGGAGAGCTTTTACGGGACAACGTTCCTGATTCTGCTCCAATCTTGCCTAGAAAATCCCATCAAAATTAAAATGAACTGAAAATTAAACATTGATTGAAGATTAGGTTGAATAAGAGATTATTCTTTTAAAGCAGGTTTCGACTCATCTAATGCATCATGCTGTCCTGTCATGCAGAAAACACTGTCAAGTTAATTCATCAGTATGCCATCCCTTAACTCCCATCCGCACAGACAGAGGCTGAGGAAATGAAGATAAAATGGAATATCCATAATTCATGTTACCCCTCCCTCTTCTCTGCCCGACATAACAGCTTGAAATTGTGCCTGCACGTGTGCGTAGCGCAGTGGATAAAACAAAATTAAATCTCTATCTCAAAGACCCGTTACCTGGCCTGGAATTCTCATTATCAGAGCAGGTAATTATTGTTTGCCGGTTAATTTACAATTGAATTACGGAAGATGCTTACATGTCCCAAAAATAAATAAATGAATAACTTCGGTACCCCTCCTGTCTGATTTAGCGTGCCATGCGTATAAATGAGCAGTGACACCGGACTGATCGGAACCAGTCACAAACACATGAATTGTAATTATTCCACTCCGAAAATATATTCTGGTCAAAGGTTCCCTGTGCAGATTTTGACCTCTAGTGGCTCTGTGAAGCTGCTTTTCTATGAGTAATTACACATTTTTCAAGATATGCAGCAATGTGCACACATGGACGCATGATTTAAATAAATAAATAAAAAAGCTTTAGGAAACAGGACACATTTGTCAGAGCTCAGAATTGACCTTTACCAGCACGTTGCATGTTTGAATAAACCATGGAAAGAAGTTGGATAAATAAGTCCAACAAAAGCAACAGCCAGAGTTAGCATACATACATAGACATACATTTATCAACACCGCCATGAATATATACTTTTGTAGTATTTTTAATTTGATCAGTTTGGCATTGTTTGTTTGACAAATGTCACTCAAGCCAGCCGTGAATTTATTCTAATACACTACGGTGCTAATGCAGAGGCATGTCATGCAGTGTAATGGTGTGTTTGTAATAAGCCTACAGATACAAAACAGTACTTGTTAGTCGGATCAACTGACTTTTATCTACCCATGAGAGTTGTGGAAAATAAGAAAAAGATATAAGATAACCAGATTTTTCACACTTACACTTTGTGTGTAGTATTATCAATAGAAATGATGGACAAAACTACAAGTAATAAAAAGAAGTAATAAACTCGATATATCTGAATGGGAATAACTGCTTTAAACTAATCACTGCGGTGTCGGCCAGACATGGAAAAATGTAACGTATACATACATAGACCATGGCCTGCTATCGAGTTATGATTACAGAAGAGCTCATGATGATATTTAAATAAAACAAATATGCACAGATAGTTTTCGAATGTGAGCTTAACAACAAGTGAAAACAAACCAACTTTCAAAGTTCTGCTAACAGCTGGCAAATCATTCTTTTGGTGGGAAATGGGTCAAGTGGGATTTTGCAGGCAGTGATATTTTCAATCTGGTGTTACAAATTGCGAAAGTGTGTCAACACAGGCAAGCAGACACAGCGAGCATGAAAGCACGTGTTGTGTTTACCCCGTCTCAGAGCATACGGATCATCGTCGCCCCGTTCACCAGTTCCATTTCATTTACAGAGTGTCACAGAAACCTACAGTTGTGCCATATTCAAAGCAAAAAATAGTTTGTTTTAGTTTATTGTGCCTTTTTCAGTTTAAAGTGTCATGTGTGTTTTGAAACTAGATTCATGACCTCTCCAAAACTTCAGTCAGTTATCCGTATTCAGAGGTCCATATTCTGATTCAGGCGCAAAATCATGGAAGCAAAAAATCTTGATTATTGCTACAATGCTGGGTATTATGATGTGAACACCTCAATATGTTTTACAAAGAGGTTTTATTCAGTAGTTTTGGGGGGATGTAGAACCAACAACAGCAAACAAAGAATGTGAAACAGCCCTTTTTTTATATATATATGACTGGCTATTTTACCTAGTAATGAGCTCAAACACTTGGTACTGTATTTTAAGTGTGTACATATTGTAGATGAAGACTGCAGAACCTTAAAACTGACATTTTTTTAAAAGATAAAAATCTATTTTTTAATGATCTTGTTAAGAAAAAAAAAACAACCGAGACAAAAAAAAATACATTTAAATTTTGGCTCTGATCTTATTTACTCCCAGTCTGTTTGAGGGAAGTGACAGTTTTAAGCTAAATACAGTTAAATGAGCTATGTGTATTTAAACCAAAGGAGGTGGGGACGATATAACATGTCTGTCAGTGTATTTTTGCTCATATTTTGTACTGGATGTTCAATATGGAATTGTCTCAGACAGCAGCGTGACGCTTGGCTTTATGTTTATTTATTTTTAGAACATCATAGGCTTTATTACGTCACTACTTTGCCATTGTATTTTTGGTAATAAAGACTGAGGAAAAAAAATTAAAATGCGGTTTTGTCTCTGTCCCGTGTTTGTGACATGATGGAAAGTTATGAAGTCTGAAAGCTGTAGTCAAAATAAAATCCATGAAATTTCCACAATGAATTGAAGTAAAATCTGAATATATTATGAGATATAAGAATCAAACAACTTTTTTTGGTATAGAAATGTGAAAAAAAGGTTTTTATTAAATATGCAAACACAAATCTGTTATTATATACAGGTAAGAGCTGGACAACAATTTATAAACAAGTTAGATTGTTACTTTAGAGCTACAGGTGATGCAAGAGTCCATAGCAGTGTGAAGAATGCTAAATGAGTTACTTCATGTGTAGTAGTAGTAGTAGTAGTAGTAGTAGTAGTAATAATAATAGATTTAATTTATAATGCACTTTACATTTGAAGCAAATCTCAAAGTGCTACAATACACACACGTAATATACACACACAAAGCGACAAGTACTGTATATCACCACAAAAGAAATGACGTTAAAAACGATATATGGAAAAAAGGAAAGTTGGAAGTACTTTTTTAAAACTTTCAAGGGTCTGTGATGCCCTCAGATGGATAGTAGTGGATTGTAAGCATGCAGTATTATGGAGAATTACAGGGTTATTACCAATGAGAGTATAAAGAATGGACAGCACTTGAGTGACATCATTCTAAATATGCGGCACGCTGCCTCTTCTGTCTTCTGGTTAATCTAAAAAAACAGCACAGACGTGAATCATGGGCAGACCTAAGGCGACAAATGATGCCTGGGTGCTCAAATGAGCCATCTGTAACAGCGCCCACCTGTCAGTCAAAGCAGCATCACGCTGTACATGTTACATATTATTCACTTAATAAATTCATTCTGAATGAACAATAGGCAGTTTTATATCCTGTCATGTCTGAATTGAAAAACACTGGTTAATTATAATTATTACACTGTAGGATCTGTCTAAACTCTTTATATATATATTTCTAACAAAGCAAAGAGGCCTCAGGCCTTTCACATCTCTGCGCGCTCCCACCAATGAAAGAAGCACCCTTGTGTCAGGGCAGGACATGCAGGCAGTTGGCCTTCATCATGTGTTTTCATTAACCCCTTACAAGCTGTGAAAGGGTTGGGTTCAATGTTAATACATGGTGACTGAAAGAAACTGCTTCCAGCTTTTTTTTTTGCATGCTTCATCTTGAATCAGAACGGAGCCATGAATTATATAATGTGTTCCAGACCTGCACAGCATGGAACAAAAGTTTCCAAACTGTCTTGTATAACTATAGTAAAACATGTTTTGTCCTCGCTACTTCTTTACACAACATGAACACAGGAGCGAGGTCGTGTTTTGTCCTCTGACAAGGCTTAGTTTTTAATTTGAGATCTTTTTTTTTTTTTTTTGAATAATCCAGAGAACACCTGTTACCCAAGGCTCTTTGCAAGGTAAACATTTGATTCAATCATCTGGGCTCACAGGGGCAGCTCAAATGCAATTAACAATCATCAGTTGAGTTTAGATGACAGTGACCAATCAGACAAAGAATATGGATATGAAAATTAAAAAAAAAAAAACTATTATCTATATATATATTTCATTTTAGTAGCTGCCATGATTATTAATAGCAGTTGAAGTTGTCAACAGAATTGTCCTTTCAGTGTATCTGAGGACTGAGGAAGAAGAAACTAAAGGGCAGAAGGAGCTGGTTGAGGTGGTTCGGGCACCTGATCAGAATGCATCCTGGGCACCTCCCCTCAGAGGTTTGTTTTCTGTGCACATATGACTGGCAGCAGACCCTGCAGTAGACCTGGAAACACACTTGAAGGATTATATATCTCATCTGGCCTGGGGATGCCTCAGGATCCCTTAAGAGGAACTGAAAAACATTGCTGGAGAGAGGACTGTCCAGATGATATTGCTTAGCCTGCTACTACTGGAACCCTGGCGCGGGCAAGTGGAAGAAAATGGATGAATACCACTAGAAATATGAAGGGTTTGGGTCCGGACAGCAGTAATGAGTTGCTCTAAATTGATGAAAAGTCATAGAGCACATATGGAATGGATAAATACTTTTCATTTTGCCACTGTACAGACTCCTGTCTACAGTAATGGTCCAAATATTTGAAAAAAAAGGATACAGTTGGTGGATACAGGCGGTGATGGAGAGGTCCAGATGTTTGGATCTGGATCATCCCCCAGGAGATTCAACCTTTCCTCTTCTCTCTCCCACTCTCTGTAGTTTGCATGCAGTAATGTCTCTCTGTTTGAACGCTGTGCTGCCTCCTCTGTGCTTGTGTGTCTGTCCTCTTTCAGGTCTCCATGGCTGAGAGAAGGTCATGTGGCTCAAGTCCTACCTATCCAAGCTGCTCAACGTTCTCCTGGTTCCATTCTCTTCACATCTGTTTTACAATCTACATATATGTGTATTTTTGTTCGCTTATCCTCATCGGGGTCGCGGGTTGCTGCAGCTGACTTTGGGCGAGAGGTGAGGGCACATAAAGACAAACAACCTTTTATACTCACACACACACACACACACACACACACACACACACACACACATTAACCTACTAAGTGTATGTCTTTGGACCGTGGGAGGAGAGAACCCACACGGACACGAGGAAACCATGCAAACTCTTATATAAATTAACAGTAGAACATAGGGTGTCTGTATGCTGAAGTCTAAAGTCTTAAAGTCCATTGAGGTAACTTGTGATCTGTGATTCTAAACTACAGTATATACTGTAAAAAAACACTGAAGAAGCAACCTTCAGCTACCATGGAGGGTGACGTTAGGAGGACACCAGTTATTGAAGTTATTCTTAATTCTTACTAAAAACTGAAAAGAGGTTTTCTTTTACAGTGACACGCTGAAGTAAAGCCTTTCAATCCTGATGAAAGTGGAGCAGGTAAAGAAGTGACTTGTTAATTTTGGATGATCAAAGAATGTACTGTCAAAACTATTTGGCGCAGATGTGACAGAGTTATGTTGAATCTTTTTAACCACACAAAATTTCACATTCAAATTCCTCATTCTAATTAAAGGTGTAGTAGGATTTAGTGGCATCTAATGGTAAAGTTCCAGATTGCAAACAACTGAAGACTACTCGCCTCACCCTCCCGTTTTAAAGAGAAACTATGGTGGACATTAAAGCCACAAAAATTACACAAAGTCCTATTAAGTCAGTGTTTGATTAGTCTATTCTGGGTTTGTAGAAACATGACGGTTCAGGTTAATATACAGTAATAAAAACATAGTTATGCTTATTGTATCACATTTCTGCTAATAGATCTCCTTGTTACACACTGGACCTTTAACTCCTGTAGACATTTAAACATATATGAATAAAGATATAAAGTAAAGTAAAAGCAGTAAGAGTAATATCTGTCTAGATGAGATGGGCTCAGTACAGACAGGTTAGAACCCCAAAAACACAACTGAGAGACCAGGCCGGTAAAATAAAATTGTTTACCCAAGGTCAAAAAAACAGGCCAAAGTCTAAAACAGGCAGGCAGGGGAGATGAAACAAGCTGATCCAATAGAGGCTGGAGAGCAGGAGTCCAAAAGGCATGCAGGGGTCATAACAGACAAAACTCAGGCAGGCAGATAAAATGGCTGGACCGCTAAGGCAGAAATGCAAAAGACGACTGGTGGGGAATCAATCGAAGCGGGCAGGTATATATGCTACTGGGCGGATGGGGGACTGGGAACAGGTGTGCAGGTGGGCGGGAAGGTCAGCTAATGGAGAATGGCAGGAACACAGGGGTCGCTGTAGGGCAGCTGGGAGACAAGAAGAAAAAAATAAATAAATTATTCAGAATAAAAAAATACAATGTAACCGCAGATAAACAATGTCAGCAGGGCTTTCTGTAAGCCTTCTGGAGAAGTAGTTAGAAGCCACCTGAGGTATACATCCATGGCTGCATTCAAAGCAACAGACAAATCTTAATATTTATGCACTTCTTTAATAATTTACCATGAAATACAATATCTCAAGGTCCCACAGTGCAGTGATAAGCCAAACTAGTACCTTCTATTACTTCATACATACACACACAAACACACACACACGCACATTCTTCCGTTTTGAAAGAAAAAAAAAATCTATTTCTGTAATCCCTTTGCTTTTACATGAAACCCTGCACAAGCAAGAAAAAAAAATCCCATCTTCATTTCTTTACAGGATCAAGTTTTTCTACCTAAACCTGTTAAGGGCTCACCATGAAAGTGGAGATTAAACGTGGGGGTGGCAAAGAAATAAGGGTGAAGACAGGGCAAACGGTATATTCCAGAATCAGTAAGGAACTCTCTATGCCAGTCTAGTTAATTCATACTTTTTCTTGGTCTACAAACCTTGTTTTGTGTTGAAAATGGAAGAGGATTTCGGATTCCACGCTGGCTAAAGGGAGTCAGATTGGGCGCACAGGGAGAGGCGAGGGTTATCTTTAATAAGCCATCTTCCTGTAGTCTCACTTCCTTGCTTTGGATCACAAGGGTTGGACTTAGAGCAATTAAAGGAGGGAGGGGGTCTAAGTGTCTCCACAAGGGAATGATTCAAGGACTAAAGGGACAGAGTCAGGGACTATAACCATTAAACAGCAAACAAATGTTTTCTTATCCAATAATCCTTTTTTTCCCCAAAAGAAGTCAAGCCAATTTATTTTCTTAAATCTCTTTGATAATCTTTAGGTCTTTCATGTCAGCTCTTGCACAAATACGCTTCTTTCCATCTGAATGCCTTGAGTGTTTTCCCACTTGACCTGTTTGGTGTCTCAAGAGGGCTCATCAAGATGGTACAGCCTGTTGAATGTTTTTGATTAACTGATGTGATTTATTTGGGTGGCAGTGTGGAGGTTATTTTCAATATGGATGTGTAGATGTAAGATAGATGAGGAAAATTTGCAGACCACAACGTCAAAAGTTTCCATAGAAACTTTTTCTTTGGTCGAAATTACAGCTGTCAGCAGCAAGGTTTATGAATTACCCTGAAAACATCACTGATATTGTTCTGGAAAGAGAGATTGCTATTGAATTTTTCACTTTTTTAGTTGCTATGGATAATTTCACAGACCTCAAAAGTGAAAGTGTCAGGAGTCCAAATGTAAAAGCAAAGAGGTGCTTTCTCTGTCAAATCATGGCTAGACTCAAGGTTTCTAAGAGGGAACATTGAAACTTTAAAAATACTTTGCAGAAATGTTATGAATTCCTTCCATTGATTATTGTACTGTTGTTGGACTGTCGCCAATTCAGCCAGAGTGTGGCCCTGCTTCCTGTAGGTTGTGCCCTGCAGATTGTTTTATTCAATCTGACAATAAAGATTATGTCAAAATATCACACGTTTCTTATGTTTTTGCCATCACAAGAGTCAAACACTTGACAGCAGGTGTGAGCAGTGGAGACGGGATCTTTGACAAAGACACAGGCAGACTTCAAATGAGTCCACCAAACCTCCTGATTCTCCTTTCTTGAAAATAAGATACAGTGGAATAACAACTAGAGCTATATTATACAGAGATGAATGCCTCCGTGTCTTTCAGTGAGTTCCTTGACACAGGAGCTATCAAGGTTAATTATCAAACATAACCCTTCAGGTATTAGAATGAACTTTTATCATTTTTACAGTTTTACATCTCACTCTCGAGTAAAGTCTTGCATTCAAGTACCTGGAAAAAGAAGGGTTGAAATCTTCACATTTCAAAGGACGCTGTCACTCATGTAGGAGCTGGAACAATGCTGACGTTATAATGACAAGCTCTTAATAATGACATGGCTTCCACCTGTGTATGTCTTTATCAGGATTCACTTGATGTTTTTCACTGGTTTAACAGAATATGTCTGACAGATGAACAGTAGCCTAGGAAGCCACGAAGAGCCACATTCCAGGTTTGATTAAATATGACCATGTTATGGGTCACACCTGATGAAATGCTATCAGCCCAGTCAGGTTCTGCCTTCTGTCACTGCAGCAGGAACTGTTTGACCAGTCCCAGTCGGACAGTTTCCCTGCAGTGCAGCCACACTGTGAATGTCAACACAGTCCTGTCCTGAAAAATAAAAGGCACCTGTTTGGACCCAGCGCTGCCCAGACAAAAACAGTGTGCCTCTGTATGTACTCAACTACCAGGAGCTGTCACAAGTAGTCTGTGCCATGGAGTCAAGGCACCTGTGTTGATGACTAGAACCTGTCCTCTATGATACCCTCCTCTCCTCTGTGTGTGGCCAAAACATGGTAGAAAAAAGACGTGTTGGTTTGTGAAGAATATCTTGTTGAACAAAAGTTTGCTCTCGTTAATTTATGTCTTATTTATCGAAACCACCTATCAAAAGTAGGAATCTTATTGAAATGAGTATGACAGACATGTAAACGTGACATTTAAGCTACTGTAAGCATAGAGGTCTATTTTTCACCTGGTAAGATGCCGCAGTGATGGGCAGACATATTCTTGCATAAATGTATAGAACCTTTTAATGTAAATGTAAAAACCTTAGAGTTTTTATACTTTTTGCGAAATATGGCGAAAGGTTTTCGACATGGCACTCTTATTTATTGAACATGTACGTTTCACAGCTAGTGCTTCCTCCACAACACTTCTGAAGCAGTACCAGACATCATGTATGAGTTTAATGCACCGATCCAGCATCCTATACTAGACAGTAAAGAGAGTTGTTCCAAAAGATTTGTTTGTTCATTTTCACCCATCGCTAAGATGCTGACAACAGCCTCCCTTAAAGTATTGCCTCTCTTTCCTTTTTGATAATTAAAGTCGCATTCATTGCATTTCTTGGCCATTTTGGAGCAGTAACAGCCACATGGCCCAGCTGGTGTCTTCTGTCTACCCAGTTAGACATCCAGCAGGCAGATAGCAACATTTTTTTGTTTTAATTAAGTCAGCCACCTGATGAGTCCAATTACGGAAGCCCTAAAATACGGAAGCCCTAAAAGGCCATACATACATACATTTTATTCCACCCGTTTTCCCGTGATAACGAGATAATTTTCCTCCGTTTTCTCATGATAACAAGATAATTTTCCTCCGTTTTCTCCTGATAACGGGATAATTAATTCGAAGATCTCAAGAAAACAAAACGATAGTCTAGTGTATTAAATCAAGTGCGCCCGTATTACAGAATGTATGGCAAATGCATGTAGTCCATGATACGGAGCGAGCAAACCTATTACGCCACTGTAAAATCCCTTTGATCCATAATTTCTGACAAAGGTTGACCCTTGATCTCAGGACCATCCTGACTGTTCACTCACTCAGTATAAAGCATATTTACTGTATCATTTTGGAGCAATTCATCCTCAAAGTTCATTATTTTGAATTAAAAGGGCATTATGTGCAATTTACTCTACTCGGTAAAATCCTTTGATCTATAATTTCTGACTGTCGAATAGAGTGTGGACGACCGGTTCAAAGAGCCGGCTCTTTAAGTGAACGATGGGAGCCGGCTCCCATCCGTCCGCGAGCCGTTCTTTTTGTTTTTTCTACCACCAAGCAGGGAGGGGCAGGGGTAGCAGCGGCTGAGGGACAAGAGGAGGGAGACGCTGAGGAGAAGAGGAGGGGTGTGTGCAAAAATATATTATTTTTTACACTATACCAAAACATTTTGGTTTTATTTGTCCAGTGTCAGTGGTAGGCATTAACAAAGCACATTTACTTGAGTGTTGTTATTTAATTTCTCTTTTTTTCAGTACTTTGTGGTGTGTGTGTGTGTGTTTATATAAGTATAAAAAAATAAAATGTCAATAGCTGTCCTTTTTTTAAAATTTCTATGCTTGGGTTTTTATAGGCGTTCTATCTGCTTTGTGTAGCAGAGTGTTCTTCAAGCAAGTTAGAGCATTCATTGGGCGGTTTCAGGAGTTACAAGGATTTTACAACTGTAATGCAGTTGGCTACAGCAAATTATTGAAATTCAAGTGATATGGCATTCAAATACAAAATCACACAAGTAAAAACACGCGCTAAATTTGCCTGAATTATAAAAGGTAAAATGAAGAGCCACCTGGGAGGCCGGCTCTTTGAGTGAACGACGGGAGCCGGTTCCTTGTTGTGAGCCGATTTAAGGAGCCGTTTATTCCATATTTTGGTTGATAAATTAATTAAACAGTAGTAGTTTTTAATATGATGTGTCTTTTTTTATTATCTGGCGCGAACGATCCGGTTCTAGAGCCGGCTCTTTGAAGTGAACGATGGGAGCCGGCTCCTCGTTGTGACCCGTTTAAGGAGCGTTTATTCCATTATTTTTGGTTGATAATTAATTAAATAGTTAGTAAGTTTTATTTATATAGCACGTTTTTACACCGATGCACTGACCAAAGTGCTTTACAATGTCAAAAATAAAATAAAATAACATTTAAAATATTAAAATCATAATAACAAGCAATACAGTGGTCCCCCGTTGATCGCGGGGGAGTCCGTTCTAAAATAACCCACAATAAACGAAATCCGCGAAGTAAATTTTACAATTATTATACATGTTTTAAGGCCGTAAAACCCCTAACCACACACTTTTATACACCTTTTTACACGCATTTTGTACAGTACTCCCTTAGTTAATCAGGACGCCGAACACAATGCGCGTTCATACTGTACAGTACGCTGTAAAAAAAGCATGCAAAATTACACAAAAAAAATCCGCGAAACAGCGAGTCTGCGAAAAGTGAACTGCGTTATAGCGAGGGACAACTGTAATAATAAAATAATAATAAAAATTAATTAATTAATAAAAAACAATTAATAAAATGTGAGGAGCCGTTTGGGAGCCGAAAGAGCCGGCTCCTTATAGTTATGCAGAGCCAAAAGAACCGGCTCTCCAAAAAGAGCCGAAATTCCCCTCACTGAAAGAGATGACCCCTCTCCCCTAGTGATGTGTCGGTCACGAACGATCCGGTTCTAAGAGCCGGCTCTTTTAAGTGAACGACGGGAGCCGGCTGCTTGTTGTGAGCCGATTTAAGGAGCCGTTTATTCCATTATTTTGGTTGATAAATTAATTAAATAGTTAGTACGTTTTATTTATATAGTACATTTTTACACCGCATGCACTGACCAAAGTGCTTTACAATGTCAAAAATAAAATGAATCAAATATAATAACATTTAAAAATATAAAATAATAATAACAGGAATAATAATAAAATAATAATTAATTAATAAAACCAATTAATAAAATGTGAGGAGCCGTTTGGGAGCCAAAAGAACCGGCTCTCCAAAAAGAGCCCAAATTCCCATCACTAAAAGAGATGACCCCTCTCCCCTAAAACACACGTCTCTCTTAAAAAAAAACAAAAAAAAAAAACAACTCGCTCTTTTAAAGTGACACGCTTGCGCTTTTATTTTGAAGTCACGCTCTCTCGTGTTCCGGTTTTGCACCGCGGTTAAACCCCCAGTGCGGTAAGAACAGAAGCTGACCGATGAATTTTAACAGAGGGGGGGAGAGAAAAAAGAAAAAAGAGGAGAGAGAAATGAAAGAGCGAGGCAGATAGAGAGGAAGAGGGAAGGAAAGAGAGAGAGAGGGAGAGAGGGGAGTGCTGTCGGACCATCCTACCGAGCAGACCAGGAGGGGTGAGGCTTATAAATGTAACCGTTGGCTCAAACCGTTTTCGTCTTTGTTACTGTCAGGACAGAAAGAAAAGCTGGCGTCCATAACTGGGACTGCGCCTTTATTCATTCAAATACGGCACTCCTCGTACTGTATAGGTATCCTGTGTGCCTCACTATAATCGCATCACTAACTAAACGTCCCTTATGGTCTCCCATTAGTCTTCATCCGGCGTCGATAAATGGGGGGGATGATGGGATGTGATGTGATGTTTGACGTTATCGTAGCAGCGACGTGAGCAGGAAATGCCGCTGTGAGCAGGCAGGCAGGCCCCGCACAGTGTCCAGGTCCACCACCATCATCATCATCTATCACCACCATCATCTATCAGCAGAGTGTGACTGAGTCAGAGGCAGCAGACAGACAGACAGACAGTGGTGCAGGTTTGCAGTGGTGCACAGGTGTTTGTGTGTTGTGTTGTGTGTCCTTACCTAAATCAGATATGTTGGTACCCTCCCCTCCCTCTTGTCTCGTTGCAGTGTATGTAACATGACGGGCCTGCGTCAGAGGAAGGGCAGCAAAGGGAAGGAGCCCCCTCTCAGTGCAGAGTTTCAATCCCAACAGTCCAACTGTTGCACCGATCATCACCCGGAGAAGATCTTGCAGGGTGAGTGAACCATCGTCCTTCCACCCAGCTTCCGGGGGGCAGCAGGAAAAGCAGCAGTGACTGTAAAAAGCACGATCTCGAATTAATTATCTCGTTATCACAAGAAAACGGACGAAAATTATCTCGTTATCATGGGAAAACGTAGGAAAATTATCTCGTTATCACAAGAAAACGGAGGAAAATTATCTCGTTATCACGAGAAAACGGGTGGAATAAAATGTATGTATGTATGGCCTTTTAGGGCTTCCGTATCCAATAACTCCTTTCAGCTCTGTTTTCAGTCTTTGCAAACTCCTGAGAGAAATATCAGGGTTTTTTTTTGCCTCGCAACATAGTCTGCTCCATCAATCTACAGGCTGTGAAAACCAAAACAATGAGCTAAAATAGGCTGAAAAGAGTATCAAACTAAAGTGATATTACACAGCACATCTTGCAGGGTGAGTGAACCATCGTCCTCCCACCCACCCCCCCCAGCCAGCTTCCGGAGGGCAGCGGGAAAAGCAGCAGTGACTGTAAAAAGCATGCAGCGAGCGGTGAGGCACGGTTGGTAGCTGTCCACCTTGCTTAAAAAAAAAAAAGTTCCTCAAGCCAGATCTTGCTCCCAGGGTCGGTTTCTGCACCTGATCTCTGACCGGCTGTGGGTGCGGAAAAGGAAGAGAAGTTCTCAGTGGGGTTTTAATGAAACACCACGTTTTCACCTATCGTGCCTGTGCATACTGTCATGATTTGCTTGTGTTGCATCCTCTGAGGACAAGCAGGCACGTTGAACTGACATTTTGTGAGTGTCATGGGGATTTTTTTAAGAAGAACCTTTGAATAAGGAGGACTGGATTCAAAGTATCAAAGTTTAAGTTGAATTTAATATTCTTGTACAAGAAGGAGCATTTAACAGTGCAACACACAAGAGGGTTACAGAGAAAAAGGCTCCCTGAGGAGCTCTGTCAGGTGGTTTTTATACAATTCATTCAAAATGGGCTGTCTCGAACATCTTCCCACTAACGATTTCCTTTTTTGGTTTTCCCCTTTGTAATGAACATTATGTTTCTTGTCCAAAATGACACTTCCCTTAGTCTGTCTCTCATGTCCCTGAACATTTTTTTTTATTTCCTTTCCCAGGCAGCTTCAACAAACACATGCTAGATATGTAAAAAGACAAAACACACATACACCCCCTCTAAGAGTTAGAACACCTGCAGCCCAGTACAATCCTATTTTTTATAACAGTGAGCTTTGTTCAGATTCAAATGATTTGAAGTCAGTGTCGTTCATATTATGAGTAACCTGTATTTCTCTAGTGTCCACTGAACTAGAAACATCAAGCTACTTTACCTGCAATAGACCCTTTTTTTTCTTACAGCAGACAGTTTGACTTGTCATGGTTGGAAACATGCAGGACATTAACAATGTCTGTTGTTCCCTTTGCAAAGACCAGATGCATTTTTTTTAGCCAGCGGTCCAACTAGGGGTGGGCGATATATCGAATATACTCAGCTTGTTCTACGTGAGATGTATGAAATGACTATATCGCGACCATCGAGTACTTGTCACGTAAATGTTTTATGACACAGAATGAACATAATAAACTTCCGACCCCTTTCAAAATAAAACACAATACACAGTTCATGTAGCTTATCACAACTTCACATCAACGTTACGTCATGACCCGTGGCACCAGGTCAGCAGTCAATCGATCAAAGTGTCTCAACATGAACAAAGAGAGACTAATTGTTGAAGTGGAACAACACACAATCATTCATGACACAACAGATGCTTTTTATAATCTCTTCCATGTCGGAGAAGCAAAGTCAGCTGTTTGTTGTTGTTGTTTCCTTTATACACAGTTTATCGCGGGGTCTCGCGTACGTCCAGGATTCTTGCGTGATCTCGCGTGAATAAGGCCGGCTCGCTACGCTGCCAATATGCACCCGGTGTGAGTTGGCGCAGGGCAGAGGACGCAGCTAAAACGCGGTGCAGCCGTTACTAATCTAATAGAAGGGTCTACTTGAATCATCATACTGATGTTATTTTTTTGCATCAAAGGGTTGAATTTAACATTCAGAGTGATTTACAGGAGAAATAAAAATGTTGAGATATATATCGTGTATCGCGATATAGCTTAAAAATATCGAGATATTGGTTATAGGCCATATCGTGCAGCCCTAGGTCCAACAGTAGTAGCCAACATGCCAGGAATTCAGGCCTGAATTATTAAGAATTTGTTATAAACAGTGTTTAACATAGTCAACAGCTAGGAAAATATATACAAATGTAGTCTGGGGACTTTCTCCATGGGTGACAATGAAGTGTCCTATGTTGGTTGACATGTTTACCATCAATAACATGTCTCCTTTCATAATTTCAGAATTTAAAGCTACACAGAATATCATTGGCACAGCGATGCTGCAGCAGTATGATTAGGAAAGAAACAACTTGACGTATTGAATTTGAATTTTGATTCTGAATTTACAAGAACGCATGAATGATTATGAATTTCGCTGTAGGCTTTTCTCAAGTCTTAAGAAGTTCCTCCTCACTCACGAACACTCAGAATTGCATGTGTCTGGAAATAGTTACTAGTCAAAGGGTGAAATCAGTTGTATCGGTTATTCACAAACATCTGCTGCTTATCTTGGTAGGTAGAGCCAAAACACTTTGTTTTGATTCTAGTGAGCCAAACCAGACAGTGTGTTTCTGAGTGTACTTGCAAGAAGTCAGTGGAGTCCTTCAGAGTGGCCAGGAGACATTAGCTTACACACTACTAGAAGAATGTGGCCATGAGTGTCCCAAGACCACCTCTGAATGTGGTTTAAGTGATTGGATTTCAGTGTGTCCTCAATGGGTTTTCCGACGTGTTCACACCTGTATGATAGAGCTGTCCGGTTCTGATCGGATCAGCCAAGATGCAGTGCGGCAGCCAAGCTGCCAGTATATACCTTTCTGAAGGCCTGACCGACAATCCGACATCCACACTCACTTCATGCAGTGATTGGCTGCCTGTGCAGAGGTGATAAAGGAGCCAGAAACTGAATTTTTACTTCCAGCTTTTTTTCTTGACAAAACTATTCCTGTCAATTTTCATGTGAACAACCAAGTGCAACACGGCGAATGCCCTCCAGGAGAGAGTGTCTGAAAATGTGTGCTGTTATCCCCATGTTTAAACAATATGTCTCCTCCTCTCTATGATGTTTGGCTTTTTACTGTGCCTTCCCGCTCCAGAAAAAAAAAAAAAACTATAAACACGTTTTTAATGTCCTAGTTCTGCTGGAGAATAACCCTGAATCAGCATGCACAATATTAGGACCTTGAAACTCAAGCAGCTAAATGGAATTCATTATATAGTTAGTGCCATAGTTCATTTTATTATTCACGCCTGGTGCCTGTTTTTTTTAAAAGTCGTTAATACTTCATTGACAGCAGCAACTTAATGACTTTTCAATGTTGTTGCAGGTGATTGGTCATGGGGGGCAATAATCTGGACATCGGTCGGTTGGTCTGTGTCTGTTGGTCTTGGCCTGCTCTGCTGTATCTACATGGCCACACTACATGAGAATGACCTGTGGTTCTCCAACATCAAGGTAAAGGGCCTTTCACTGTTACAATCTTAAACAGGTTATACATCAAAATCCTGTTGATTTTGTTCATCAAGGTCTAACTGAGTTAACACACACCACTCAAAATATATCAGCGCAAATTAAGTTTATCACAAGGTGTGTTGTTTTTCGAATGCGATAATGAGAAACACATAACACAGGGGGCCCCAAACTTTTTTCGGTGCGGGCCACATCAACTTGCCTTTCTGTGATGGGGTCAGTCTATAACTGAAATGATATCAGTCCCACCAGGATTTCACAGGCCTTTTTTGAAATAGATGCGGCCTCAAATCCCTGATGTTGCATGAGGTTTTCAAAAAAATTGCGGTGAAAGTTGCGGTGCTTTTTACATTTTTGTTGCGGGAGGAAGTGAAAGTTGCGATAAATTGCGATTCGACAGTCGCGGAGAGGGCGCAGCGAGCACTAAGTCCACGGCCCCGGGAAGTGGCGAGGTCTGGGCAGGAGGACGCTGTAAAGCTCGCGGCCGGAGCCGTGAGCCACCTTCACCCCCGAGCCTTTCCAAGCCGATCCAGAGGTGGTCGCGGCGCACTGCCGCGGAGGAAATGCGCCCGGCGGAGGCCAGCCAGCGCCGGGGAGAGGTCCCACGATGGGATCCTCCCACACAGTGCGGCCGTTCCTGACCTGCCGAGTTGAATCCCCCGGGCAGACTGCGCGGAAGTTGATCACGAGCAAAGTCACGTCGGAATATACCATTGTGTGAGGGGGTAAAAATTAGCTAGTACTGTAAATAGTTGGTAAATAAGGTAGATTTTAATTAGAATGCCAAGCTTAATCATTAAGTGTGGATATTTTATAATAGGAAAATGCAATTTTGAAAAATAGGCCATGTTTAAAGGGTTTGTTTTGGATCGTTAAGTAGGCCACTCTAATTGTTTAGGCGGGCCGGATGTGGCCCGCGGGCCGTAGTTTGGAGATCCCTGACATAACAGATAAGATAAGATGACTTTCACAATCCCACACCGTAAAAATGGACTTGTCACAGCAGCTTGTTTACACAAGGTGGATAAGAAATTACTCACAAGTACGAAATAAAGAGTGCTGAAGAATCTGACAGCTGTTGGAATCAAGGATCTATGGTAGTAGCAGTCTTTTGATGAAGCAGTTTTTTTTAGGGCACCCACAGTCTCAGTTACATGATGATCATCACGATTATCAGCTTTGCTTACATTCTCCTCTCCCCCACTTCCTTTGTGGAGTCTAGGGGGCAGTCCAGGACAGAGCTGGCCCTCTTGACAAACTGCTGAGGAGTGCCATTCATCCATTCATTGTGTAACATTGCTGTTTAAGACGAAGAATGGCAGCTGGGATCACAGTTTGAAGACACTCAGTGTATATGTTGTAATTCCAAATTCACAGGCTGACATGAGCAATCAAGCTTGGATTGCAGATAGCGTTTTACAAGCTGCTAAATGTAATATTTGCCTGTAGCAGGGCTTTAAATTGGCAGATTTGTGAAGGGACATTTGTGACTTTCTCTTTATATCAGAGGGGAACAAATTAGTGGTGCTGTTTACAAGAGTTGTGAATGTCAAGAAGTGGTACAAGTTAACAAACATTTATGGCAAATCATTATGTGACGACTTGTTGCCAAGGCCGTTGTCTGCCGATCATGTACCACAGTGCAAATATATCTCTGTGGTTTAATATGTCTGACTGACAGTTTAACCCCGAGTATTTCCACCGACTCTGTGCCAGCCCAGGAAGAAGATCTGGGAATGGTGACAACGCATAAACTCTTTTATCTCTTTTATGAGGTACTTGTTTAAAGGCCGGATCGATGTATCTGATACTTTTATATGGAGGTTATCTGAGGATTTGACATCCACGTGTAAGACTCATCAACCACATCACAGATGGAAAATCTCTCCCGGTTTTAACAACTCAAAAGAAAAAGCACACATTTTTTTCTTGTATCTCAAGAGGAACCACAGCATCAACCTAAGTGCCAATCAGACACGTCCCCTCATCCAGTTTCCTCTGTAAAACGGCATGCAAACACGTCATAAACACTTCATCCTGAAATGAGATGATTGTTTTTCCATGGACTGCACAGGATTGCTTTTCAGCCCTGTTAAATGAACCACATGAAGTCTTCAAACACCATGGCGACTGGTGGTTACACAGTCCTTTTTATAGTCTGTTCAGTGTTGTACGGCAACAGAACATTGTGCCCTGCCAGGGATGACGTAATTTTAAATCCCCTTTCCAAAGCTTCACCAGCACTCCGCTTCAAACTGAGATATACATAGAGGAGTTTGATCGTGTTGACACGGCAGAGTCATAACTGTAACATAATGTAATGAACACTGTTGCTGTTTGTTGTCTTTGCCTCATTTAGCAGTGCACTGGTAGTCATTTGTTTTTTGGTGGATATGCGAGTCTACAGCTTGTTTGGATTTGCATATGATACGATATAAAAAATGTTTGACTATGGCTTGGGCTGTAAAGCTTTTACTACCAGTTAACTGTACAACAATCAGAGATATAGCTGCATCAGACCTGACCCAAATTCAGCTTCAAATCCAAATAAATCTGTCACTCTTTCTCTTTTTCTGTGCTCTTGTTCTTATAGATTGTGTGACTCGTTTAGGGCTGCCACAAACGACTATTTTGATAGTCGATTAATCACCGATTATTTTTTTCGATTAGTCGACTAATCGGATCATACATTGACTGTAAAACATACAGCTTATCGCACCAGCATGCAGCTGATCAGATCATTAGCTTTCAGCTTAAAGTATGAGCTAACTGAAAATAAAAACAATTAAGATGATAGCTCATTAACCCTTTAATGAGAGTCCACTGTCCCAGGAAACGGCGAGGTCCAGGTGGGCGGGCCGGCGCTGTAAACACCTGCGCCCTCGAGCCTTTCCAAGCCGACCCAGAGTCGGTCGCGGCTCACCATCGCGGAGAGGTCTCACAAAGGGATCCTCCCGCACCGTGCGGCCGTCCCTGACCCGAGTTGAATCCCCCGGGCAGACTGCGCGGAAGTTGCGGAAATATCGCGGTGATTGGTTAAAATTACAACACCGCCCTGAATTTACGGGGGTTCACTTAAGTTGCGTTGAAGTTGCAAATCGCAACATTGTGAATTCCTGGAGGGTCTGTGTTATGGTATCATTTACGGTACAGACAGGCCTGACGCCGATTACCACTACTGCGCATGTGCACAGGTGTAAAAAAAAAAAAACCAACAAAAAAATGATTCGTCGACTACTAAATTAGTTGTCGACATAATCGTGACTAATCGACTAATCGTGGCAGCCCTAGACTCGTTCCTTTTTTATTAGCCAGCTAACTATGTCCCCTTTGCCAAATAACTACTTTTAGCAGGCTGCGTCCTTAGAGCAATTTCACATGGAAAATAATGTCACTCCCCTGTGTCCAACGGCGCCTCAAGTCTTTATATCCTAAAATACGCTGTTGGTGTCGCCGCTGGCGGTTAGGTTACTGAGTGGAATGATCAATAAGCAGAGTAACGCTGGAATTAGCAGGTAGCACACTGAGCTGTGGGCGAACTCCCCGAAAGTAATAACTGAAGCCACATCACTGTTGTTACAAATTTGGACTATGTTTCTAGATTCGTATTAAACTGTCTCAGAAGGATGGATACTGTACACACGCTTCATTTGGCACTCCAAATGATATTTCTATTTAAAAGGTTCTATAGGGGATTTTTTTTTTTAAATTTACTTTAAAGCAAACTAAAGTTAATACGTATTAAAGAGAGCAAGGAGATTTTTCTGAATCTGCAAGAAAGTTTCTCAGTTCTCTGCTCACAGGGAGTGATGAGTCCTCATAGCAGATTATAGCAGAGAGTCATCTGCACATATTGGTTCAGATTTTGTTGCATTATCCTCATCACAGAGGAAGGCTGAGGAATTAAACAAAACAACTGAGCAGGCAGGCCCTCAAAGAAAACACACACACCTCAGAATTCATTTCATCTGTGACACACGGTGGCAGCCAGGTGCCTCATCTCATGCAAAATGCGCCATACGTCTTGACCCACATAGAGGTAGTCTGCACAGGCTAATGCTTGGGTTTTTGTCACTGAGAGACAAAGCAGCACATCTGGTTAATTGAGTGGAATCTGTACGGACACAGTTTGTGGTCGTGGGCAGACAGATGCTTTCATTCATTATAAATACAGGTCACTTTACAGGCCTGCTGAACATTTCCCTGAAATGTTCTCACATAAGTGGGCTCCTAGCTGACATCATCGCACATTGCACACACATGCATGCGTGTGTGTGTGTGAGAGAGAAATGCTTCCTTCTGGTAATGCTATCAAAGTCGATGTTCACACAGAGCTGCTTGAATCTGAAAAATCTTAACAGACACGCTCGCCTCATCACTAAGGACATTCTCAGGAAGGCACAGCAGAGGCGGTACTTTAACTGGTGTACCATTGAGAGTGTGCTGGCAGGCTCCATCACAGTGTGCTTTGGTAGCCCGACTGTAAGAAAGTGAAAAGACGGCAGTTAAAATCACTGGCATGGAATACCAAAAATAAAAAGTAACCCATAACGTCACCAGCCATCGTGCCCTCAGACTGCCCTCACTTCTTCCATCTAAACAATATTACTGTCACACCACGCGTCTCAGTAACAGTTGTTTTCCAAAGGCATAGTGGAGCTGCTGAATAGCTGACACTCCCACATGCACTGTAAATAGTACATATGCATTGTGGTGAGGGGTTACGGCCTTTTTAAATGTTCTGGTCAATTGTCTGTGTTTATTTATGTACACAAAGGATGAGAGAGGCCGTGCTTCGAAAATGTCTGTAGCTTTTTCCGAAGGCGACACGCTGACATGAACTTCACACAGTACTTGTTGAGTGCAAGGTTTGAACTTCTTTCTCAAGCTCTGTGTAGTTGTGGTGCAGATCTGAATAACCGAGGACAACTCTCTTCAGAAGAAAGATTTGCGTTTTCAATGAAGTCAGCGTGTTGATTCAGTGACACAAAAGGATCCAATATCAAGTGGTTAAAAACGTTACGTCTACCTCAGAAACTGTGTTTGCCAATCAAATATATGCACGTGCATATTCTTTAGCTTACTTTTATTAATGTGAACTACATATTCGGTCTGTTTATCTTGCAATCGTAGAGCCCCTGAGCTGGTTAAACCTCCGTTCACTGCTCTCTGTAATCACCTATACCAACCATATCTGAAGTACTCCATAGAGAGCCTTGTGGCTGTATAAAACCGATCAGCTTATGATTGCTACATCTACTATGCTTTGACATTATGACATTTACATTGAGTGACAGCAGAGAGGGTAAGAAACGACAGACGTCTTCTTAAGTTTACCAGACAAGACATTTCTTGTTTCCCAGACGTTTTGTTCTCCTCTGCACTGAAAGGAAACAGCGGCACTATCAGGTTTATTTACTCCTGAGAGAGTTCTTAAAATCTGTTTTGTGGTTAAAGAAAATGAATCATTTTCATATTTAATTTCATAGTGACACACACACACACACACTTTTCCATGCAAATGGTGTAATGTGCAGCTAACACTTGCTTGTGACTGGCCGACCTTACCTTGAACCGCTTAACTGCTTTGCTGTTGCTTCTCAGCCAGCTGAGATGATGTATTTAGTTTCCTGTCCTTCGAGATCTCTCGCTCACTTTCACTCTTCCACTTACTGTCTCTCACACACACACACACACACACACACACAACACACACACACACACACACATAAGCGCTAAAAACTTTGTACAGGTCAAGTAGGATGGAAAAGGCCATGAAACATACTGGAAAGTAATTTGGGATCTTGGGAGTCCTCCCCGCTGCTGCTTTGTGGTGGGTTCTGCTGCCTGACGTGACTGATGGTATCGGAGCGCTGGCAGTCTGCGGAGGAGCTGTTGTTTAACACAAAGAAAACTGGTTTTAATAACCTCACATGTGGTTTTCCCCCCCACCAATGTGTTGTGTTGAGGAAATGTGGTATCGGTGTAAGCCTGAGGTTATAGAGCCTGCAGGGTTTATCATCAAGTTCTTCTCACCCCTTCGCTCTTTCTCCCTCTCTCTTTCACACATGCCTTAGAATGCTTATTATCGACGCTCTTTCGTATGCAGTGAAGTGGTTGCCTCATGGAGTTTGAGACGTGCGCTCACAGCTTGACACCGGTTCCAGATCCAGAAACCCTCTAACAAATACTCAGCGCGTTTTCCGAATGATGTTCCAACATGTTCTCGTCGCTGCTCCCCACCCCCACCCCGTCTGATCTTATTCTTTTCCTGTGTGCATGTGTGCTTTTATAGACAAGAGGTCACCAGTAGTCAACCCTCTTTTCTTCCCCTCCCTCTGACTGCTCCAGTTATCTACAGCCCATCCAGTTGTTCGCAGTCTGACTGTGTGCCTCGTGTTTTATGTTCGCTTCTCTCTTCATACTTTGTCGCTGATTTGTTGAGGAAGATTGCTTTTTGTTTTGAAGTCTCTGTTGGAGATCAGAGGGGAGGCAGCAGTTGGTCTGGAAGACATAAAGCAGAAGCAAGGCCAATGCTGGATGGACCCGCGCTCGGATTCTTCAAGCACCACATCAGAGAGATGAGTTATTCAGAGACTCATAAAGAGGAAAGGGTAACAGAGAGAAACAGAGAGAAGAGGATCGGTGCCTTCTGAGGAGTGAACTGGCTTTCAGGATAATGAGCAATGTGTGAACTTGTTAACCAGGCCCGTTCTCTTTGACCTTAATTTAAACTGAGGATTAGCCATCTCATCAGAGTTCTTGGTGAGAAGCCAAGGCTTGTTTTGCCTCGAGCAAACTCAAAAGGATTGGGAAGGAAATCAGCTGCTCATTCCCTCAGAGCGAGCTTTTGCATATTTCCTTTGGCAAGGAACTTGAAGCGATTAAAAAGCTAATTTATTTGGAGCGACTTCAAGAAAAGAAAAACACACCGCATTTACGTTTTAGTGCTGTAATGGATTTGGATCAGTTCTATAGCTCAACCCAGGAGCATGCTGCTTATCTACCTGGATTCAGCTCATCAAAGCATCCAAGAACATATTGATAATCTCTGTCTTCTCAGGCAATGGAGCTTCGTAAGAGAGTTAAAATGAACAAGCTAGAACATAATTTGGGCCTCACACCAGCTGAAAGGAAATGCAGCAGAAATGTTATGCGGGGCACAGAAAGGTCTAACGCCCCACAGGGAGGGAATGCAGGGGAGTCTTCTCAGCTTGGAGGATCCGGTACTTGTTCCGGTTCAGACATTCTACCCTTGTGGCCATGGCGACAGTGTGTTTCCATGGCAGCAGGGCTTTTATTGGCCGGGCTGCTGGCACTGACTCAGGCCTGGTGCGTCAACGCCATACACGAGAATCTGCTGTGGTTCTCTGAGCTCACGGTAGGAGTCGTGATACTGCTTTACTTTGAACCTTTTTAATTACCGAGCACCTCGCAGACAAGCTCACGCTCACAGTTTGTAACCTGTGGAGGAAGTGTCAGCAAAATCTGTTTATATTACATGATATGCATGACACATTAGTGATTGCCGGTGACTTGAGCTCTGGGTTATTCAGTAATTTCGGAGGTTAGTGGTTCAATCCCATCTCCTCAATGAAAGCGCATGAGGGATACAGCTGGAACTGTACTGGGAGTCTCCTGAAGTCACTAAACATAGAAGAGGTACTTTACAGTCTGTACGTGTCCACTGTGTCCTGAGAAGAAGTCAAGTTTAGTGAATACCTCTGTGGGTGGACCATGGGATAAATGTAACATTTTCTATACAAAGTGCATTTAAATACATATTTGTGTCTCTTTCAGCGTAATAACTTCAGTTGTAATGCAGGCAGAAATCAGTAGGGTTGTTGCCATTTGTTTGTTTTCATGAACTGTTTATGGAATACATCACTATGGTTGAATACTCTCCTTTTAGTGGAGCACAGCTTGAAAGACTATTCACAGACTGAATATGTTAGGCTGATGATTGACTTAATATTCTGCACTTGGTTGTTCACCGTTTGCTCTTTGTTTATACCGCCCAGTGGGACAGTAATCATGCATGGAAGCAGAAAATCTCCTGGGAAAACATCCCGCAAACACAAACACACACACACACACACACACACACACACACACACACACACACACACACACACAGTCACACACTGTGTCACCTGTCTTATTGTTGCTGTTGAGGATTACGAGTGTATTAGCTGCTTTGCCTCTATCCCACATGTTTCTCTCATGTCTTGCCAGGATATCTGTTTTCCATATTATAGAGAACAGAAGCGCTCGATTTCAAACAACCAAATTCCCCTTTTTTTTTGCTTTCAGGAAGTGGAGCGGGAGATCTCCTTTCGGACTGAGTGCGGACTCTACTACTCGTACTTCAAGCAAATGTTGCAGGCCCCATCCATACAGGAAGGTACAGGCTACGTTTCTGATGCTGCTCTCTGATTAAGTTACATCCCTGCACCTGAGAACGTGTTATGTTTTGACACACACTGTCTCTCCTGGAGTCATGTTAGAATGTAGCAGCTGTAAGATGTAAAATACATGTTTCTTTATCTTTATTTCTCTTCTGTGAGGAGACTTTTTGTCTGGCAGGTGCAGCTTTTAGCCCAACGTAACTTGCTTGGAACCTCTTTGTGGGTTTTTCATTGGCAAAAGTCGTGCATAGTAACTTTTTTTGCTATCACCTCAGTCTGAGTTTTCAAGCAAGCTTAGCCAATACTTAAAGGTGCAGTGAAAAGACTCCAGACCACTGATTGCTCAGAGAGAACCACCAAGAGAATCCAAGCGACCACAATTGACTCCCAGTTGTTTGTGGGTTTTCCAAACTCAAACATACTGAGAATCAAGAACACCATCCCTTCGATATCCTCCACGTTCCTGCATTTGCGTGGGGTTGAAGATGATGTCTACTATGGATGCACCGAATATTCGGCAACCGAAAGTATTCGGCTGAATATTGCAAAAAATGCCACATTCGGCTTTCGGTGAAGTGGCTGAATAGTAAGGCCGAATAGTGGCGTGACGCAATTGATGATGCAATGAAACAACGTGCGCGGTGATCTGGCCAGGGTTGCTGATTCTTTTCTCATTCACACACAATAAACCCACGATGCAGGATATAGGAAAAACACATAGAATACATCATACACTGCTCTTTAGCGAAGCTATATACTTCTCTCTAAACTACGGCGTCTCACACATGCGAGGTGCCTCCATGACCGTCGGAATGACTATGATGCGTTCATGAACGTGGGAAAAATGTAAATTTACCGGAAATATAATAAAACTAAATAGTATTTCTTTCAAGAACAAATTAACAGTGATTAAAACAACATGGGCTTTCTAACAATATAAATGAAATAATAATTACACTAACTGGAAATTCTACTGGAATATTTGAAGGATATTAAATAAACATTTACTTTCTTTGAAAAAACATGTCTACAAATTTATTCTAGGCTATTTATTCTAGGCTATTAAACCGGTTTCGGTTTTGGTATTCGGCCAACCATTTAATTTTTATTCGGTTTCGGTGCATCCCTAATGTCTACATTGCCCACATTCCAGGCGGTTACTACCTGCCGTGCAAAATAAAATCAAGAAAAATACCTAGTCGAGCTGAGCCGTCCGTGCAGTGGAAACAAGTCTTTAGTGTGATGTCAGTTATCAAGCTGTCAGACAAATATTTAAGACCCTTTTTACAGGATTGTTGTTTTAAAATGAGTCAACTGGAATAATGAAAGAGTTGGCCAGAGGCAGCACAGACAGCCAAGTAATCAAGCTAACATTAGCTTAATTAGGTAGCTAGCTACAACTGGTAAAAGCTGCCAGTGTCAGTCGTTCTTTTGAGCCAGCAAAGCCCACGTTAGAGGACTGCTTTTGTCTGAAACTGCAAGTTTTGAGTCGTAAATTTGTCACTGTGATTGTGAAAGCTTGATGTGCAGAACCACAGTAAAGGAAGCAGGGCTTGGCGAGTTTGTCAATTAGTCATACATTTTGATAGTTTGTTGTTTTTTTGAGACTACTATAGTTAGTGAAACATAATATTTCAAAATGGTCAATTCTTTTACACGGCTGAAGACAGCAGATGGCTGTATCCACCCACACTTACAAAGAGGAAGAAACCCTTTCTGTCTATTTTCCAACCAGACCAAACAAATCACTGCAGTTTCTCATGACGCACAGTCTGGTCTGAGGGAAATTAGTCTAATTATTTTGTTCCCATTATCATGTACAATTCCTAGTTGGAAACAGGCCTAATTTTCCACTAAGACAAAGAACTGAGCTGGAGGCTAATCAGTTGAAGAACTGGCTGACCCTCCCTTCTGTCTGAGTTCACTTCTTTTTCTGTCACAGCACAATGGCTTCACATGCAGAAGCCACAGTAGTTTAAGTGCTAAGTGAGGGAGGAGAAGAATATCGGGATGAAAGGAAGGAAGGATGGAGTGATGGCATAATGGAAGAAATTAGAAAATAAAAGATTGATTTTTATAAAGGAAAAAAGTGAGGAGGCAGAACCTAAGCAGGGATGAAAGAAAAGGAAGCAAGAATGGAGAAGAAGAAGAAACAGAAGCAGGAGAGAGGAAGGAAGGGCTGAGGGAAGGAGTAAAGCAAAAATGACAGTTGATAGAAAAAAAAGACAATAAAAGACGATAAAAATGAATGAATGAAGCTGGATGGTGTGTGTGTGTATGTGTATGGGTATGTGGGTGATAATACGTACTTTGGTTTATGGTTTTTATGGTCTTTTCGTGGATCAAGAACACAGCAGTCATCAGGCTGACAGATCCCAACCTGCAGCAGAAACTCAACTCTCTGCTGATAGTTTGGTGTCACCCTTTATTTCAGTCAGACCAAAAAAACCTCGTCATAAAAACTGCATCCATACTGCGTCATAACGTCAGCACCAGTCTTTTTACACGGTGTGATAATGCCACTGCTAAAGAAAACTCTGGTTTATTACAACACAGGTCTTATCACATGTAATAATAACTGTAATAATACCAATGAATCCTACTGCGTTTGCTGGAGCTTTACTCAATTTCCCCCCTGCGATTAGGAATTATTACCAAACATTCAGTTTTACATGTTAAAATAATCTGTGCACAACTTGTCTGTTGTCTCATATTCATTTCTCTGTTGAGCTTTGTTGTACCACTGTTCCCAGATTTCAGCATTCTCTTTGGTTACTGGCAACTGTTTGACTTTGTCTATAGATGTTCAGCACGTAAGTATAAGTACATAAGAGTATTTAATTCAATTTATTATTTTTTACACTTCGCTTCATTCACAAAGAAAAAAAAAATCATAAAAGAACGATCATAGTGAAATATGGATTTTCTTGAGCTCCTACGATCGAAGAAGAAATATGGACAGCTGTACATGCATTTGTTCTGATTACATTACTTATGTTAAAAAAAACGAATGCGTCAACAACTTTGCTAACAGCCAAACATCAAGCAAGCAACAACACGAGACATGGCAGCCAGCTAATATCACTTACTAGTCCAACAGTCTTACAGCCTTTTATGTCACAAAGCTCTCGCCAACGACTAAAAGTCAGTCCAAGATTTACTCTTGTCTGGCAGCCTCTTGCTCGGCCACCCTTCTTAGCTTGCTCTGTCACTCTCTTCTTGTCTGCCATGCTCTGCTGACCGCGGTTGCGTTGCCCGGTAGCTCGGCTCCGGTTTGGTTGCCAATTCCAGCGTCGCTCTCTGTCTGCATTACCCCCTGCCCTGGCCCTGGAACTCTTTCCTCTTCCTGGAGATCCAGAATGCTTTATGGTACAAATACTAACGCTCCCCCGGTGCTGTGATGAGTCCAAGCAGCACAGCTAATTAAGTGTGCTATAGTGAGAGATAAAGAGTGGGAATGGCATCAAATGATTGTAGAAAAGTTACATAACGATGCCTTGTTAAAGGCATCTCATTAAAATATGATGTTTGCTGTGTGAAATAGATGATCTGCTTTTACCCCCTCAATGGTTTTTATGATGTAATCGGTGGAGGTCGTCTTCCCTCGTCCTATAAAACACTGCAGCAAACCCTGACACACTTGCTGTTTTCACGGTCAGTTATTGGTGTAAAAGTTTTGGATAAAAAGCAGTGCTTAGTTTTTTTTTTTTAATTCAAAAGAAAGTCGTGTTTTGAGGGCTTCCAAGGTTGACTGCACTGATGGGTTCAGACATCCATTGTGCTTTCAGCAATTAAGGACCTGAAGCAGAACAATCTGCGGTTTCAGCGGTTGACAGAAATGTGAAACTCTGTTATTGTTCTTTAATAGCGTTCTACTCTGTAAATGAGCAAAGTGGGCTTTGAGAAAAACACTCCACATCCCATCCTCTTTATCACAAAGCAAAGAATAATTATCAGTCTATGTCATTGTGAGGAAATGGTGGCATTTTCAAAGTGTGTGTGTGTGTGTGTGTGTGTGTGTGTGTGTGTGTGTGTTTCTAGGGCTCTCAGATTTGATCCATGACAACTTGACAGAATCCAAGAGGACCATTAATCTCCTACAGCGAATGAATATCTACCAAGAAGTCTTTCTCAGCGTTCTCTACAGATTGTTGCCCATACAGGTAGCACATCACTCAGCTGTCAGCTGTTTACAAAAGGCTTCTAAAACACAGCAGATTAGAGTAATAACTGCCATTGTCACACAGTGATTGACTGCGTCTTAGACTTTTCTTGTCATTTCAGAAGATTCAAATAAAGCACTCTTCTCTCTGAATGAAAAATGTAAAAATAATACTCTTCTATTTTTTATTCGCTCTATTTTTTTCTCCTTTTATCTTTATTATTATGAACCGAGTAGGCACATTAGGAGGCTGTCAGGCGTTTGAGGTGCTGTGGCATTTTACATTTTGGTCTTTTTAGCTGACATGGCTTGGGACACTTGCACTTGTCACACTGGAGGAAAAGGTTTCTGTATTGGCATATCAATTAACTGAGAACCAGCTACTTAGCTCCCTCAGCAATCTCACTGTGACAAGAATGCCAGGAAGTGAAATATCAGACCAAACTTTGAAAATGCCACAGTGTTCCCCGAGTCAGTCGCTGTCACCATAGTCAACTGTCCATTTGCAGTGCCTAATGAACTAATGGTTTGTGTTTGTGTGTGTGTGTGTGTTTGTGTGTGTGTGTGTGTGTTTGTGTGTGTGTGTTTGTGTGTGGTCCAGTCTTTTCTGGAGCCAGTGTATTTCTACATTTACACAGTGTTCTCGCTCCAAGCGGTGTATGTGATCGCTCTGTACCTCACAGCATGGCTCCTGTCTGGTTCCTGGCTGGCTGGTACGCTCACTGGAGTCTGGTACATCCTCAACAGGTCGGTAATAACAGCGCGTTCATGCATGCACATGAGACAGTGAAAGCGGGAGAGTGTTATATAACTTTGAGACGAGCACACAGTTAACTGTCTATTTCACACCTCAGCATAGGATGAAGAGTTTACTTCTTTCTTTTTTTTTGGATGACATCCAGGTTTATGCTTAAGGTCTGTCTGATTCAGTCTGTGTAAACAGTTTGTCGACTGCAATATCACTGCAACAGCAGTTGTTGTTTTTTGACAGGAGTGCATAGGAAACCAAACAATGAAATGGATCTCCTTTAAAGTGAAATTTAAGGAGATGTTTGTCAAAAAGAGCCTTAATGCTTCAGCCAACTTCCTGCCCACGACTCAATAATGTTTCTGTTACTCTTCTCCAATTCTTCAAGTGTTTTCAGATCTTTAGTGGCGAGAGATTTTGCAACATCTCCCATTCAGACTGTTTTTTATTTGCCACGGAGTTTAATCACCTTCAGGTTTTTCTCCCAACACAACATACAGATACAGTGGAGAACGTAATCCGATGGCTGGTGTTGAAGGAGCGATTGTCCTTGTGAACACCTGTCTTCTCCGCGCTCGATGAGGCGCTTTATCGTATTCCCAGTATTTTCCTAAAATTGTCCTTCTGCATTTTGTGTGCCACATAAAATGTTAGACTTTAGCATGTTTTCTCATGCATGACCTGTCAACTCTGTCAAGTACACCAACTCCAGCACCGCAGACTCGTATGTAGCTGCTTACCTGTAGCTGGAGTAATGGGCCAATAAGGCATTTCATTCAATTGAATAATGCTTGTGGTGACCATACAAAGTTGGATAGAAGTACTAATACCAGCCCTAATAATCACACACGGGTATTATTATACGGTATTTAAACAAATAATGGGACACATAGATGACAATTACTGTTGGAGGTGCAGGAAGGAAGCAGGCTTATTAAGAGATAGGCCTCTTCTACCACCAGGTACTGTGTATTTAAACAAACACTTGGACTCTCAGACACTTCAAGGATCGTTCTGTGCTGCTCAAGAGTCAGAGAGATTGTTTTTGATGAGTGGTTCAGATAATGACAGACTTTTTAAAGTAATAATTACCAAGCTTTTAAAGTCTGGTGTCATTTAATGTACCGGTATATAAAGAAAGGGACACAAGGGAATGTAAATAAATAAATGATTCATGAAAATGTGTTATTTCACTTATGTGGTGCTTTATTATCTCACGTGTGGCTTATTTCCCTTCGGTTAACTAATATACTGTGCTAATACATGTTGTTCAGATTGCTTTATTACTTGTTAACGTTGATTTACTGCAGTATGTTGTGTTGTGTTGCTTTGTTTATCTATTAGCAAATGTAATAATTATTAGCTATTAGTCTGACTGTGTCTGAGGGGCTGGCTTTTCCCTGTTCCTCATAATGGATTCTTTACTAGCTAATAGTATTTTAAGCAATGTGTTTTGTTTCCTAGTGCAAAGGGAAAAAACACTCATTGAAGTCTCTGCTGCATTTCATGTAGTTTTTAAGCAGAACTCTCTCCATGCACATGGTTACTCAGGATTAAGCGCCTCTTTCATTTCTTTTTCTATATTTACTTGAGTGTTTATCATTTGTGGTCATCGCTTGATATTATACTGAAGTCATTTATTTCTTTGCATGCTTTGAATATTATTCAGATTGAATTATGTTCCTCCCTGGAGAACTCTGTCTTGATTTCTTTCCTGTTGTAGTCTCTTAGTTGCACGTTTGTCTCAGATTCTTTAAAACACTCCAGCTCTCCTTTCTTTTGCCAGAGCGCAACAAGCTGTGATTCATGTTCCCTGCACATTGTTTAAATACTACACAAGTAAAATAAATCAGTTTAATGACCCACTTGAGCAAAAGAATTCTGTGAACAGGCCGTAAATATTTTCAAAGATGAGCTTTTATTGAAGATTCTTTGTCCCTGATGCTTCAGTAAAGAAAACAATAAGTCCCCCTAAACTTTTATTGATGCTAACTGTTTACAGAACAAATATCCAGCAAAGCAGCTCACCTACAAAATCAATATTATGTGAGTGGAATAGGAATTAAATGAGAGCCAGAATTTAATGATTTGGTCTTCTGAGCGGGGTTAAGGGCTCTTCCTTTTGGAGGCTCTGGTTGCACCGGGCATCTGGTGGTCAAGAAAAACCCTTTGAGTTGTCTTTCAGTGTGAGTTAGTGGTGTACATGTTGTTTTTTTGTCTGTGTATTTTTGGAAATGTGCCAAAAGCTTAAATGAGTTCAGAAACCCTGCTGGCATTTTCTCTACTTTTTTTTTTTTTTGATCAATCCAGAGACACGAAGACCCAAAAGAGTGGAGTTTAACAACTTCAGAAAACTTGAGCTGGCACGATCAGACAGAAAACGCAGTTTGAAGCGTATTAGTGTTTCACTGAGTGGAACCTCATTACAATTTTGTTAGTTATCACAGTAGCCATCAGCAAGTCAGCTGTGGTTACCTGCTCCATCAGCACAAGCACAAGACAGACAAAATATCAGAGCAGGATGTTTTATATTATTTAGTCTTTAGTTGTGACTTTAATCTTATTATTTTTTTAAATCCATATTTCCACCTATATCTCTCCATTCGTCCTTCCCTCCTTCTCTCCCTCCCATCAGGGTAGATACCACTCGTGTGGAGTTCACCATCTCCCTCAGAGAGAACTGGTCTTTGCCCTTCCTCGCGCTGCAGGTCACAGCCATCACATGTTACCTCAGGCCTCGGCTCACCGCCTTACAGCAGGTACATGCAAACCCACGCTAAATCAAAGCTCACCACATAGTTTAACCTTGGCTTGCGTACGCAACCCGCCGGCAAAATAACTAGCGCTCTCTAAAAGAGCTTAACAGCACATCAGTATCAGTTCAAGTGTCTTAACACCAGTGTTTGTGTGTGTTTCTCTTCACAGAAAGTGATGGTGTGGCTGATGTATGTGACAACGTTCTGTTTCTGTCTGACCTGGCAGTTTAACCAGTTCATCCTACTTGTTCAGGCTCTCATCATATACACCCTCGACTGTGTCGACTTCTTAACAACTGCACAGGTATGGCTACAAGAAAGAAAAGACCGGATACTTGAAGGGTCAAGTGCCATGGATGTGTTGCAGGAACTGGATTGTTGACGTTCAGCTGAAAATCCACCCAGTCCGTAGCCTCCTCCAGGCTCTAGGAAAGTTTAATGGAGCTTCCCTGGATTAAAGAAAGAGTAATAACTGCTTGTGTATGCAGTTCAACAATTTGATCGATGTCGCGTTAAAGGTGCAGTGTGTACGATTTATGGGGACTAAATATGGGGGAATATGCTTCACTCATTATGTATTTGTAGCCTTAAAATTAGCCACAGAGGGAGCGGGTCCTCTTCCACAGAGTCCGCCATGTTGCACCACCCATGTTTCTACAGTAGCCCAGAACAGACAAACCAAACACTGGCTCTTGATAGGGTATAGCACATTTTTCATGGCCACAGTAGCTTCTCATACAAGGGAGAGTGAGGCAAGGGGTATTCAGTGGGTTCCAGTCTGCAACTTAACCGCACACTGGACCTTTTTAATATTGGTGGCCAGGTCTGTTCCTAACACAAAAAGCAGCATTTTCATTCACTTGTGAGTAGAATTTTATCCGTGGTGGTCACAGGAATATAAAGTTAAACAGAAATTTGAATTCTCCTCACTCTCCTTATATATAGAAATATAAACTATTAGAGATATTGTAGATATTTATTTATTCTTCAAAAGAGGATAAAACAGTTTTTGACACATCTGTGGAAAGAGTTGATTGATGTTTTACTAGGAGCTACTGACTGTATCTTATACACTACAAACACTGATACGAGATGTTTCCTCTTTTGTAGCAAGTAAACACAGCGTTGGTGTTTTAATATTTGAAGCCTTGCTTCACAACATTCAACATTTGGGTGGACCCGTTGTGCTCTTAAGAAGATCGGGCTAACATACTAGTCTAACTAGCTTCCACTGATTTCCACCAGATGTTACTTAGTCAAATTGTTTGAACACCCACTGAGTCACTGGCAGCCCACACACACTCAGTCTTTGTTTCCCCCCACGTTATATGAAAGAAGAAGTTGGCTGTTTTCCTTTCATGGGTCCTGTTGTCACAGTAAACAGTATCTTTAGTTGTGTAACCTCAGCAGGCAGTCACGACTTCTTCTCACTTTTCACCTGAAAGAGAGTTGTTAGTATTTATACACAATGTTCTCTTACTGCTGTCAAGTGACGTGCAGGATACTGGCTAATATCCAACAAGTAATGGCTGAAGTTTGAGTAAATCTTTAGGGAGTATACCGTCTTTTTAAGCCCACAGGTAGTAAACGCTCTACACATTCCTGAACTGTCTGACATCAGCATCACACATGACCTACCCAAACTGTTAACAGTACTACTGTATGTGTGTGTTTTTATCCAGGTGACCACTCTGTACGTTGTTCAAGTGAGCGGTCTGCTGAGCGTGTGGCTCCTCCAGTTCTGTAACTCTATGATACTGGGATCACTCGTCCTGAGCTTCATTGTAGCTGCCCTGTTCGTGAGACACTGCCAGGTGTGTGTGTGTGATATAGAGAATAAAAGTGTGAGTTTTAGATGTGAATGCAGAGAATTATTATTGCTGTTCAAAGTCATGCACAGAAAGATCCAGACAGTTGTAGCTTTTTTTTTTTTTACAGATATATAACAAAACACAGATGGAAGATTAACCTACGCTTTGGTTGACTTTTTTTCAGAACATAATTCTAATTTGAATGCTGGAGACACATTTTCCTGTCAGGTCCAAATGTAATTTAGTTAAATCGGATCTAATCACAGCCACAATTACAGAAACATTTACTGTGACAGGATGAAAGTGGAAGGAAGAGAAAGCTGAAGGAACGATGAGAATCAGAAACAGGAGATTATTATACCATAATTGTCAAATGTTTTGTTTAAAACAGGCGTGTATAATCCATTCTAATATGTTTTACAGGCGTGGACTTGAGTCAGACTGGAATTATGAATCTGATGACTTTAGACTTGCAACTTGATACCAAAGACTTGTGACTTTGCTTGGACTTAAACCTCTTGGCTTGGAATGACTGGATATCCTCACAAGCCCAAGTATTGAAACCTATGTTGTAAAAGAGTGCAGCGTATCAACCCTTCATGTTCCTGACAACAGACTGAACAGTTTATGCACGCAGACAAGCACATGATCACATTAGGAAAAAAGGAATTTTGAGGTAAGGAAACTTTTTAACCTTCGCCAGTTTAAATGAAAAATGTCTTCGACAGCAAATTACATAAGCTGTAGCTAATTAATGTTAATGGCTGCTTGTCAGTGGCATGCTGGTGTGTGTGTGCGCAGCCAAAAATCATTTTGGAGATGAAAGAAGCATCACTCTTCAAAATGACTAATATCCTGAATGGATGATGAGTTTTTGTAGCTCAACAAGAACAACAGTTGCTGAAGAGATCACGTCACTCTCAGCTGTCACAAACTCACAGTTAAACTTTCCATCATATCGTTCATGATCAGCTTACTTAGGCTTCATCAGCAACTTAAAACGAGAAAACAATGAAAAGTATGGATCCAATTTGAAGTTTTATAGATTGCAAATGTTGAATGCTGAAGTCATACACATTCAGTCAGACTAAAAATTAGATTCAGAGTTGACAACTGGATCTGATCTAAACCGGCTTTATGGAGTCCGGCGCTCGCTCACTCATTGGCTGCCTATGTCTCTCATCCAAAACACTCGTCCGACCCGACTGTGCAGGGTTTGCCCAATCCAAGCGTCTGATTCGGACTGTGCTTTTCAAAAGTTGGATCCGCCTTAACCTCCGCCACAGGTGGGCACCCCTGTGACCTGCACCACCGCAGCCAAAATGCACCGCCCCACTTAAACGAATGCACCACAGCACTGGATCCTGTCTGAATGCGCGCGTAAAGGACTTGAAACACAAAGTTTAGGAGTTGGACTTGGACTTTGAGATCGACTCTGACATGCTTGTCACTTACACTGTGTCTCACCTCTGCGTTAAAACACAGAAAGTGGCTCATTATCATGTAAAATGTGTATTTCATCATCTGAAAATATTGTCAGCCGGGGAAGACAGCGTTGGCATTTCACATCTAGATGAACAGAGAGAGAAACACAGGGTGTGTGCAGGTGAAAACTGTGTGTGTGTCGGCTCCCCACACATTTCTAAATGTAGAAGTGCACTGACAATATTTAACGGATGTGTTGACTCCGCTTCTGCAGACCGGTTTGAAGACGGGAAACCTGCTGGTTCGTCTGGGCAAACTACTCCTCCACAGCGCCATGGTTCTCCTGCTCACCTTCACCATCAACTACCTGGCCAAGGTGCTCTTCTCCTTCCTTGTTTTTAATCCTCTCACCTCCTTTCCTCATCATTCCTCTCCTGTGTTTTTTCCTTTAACTCTCCTCCTTTTTTTTTGTCCAGCCCATTTGTTCTCAAAGTCCTGTCACCTGTCTGCTCTCATTTTGTTCACTCCACCTCATCTTCCCTGCTTCACTACACTGCCACCTCCCTCCATTGCAGCCCCTGCTCGGTCACTATATCCCCCCCCGCCCCATCATATGCATTTACTTATTTGAACATGCTGATCTTTTAACGTTGACCTCATCTGCGTGTGTGTTTGCAGAAAGCACTTCAGCTCAGATCAGACGAACACATCTTTAAGTTCATCAAGTCAAAGTTCGCCTTGGGGCCGACAAGGTATGAACACACGCCCGTAGACACATACACACACCCTCAAACATAGTTCCACGCGCTTCTCTTCTGAAGTGAAGAAAAAAAAAGAAAAGGTGTGCACTCACACACAGCAGTGCATCCTCAAAGTCTGCACCTGTGCTCAACCTCTTGAGTTGATTCGGTGTGACTGTATTATTCACTAAGCGCCAGTGTTGTAGCACCTGGAGCGTGAGTGCGTGTGAATAATAGATGGAGGGGGTAACACCAGCAGGCCTCCCATTGATCAGATACTTTGTGTGTGTTGAGCAGCTCAGCCAGTGGATAGCTGCTCCGGGGTGGCAGATAACACGGCTCACAAGCCAACGCCACACAACCGGCCCTTCAATTATTCAGGAGGCTGTGGAAAAATGCAGTGCTTATTCTCTGCTCTGTCTCTGCCTCCATTCCTCTCACTCGCCGAGGCTTATTCCTCCTCTCTCAACTTGTTTCTTATTTTTTTTTATTATCCCCTGAGTTTTGTTCCGTGTTTCTTTTGCGATATCTCAATTCTCAGTTCAATTGTTTCCCAGCACGGCTGTTTATCAGAAGCTGTATTTGCAGATGTAATGTGCAAAATGTACGCTCTGAAGGAAAACATGAGTCTATGCTGTGCATTCATGCCTTATTGAGATAATAAATTCAGTTTATTTTAAAACAGTTGCTATATGATAGCACACATTTCTGCCAACCTGACAGAGAGTTTTACATTAGGAGACATGGAGATAACTTGTTTCTTTTTAGTTTTGTAATTCACTGCTTCACTCTGAAAGAAATATGAAAGTAATAATGTGCCAAATATTCATTTTCATTTGTGCAGCTCCCTACAGAATATGAAGGATCGTATTGCTGTTTCCAGGAGAACTTTGTTCATACATAACTTATCTTTGATTGGACAATATCTAGATTTTTCCAGTGCTTCAAAGGCGCTTGAAAAATACCTGTTGTTCGAACAAAAAAATTCAGACTGAAAAAAATCATGACCAAGACTTGTCAGGGTAAAACCCATACATGAAACAGTAAGGGTAAGAGTAAACCAGTGGCTCCAAGAAAAGAACAGACATGAGGTTTACTTGGATGAGGGTTAAATTCAACAAGCACCAGCCACTTATCATGGATCTCCAGCCTGTATTCTGTATTCACTCATAAGAACTTATTGTTAAAATAGAAATTATGTGAATTTCATGTCCATTACTCTTACTACTACTTCATAAGTGCATGTGCCATATTACAGATCGTGTTAGTGCTGATCTCAAAAGTGGATTAATAATCAAAACAACTTCATTGTCAGATTGACAAATCATTCTTGAACAAGTTAAATCCTGGACAGTTCACAGACCACAGAAACTTAACCTTCATCAGCTGAATATCCAGAAGACAACACACTGATTGATAGACAAGTGATCATCAAACACTGTGAGACACATTTTCTCTTTTACAGACAGTTTCTGCTGCCAATAAGTAAGCTCACTTCCTCCTGTGTCTTCTTCCCTTTTCATTCCATTTCTCTCTCTCTCTCTCTCTCTCTCTCTCTCTCTCAACTTCTTCAACTCCCTGCAGGGATTTCGATGCCAGCCTGTATCTGTGTGAAGAGGCCTTCGGCCTGCTGCCCCTCGACACACTGGAGCGCCTGGCTGGTACCCTGCTGCTATACCCCTACACCCTCACAGTGCTGCTGCTCAGTGGCATGTTGGCAGTGGCCGCACTGCAGAACATGAGGTAGGTGCTGGCTGGTCAGGAAACGAGTCAGGGAACATGGGAATGGTTGATGTTGATGGAACCGTTTTTCTGTTACAGTCCAACATTCAGGCCAAACATTTGTCATATCTTGTAACTCTTTGGTCAGTTATGTCTGTGACTATTTAACAAAAATGTCTGCCTGTTATGTATCATAGTACAGCTCTGACTGATAATTACAGTTAACCAGCAAGATTCTATTATATTAAGTGGAGGTCTACACTCCACTGATGGCATGTTTAGCTTCTTAAAGCTCACATTTTACTGTGTTACTTCATCCCTTCTCTCATCAGCACCGTTTCCAGATGCAGCAGGCAGATGTTTTTAATGACAGAGCGCCAATGATTCAGCACTTTACACCACCTTCCCAGCACCAACTGGCACACAGACAAAGATAGTGACTAGCTGGTGGAGCATTTAGCAGTTAAAGTGGCAGATATTTCCCTCAGGAGTCGGTGAAGAAAACTTCTAGCTTATCTAGCTTAAAACCCCAATTGCAAAAAAGTTGGAACACTGTGTAAAATGTAAAAAAAAAAAAAAAAAAAAAAAAAAAAAAAAAAAGAATGCAATGATTTGCAAATCTCAGAAATCCATATTTTATTCCCAATAGAACATAAACAACATGTCACGTGTTAAAACTAAGACATTTTACCAATTTGTGGAAAATATGAGCTCATTTTGAAATTGATGGCAGCAACACATCTCAAAAAGGTTTGGACAGGGGAAACAAAAGGCTGGAAAAGTATACAGCACAAAAAAACAAAAACAACTGGAGGAGCATTTGACTGTTAATTAGATTGATTGGCAACAGATCAGTAACATGACTTGGCACAAAAGGAGCATTTCAGAGAGGCAGAGCCTCTCAGATAAAAAGATGGGCAGAGGTTCACCAATCTGCGACAGACTACATCTAAAAATTTGGAAATCACTACACGGGCTCAGGAACACTTCCACCTTGTGATCCACAAATGCAGGTTAAAGCTGCATCATGCAAAGAAGAAGTCATATGTGAACATAATCCAGAAATTCCTACATCTTCTCTGGGCCAAAGCTCATTTAAAATGGTCTGAGGACAGATCAATCAAACATTTAAATTCTTTTTGTAAACCATGAGCACTTTGTCCTGCGGACTAAAGAGAGGAAGGACCATACAGCTTGTTACCAGTGGACAGTTCAAAAACCTTCATCTCTGATGGTATGGGGTTGTATTAGTGCCTATGTCGTCAGCAGCTTACACATCTGGAAATGGCTGGCATCCAGACAATGTATCTTTCAGGGAAGGCCTTGTATATTTCAGCAAGACAGTGCTAAACCACAGCATCATGGCTTTGCAGGAGAAGAGTATGGGTGCTGAACTGGCCTGCCTGCAGTCCAGACCTTTCACCAATAGAAAACATTTGGTACCTCATAAAACGAAAAATCCAGCAACAAAGCCTCGGGACTGTTGAGCTGTTAGAATCCTGCATTAGACAAGAAAGGGACAACATTCTTCTCCCCAAACTCCAGAAAGTGATCTTCTCACTTCGCATGTACAGACAGTTGTTGAAAGAAGACGGGATGCTACACAATAGTGAACCATCGCTCTGTCCCAAATTTTTTGAGATGTGTTGCTGCCGACAATTTCAAAATGAGCTCATATTTTCCATGAAATGTTAAAATGTCTCAGTTTCAACATGTGATATGTTGTTTATGTTCTATTGGGAATGAAATATAGTTTTCTGAGATTTGCAAATCATTGCATTCTGTTTTTATTTACATTTTACACAGCGTCCCAACTTCTCTTGCCGCTCGAAAAACAGTTAATGCAGATTAAACATATTCTGTATAGATCAATTATTATGCACATTCATATTGTGACGTTTAGCCTCACTGTTTTTAGCCACCCTTCTGCCAGAAAATTAGAACGTTACTCACAAGAATAAAATGAATAAAATTCAAAATCATGTTATTAATGAGTTTTTAGACCTCTTGCATTTGTAACAGCTTCTGGTTCAGGAGAGACTGTAATTGTTCAGCAAAATGAAAGCTCAGGTTATTCAGCCAGTATTTTAGTATTTTATCCTCAAACTTGGCAGGATTGAACAAGTGAGTGCGTTCCTATTAGCACAGGTGCGTCAAAGGAGGTAGTGAAGTGTAAATGAATGGCAAGTCTCAGCCCTCACAGAGAGAAAAGAGTGTTTTTGAGTTTAGAAGAGGACATCAGGACAGCTATCAGGATGCAGAAAGCGCATCACGGTGGTCGTCATTGTTGCTCCGGCCCACATCACTGAAGATTCACTAATGGCAATTGTTGCTTCATGCTCTGCAAAACAGAATATTCTACCAGCTCCCTCTCACAGCTTCGTTTGCCTGTGGTGCAAGGTGAGGGGCCGCATTGAACTAATCACATTAGCATATCAACTCGCCCTCTGCCGTTGGAGGTCTGGAATACTAACCTCGTAGAACAAAGGGCTATTTGCCAATTCAGGAATTTAATTTAATCCAGTTTACCCCACCACATGTTAGAAAGAAGAGCCAGATTGGATTTGTATTCAAATGGAAGCCCGTGTCCATCTCGTTTGGTGTGGGAGGCCAAATCTCGGGAGTGGCATCATTGCCCTCAGGTCTTGCTCTGTTTCTCTGTGTGCTGACTCCTGCAGACACAAACGGGTTGTGGGTGTGCATTATTGCATGTCCGCTTGCTCACAAACAGCTAATGAAATCTGAATAATTTGAATAATATCAATTCCACCCACATCCCCCTTCTGCCTTTCTTCTCAAGCGGTCTGGCTGTAATGTTTTATGTATCACTGTTGCCTTTTGTTTGTTTGTTTCTCAGCAAAGCTAAAGGAGGATCAGCTGAGGAGAGGAAAGGAGCCGGAGTGGCACGAGCGGTGGCTTTTCGTCCGGACGTGGCCTATAATCTGTTGCATACACTGTTCTACGGCCTCCTGGCTTTCAGCACTATGAGGTGAGCTCATGTAATTGCAGGATCGTGTACTGTCATTTACCTGGATTCCCACGCATTCCCAAGTAGTTACACTGATTTAATTCCCAGACAGGGACTCTTCAAATGTACTTTTCCTCTTGATGGCTTGATTTCGGCGCGCTCCTGAGCAGATGCTGCAATCCAAGTGCCTCTCAGATGTTTTTCACCAACTGTCTGAGTGGTCCACTTTAGCCTTGATCAACCCTCCACACCAAGTACCATCCCACAGTGCCCATTTAGTGTTTGGAACAGTGACACCACTCACAGCAGGAGCAGAAAGAATAGATAAGAGTTGGAGAACTGATAATTAATATAACAGCTACAATGTATGGCTGACGGCCTGAAACATTACCATAATGTTTGTGCTAACGTTCGTACATTCGCTAAACACTGCTCTCTGTGGTCACTGTTCCTACAGCTGTCAAGACTGCACATACATATATTGTTTCAGTTCTTAGTCACTTTTGGAAGAAGACGTCCTTAATTACGACAGAGATCACAACTGCTGAAGGCATCTCATTTCTATCTGGGGTGGATTTTGTAGCCTGATTGCAGATGTCATCATCTTTAGCTAGCTGAATCGGTTCTCTACATTCATTGAAAAGAATTTTTTTAGCTTTATTTGAGAGATACAGCTAAAGAGGGACAGGAAAGTGGAGAGAGCGAGACTTCTGTGGCCCGCAGGTTGGAATCAAACCCTGTGTCGCTGTAGCAAGGACTGAGCCTTTATAGTTGGGGTGAACACTATAGGTGAGGTGAGCCAACCAGCGCCCCTGAAAAGACAGTCTTGTTAAAGGTGTGTTAAACACACACCTGACCAGTGTTGTCATCTTACTTTTAAAAAGTAATTAGTTACAGTTACAAATTACTTCTGCCAAAAAGTAATTGCGTTAGTAACTCAGTTACCACACTGTAAAAGTAATTAGTTACTCAGCAAAGTAACTGACATTATTTTTTGTGTTCTACAATGCTATTATGTTCTATAACATCTTTAACATCAAATATGTTTATAATAACTGATTGAAGAATAAAAACAGTACTTTAGAACATTTGGTATTTATTTGAACTTAGCTTGGAGCCTGCCATATGATATGCACAGAAATAAACACACAAATGTAAACTTGGGTAAAAAAACAAAAAAAACAAAGGAAAATCTAGCCATTAAGGTAGCCATTGAGGCATTTAGCCATTGAGGTAGACGTGGATAGTATCTTTTTTTCCTGGGCATAGCGTGCATGATACATATACATTCTTGCCTTTAATTTCGATGAGGGAAAAGCAGTGCTGATACTTCCAGTTTGAGAACGTTGTCTTTGAAGTTCCCCGGCTCGTTGCTATTGTCCCTGTCTGGTGTGTTCAGAGGTAGTCATAGATGGAAGTCACAGCGTCAGTGAGCGTGCAGTGAGACAGCGTAAGCATGGCATCCGCCCACCTAGCCAATCATGATCGCATTTGCATCGGCGTCATCATCATCCCCACTAAATGCTCTCGTCAGGCAGCTGATAAAGCCAAAGCTTGACACCTCGCGCTTCATTCAACCAAATTGTAGTAAATGTCATCATGCTAAAAGACTGAGGCTAAAGGTTCTAGCTTCCCAGACAAAATGTCAGCATCCTCACCAGTTGACGATTCATGTAGAGGACATAGAAATAAACAAGAGGGCATTGTTCTAGAGTTGCAGTATTCGGTTAGTTATAAATATCATGAGGACAAATATAAGATCAGATTTTTTTTGTTCTAACATAACACTGTTTGACCGCTCATTTAGTGAATGTAACCACCACCATAGACAACGTTGACTGGAGTTGTAATACATAGCAGGATAGAGCAAAACCAGAACATTCACCTGGCCTTCGGATGGTCTTTTTATGTAACCCGTAACCTCACAAACTAAAGTAGTAAGTAAATGATGCGCTCTTTGGCTACTCAGTCAGACGTGCTAAATGGAGCAGCTCACACACTGTTTTAATTTCTTCTTACACTCTTGCTCTTCTGTTTTTAAAAAAAAAAAGATTTCACCACCCTCCAAACTGCTTTAAATACAGAGCATCTCTTACTCCAGCCCCGTGCACACTACCTCTTCACGCGGAGAAATCCAAACCCCGACGGGCCTGCTGTGCCTACTCACAGTTACTTGGCCATGATTAGACAATCGCTGTTTGGGGGATTGCTTTAGTTTAGTGAACACTCAATTGCGGTCATATAACTTCTGTTCATTCTGTGCAAGACTCTTTCTTTGGGTGTTAAGAGATTCTGTATGTAAAGCACCTTTATTAGCTCATTTGTACACCTATACACTAAATTGGGCTCGAAAGCTTCCTAGGCCAATTCCCATGCAAATTATGAAGACAAAAAAAAACAAACTTAACAGAAGAATGAGTATGCCTTTGTTGAAACTGTGATCCACGTGTACGAATATTTTGGATTCCAAAAGCAAAGCAGTTATTCACTGAACCGGAGGCTGTTTTGCTTGTTTTTTGGCTCAGTCCCTTCATGTGTCAGCACCTCTGGACTCTGTTCAAAGGGTTCAACCCACGGCAAATATCTTTTATCTGAAGATGGAGGTTTTGGGGACATGCTGTGTCTCTCTACTGTCAAAAACAGTTGAGGAGAATGGAAAAAGACATATTTTCAGTCTTGATCTTAATTTTCCCTCTGTCAGCTCGCAGGATGTGCTTCATGCGCATTTTAGGGAAAACAAAAAAAAAAACATCAGTGCAGTTGTTCTTTTTGTGTTTGGCTGTTTGCTGGAAGATATTTAATCTTGTGCACTCCTTAAAAATTAGTCCCGTTAACCTTCCCTCGCCTTATTCTCTCATTTTCTGTGCCTCCTCTTTGTTTGGTGTCCTGCTGCCGCACATTAACACTGTGGTCTATTTCTTCGCTTGACCTAACTGCATCATCCATTGGCAGGTTCCCTCTGTGGAACAGCACTACCTCTGAGGTTCCAGCTCTAGATGCCAGACTCTGGCTGTGGGTTGAGAGCCCAGACACCAACGCTGGCACCGACTGTAGGCTTTACCAGTCAACAGAAACATCTTTCTTGCGGTCGACTCTCACATCCAGCCACCTCTTACTAAGTTCCGGAATGTTTTAGCTCTCCGAGCTGGCAGCTCTTCACTGCCGCCGTGACACAATGACTCTTGGTAAATTTGCTCTCATTGGTCACACCAGACCTATGACCTCTAAACATCGGCTGACTGGTTTCAACCTCTGCAACACCTGGCTCACTTTTCCACTCAGCTGTGTCCCTTTAGCCAAGTTATTTTATTTATCTGTTTGTGATATTGTTTCAGTCAACGTCCGGATTTGTGTGTGTTTAAAGAGCAGGTTAACTCGCTCCTGAAAATTATGTCTTTGTTCACCTCCTGTGGTTGAACTTCTCACTTCTTACTCCGTGAAACTTTCCACCAGAGAGGGCAGCAAAACACTGCTCATAAACTTTGTTAATTATCAGTAGTCACAATGAATATTCCATCAGTTTATTTATGATTCAGGGGGTTCCCCAAAACTTCTGGGGATGATGGTGCAGATCAGTCACCATGTGTCAGTTTCCAAAAGATGCCGACCAGTATTATCGTGAATATTGTATTTTATACTCTAGACATTGTTCATCATGACCATATTCTGTTATGAAATAACAAAACCTTGTTGTTCCTCCATGACCTTTCCACAAGTTATTAATTAGATTTTGCTTTTATTATTTATTAAGTTTATGTCTTTAACGAACTGCTGCACACAGTTGAAATATCAGTGCTCGTGTGCTGCTTGTGCAGCCACTCCTGCACACAAGTTATTTCATAAAAAATCAGTAGCTACTTTCAGACTTTTTGAACCCGGTAACACTTCTATCATCTTACCGCTTCACAAACCAGACTGACGTGTCATAGTAAGTGGTATACAGTGCTGCATTTGCACATTAGCTCAGCAGCGTCACACAACTTGACTAATATGCCCTGTGGCTTGCAGTTTTTTTTTTTGCCTATTTCACATCTATAATGTTAAGCACAACAACCCTCCCAGACCTTTTCATCTGTAATTGTCAAGTGGCGTTTGTTGCTCGCGTCATCATCATCATCATCATCAGTAGATTTTCCAGGTTGAGCATTTTTTAAAAGCTGCAAACACAGGCTGCCATGCTTGACATCCATGATTCATTATTGTGAAAGCATAATTCCCATTAACTTTAGTCTCTTTGTGAGCACTGTCAGGAGAATCGCACAGTTTACAGCCAGAATCATCACTTCTTTTCTCTGTATTAAAGGAAACCTACAATTACACAGTCAAAAAGACAAAAGGGAATATTCTCGTATCCTCTTTATCCATAGCAACAATGGTAATGCAGGTTTTCAAAGGTTCACATAAGTAGCTTCATTTGAATAAGATTTTGCAGTAGAGCAAGTAGCCGGCTCACCTCATTACATGTTAACGTTGCACACCGTGTTCTCGAGGTATCCCGAGTATATATATGATGGGCAGCTTTTGGAATGACATGTGATATACGGTACATTTAATATGTGTAGTCCACACAGTGCATCCCCTGTTACAGTCAGGAATTAAGGCGCTGATTGAATGCACACAAAGGCAGAAGAAGCTGAAAGCTTTTCACAGCAGCAGCAGCAGCCAGCCAGGTAGTGCAGAAACTGACACTTTTGATTTCAGCACTTTCTCTAATATGCTGATGAAGAGCGAGAGGCCAAAAGTGCAGAAAGCCATTCGTTTCTGTCAGGCAGCTCCTTTGCATTAAAAAAAGTATTGAGATTTATTTCTGTGAGGCTGCACTACCCGCCCTCTCTCTCTCTCTCTCTCATGCCTCCGTCTCCGCACCTGTCAACCATTTCTCAGCTCATTTCATCCCCTCTGTCTTCTCTCCGCTGTTCATCCCTCTCTGTTTAACCTCTCTCTCATTCATTTAGAACTCTTACTTCATGTGCTTTGGATCAGAACTACGATAGTAATGGTGCATTTTAGACACTAAATGAAGTTTAACCTCACTGGAACCATTTCACTAAATCACCTGCTGATGAATGTAATGACATAAAATCCCAACAGAAAAAATAACTGTCCTGTCTCATGAAAAAATATTTTGAACATCACTTGACATTTCCTCTCTCTCCACTCTGTACGCAGGATGAAGTATATATGGACGGGCCATATGTGTGCGGTCGCGGCCTATGGCATGTGTGGGACGGAGATGTGGACCCTGCTTCTCAACGCTCTGCGCTGTAACAGCAAAGTCCTGGTACGAGCTCACCGCAACTCGACTTCTGCTGTTTTCTTTTTCTTACTTTAGTTTGAAAAAATGCGTTTATTAGCAGTTCAGTTCCTCACATTTACTTTTAAAGGTGCGCTAATCAATATTTTTTGTATTATCAAAGAATGACATAAGAGTGTGCCATGAGAAAGGTGTTACTGCTCCGCTCTACAAAGCTCATTGTTGTCTCTATTGTTGCCTACAAACCGAATTACAATGCTAATGTCGTCTCTCTGAATAATTAGGTGTGTAAATAGGCAACTGTACTAAACATATTTAGTGCAAAAACATATATATTTATATATACGTATGAAATGTCATATCATATGTGTTTTCAGCCCGTTCTTTTGCCACCAAAAATGGTTGTTGCAGCTTAAAAGTTTTTCTTTAAGCTGCATTTTGACTGATCCAGGGGAAGCGTCTGTAACTTGAGTCTGATTCAGAACATTTCAGTACAAACACTGAGTCTGAGTTTTAGTATCAATACGTTTTTTCAGCGCCTTCGTTTGAGGAACGGAGGCGTGTTTTGCTACAAAACCCTCACGCTCCCTTTCAACAAAATATGTCAAACGCCACAATGTGTCGATGTCTTGACAGAAGCACTCTTACAAGATGAAATGCAGTCTCAGGTTATTATTTAGATCGTAAAACATTTATCGAAGAAGGTTCCGTGAATCTGAGCAAGAAGCCTATGATACAGTCAGTACTGACATTTTGGTGAGTACTGAGAAAGTATTGAGGTTTGATGCCAGTTCCAGTGACATCCAACATCATGTCCGTCACCTGTCTCCAACAAAAAGCATTTATCTGTATATCTATATTTATAACATTTATCTCTAACTTCAACAGCACGCTGTGAGACACTCTTGAAAGATGTCACATTTCACATGAAGGAGAATCATTCTGCTGCCTAATGTCCAGTTGCGTTTGAATCCACAAGGTGTCAGTGTGGTCATGACGTGACAACAGGCACGGATCAGATAAGAAATGATACTCGTGAGCGACGCCGCTCTGCCCGTCAGTTATCTTCTCCTGCACTTGTCCTCGTTTTTAGACGGCATCTCACCGCCTGTGCCTCTGATACGATTATATTCTCTCTCCTCACTGTAACTGTTCTCTTCCCCTCATTCTGCAGTTAAGGCTTCTCAGATATGCAGTTCCACTGGTGATGATCGGTTGGCTGTATTACAAGGTATGCCATTTCCTCAGTGGTTTTATGTTCAGAACTGCCGAGACCGTTTGTACAAACTGTGTGCAAAGATGAGAGAAAAGGAAATATGCCTGATAACAAGCAATTGGATGATGATTACAAAAAGAGTCTAAATGGCTGTCATATACGCTGTTCTACTCAGTACAGTAATGAGACGTTATTTAAGATGTATGACTGGGTTTGATACTCTGCTTTACAGCCTTAACGAACACGAACTCAAGGTTTTCCATCACTTGTTTCTCTCTGTTTCCCTCTAGTTCTGGCCTAAGATAATGGAAGAGTTATCAGAACTGAGGGAGTTTTATGATCCAGACACAGTGGAGCTGATGACCTGGATTAGGTACATACACAAGCACACACACACTCACTAATCCAGAGCATGCATAAGATCGAAGAAAATCTGATTAGCTTGTTTCCGCAGATCAAGTTTCACTTTGCCTGATGTCCTTGATTAGTCTGCGTACGTGTGTGTGTGTGTGTGTGTGTGTGTGTACACTTGTGTATCGGCGCTTGTTTGCCGGAGAGTCTGGCCTGACGAATGATGAGAGCCGATGGGGCTCCATGAATAAGACTTCAGGGGTGCTGGAAAGGACCCAGCTGTTGGCAGAGCTCACCCACCTCAGGGGTCTCCGCTGCTGGGCTTTCGATCAAGAGATTCACCACGATGGGATCAGAGATGGAGCTGTGATTTGGAATGGCTCCTTACTGTGGCTGCGGTGTGTGTGTGTGTGTGTGTGTGTGTGTGTGCATCATTTTCTGGTCATCAGGTTGGATGTGAGGCATCAGACCTCCTGTTGGCTTAGCAGCTACACTCACCGGCTACCCCATTAGGTACACTTGTACAATCTACTGTGATCCAACACAACAGCTTTGCCTGCACAGAGAGAATGAAGGCCAGTTTAGAGAGGTTTACATGTAACTATCTTTGTTGTTGAGTTTGCAGCAGTGTTGAGCTGGACTGCATCATATCGAGAGGGGTTTCTAATAACATGAGAGGGCCATAGTAATAAACGCACCTTTGCTACCAACTACGACATTCATTTTGAAAAATGGCAGAGCTGTGGAGTGTAACGTGTACTTAAAGAAGTGGCTGGTGAGTGCATATAACAAAGCATGGAACTGTGCAGCCACAATGCCTGGCCGAGGACACACCACATAACATCCAGTCTCCCATATTCCTCACCACTTCTGTTCAGAGATGTATAGTAACGAAGTGGAACCACTTAAGTACTGTACTTAAGTACTAAAATGCAGCATCTGTACTTTTTATTTTTTTCCCCAACTTCCACTTTTACTGCACTACATATTTTTGATGAATTTAATACTTTTACTCCGATACATGTTTCATGTGCTGAATCGTTACTCGTTACTATTGTAGCGCCCAGCCGGACGTGTGATGAATGACAAGGTGATATTCAACAAACCTGCATTTATTGCTGAACGGTTTGGTTCCAGGACTCGGTGACTGTCGGCCAGAACCACGCCACAGTCCCGGTCTCACACATCAACCTCGCTCGTGCGCCGTACATCATACACCTGACTCACCCAGGCGCGCTCTCTCTCACCTGCTGCCCCGCTCCCTTGCTCTCGCATTCATTCAGACGCATTCCATGAACATTGTAACACTGTAACATTAGAAGTTGTGCCTTAATAAATATTTGAAATAATATAAACAACAGTACTTTTACTTGTACTTTTACTTTCAGTACTTAAGTAGCAATTGTTTACATACTTCTACTTGCAATACTTAAGTACTAAACATTTTGAATACTTTTGTACTTTCACTTAAGTATGGTGTTTAAAGAACACTTCAACTTCTACTCAAGTCAGTTTTTTCATATAGCACTTGTACTTCTACTCCACTCCTTTACTCCAGTACTTTATACATCTCTGCTTCTGTTCCATTTCATAGAGATCCGTGCAGTGAAGTGAGTTTAACATGAAGTGATGGTTGATCTTGATGAGTGGACGATGGCACACACTGCTCAGTGTTGGCGAATATTTCTATTAATAATAAATATAAATGTAGTAATAAATAATACATTTCTATTAAGCATGGAAAATAATTAAATAGCATTACAGATGAACATCAGTCAGGATTTGATTGTTTCTCTGTAAAGGTTCATTGATGATAACTGATGATTTATATTTGATATTTTAGCACATTTTATTTATGAAGAAAGCGTTTCTTATTCTTCTTAACTAAAAAAGTAAAATATCCATCAATTATCATCATCAGGGGTCACGGTGGGGCTGGACCCTATCCCAGCTGACTGTGGGCGAGAGGCAGGGCTCACCCTGGACATGTAACCAGTTCATTACAGGGCACAGAGAGACAAACAAACATTCACATTCAAACTCACATTCACACCTATGGCCAAATTAGAGTCACCAATTAACCTGTTAAGTGCATGTCTTTGGACTGTGGGAGGAACTATGTGGGAGTACCCGGAGAAAACCCACACAGACACGGGAGAACATGCAAACTCCACACAGGAAATTAATAAAATATAATAAAAAAAAGTCAATTCTATAAAATTTGAATAGCTGCCTTAACAAAGATAATAAGATACAGTTTTGATTGACACTGTATTTATTCAACTACATGTTTATTATTGAGGTTATAGTTTACATGAAAGAGCCATGATATTATAAAAACCTTTCCATATAAAGCACCGGTACAACACCACCACCCACGACCTCAATAATAAACATAAAGTAGAATTATTACCTCTCTGACAAAACGATAAGCTTCATAAAAGTGGAATTCATTTGCAGAGCTGCTCAGGATCACATTAGACTGTGTACGGCTGTACCTAATGAAGTGGCCGCCGAGTGCATGTCGATGTGTGTGTGAATCCTGAGTTGAGTTGAGCGTATGGCAGTCGCATACTCTCTGTGAACAAAGTGCGCAAAAAAACATCGTTAACAATCAGAGAAAAAAGGAACTTCCACTTCCTGTGCTGCGGGGTTGGAGGAAGATTCCCATTATTTCAGTATTCTATGAAGCACGTATCAAATGTTTTTGTTTGTGCTCATGAATTTTACATCCATGCACGTTCGCTCGCTGCTGTATGCAGTTTTCCTGTGTGCGAGTGCTGTAATGGGGCTTTTCAACAACTGATACAAATGGTTTGTAACACTGCTGATTGCCATTATTTTTGCAGTAAAGCGAATATGTTAGAGGAGCGTTGTCTGCATGTTGTTCATGTCATAATTTTGATAAATGGCCAAAACTCTCCATTGAAACAAAAGCAAAATTAGAACCAGTTTAGACTCACGTCTTTCCCAAAGATGGTCGCTGTTTGGTTCACTTCTGTGCTTAATAAGTCATAATTCAAAGCTCATTATTTCCATTCCATCATCTTCATAATGACACTGAGTGGACCAGATGTGATTTTTTTTTTTTTTTTGGAAAAATGGCCAATTTTGGTCTAATCCAATTAGATAGATAGCAGAATGAGACCAAGAGAGGGAAAGAGAGATGGAGAGCCGGACAGAGGAGGAGAGGTTGGGATTTTGAATGTGTTTGTGTGTGTGACATGGGTTCCCTTCCCTCCGGAGTTAATCCCATTAGGCTCCGAGGATTAGGGGCTGCCTAGAGTTACCTTGGGTTGTTGCTGAAAGCAGGGCGGAGCACTAAGCTTCTTGCTGCTGCGCTAATTACATTCCAGATGAAAGTGTTAAGATGGAGAAGAGGGGTTCATCTTACGCTGTATTCTCTAGCCGACAGAGGCCAAGGCTGTTTAGTCTCATATGGAAAGATCGCGGGAGATTCTCCCGACTGTCTCATTATGAGTGGCAGACGCAGAGATAGATTCATGCATGTATGAGAGAGCATCTTTGCGGACCAGCCAGCGTATTTATGTAAAGCTGTGAGGGACTCATTGTGATAATTCTAGCTGCAGGGGCTGCGCTTCATGTATGAATCATTTATGACTGATAAAGGTTGCAAATGTTCAGAAAAAGGATTTAATGTGGCCCGTTGTTGAAATGAGAAGAAACAGGGTTGCGTGGGATTTTTACCTCTGTGGCTAGAAGACTGAAAAATGATTAAAAGTTCATAAAAATCACTCCTAATTAATTGTACAAAGTGTATCGAAAAAGAAATTGGAAAACGATAAAGATGTGTTTTAAGTTTTAAATATGGTGTTTACAGTTGAGATTAGGATTTGATTCTGAGCTACTGATGCTACATGTTCAGTCCCCTGGTAAGAAATATATGTGTTAAGACAGGTTGATGAGGAGGTTATCATAATCCCCAGAGCAGTCATTCATGCCCACGGACAGGTGTGAAGAACTAAAGCGTACGTTAACACTACAACAACCGGTAGATGTTCATCTGTACTTTGCAACAACCATAATTCACAAGTTTTCCACTTGATAACAGCAGCGGTTCCACAGCTCAGCTGTAGGCTGATACTCTGTTTAAACGGAGAGTCGATAAATCAATAGCAATGCCTGGTCGTTCCACTGCCTCCAACTCCTGAGTTATAGTTGTGAGTGTGCAGTTTTTAAAGTCGCTGATATCACTCCTGTCTTAACCCATGTGCTCTGCCTTCTCTGCCTCATCCTCCGTCTGCATCCTCACGTTCAGAGTTGCACTGCCAAAGCAGTATGCTGTCAGTGAAGATGTAATAAAAAAACAAAAAAAAAACAAGCGATGATCAGCAATAGCTTCAGTGCTCTGCTCTCTGACATATAAACTCCCATGTTGAGCATGAAGAGTTCAAGGCAAGAAGTGTTACATGTGCGGCATAGAGAGGAAGCAGCTTAAGCTCGGGGAACATGGTTTAATAGAAACCGTCCCCTCTCAGACTATCAGTGCTCACAGATAACCAGAGTCTACACTCAGTACTGTCACCACGCAGCACACTGCAGCGCACTGCAGGCTGTAGCTGGAACAGGGAACAAAGCTCACATGTCACATTTCACAGCACGGATGAGTCAGGAGCGGGTTGTGTTGCATCGCCCAACGTCGCAGTTTTGGAAGTTACAATCAGACAGTGCTTGTAAGGTTTGTATGAGTATCATTTCTTCTTTGTGTTTACCTCTTCACTGGCGCAGAAAATTTGACTCATACGAGCCAAAAATATAGCGGTCGAAGAATCAATCAATTCCTCCTCTCTTTTCCCTTCCTCTCTTGTTTTCTCACACCAAAACAGCGCTCCGACATCAGATAATACCAGTCTCGCATGAATCTGCCTCTCAGTAGTCTGAGCTCGTATATTTTTTGTTTTGAAAGATTCTTTCCTGCTGCCCTTTCCCCCCCCCCCCCCCCCCCCTCCTCCTCCTCCTCCTTCTGGGTCGAGATCTACAGTCTGTGGCCGAGAATTATGAAGGCTGCAGTGAAAATTATTAATGAGAGCTTTGACAGCACTTTCGCTGCAAATTCAGGAGGGCTCATCTAGCTACTCAGCATGGAGACCCATTCAGAGAAGGAACACGCTCAAATGAAAAAGTCAGCATATTTGACTTTGTTTATCCCATAAGCTCTCACTCTTTTTTTTTTCAACAAGAAAATCAGTTGTTTGCCTTCTAAGGGACCATTATAACCCAAAAACTGACTCGCATGAGCAAAAGAGTAAAAGTTCCACGATGTGGATGAATGAAGTTAGTTAAACAACTCAAATGGAGTTTGAACCGAAATATAAATAATGTCCTTTAACCTTCAGTCAGTTGGTTAATAAAATATAATAGCAGTGTGGCTAGTTAGTTTAACTTTAAGCACTGGCGTCTAAACACACTGAGGACCAGCCTTTCCATAAAACTACACCAGCTAGAGATGGTTATATTGTTCATCCATTATAAACTCTTTTCAGTGCAATTTAAAAGGTCCAGTGTTTAGGGCTTACTGGCATTTAGCGATGTAGTTGCTGGTTGCAACCCCCTCTCCTCAACCCCCCTGTTAATTGCATGAAGGAAAAAAACCCTATATGTTACACACGTGACTTTTTTAAAGGGTCATTTCACCCACATTACTGAAACTATCTTACGGTTTCACTTATCTCTAGTGACATCTGTTCATGTCGATAACTTTCTGGCGCCTGCAGCATCAAAAATAATTAGAGAATTTCCAGAATCTGTGGTGGCCGTTACAGAGGAGAAGAGCAGATAAAGCACAGAAACATGGGAGAAAGAACAGTCCCTCTGAATCCTGTGTAGTGAGTCTGTGGTAATCCACATTCACCACCGTGCCGGTCTGACAGAAATCTCAACAGTAAAAAAAGTATTTCACTTCAGCTGGTTGCTGAAAGTTGGCAACCCTGATAACACTATCTTCGTCTTCAGGTGTCACAGTAGACTTGAAGACACACAATGTAGTGTGTGTCTTCAAGTCTACTCTGTGTTTCTTCCTGACTTAGGATTCCTTCAGGGACACATTTCAGACTAGAGGACTTCATTTGGGACAGCTTGACAAAAGCCAGGTCTCCAGATGTGGGATGTGTGCATGTGTTTGTGTCAATATTAGTGGAGTAAACTGCATAGCTAGCTGTTTTAACTGAAACCATTGGCATGTAAACACACTGGAGACCTGCCAACGTCAACTAGCTGAAGCTAACCTTCTTACTAAAACTACAGCATCCAGTGCAGGTGACATTAATCATAATCTGTAGCATCAGGCTTTGGGTTTGTATACACTAGGCCTGTGTTGAAAAAATCAATTTTCCGATTCTGAATCGATTTGCATATTAATTCCTTAAGATCGATTCGTACATCCAAAGATCGATTTGATTAAATTAAAATTTTAATACATTTTCCCCCGGTGAACTTTAACTCTAGTTGCGTCACTGAATTGAAACAGGCGTGCACCGTGTTTAAACTACACTACGGCGTCTCACACATGCGAGGTGCGTTCAATGGCCGGCGGAATGACTATGATGCGTTCATGAATGTGGGAAAAATGGAACTTCACTGGAAATATAATAAAACTAGACAAAAGAACACTCAAGGAAAACTCTACAACTACCAGCCACTTCTGTACGTTCTCTTAAAATAACTGAGGCGATTGTGGGTTACATTTGCAAAGATATGCGCCCGTATTCCGTTGTTGAAAACGAGAGCTTCAGGCGACCAAAAAAATGGTTTTAATAACACTAACCCGAATCGAGATCAGATCGGATTATGATAATTGATTCTTAGTCTTGAGAATCGGAATCGAATCGATTCTTGGAATTTGAATCGATACCCAGCCCTAGTATACACCCCACTCTAGTTCTTCCTTCTGCCCTTACAGGGAATGGACAGTCATTATTAAACGTCACAAACAATGTCTGCTTGAAGCATTTGTTCAAATATCCAATGCTGTCACTTTTGGGGTGTGTGCAGCCTCCAGTTCATCCTGTCTTTAAGTAAAGAAGCAAACAGGGCTCATCACTCTCTCTCCAACCTCTTCTGTCTTGTTCTGTCGATCTGTCTCATTGTGTCCATCTGTCTGTAATCAAAACAAATGATCTTATCCATTTTTAGGAAACATGTGTCACTATTCATTAATCAGAACTTCGGTTAAAATACTTTTACCATCTCTCTCTGGGAAACTGTATCCTCGCCGTATTTTACATCCTCTGCCCACGTCTTCTATGACTCACTCTCTCACCCCGCTTAATTGTCTTCCTGTCATCCTTCTCCTTGTCGTCTTTTAAATTGTCTAAATTAGCAGCATTTGGCATCAACCTTCAATGGGGAAAGTGCAGCACGGTGTCTGTGTGTGAGAAATGTCCTTGACTGAACTACACACCTCTCAAAGCAGCAGTAGAGACTTCAGTAGAACATCTATGAGTCGTCATGTTCACGAGAACACTCCCAACCGCTTTCTCACTATTAGTCCCCATCATTATTTCCACTCTGTACCATTTCACACTTACCACACCACATGCACTAATAGAGAGTATGCAATTATGTCACTGTTTTTTTCCCACCACCCCCAAAAATCTGTAAATCTGTGTACAGTATAAAATCTAAAAGCGTGTTCTTTGGTCTGTAAAAGTGGATTCAGAAAGAATTCAGGCATGCACCACCAGCCACAGTTCATTCAAGAAAAAGTGACCTTATAAGTAGAACACCTATGTTAGATAAATTAGTTGTCAAAACAAGTTGTGAGGAGAGGGCAGAGAGCTGTTTTAGTCCTTGGGTGACAGCAGGTGATCTGTTCCCAAGGCCAGCATGACTCTTAAAAGAGCCTTTACAGTCATTATCTTAAATATCTGTAGTGTAGTTGTGTTGAACAGTAAGTACATGGTGTGAAGAGGGGCATTTGTCCAGCTTTTCTTCATTTGTAGTCCTCCTACGCCAGACGGGTCGAGTCATTTCCTCTGTATTGATTTGATGCTTTTAAAAGGGAGATATTATGCCCATTGTCAGGTTCATATTATTTCAAGGATCTGTCAGAAAATGGTTTTCCATGCTTTTAATTTCTTCATACTTTCCATTGCTGCAGTATCTCTCTGTCTCTTTAAATCTCTCCGGCATTGCTTAGTCACGATTAACTACTTGTAGTCACTTGGAAAACTTTTGCACGTTTTCCTAGTCGGGATGTTAAATGGAGCAGGGATCTGTACTATGAAGCAGGAAGTTAGCGAGGTGAGTTCAGGACTAACCCTGGGTTTTCATTCCTATGACTGGGGCTCACTTGGCCATGGTAACGCTGAACATCCAACCTGCTCCAGAGCAGGTCATGTTTGAGATCAGTCATTAAAAAACACTGCTTACTGACCAGTCTCTTAGAGAATGACATCCCCATTCATAGAAGACCCTGTGGATGTATTCATTAATAAGATCTAAGGTCTAATAATACATCCATGAGAAGATCATAGCGTGGTGTGTGGATGATGAGATGGTCACTTTGGATGGTTCATAGATCTGATATGAAGCACTTGTACTTGCCTGTCGCAGCAGTTTAAACAAATTGTTTAATTTCAATGTTTTTATTTTTATGTTAAAAAGTATGAGCATATATATTTTGTTATTCAGACTATAACTTTAGCTTGTTGTTAGTTATTTTCTTTAGAGTGAGACTTCGCACAGGTAATATTTCAGTCAAGTTTTTTCTGTTTTGAACATTTTTTTTATGGCATGAAAAGATTTTCCCTTCATTGTTCTATGCAGTTTATTCAGAATGATGTTATGAAACTTTTCAGTGGGTTGACAAAATTAATTTTCAAGTGTCAAGAAGGTCTTTAAAGTTAAGAAAACTGACAAAAGTGCCCACGATTTTGCCCAAGTCAACTCTGTATCATGAAGTTTGTTACGTACATATTTAGACAGTCGGCAGTGTTTTATCAGCTTTCCTTCTTGCAGTTGGCAGCTGTTTTACTTTTAATCTAAATTATTTGATTAACCTCTTTGTATTTCTCTGATACTAAAGCCCTTCATTTGTAAAATACATCACTCTGCTCAGACTTGTCCATTTTGTGATGGACTAGTTTAAAAAGCTGTAGGCTCTTTTCCTAACTTTTTATTGTAGTTTATTTACAGAACAAAAACATATCTGATACGGTAAGTACACATATAGGGAAAAGTGGGCCATATCCAGGTTTTTACTCCATTGTTAAATCTATCATTGATACCTTTTTGGGCTCTAATTTTTGATATATCAATGATTAATTTCATTCTCAATTCATTAACCTGTGATCACATTAACTGGTGGCGATTAGGCCTAACTGAATGTGTCAAAAGAGGAGGACGCCTCGTTATCCTCTTGAATGCTTTTTGTCTCAGTCTAATTAAATAATTCTTAGCCGTGTATGTGAGTGAAACGGTGTCAGCAGGATTCACTAGCTGCTTTGAATGTAAAAAAAAAAAAATCAGCAGCATGTGGGATTGATTATTTCTCTCCTAGCAGCGAAAAAAAAGAAACGTGTCCGAGCATTTACTCTTTTTCCAGCGTGGAGCCAGAGCTCTCCTCTGGAGCAGCCTGTAAATCCTGTACAGGCTTGTGTGTGTGTGTCCTCACTTCACTTGGCCACCTGATTTGTGTGACCTGCTTTTAAATTTACTTGTGACACCATGCACGTGTTGTATTGAAGCGCGCTGTCACTCACAAACTAAATCTAGCTTTTATTCGAGTTTTTGAATATTGACTATATTAATCATGGACATCCAATTATCAAATGGTATATAAATGGAAAAATCACACAGAGCATAACAATACATAACAAAGCATAATATGTCCCCATTGCCTGGTGCATATTTAACAGAACACACTGTGTAATTTGCCTATTTGCGCATCCAGCTGACAGTGGGCAGTGTTAGAATTCATCCTCACCAACTCCTGACATAAATATCTCTTTTTTCTATCTGCTCCGCTATGTTTCTTAAACGTTTTCAGCTGGGCACAGCTCCCTGCTGTGGCTGAAATCGAGCTTGAATCAGCTGAAAGAAGCTAAAATGCTCAGAGGAGCTGAGGGAAACTGCAGCCGAGGGATAAACTTACCACATTACACAAGGTTATTTGATTCATTCTGAAAATCTTGATTAGAGCAGGTTGATGTTGTTAATTATGCCAGTGCTTTTCCTTCCTGTGTAACGATGTCTTTAATGGAAGCAGTTCTGGTGTTACATTGTGTTATTGAAATATTATTTGGTGTACAGGATTTGCCCAACTCTCTTTTCAGTCAATTCATCTTTCACTCTCATGTTTCACTTCCATAATTGTGCTCTCTGATGTTAAGCATCCGATACAAATAAACACTTTTACACACACACACACACACACACACACACACACACACACACAGAAAAGTCACTATAGTGAATTCCCTGCAGCCACACATGCCTCACCCCCCCATATGACAATTAATGTCATTACTTCATTTTTATAATGTCATTGGGGTGCATGCCAATGCCTTCTGGCATTTACATACGAGAATATAAACGTGAAATTAAATGTAAATCAACATGGAGGGGATGGGAGCTATTCCCTGGGATGCAGTGAGCGATTACATTCGCACACTGACGGAGGAAGAAGACAGGCAGAAATGGAAATGACCCACTTCTACCGCAGGTCAGGAGGCCCAATACATCAAGCCACACATCCACCCGAGAGCATGTATGAACACTGATAGTCATATACATCGCAGCATACGCACATGTGCACATCCACTCGAGCGAATGCCTTTTTTATTTCACACGTAAGACTAGTCGCATCGTACACACAGAGCATGCAGCAGCCTGTGCTCGGTGTTCCTGTGTAATTGGACTGGAACCAGGGCATGTACAGTTTATCTATAATGGCTTTACAGAGTGTGCATGTGTCCGCTCTGGTACTTCTAATTGAGGTTTGAAGCTCCCTTTTCCTCATTATCTGTGAATCGGAGTGGAACAATTCAAATGACTTCTGTAAGATGGTTAACTGGGTGTGATGCTCGACCTTATGTAGCAGAAAAAGCTTCGTCACACTGACCTCTGTAAGTAGAATGATTCAAATATGTTGCTTGTGTGACCACACCCCAATGTAACACGGCAGTGCTGTGCTGCTTTTGTGACTGTGTGACAGGAACACATTATGAATTTGGGTTTTTTTTTTTTGTGTCTTTGGTTTAGATTTGGAGGATCATTGTTGCATTCTTTGTATCAGTTTGTCCATTACGTCTACTGCTAATAGTAGTCACCAGCATGGCTGTAGAGTCTTGTTGTTTTCTGGTTTATAGTTCCATCATATGAGATGTGAGTTGCATTGCTGCTTTCACAGACAGTTGAGTAAAATCCTTTTAAACATCTGAAAGAAAAATTGTTTTGGTCAGTAAGTCATCCTTTAATATGATGGCTGACAGGGTGACTGTCCGTCCGCATGTAGATCTCACTATTATTAGTTTTTGCTACAGCCCTATATATTGGCATGTAACCAAACACATCCTTGTATATATACAGTATATACACAGTCTACATACATACAATACAATATACAGTCTTGTACATATCAGAATGTGTTTGATTATGCTGCAAACCTTGTGACCTAGTCCTGTCTCAGTATCACAGGTTTGGTCTTGTGGTGACAATATGAAGTGTCAAAGTGCCTGGTATTCTTAGCTCATGGCATAAGTGTTGTCACTCCTCGCACTGCCCTGTGTGTAGGCATGAGTTTGGATTAAAAATGGCCTCTAAGTTAACACTACAGCTAAGTGTGCGCGTGTGTTTCCATGTGACCTTGTGCCTAGATATTTCTGCACCACAGTAACTTCAGATCTTTTGTCATCTCTCTGTGATTTTGTACATATACATCTGAATACGTTCTTGGTACACAAAGCTTTGGCAACACAATGACAAGATAAAGCCTATTGAATTGTATTGAACTGCATGTTTTTGTATTTAGTCAAGATGCAGATATCCGTTGTCCTTGAAGTTGCATCCCTGAAAGCGATGTTTAAATGCCATCAATATGTCCCAGTTATTGTGGCAAATGCAGAAAGTGAAACCATGTGGGCTGAATAACAAAGCTAAAAAATAAACGAAGACAAAATGAAATCAGACTTTTGGGTTAACTGGATCCTCCTGTGCATATTTGCCAAAGATTTTCATCTTTTCAAACCCAAATCTTTTTTTTTTTTCTTTCCTCTTCACTCACAAATCTCTGGAATGGACTGCAGTTCATCAAAAACATTTCAATGCTATGAGTTATCTATATATTTATAGCGGTGAATGATGTGTCCTTCTCTCTTCTTTCTCTCTGTGTTTGTCCACAGCACAAAGACCCCCAAGCAGGCTGTATTTGCAGGCAGCATGCAGCTGCTGGCTGGCATCAAGCTGTGCACAGGCAGAGTTCTCACCAACCATCCCCATTATGAAGATAAAGACCTGCGGGAGAGGACCAGACAGGTAGTGTAGGCTGCACTTTACTGTCAAAGATACACAGGGGTGTGGGAACCACCAGAGGAGCTCCAAGACAACATGAAAAAAACAATGTATGAAAATGAAAATTTTAAAGTAAATAGATGGCAATTACAGCGTCAGCTATAAAAGTCAGCCATGTTGATTTGAATGCCAATAAAGCAGCAAGCGAGGAGTGAGAGTCATTAATGTGTGTTCAGACAGAACACGAGCTGGACTTTAGAGGCAGTGTGGGGAAGCACGGTTAGGCACATGTTCGCCTGAGTCAGAGCAAGCGCTTGTCTGTGAGAGATGAACATCCATCCATCTCCCCGGCTAAATTTCCCAAAGCTGAAAAACTTTTGTTACAGGAATTTTTAAAAGAAAAATCCTTCAATAAGGAAGACTGGATTCAAAGTATTAAAGTCTAAGTTGAATTTAATATTCTTGTACAAAAAGGAGCAGTGCAACAGTGCAACACACAAAAGGGGTTACAGAGAAAAGGCTCCCTGAGGAGCTCTAGCTTTTGGTTCTTATACAATTTTCTTAAAATGGACTGTCTCGGACATCTTCCCACTGATAATTTCCTTTTTTGGTTTTCTGCTCAGTAATGAACATTATGTTTCTTGTCCAAAATGACACTTCCCTAAACCTGTCTTTCTTGTCCTTGAACTATTTTTTAATTACACACACACACACACACACACACACACACACACACACTCTATAAGAGTTAAAACATCTGCACCCCAGTATAATCCTGATTTTTATAACTTTAATTCCTCAACTTATTGTGTGCCTATCACTGATCTGCAGACACTCAGGAACATATATGAAGCTCATTTGTGTGTGTATCTTTTTTACAAGATTCTTATTTTTCAAAACTGGATATCACGGTAAAAGGTCCAGGAATTTTCAACCAACCAAGCTGTTGTCCTTCAAGGGGCCACAAATATGAATTCCATAATGTGATGACATCGTTTTGAAAGAAATTTTGTGACACAAAAACATGATGGTTAGTGTTATAGAGCTGCAAACTGTCTCATTTGGCTCTGTGACTACGGTGGAACCGGAGATTTATTTTTTTGGCTCGTTTTGACATTGGAGAGGTGTCTCTATCTTTTGGCTGAAATCTTTTGTCCTCAAGCATTCAGTGGACGAGTCTCCTAACCGACAACTGATGTGTGACAGCTCCGACTGCCAAAGTTGCCACGATTTCCACTTTCTCTTCTCTTCCTCCAGACCCTTCTCCTTTCTGCTCCTGCCTCTATATTCATGGTGTCAGTGAAGGCATGAAGAACCGCATTTTCACTCAAGTTGAAACATTTTCAATGAAAGCAGACCTACTCCGTCTCCGCCTAAATTTGAGGCGCCCACAGCAAAATTTCTTGTTTGTCTCCGCTCTCATGTTTCTATTGACTTTGTTGGAACCACACTGCCTCTAAATATCACTTTGTGCTGTGGAAATGCAATTTGAACAGCAGCATTCGCATTTCTTATACCTCTGCGCCGGTGACAGCCAGGGGCATTATGTTTTCGGTTTGTCCATCTCTCTGTCCAATTTTTATGAACGTGATATCTCAGGAACTCCTTGAGGGAATTTCTTCAAATTTGGTCCAAATGTCCACATTAGCGTCACACTGTACTACCTGTACATACAAACTGAAACAAAGGAAAGGTCCCTGTTGCCTTTTCTTCTATTTGTAGGGTAGCCAGTATCATATACACCTCCACAGTTTGTTTAGATTGTTGTTCTCAGGAGTTGGCCCCTAGAAACTTCTCATGAAAAGTAATGATTGGTGGCGGAGCGACGTGTTGTCTGCCTCGTCTCTCAGTCATGACACGGCAAATTTGTATAACTCGATAATCGCCTAATTTGACGTTGTGAGAATCTTAACAAACTAACACACTGTGTAGTCTGAACCAGACATGTTTCAATAGTGATAGAACTACTTGGTTCCACTAGGGCTGTCGCGGTTAGGGAATTAATCCTGCGGTGCACCAGAGTGGCTCAACAGCGCGGTATAGACAAATAACAGCATCTTGCTGAAATGAAAAAAAGTACCCGTTTCTTAAAACACTACAAAATCAAGATGGATAGCATCAAGAATCAATTAGGCTATATTTTAGTGCAAATAACAGCTAAAAAATAAACGGTGTCTGTCTTTTTAAACATCAATAACCGCATCTTGTTGAAATGAAAAAAAAAGTGTATCTTAAAACACTACAAAATCAAGACGGATAGCAAGAATCAATTCTAAATATTTTAGTGCAAATAACAGCTGAAATAAGTGCCTTTTTTTAAAAAAAACAGGCGATACGAGGCAGATTCACATCACAAACAAATTAACTTAAGGATATAAACGAAAAACTTAAACCTGTTCAATGTCCTTGTTGCGCGTGAGGTTTGAGAGAGGATTGGAGTGGAGTTAGAATATTTCCAGCGGCACTGAAAACTCTCTCCGATGGTGCACTTGTTGCGCAGATGCACATGTATTTTCGGGCGACTTTGGAGAGGAGAGGGAATCTACTCTGGTTGTCGCGCCACCATGCGAGCGGGTCTGCATTGGAGTCGATGGGATCCTCCTGGAGATAGCGCGTGAGTTCGGTGTCGACTCGAACTGTCTTGGGTATGGCTGCAAAGGTGATTGTTTGTGGCTTCAGCAGGTCTCCCAGGGTTTTTCTTTTAGCCACTGGTGGCATCACTGTTTGCGCCGATGACTGCTGTACAGTAGCTGACGCGCTGGCACAGCTTCCCCCGTCTTCTTCCACATCTAATATCTCCTCAATTAGCGCTCCCTTTGCCTTTTCCGTGTCTTGAGTGAAACTCGAGCAAAGGCTTCGGCTACTCCAAGTTGTCGGCTGGCAACTGACCTTAAATTTGATGTGTTTCCTCGTTTTACTTGAATTTTTTTGAGGCAGATTTTACAAATGACTCATCTAAATTAGCTGGTTCTCCTTTTCATTTGGCTGAAAGCCAAATTGCTCCCAGAGGGGTGAAGTTACATTTGGCCTTGGAACAAGCACAGCTACCATCTCTCCTTACCTTGGTTACGCGGTGTTGGCGGTGGCCCAACATGCACTGCGGTGGGTCTCATAATATCGCGGTGATTAATTTTTGCGGTTATTGCGACAGCCCTAGGTTCCACACACTTGACTGCACAAGGATTTAGTGGTAGTTTAACCAGTTGTGCTTATTTTTCACAGTTTTTTTTTATGTTCTTATGCTAATAATACGGTGGATTCTTGTTAATGAGCTGAGTTGCTCTACGGTAACTTTAAAGAGCCTCTAAGGGTCACGCACCCTCGTTGATCCAAGGTCTTTGTGTTTTTATTTTTCTATGTTCACAAGAACATTTTCATTCTGCATTTTAGTGAAACAAGCTCATTTTATTTCTTCTTCTGGGTGTCTAAAGCCTTAAAAAGGGGCGGCTGTGGCCCAGAGGTAGAGCGGCTCGTCCACTAATCAGATGATCAACGGTTGGATCTCCGGCTCCTCCAGTCTGCATGTATACCGATACTGAACCCCAAGGCTGCTCCTGAAGGTTGTGCCATCGGTGTGTGAATGTGTATGAATGGTTAGCTCCTAATACTAATGAGCAGTTGGCACTTTGCATAATAGCTAATGCCATCAGTGTATTGGATGAGATATGTAGTGTAAAAGTGCTTTGAGTGGTCGCATGTATACGCTATACAGTAGTGTGTAAGTACAGTCCATTCACCATTCACCATTTAAAATGTGAAAAAAGGGATTGAAAAATAAAATGAGTGAAATGTGTCACCTGAATGTTTAAATCAGATCCCATCATGACCTGACTGTGCAGTTACACTCATAGAAAGACTTAAAAGCTTAAACTCTGAGGGTGTTTAAGTTTAGGGATGGGAATTGATAAGATTTTTGCGATTCCGATTCTTTATCGATTCTCATTTGGGAAAAAAAGGAGAACAAACAGTTTGGTCAGCATCATCTAGAGGAGGTAGTGAACTGGAGTGAGTACTAGTACAGCTGCAGCCTCTGAGCCAGCCAGACTCTCTCTCTCGTCATGGTCATCTTCTAAATGTAATGCAGAAGGCATTCGTTTAATGTTAACTGTTATAGCATGTTTTACAAAGAAGCACATGGCGCTAACATGGTAGGCAGTGTGTTATTTACCTTCCGTAGTAACCGCAGAGGTGGTCATAGCCTGGCTGCTGCCGCTGCTGCTAGGTTGAGATTCATCTCCAGTCCGAAGCGTGTCAAAAACACGACATTCATTTAAAAATATTGCATGTTGTGTGCGCAAATGTTTCTGCATGTTCGTCGTGTTCCCTCCCGACGCTGTTATCTCCACTTTGCAATGATTGCAAGACGAGCTGTTGCCGTCTTTTTTGGTAAAATGCAGCCAAACTTTGGAGCATTTGAACCGAGTGGGTGACATTGTTTACTACTGATTGCATGGCACGTGCCAAACTTGCGTAAGTTACGTGCCGTAATTTGTCGTGCTTGCTGGAATCGAGCACGTGTAACTTGTTGCGGAAGTTACGTGACGTGATTCGTGCTTTCTGGAATCGATAAGAGAATCATTAGATAAACTGCCAAATGATTCCATGGAATTGAAACACACGGAACCGGTTCTCGATTCCCATCCCTATTTAAGTGTAAACTAGTCTTTATTTTCTTGTTTGGTTTTGTTTTGTAATAATGCACAACCTTTTAGATATTATTTTTAATTTCATTTCTGCCTTTTTCCAGAACTTTCTGCAGCTCTGACCCAGACAAATCTGTATAGTGCAACCGCAGCTGAGGCCATGTTGCCTCGCCCATCCACCTCACTCAGCTCCGCGCTAATGTCCTGTGTGAAAGAGCGGGGAATTGTCTGTAGATGGGGGCCAGTGACCTGCAGTGATTGTGTGAATGAATATGAGATCAGAAGATGTACTGAGTACAATGTGCATCCATTAAGACTGACTCAATGGTAACGTCAGAAAAATGGAGCCTAAAAAGGCTTCGCTGAGATGAATGGTGGCGCTTGCACTTACAGTAAGTGCATCTTAGTGATATATGTGAACTGTAGAGGAGCATTGTTTTTTTGTTTTCTATTAATGTGAATGCAGAAGGCTCTACCCATTAGGCTGAGTGAATGTTTCCATTCCATTCTGTTTATTTCACAAAAGAAATGATTTGTTAGATGGCATAGAAAATGTCGTCATAGCCACATCTTTGTTTTGTAGATTCTCTTTGCATCGTGTCTTTGTGGATTTTTTTCCCCTTTCACCTTCAGCTGCCTGTTATTACACGTCCAGCCAATAAACTTAAATAATTATGTCACTTTTATATCGATTGGTTTCTAAGAATCTAAAAGACGGAACAGGAATAGAACTAATATAACATGCCTGATCACGCCATTTTAAAACATGCTGTAAAGCACATACGACTGATGAGAAACCTTGTAAAAAGTTAACTTTCGTTTTTTGCTTCTGTATTCTGCGTGTATCTTCTTCACAATGAGCAGAAAGTAATGTGTGGGTCATCTCTTGGGTAGCAGAGCCTACGTTTTGCCTCCCAGCGGGTAGTCAGCCATGCTGAGCCGCCGGCGAGGCCTGAGCTTAGTGTGGAGCTCATTAAAGATCCACGACACTGGTGCAGATCTTCTGGGCTCCGTGTGTGTGCATGTGTGCTACTGAGGAGGAAAACTGTGTAAATGCATTTGCAAACATTTGTAAGAACCTTAATGATGTGTCCGCTTCTTTTCTGGGCTCATCACTACAAAATAATTCATTAGTGTACAAAGAGCACAGTTACTGTTACCTACATGCTTTTTTCCCCATATTTTTGAATTAATTCACATACCCAGCAGGCACATTCTGAAAAACTGTGGAGCCCAAAGTTCATTAAAACCGGTCATAAATATCTTCTTTCATTTCTAAAAAGGACGTTATCGGAAACAGTTGGTCACTGTAGTTTTTAGCGAAGGTTACTGAAGCAGGATGGGATGTTGCATGTGTTGGACTATTTTCAATGGTGGATTAATACACGTGTTGCTGTAGAGTATGTGGCTTTGACTCAATTTAAATTACAGTGTGTGTTGATGATAATACAGTGAAATGCCACTGGATGCGACAGTGTGACTCACTGACGTGTTTCGTGTTTATTAGCTTTGGAAGCTGAAGGAATAACTTCTCTGGTGATACACCGAACAATCTTTTCATGTGACATGTAAAATCATTCACCCGTGTTTATTTTTTACCCCTTTTTACATGTCGAACCTTGAACCTGATTTTTGGACAGTATCATTAAAAAACAATCAAAAAAATAAATACCGTATTTTCCGGACTATAGAGCGCACCTCAATATAAGCCACCCACTAAGTTTTAAAAAAAAAATAAACATTTACATATATAAGCTGCATCGGACTACAAGCCGCCGATATCCAGGTTGAGAAATAAGATATTTACCGGACACACAGAAAGATTTTGTACCGTAAATGTTTATTTATATACCTGAACTGATTGTTTCCGAACAGCGCCTGTAACCCGGCAGTAAAAGTGCTCACCATGGATTACGTGCAGCAGTTCTAATTCCTTCCTGGATAGCCAGATCGATGGCCTTCAACTTAAAAGCTGCATCATACGAACTTCGTGTGCTTTCCATGATGAGGGGGTGGAAATAATTCGTCGTGCGTGTTGTGTTGCATGTGCTAAATATAAACTAGCGTGTTCTTCTTTGCACTGACTTCCCCTGTCTGTCTCATTTTTGCACTTCCCGTTAGAGCGCCCCCTGGCGGCTGAAGAACAATCAATAGAAAAGCTGCATCTTTGTATAAGCTGCATGGTTCAAAGCATGGGAAAAAAGTAGCGGCTTATAGTCCGGAAAATACGGTACATAAAAATGGCTGCTAGACTTCAACATGTCAGCATTGACTTATGGGGTGCTAACATTTCCATTAAAGCATGACTGTGTGCAACAGAGCTGCAGGCATAGCTGTAGTTTTTAAATATTTTACAGTTTGCTCTGATGTAAAAATGGAATTGATTAGTTTACCATGGAAACACACTACTGACTTATGATTCTGAAGTAAATGATTGTGTAATGTTTACAATTGGTCTCACCTTCACTGTTAAATTCTCAGTGAAATCAAACACTTCTACTTTTTCTAACATTCCACCCCGACACCAGCCCCCCGCTACAGTACACGTGTGAAGCTATGCTTTGAGGAACATGGAGAGTGATCCCCACACTTCCCTTCACTCTTTCTGTGTGACATGAAGCTACATCCTATTTCAGCATCATCTGTGTCTGAAATCACTTCCTTGTTTACTCATTCACCGCTCGAGTGAGCAGTCAACATGTGACATGTTGGACGCCTATGAATCATCATCTATTGTAATCACTGACAGCTGCCGTGCACGATCATTTTCACATGCCATGCGCACAAACTTTTATAGGAATCTTTGGAGGGTTATGTATTGCAAAAAACATCATACAAATAAACGTGCGGGTAAATATAGTGCCCTCTACAGGAAACGGGAAGTGTTTCCTGTCACATTAGGTTTTTATCCGGCTCATAATCTTGCAAGTTGCTTTGTCACCTCAGTGTTTCTCTGCTCATTTAAAGCAAAACCCTGACAAATGACTTCTTACAGCACTGACGTGTTGCATAATTTGTCCATTTAAAGCTGTTGTATTTCAGAAATCCGAGCTCTGTTTGCTTAACACTTTTGTTTTTGCTTCACTCATACTTGTTTTCCTTCGCGTTCTTTCAGTAAACATGTTCTAATTGAATCTAAACCATTTTGTAATTCAGAAAATAAATTTGCCTGGTGATTGAGTTCCAGGAGAGAAGTTTTCTCCTTCCAACTATATTGGTATTAAATTATGACGCCAGATGATCTTTAGGCAAAAAAGCAATCATAACTCCACCCAACCCTGAATAAATCAACTTCCAATTCTGTGTGTGTGTGTGTGAACAGGTGTATCAGGTGTACGCTCGCCGATCCCCAGAGGAAGTCTATGACATCCTGAGAGCTGCCGGGGCCGACTATGTGGTGTTGGAAAACAGCATCTGTTACGAGCGGAGGCACAGGCGAGGCTGCCGACTGCGGGACCTGCTCGACCTGGCCAACGGACATGTGGGTGGCATTTATTTAACATGACTCATCGTGTTTGTGTGTGTGCGTGTGCGTATGCGTGTGCCATCCCCTTTGCCAACTCCTGTGACTGGGTGAAAGCTCTCAGCCTCCGCAAAGATCAATAGTCTCACTTCTCATCTGCACGTCACTGTCTCTCACTCTCTTGCCTGTCGCTCTCTTTTTTTCATTCCCTCTACCTCTCTCCCCCCCACCCCCACCTCTCCTCCCCCTTATTTTGATGTGGGATGCGGCGCTCTGGCTATTTGGATTACCAGAGGCGAGACAAGCTTCAGTCTGGCTGTCTGGCTCGGTGTGGTGTAAGACACATGAAACACAGAGTCGGCGTGGATGTGTTTGTGACAGCGTAAATGTCACACAGCGCCCACGACATCTGACATCTAGACAGCTTTATTGAAGGAACGCCGGCTTTACATCTGTCTGTCTCTCTTATTTCTCTTTCTGTCGTAACACTTTGCTTTTCTTACTTCTTTCTCTCTTTTCGTCCTTCTCTCTCTCTCTCCCTCTCTCTCCCTTCATTCTGAAACCTGTTTACAAACCGTGAATGAAATGACATTAATCATTCTTATATGTGTTTTTGATATTAAAATATTACACCTCCTTCCTCACCGAGAGTTGAAACCAGTCGAAATTCTGCCCTGCTAGCAGACAACAGGTGTTCCACATGATTCACGTGAACAAATATCGTTGCTGTTGTCGTTCTTTAGTATAGTCGCGTATGGAAACGTAATGACCCAAACAGCTTTTAAAGCCTCGTAAACTTTGAAATAGTCATCTTCCTCCGGATGGACAGTGTCCTAGAGACATAAAAACATCATGTCTGCATCATAGGGTCTGCTCTGTTTCTACAGAAGCTGAGAACAGACAAACTAAACACTGGCTCTAGATGTTTTTCACGAGTTTCACAGCCAACGTAGTTTCTCCGTCACAGGAGGAAGGGGAGGGTGAGGCGAGGGGGTTGCAATAACAAACTAGATTGCTAGATGAAACTAAATCCCTCACACTGGTTTTTTTCGAAGGTTGAGATTGGTACAGTACATGACATCACCTTTTTCCGACAGAGCAGCTCACCTCAAAACAAATCAAAAATTAGAAAAATCCCTTGTGTAATAAACACAACTGTTACAGCTTTGGAGAAGTTGAAAGAATAGTTTTTCAAGGCCTTGAAAATGGTCCTTGATGAGCATCTTGTTCATGTTTCAGTTCTTTGTAGCACTGCTGAGTTGTTTGGTCTCTATAGCACTGAATATGATTCAGCTGCGTCGTCACATTTTAAAGCTAAAATAATTCGCCAATTTAGGCGTTCTGGATTCCAAACTACTAGAAGATATTCAATCAATATGGCAATCAAAATATTAAAAACATCATATTTATGAGGAGCGAGAATCCTGATGCAGTCCTGCAGAGTTTCTGGCAGATCCAGCTGGCACGAGCACAAAGTGAAATCAGAGCCCGGAGAGGCAGTCCATCACCCTGCTGGTGCTGTTTATTTACGTCAGATGTGTTGATGATGTATCGATCAGCACATGTCCCCTTTAAGAATATACCTCAGTGTGCTCTGTCACTCCTGTCGCTGTTGATGATGACGTGTTTGTTCTGTGTGCCAACAGATCATGGACGGACCGGGGGAGAACGATCTGGACCTCGTCTCGGCCACCCACCCTCGATTTTGCGAAGCTGTCAAGACGGACACCGCGGCTTACACGTCTCTGTTTACCAGAACATTCCAGAACAAAACCTTCCACGTGTACCGGGTCAAGAAGAAACGCAAGAAAAGCACCAAGAGCTCGCCAGAGCCCAGTGAGACTCAGTAGCAGGAGCCAGCAACCCCGTCAGAGGCCAGAGGAGAGGAGGAGATAAAAGCCGTAAATCCTGGCTCTCCCTCTGTCTCCTCTCTGCACTGTGCCCAGCTGTGATCATGCCCATTCTTTTTTTTTTTTTTTTTTTTGAACACATGACTCTGTGAACTGTGGTGTTAGGGGCAGTGGGCCAGCTCCAGCCCCGGAGCTGCATTGTTTTAGCTAGTGGAGTGTGGAAGCACCTTTAGGAGATCCACTTTGGGCTATTTCTGTCTCCAACCTGTCCACCCCGCCCTCGTCCCAGCTCTCACTGGTGCAGATGAACAGACACAGAAATCATTTTTAGACGTCTAAGCAGAGTGTGGAACACAAGCAGCTACTTATAATTCAATTTGATCTGAAGGAATCATTTCACACAGCACCATGAAATGAACAAAACACTACTACTACAGTGATATCTCCGATTATTGTTTTCTGTTTTCGTACAGAGCCGACTGGAGGTTCAATAGAATTTATCGAATCTGCTCATCAAGCCAGGATGCTTTAATAGAGCGTATCACAGATTTCATATCGAGTTCTTCTTTGCCAATGAAAGTAAGGAGAGAAAATAAATGATCTGTTAAAACATTTGTTCATTTAAACCAGGGGCCTCCAAACTACGGCCCGCGGGCCACATCCGGCCCGCCTAAACAATTGGAGTGGCCCACTTAACGATCCAAAACAAACCCTTTAAACATGGCCTATTTTTCAAAATTGCATTTTCCTATTATAAAATATCCACACTTAATGATTAAGCTTGGCATTCTAATTAAAATCTACCTTATTTACGAACTATTTACAGTACTAGCTAATTTTTATCCCCTCACACAATGGTATATTCCGACGTGACTTTGCTCGTGATCAACTTCCGCGCAGTCTGCCCGGGGGATTCAACTCGGCGGGTCAGGGACGGCCGCACGGTGTGGGAGGATCCCCTCGTGGGACCTCTCCCCGGCGCTGGCTGGCCTCCGCCGGGCGCATTTCCTCCGCAGCGGTGCACCGCGACCGGCTCTGGGTCGGGGGTGCTAGGGGGTGAGCTGGCTCGAGCTTTACAGCGCCCTCCTGCCTGGACCTCGCCGCTTCCTGGGGCCGTGGACTTAGTGCTTGCTGCGCCCTCTCCGCAGCTGTCGAATCGCAATTTATCGCAACTTTCACTTCCTCCCGCAACAAAATCGCAACAAAAATGTAAAAAGCACCGCAACTTTCACCGCAATTTTTTTGAAAACCTCATGCAACATCAGGGATTTTAGGCCGCAACTATTTCAAAAAAGGCCCGTGAAATCCTGGTGGGACTGATATCATTTCAGTTATAGACTGACCCCGGCCCCCCATCACAGAAAGGCAAGTTGATGTGGCCCGCACCGAAAAAAAGTTTGGGGACCCCTGATTTAAACAGATCTGAGGATTTTAACCAGCATACAGCCTGATCCTAAATGAATCAGGCTGTTGAAACCATAACGTTTTATGAACATAAAACATTTGTGCACATTGCCAATACAGTTCTGACTTCAAGCAACTTATCAAAGGTCCAGAAGTTAAACATTAGTGACCCATCACGTTATAATGTGAATATTTTATTGTAATAAGATATTTTGTTTTGGCGTTGTCAGAATAATTATACTATTTATCTTGTTGGAACATGATCGGTCATATTATTACGCCCATTCTTCTTTTCCAGACGGGGCAGTGATACACCGCCTCGGGATTAAAATAAGCTGTGAAAGAAACCAAACAGAAAACATGTTCACTGCCAGTTCTGAATCTTGTTTGATTTGATCGGTGTTAACACTGAAACAATGCTCTCTTTGTTAATACCCCATAAAAGACTCAGTAATTGCTATGGAAGGAGACGTTTCCAACTCAAGAGGCACTTCACTTTTTTTTTTTTTTTTTTTTTTTCTGTAGTTTTCAGCTGCATCAGTGGATGATGACTTTGGTTTCCATGGAAATGGATCTGTTTGTAGCTGTGGCAACTGCTCACACCAGGAAGTGGCACAGCAAATTCATCTGTCTGTCTCTGAGAAATATTAGGTTCTAGATGTTTGCTACTGGAAAGACCAGCTGCTTATCAGCTACCGCACCAGCCAGCCAACATGTTGTCTGTACTGTGCCGAGGCGTTTTGTTCATTCGGTAAGTTTTATGGAAGTTTTTTTTTACATGGTTGCTACACTATACTTTGACAGTAACTGACCACAACAGTTTGTGTTTTGTGGAGCAGCCCCCTGTGAGTAGACAAAGGGAGGTTAAATGAAAGTGGACAGGGCCACACAGCTTAATAAGCTACAATCGCCTCCTCTGTTGTGGACTGTGCGGCTCTCATTTCCCCTCAAAGGTCAGAGCTGTCAGGATGACTTGCTATTATTGGTCAAAGTCACAAAATCGTGGCCCAAAGTTCACCAAGTTGAAAAAAAAAAAAAAAAACTCACAAAGATCGACTTCAACCTCAGACGTGAATCCACAGATCACAGCAATTCCAATTTTGTTTTTAACCACATCAGTCTGCAAAAGTCACAGCTGAAAAAAAAGATCCATTTCCACGAGAACGGAGGAAAACACCAAAAACCAAACTCTGATCATTCATCCATTTATTTCTTTTGATGTTACCAAACACTGGCTGTGTGCTCGTGTCCTGTTTGTACCTGAGGTAGATCTTTTTATGAAGACGGTCAGCTGTCCTGTCTGTGTGGGGGAAAACAAGCCGCACCGCATAAGTTTGACCGTTAGCTGGACTCAGATTAGCTCTTTTTCGACTGGCCACATTTGGCTCCACGGTGATAGATGTCATCAATTATCCCTGAAAAGAAATAATTTGGTTAGTTTCGATTCCCGCCCAGGTGGAAACGGGTTCCACTGGTGCTTAAATGTGTTTCTGCTGTAAAACTGAGGTCAAAGCTGGTATCAAGTGATATTTGTGACAGCGTTGTTGTTGTCGCCGTTGTTGTTGTGATTGCTGTTGGCTCGGTGATTCTCATCAGCAGCAGCAGCTTCAACCTTTTCACTCTCTTCTCTCTCTCTCTCACACACACACACAAAGCCACAAATACACATGAATAATGTAAGTGGCGAAGGAAATTGCAGCAGGCTGATTCCCCACCGCAATCCAAAATAGTTTGAGAGAGAGAGAGAGTGTCGGGGAGGGTGAGGCGTGGGGGACGCAACACTTGCATATCAAACTGAGCCTTTGTGGTTAGAAAAGAAAGTGGGGAAGATCAGGGGGAGTGTGGAAGACAGGAAAAGGCTCATGTTTAAATAGCAGCGGAGGAGAGATGAGAGCGCATCAAAACATGGAATCACAATGATTTTCTTTTTCTTCTTTTCCAACCAAAAGAGAGAGAACGCACAGGAGGGGGATTGAAAGGCGGGAGCTGTGGCTATAATTGTGGGCCGGGCCAGTGTGTACGACACACACACACACACACACACACACCATCACTTGCTCATCACAGCCTGGCCTGTGTTTGTACACTTGTTAATAGGGACCTCTGTCTTTGATAAACCGCACGCTCGCAGATGCACGAGCTCTCCCGCGCGCAGTTGTTGTGCAGCTTTTTGAAAAACATGTTGTTCGTTAAACCGCGCAGCCTCTCGTCGTGATGCATACCAATCGGATCAGCACACACCGCCCCCGACCTCCTCCTCCTCCTCCTCCTCCCGTCTTCATATTGGATGTTTAATTTAGGAGATGTCTGATTGCGTTATTGGAGAGCCAAGTGATTCCATTATGTTTGCCTAATAAGAGTGTACTAATGTAATATTTTTTTTCAGCGTTCTTAATTTCCATACATATTGGGATTAGTAGTTCATTGGGAGGCGCGCGGCTCTGCCTATGGTTGTCTTAATGAAAACGAGGAGAAATGAAGAAAGCCATTAACTTGTGCGCACGTGTAGAATTCAGCTCAGCGCTCCGCTCAGGCTCCTCTTTGACAGAAGCTGCTCAAACAAACGGGACTTTGGATTCAGATTTTTTTTCCAGAGGAAATGGAGAGAGACCATACAGCAGACTAAACAACTACTACTTTCCTCTCTTGTATTTTGCCTTTTACACTATATAGCCAAAAGTGTGTGGACACCCTCTCATGACACCCATATTGATAAAACAAGTTTCCAGTTTAGTTCTTTAGTTTGTAGACGTCTTTCCAGGATTCTGAGCAGCTCCTGGACTTCTGACCCATGTCGGGTCCATGATGCTCTGACCAAGTCTCCTGTTTTAGTTTTAGGTGTGAATAATTCTTTCTTTACATCTTTTTTTTTTTTTTAATATATTTTTGATCCTCCCCTAAATTGTGGGATTACTGTCTTTGCATTTTTTTTCAGTCGCTGAGTTTGTCCCGTTTTTAGTTTGTTTGAGGAAAAAGAAGCAAGTCATGTCTGTGAGAATTGAACTGTCATGCTTAATCACACACGTGATTGTTGTACATGTCTGTTCTGAACCATAGTGTGTGCTGCTGAACTCCTACAGAGGCTTTTGGAACCTGACTGCAGGGACGATCCAGTTCAGCCAAAGGGCCATTAGTGAGGTCGGACACTGATGTTGGTTGAGTGATTGTGGGGAGTCTTATTTTTTTCTAAGCATTTTTTTAGCACCACGCTTCACATTTGTAAGACACACGACATGAAACATAAGCAGAGCAAATAAATAGATAAAATAAAAAAATCTCACTTGCCAAAGTTCAAGTCTCGTTAACATTCAGCTTAAGTGTTGTTTTAATCTGTGTTTGGAGGCATGTTGGTGCTGAACTTGGATGAAAATACATTTAGATTTTTTTATTCATTTAAGAAACTGTGGTTACAATGCATGTGCCAGTCTTAGACAAACTGTTTGAGATGATCCCACTGAGCCAGCGCCATGTAAATACATGCAAACTACTTATGAACGTCGTTTAAATGAAATGTGTTATGAGGGAATATACTGTACACACATTGGTACTTCGGAGGGGGAGCGATTTTCTATAAAGGAGCTTCCTGGAACGTTTTAATGAGCCAACATGTGGGTCACTCTTGAGCGCGCACTGGGCTTAATGTGGGCTACTGATGCACCTTAAAGGCTTCGCAATTGCTGACCCTGAAAATCATGATTTCATTGACCAACAAGGACGTCTATCAGCAGTGAGAAGTGCTCAAGCGTTTATCTTCAGAGGAACGTTGTGATGCGTATGAGCGTGCCTTTGGTCATTTTCTCCTTTTTTTGCTTCCCCCCCCAGAATTCACTCACATGTTGAACAGCTGACACGCTATGAGAAACCATCCATTCTTCAAACGTTTATTGTGCAACCAAGAGTGTTATTGTTGGAAGGGAGGTGAGATACCTGAGTTGTATTAGATATTAGACATGTCTGATCAATAAAAGGATTTTTTTTTCCAACAATGTGAATTCCTTGTTTGTCATTGTGTGAGGGGAGAACCTTGTTTTATTTGAATAATCTGGTGCACTCATGATTCAGCAGTCACTGGTGCAAATAAATGAATTTATTGAGAAAAAAAAAAAAGATCAAAGCAAATACAAAACACTTACATAACCGTCCAAAGCTCATCACTATCATGATGATTAAAAAAAGATATGTTTGGTTTTGTTTATTTTTATTTATTTATTTTTTTTCCTCAGAAGCTGCACATTTTTAAACCTATGGTGCTTTTCTTGACAAAAAGCAATAATCGTAATTAATCTTATCTCTGTATTTACAAATGAGGTAAAAACATTAAACTTTGTTCACGACAATGTCTGCACCCAGAACACAACATTTAAGAAGCCATTATATGGTACAAATGAATGGTGGTGGCAGAGAGAGAGAGAGAGAGGGTAGTGAAGCGTGAAGCGTCTTCATCCACCGCTCTGCGTGGCTCAGGCTCGGCCCTTCTCTACAGAGGAGTCAAAAAAAAGAAGAAAAACCACCAGCATCCCACTGCCTATAAAAAAACTAAACTCAACATTCCACTGCACCCTCACCTGACCGCCACGTCTCTTGTTTTTAAGAGCTTTTCACAAAATAGCATGTTTCTGGAAAGCCGCAATCTGGGAATCAAGCTCGTCTGTCGTCTTTTTTTTTTCTTCAGACGTACTCCCGCGATCCTTTTGGGTTTTTTTTTTCCAGCATGACAGCAAGCCATCAGCTCCTATTAGGATTAGCTGCCTGACGTGTTTTCACACACTCCTACCCTTTAAACCGTTCTCTGCCGACAGGCTCGACGAATACAAAAAAGAGCACGATGAGAGCTCTGCTGCTGCTTCCAGCAGAATACAGCGCCTGAATTGTCAGGTGAAGCCACCTTGGCTTCTTCTTCTTCTTTCCTATATCTATATATAATATTATATACATATATATATTATATAGAGAGAGAGAGATGAGAGAGGAGAGAGAGAGAGAATTGGAAGGAGGAGGAGGGCGGTGGGGTGAGAACACATGACTTTTGTACTCATGCCATTTTGCTGTGCAACAAACCGTTTCTGCTGAAAACCATTACTCAGAGCGTCTCCTTGCCTCTCCTCTCTTACAGCTCCCTACAGAGCTACTAAGCTCCATGGTGCACTGGTGGCACATTTCACCACAGAGCCAGGCACTTGATAAGATGTTCCTCTGCCTCTCTTCCTCATTTTTTTGCTCTCTAATTCAACCCTCTACCCCTGTGATCGTCTCTCTCATCAGAGGTGAGAGAAAACAGGTCTCTTTCAAAGTCTTCCCCTTCACTGACTCTTGTTGTTCTTTGCCTTTTTTGTTCTCACTGGTTTCACAACAACAGGGAGTCTTTTTTTTTCTTCTCTTTTCTTTTTGTAGAGAGAGAAAAAAATAAAAAATCATCCACCTGAGGCGACAAGGCAAACACGAGGACCGCTTGCCACTGTGCTGACAATTCACAGCCCGGATAATAACTGCAGTTATTATTTCCTTGCAATTTTCTATCAGTCCATTTTCCCACAATCACAATTATCACGCTGTTTCAGTCGAGAGCACGGAGTAATAGATACATGTGTGCGAACTGCATATGGCACAGGTATCACAGCTCAGAACTCTATATGAATAATCATTGTAAGTCCCCCCCCACACATCTGTTTGTATTTATTAAGTAGTCACCTTGGAAAGCCATTTTGACATAGTTTGTATTCTACCGAGCAATCGTCTGTTGAAACAGTCTCTCGCAGCGGCCGCATTTGGTATGCCTGAGGAAGAGCGTACGCGGAACGGAGCAACAGAGCGAGTATTTCCTCCCTCCATCAGTCCGCTCCCCGTTTCTTCATTACAAAGCTGTTTGAATTTTTCGTGCACCCTCCCTTGGGTGTGGAGGAGTGCGAATGAGAATGAGGAAATCACACAAAGACGAGGGTGCAGTAGTAAGTAGAAAGCTTGATGTCTTACAACCCACGGAGCGTTGAAACTTGAAACACCCAACCAATACAGAATTACTGAACCCAGCGAAAGACACATTACCAGAAAAAAACAAAGGAAAGAAAAATCTCACCCTGCAACCCAGTGATGGTCAAAGCACTTTTTTTTTCTCATACAAACATTGACAGAAGCTGTGTACAGCCAGGCAGCGAGAACACAATGTGTCCACTATATACTGAAAATCCAGACTGGGGCTACTCAGTATGATCCCACTCGTCTTCACTGTCTGTTCATGTAACAGCGCAGCGATTAAAGAGACCGTCATTTATTTACAAAGACCTCCTTCAGCATTAAGGTGCTTAAAAATACGTTTATGTTGGCATTGATCTGCTCAGTATATATATATATATATATAATAATATATATAGATAGATATATATAAAAGAAAAAAATTTAGGCCTTCAGCTGACACTCCAGAGCAGCTCACAATGAGTGTTAGAAAATAGAGGAGTTTGGGGGTTTTAGTGGCTGTGACTGGAACAGATTTTTCAGACAGTGAAGTTAAGCTCCATCATGATGAGTAGCCCAGGTAGAGGGTGACGTTCTGAAGCTTTTAACCTGACTGGCAGGTTTGATAACGTCTGCTCCTGCAAAAATTGTCGTCCAAAGGTAGAGGGAGTGCTCTTTTCACAGGGAACACTTTCATCTGTGTTAGGCCACCATGTTGATTGACGGGGTCCATCATCCGGTAAAATACAGCGCCTTTCTGTGCCAGTCGTCAGTAAGTGAGGGGTGCAGAGCGAGTCTCTCTGTCAGTCGGTCTGTCGCCCGTTTTTCCCGCCTCTGTTTGCCACAAAGCGTCTGCTAAATGATTGTTTTTAGGACGGCCCCGTTATCAGTCTGGTTCTGAGTGCGTCTCAGCTCAGAGGTCGCTGGCCTCGGCTCGCTCGTACAGCGCCCGCAGCTTCTCGAAGCGAGGCCCCCACTCCCCAAGCGTCTCCTCCCTCCTCCCTTCCCCTCCCCCGTCTCCGCTGCTCCCCCCATCCAGCCCCGCTGAGCTGAAAGAGCTGAGGGAGCCGGCCGGTGAGCCCCCTCCCTCGGTGGAAAAGACCTGCAGGGAGTCGAATGGCCCCGTGTCCGGATGCTGGTCAGCATCGCGTATAATCTCACACAGGTAGCGGGCCAGGTCCTGGCTGGAGAAGGACAGGGAGCGGCGAGCCAGCTGGGAGGGGCGCGCCTGGCCCTGGGCTGGGAGTCTGGTGGGAGGGACATCCCTGCGGAGGCTGGTGGTAGTGGTGCCAGTGGAGGAGGTGGAAGCCGCTGAGGGAGGCAGGGTAGTGGAGCTGGCTGTCCGGCTGAGGGGGTCCAGGGGCTGGGTTGAGGCCTGGGTGGGCGCCTGGTGCAGGAGGTGATGATGGTGGTGGTGGGGAGGAGGAGGAGGGTGGTGCAGGGCTCTGGAGCGACAGTACTGCACTGACTGGGCCGGGCTGGGCTGGAGGGACTTCTGCAGCTCCGCCATGTCATAGGCATTCTGGACACACACAGACACAAAAAGCCTCAGTTAACACAGAAACTGTAATAACAGAGAGATGAGAGAAGAGCCGGAGTGAAAGAATGAATGTTTAGGGGCGAGAGAGGAGGAGGAAGAAAATGAAATGTGACACAGAGAGAGCAGAAAAATGAAAAGAGAGCAGAAAAACAATCAGATCTCCACATTACGTTTACTGTGGATGTTCCACCTATTTAAGTTTCCAATCTATCGCCATTTACTGTCGCAGAGAAGTCACAGTAATTCTGAGAGTTTCTGTGTGTGTGTGTGTGTGTGTGTGACACCAAGAAGATAAAAAAAAATATGAGTGGAGGTGATTCAGAAAGGAGATGAAGGGTGTCTCTCTTTTTATCCGTCTCTTATGTGCACTGGTGCATTATGGGGTTTATGAGCCGGCGTTACCGTCACATATACTGTAACAGCCAATCACTTCAGTATGAATGTGATTCACCAAAACTGTAACCACGGCAGCAGAGATGGAAAAAAAAAAAAAAACAGAGTCAAAAATGGAGGGATGTAGGAGGAGGAGGAGGAGGAGGAGGAGGAGGAGGAGGAGGAAGAAAAGAAATGGAGGAGGTGTGGGTCGCTTTGTAAAACTGATTATGTGATGAGTGGAAAGTGCTGTTTTTATTCCCCCAGAGAGCTTTCAAACAAGACTCTTGAGAATTAACTGCAGCATCTGTTTTGCTATAGGGGATCAGGACTGTGTGTGTGTGTGTGTGTGTGTGTACAACCGTACAGAGAAAAAGATCTTGAGGGTTTTGGGGTTCTGACTTCTGTGTGTGTGTGTGTGTGTGTGTGTGTTTTAGCCACATGAATTTGTTTCGATCAAAACTGTGATATTATGAAAGCTCTTACGTGTTGTTGAGTGCTTGTGGGTTACAGTGGCTGTTAAAGAGAGGAGATAAGGATTTCGCGTGGGCCTAATTAAAACACTACGACACACACACACATACACACACACACATGCCGAGAGGAGGATCCTATTCCAGATAGAAATGAACTGAATCCACTATAAAGATGCTACCTTACATCCACTGAGTGTTTGTTTCAAATTGAAAGAGATCCTAAAATGATGCAGCTAAAACTCTTCACCTTCAGTACACAAAACACAGGAAGTTTGTTTAGCACTGCGGATGAGGATGAAGAGAATCGGGGTGTGGCAAAAATACAGAACTACAGCTAGCTGACAGACAGCTGCTGAGGCCAGAGGGAGATGCAGAGGAGACACCCAGAGGCTTCTTGAGGAACAAACACCACTGACAGTCGATAGAATGGATGGCGGATGCATGATGTCACCCAAGGGTTACTGAAGAGCCGGTGTGAAGCTCAGAATGAGCAACCCTGCCTCTGTCTCTAAAAAAAATTGGCAAAGATGTAGAATATGGGCAAACCTAAGGCAGGCTGAATGATGCCTCAAGCAAAAACCGCCTGTAACGGGCAAACCAACTGCCAATCAAAGCAGCAACTTGGACAAGTTGGACATTTTAACATGGCTGTTGAGAAATTGATGAAATCAATGGCACCAGGTGAGGAGGGAAGAAAGTGTTTAACCCCTTACAGATGGCGCCCAAAAATAGTCAAAGGGAATGTTTGTACTTATGTTGGTGTTCAGCATGTTCTAGTCTGAGCCACTGTTGTCTGTCTGTTGGTGTTAATGGGACGTCAATGGTTAGCTACCTATTATGTCTAGGAGGACAACACTCAGTTTCTTCGACCCTGGTCACCAGGCAACACTGGCGCCCGCTCGCCTCCAGCACTCCAAGCAGCGTCCTCACATACAAAAGAGAGAGAGTCTTCTCTGATATGATTTAGTGCTGTCACTGGCTATGACCTCAACGCCCACGCACTACCCTGTGCAACAGGGCTGTCGAAATTGCTCCAAAATGACATTTGAATACCCCCCCCCCCCCCCCCCATCCCCCCCCCACCACCCCACCCCGCCCCCCGCCCCCACATCCCCCCCCCACCCCCCCCCCCCCCCCCCCCCCAAAAAAAAAAAAACACATAGGTCCGAACCATTCGAATATCTATATTTGTGCATTATGTCAATAACAGGAGGACAAACTAATACAATGACTACTTGTATAGGTATTTTTATTTCAGTTTCAACATGTCTCTGAAAACATACCTACATACTGTATTACAAAATAAGTCAATGAACTAATGGCCTATACCAGGGGTCCCCAAACTTTTTTCGGTGCGGGCCACATCAACTTGCCTTTCTGTGATGGGGGGCCGGGGTCAGTCTATAACCGGAAATGATATCAGTCCCACCAGGATTTCACGGGCCTTTTTTGAAATAGTCTAAAATCCCTGATGTTGCATGAGGTTTTCAAAAAAATTGTGCTTTTTACATTTTTGTTGCGATTTTGTTGCGGGAGGAAGTGAAAGTTGCGTTACGTTGCGATTCGATAGTCGTGGAGAGGGCGCAGCGAGCACTAAGTCCATGGCCCCGGGAAGCGGTGAGGTCCAGGCAGGAGGGCGCTGTAAAGCTCGCAGCCGGAACCGTGAGGCACCTTCGCCCCTGAGCCTTTCCAAGCCGACCCAGAGCCTCCGTGCGGCCGTTCCTGACCCGCCGAGTTGAATCCCCGGGCAGACTGCGCGGAAGTTGATCACGAGCAAAGTCACGTCGGAATATACCATTGTGTGAGGGGATGAAAATGAGCTAGTACTGTAAATAGTTCGTAAATAAGGTAGATTTTAATTAGAATGCCAAGCTTAATCATTAAGTGCGGATATTTTATAATAGGAAAATGCAATTTTGAAAAATAGGCCATGTTTAGAGGGATTGTTTGGGATCGTTAAGTGGGCCACTCCAATTGTTTAGGCGGGCCGGGTGTGGCCCGTGGGCCGTAGTTTGGAGACCCCTGGCCTATACCGTGAAACTTTAAGACCGTAGACCTCTCTCTTGCTGGTCCCCTCTCTCTCTTTATGCACATACTGATTTAAATAAACAATTTGACACCATGTTTCCATCCTTGCTGAGCGAGTGCTGAGCAAGACTTGTGCGAGCAATTAAAGGTCCAGACTCTTGTCCCTAATATAGGCAGGCTTGATTGAAGATCAATGGTAAGCTAACTGTAGCTTACACAACTTTTTTTGCCGTCTTCTGACCAAAATCTGAAGTATTTCCAAACGGAGAAACCACCCTCTCTGAGTTAGGCTCTGAACTTTCTGCCATTTCGTTTTTTCTCTCTGCCATCTGCATCTGCCATGGTTTTCAGCAGTGAGTGACGCTGTGCAAGTCCTGTGACCCGTCATGCAGTGCGCCCACTCACAAAGCAGCCGTTGATGTGTTTTTTTCCCCACAGTCGAATATTAATTTATACAATCGAATCTCTGTTTTTTTTTTAAATATTCGAATATACAGTCGTCCCTCGCTATAACGTGGTTCACCTTTCATGGTCTCGCTGTTTCGCAGTAATTTTGCATGCTTTTTTTTACAGCGTACTGTACAGTATGAACACGCATTGTGTTCGGCGTTCTGATTGGCTAAGGGAGAAGTGTTTAAATAAGAGAGAAATGTGACAAAATGTTAATGCCTGTCTGAGAAAAGTGTATAAAAGTGTGTGCTTAGGGGTTTTACGGCCTTAAAACATGTAGAATAATTGTAAAAAATAAAGCTGATTACTTCGCGGATTTCGTCTATTACCGGTTATTTTTAGAACTTATCCCCCGCGATAAACGAGGGATCACTGTATATTCGAATTTAGAATATTCGTTGACAGCCCTACTGTGCAACCAAAAGATAGAAAATTCCATAACAGTGGGGACCTATGGAGACTGACTCAGTGTGTAGCCAGCCTCAAGCGGCCATTCAAGAAACTGCTTGATAAACGCCCGAGTCAAGCTGGATTCTTGAACTTTTTGGTTAAGAAGTGTCACAGCATCGAGGGTGGGTCCCTTTTAACAGTGTATACTGTTAAAAGGGACTGTTTGCGTCTTTGTTAAAGTGAGTTTAATCCCCAGCAGAGTTTGTCTTTGTAACTCCCTCTGTTTGCTTTACCACAAGGTCGATGAAAGAATATGCGTGCGAGTGTGAGTGGTGTACCTGGTCCTCCTCCCCGCCCCCCTCCTCGTCGTAGTTGAGGACGTTCTCTCGGATGTCCTCCCAGCCGTCGTGGTGAGCGGAGACGTGGTAAACGCCCTCCTTCAGCCCTTTGTAGCTCCTCCAGCGAGTGTAGAGGAAAATACCCAACAGCAACACTGCAGTTAAGACAGCCAAGTGGCAGAGGTTCATCAGTGCAGACATTAGCATTACAAATTAAATGATTGAGATCCCTTACCCAATTATGGTGTGACCCCAGAGAGAGGTGTGTTTGATGGGGTTGGCCTTGAGCATCATTTTACAAAAATGTGAGCTGAAAAGTTTGAACTTTCGAGTGATAATGATGATTTAGGCTTATTTTATGACTGATATTTCACTTAATATATTTCAAGGAGTGTTTGAAACAGGCAACTTTTTTCCTCTAGTGATCTGTTGGGGGACGATGGAAGACAAACTGCTCCCTGGCCTGCCAAAATTGGCATTAAGAGTATTTGAGCATCCCAGGAGACCAGTTCCACCTGAGCAGGTGTTTGGAGCAGCTGAACTGGCTACAGCAAACAGACTGTGCTCATGACTCAACACTAATCACATGTTGATATGGAAACAGTGTTAGCAGACAGCTACGGATCAACATTAACATTCATCTGGAGTCGTGTGTCTGGCTACAGAACTTTGTGACACCAAGAATGAATTAGGCTTAATTTGTTTTTATGCCTTCCACCATTGTGCTTACAACCTGTTTGGAAATAAAAAATGCTATTTCATAATGCCTTCATACTGTATCATGTGATAGCAGAATCATGCATCATAGGTTAATGTCAGACTAACATAAAACACAAATACAGTACGCCTACACACAAGACCTAAATGTTCGTTCACACTAACACGTTTATGGAGTTGAGTTTAGTTTGCTTTGTTTGAAAAGATCTTGACGTGTAATTCATGTCCTCAGCTAAATCTGCACAGAATGTTTAGTTGTGTTTAATCTTTTAAATGTTGTTTGGGCATTATTGAGAAGTGACAGATGGACAGATAGAGCTCAAGCAGCTTTAGTGGGGGGTGGGAAATAAAATAAAATGTGCTCATCAATTCATAATTCAAAGAATTTACTTGTGTTTATTTAATTTACGGTTCACAAAATGCATGCAGTTGGTCCGTGCTGTGAAAATTGTACATGTTGAGTGGTTTAAAATGAGTAAGGAAAATGGCTGGAATCATATTTTCTTCATACTGTTTGAATGAAGGACTTTTCAACTTTTCATCATATGCACATCATTTCTATGTATTTGACATTTTCTTTTGCAGCCCACATTTCTCTTAATCATTCACATCATACTGGTCACGGTAAGTTTCCATATATTCAGATTCAAAACTTATGAATAATTGTGTCATAATGTTGCATTAAAATTATATCGTTAAAAGTTTCACCCTCAGTTCACCCTTTATCATTTTGACCTGCTGGTCATTAAATATTGAATTATACAGAGAGCCTCACATGACTGGCCCCGACTATCTGATTTTCAATTAAAGACCAACACTGAAGCTATTTAAATGATGGTTCACGTGTGCAAATATGCTTGTAGTTAAGGGTGATTATAACTGTGACGGTAAGTCAGGCCCTGTATGCACAGAACATGCTTCAGATTACAGCTACTGCAGTGTTTGGCTGTAAATGATCAAAGAATATTATTAATTGTGTGGCCAACGGGAGCACAGACAATTAGTTTGCTGTACTGTATGATCCCGTCTGACCCTGTTTGACAGCTCTGTGAATTCTTCACATTTCACAGACTGCGCTCGCTTTCACTTCAGAATAAAATGTTCAGGTGATTAAACTTTCGTTAAAGCAGACACGCACACACAGTTCTATAAATGTGCATGTTTCCCACTGTAGCGTTCCTGTGACCTTTTCAGATGTCCAACAAATCCCCTGCACCCTGCCACATCCCCATCACATCTTGCCTTAGTTATCACTTCATAATTCAGTAGACTTTCTATAATATTAACCTGCTTTACACCCACGCAGTTTTTTTTTCTACTTTAATTCAGCTGAATAACTGAATCAAAGGGGCTTTTCTTTTTTTTTCCCACAGCAAAACTCAGAAAAGAGATAACATGTAGGATCTGGAGTACAATGTTGAGATAATATTTAATAATTTACAACCACGTTTCGTCATTAATACAAGCTGAACTGAATTATTTTCTGGTTTCAAACAGAGACTTTATATAGAAGTGCTGGGATTAATCACACATGAGAACAGCAGCAATCACGTACCAAAAACGATTTCAACTGGCAGCATTATAAATACCCTGGCTGTTCAAATCCGATTAATCTGAGGTAAGACATCAGCGAGAAAAATCCGTGATCTTAAACAACTCAATCACACCTTCTAAACATGTGCTGCTGCTCGCGTCTCTCCTTCTCCATCAAGCTCTGCTTTTTCTTTTTTAATCTACAGGTCTTTCTCCCACATCACAACTAAAACTCAGCAGCCAATCCATCATGTAAGCACACCAAAAGACGGCACTCAAACTCCTCATGAATTGATAACACCCCATTAAACAGCCCAACCTCTGACAACTCTGTAAGAGTAAATCCATTCAGCCAGAAACCGGCTGCACAGTACGAGAGGAAAAATCTATATTCATTTACTGTCAACTTGTCCCCCCTCACCACAACTCCAGTGTCTGGCAGATTTATAAGATGAAATTGTTTCAAGAGATTCACTGTTTCACTTTTTGAGCGGTGTTATGGCTTTTAATGGTGGCGAACAAGAAGGGAAGAACAGATAAGGAAACTGAAAGACAGACTTTTGTTTTGTCAGGAGACACATGCGAGACTGACTGCTGCAGAGAGTGGCCCTGATGTTAGACGGGCAGTGAATTGGCAAACACAAGGTCACAGGTTCAGTACAGTGCCCCGACTGTGATGGTCCTCATGTACTGTGGCCTGCCCTGAGCTTCCAAATTCAGAAAAATACGTGTTGAGAAGCAGCTGGTCCAGCAGCCTAAAGGGGTCCACAGCCATGATACCTGCCTGAAGATGGCTGGCTCATAAAAACAAGAGCAATGAATCTCCCCTGTAATAGTAAAATGCACAACAACAATTTGAGTTTGAGGAGGGAGCCTGTAAAATCATCCATCTGTGGGGGTCACATATACATTACATATATATATTACAATCACAAGGTAAATGCTGAAGGATAATTAGCTGTGTGGATGGAGCTTCACTCATAAATCTGACTTGCTTCGAAGAGAAATCTGGTTCATTGCACACTGCACACACATATTTCTATTTTTGGCCATTATTCCTATTGGTAAAATTGCACTCACACACAGTAATGTTGCTACACAAGCAGTCTATTTTGATTTGATTTGATGGTACGAGGTGTCTTCTGTCTGTTTATTTCATTCTTTCATTTTATTGTTTGGTATTTATACTTTTTCCTACCCTGGACTTTAATTTGTTTAATCCAGAGAGGTTCAGGATCCCTAATGGGGGGTTAGGAATTCATTTGCTTGGGTCGCTAAATGGTAGAAGAGAATAAAATATAAAAAAAAGATATTGGGGCAAGTAGTGTGGAATGAGACAGGAAGCAGCTCTCAGTGATCTAAACTCTTTAATGACTTTCAAGTCAGGGGACTCAGAACTTAAAACTCTATGTACTTGTTATGTTAACAGGCCTAGTTACCTGAGTAACATGAGACTGTATTTCACAATATACTCTAGATTCTTGAATTCCTACTTTTTCAGAAGAAACTTGTTTTTTGCTTTAATGTGCTCAACACTGATGGTGAATGAAGCTCTGGTAAAAGACACACGTACATATGATACCGTAGGCTATGTGGATGTGCAAACAAGAAAAGGACTTCCATAAGGACTCCATAAAGACTTTCTTTTTCTCACTTGGGTGAGAAAATACAGCCAGAATGCGATGTGAATCGAGGCACACAAATCTCATCTTGAGCTGCTATGAGGATGACTGTACTGTACTGCGCTGTGCTGTGCTGAATGGATCGATATCCTCTGTGCATTAGCGTGCACTATATGAGTACAGCCTTTAGGTAGACTGCAGCAAAGAAACTGCAAATATAAGAGGTCTGTTACTGCTTGGTGTATGGTGGTGGAGTTTATGTCTTCATGTGTTTACACTTGATTTCTGCTGCTCCCATCTGCTGCGTGCATGTGTTTACACTTGATTTCTGCTGCTCCCATCTGCTGCGTGCGTGTGTACAGTAAGTGTGTGTGTGTGTGTGTGTGTGTAAAGCAATGGCTAGTGAGTGAACTCCATGGGGAAGTGAGCAAGGAAGCTGGAGGTCAGGGTGTACAAGATGAATCTGCTCTGTTCAAAGGCCTTCTCTGGAGGGCAAACAGAAATGGAGAATTTGATCGGTATTTCTGACAGTGTGTGTGTGTGTGTGTGTGTGTGTGTGTCTGAGAGAGCGAGGAGTGGAGCCTGAAAAGAGAGATTATGTGTTTATTTGTTTACACTGCCTCCAAGGTCCCGTAGACTCTTTGACCATCACTCCTTTTTCTGTTTAACTTTCTCACTCCCTCTGCTTAACTCGTTCTCCTGCCTCATACTTACCCTCCCTCTGCCTAACCGCCTTTAACTATTTTCCTTTTTTCTTTTTTCTTGGCCTTTAACAACAACCACTACGGTAGGTCAAACCCCCTGAGCTACTTCTGGATCTCCAGCAGATGCCTTGGGCTATCTGCACCACACTAGATATTACACACACTCCCTCAAAGTCTCACCCAAACCAATTCGCTTCCAAATTGCTGCAGTCATTAAAAAGCACTGGAACCGAATCGACTGATATTGAGGGAATACATCGCAAATCCCAATTTTGCGTGCAAGCACAGTTAGTTAAAGCTAAAGGGAAAACTTCTCAAAAGTGTAAAGACGGATAACGTCTGAACATCCTGCAGAGGCTTTTCAGAAGCTCTGCACTGCCCCTAAGACTGGATGCACAGTGAGGCGGTATGCTGCTATCTGATGAGGAGGGAAATCCATTGTACCTTGAGCAGTTCAAATGGCGCTGAATGAGCGTGTGTGTAATAGGATTTCCAGTCAGACAATCAATATCCGGGCTGCCCTGCAATGAGATCAGTGTCTATGAGTACATCAACACAAGTCAATGATATAGTATGGATTTTAGCCTCATCAAACTATAATTCTGTTTACTGCAGCCATCTGTCTCTACACGCTCAATTTATCACTACTCGTCTACTCACTGCTCTTTTTTGTGCCATTGCTTGACTGATGCAGATTTTTTTTTAAAAAGGCAAATGCCAATACGTTGCCGCTAATAACCTTCTCCAAACCTTTTACAGGCACAACGAGACTTTCACTGGTCCCTAACATCAACTAAAACTATAGGCAAATTATTATGTTGAACAATAACAACTTGCAGATTTATCTCTGGCTCACACACCATTTAGGAACACACTCATTCGCTCAATTGCTGTAACAGTCCTTCCACATCGACAATTTTTATGCCAACAGAACTGCAAGTAAATGTGTCCCCGAAGTATTTTTTTGGATCTGTGTCATTCATTTACGTCATAGGGTAGTAAACCTCCCCATGGAAACCTTACATAATGCTTAATCCAGAGCCAGTATCTGTCCAATATATCAGCTTGGTCCACATCTGCTCTGACCTTTTCACTTCTTTTTCTGTCTCTTTCTATCTTTTCCTCTCTTCATTGGTCTCATGGATTTAACAGTGTCCTTTCTTTCTAGCACACTGCTCCTCCTTCTCTTGTAAAGATAGTGTCAATAGTGGCACACTTGAATCTAGTTGTATCTCAGTCACACGTCTTGAATCAATGAACTCCGTTATTGTCAAGTCCACGAGTAAATCCACCTCCTGTAGCATGTGGAATTCAAGATCCATCCAAAGCAGCCATTGAGGTGTTCAGAGAGTCATTTGGCCACATTACCAATAAAAAAACAAATGCAACACAAACAGGAATGGCAGAGACGAACCGTCAACGGATGGTTGAAATTTTAAAGAATGTGCTGCAAGAGGATGACACTGTTACGTTAATTCTCTGTATGTTCCTATGAGTCGCTTTCAGTGACAAGTCTACAGATCATTTTCAAAGACTCAGCAGTTTGGAGCATTTCAGTGTCTTCCAGCTCACTGTTTTGGTTTTATGGACCTCAAGCTGTTTTGTTCACTCTGACCGTTCTGTACTGAATGCTACCTGACAAGTACCAAACAACAAAGAGACAGTTAGTAACTAGCTAGATAAGAAAGTGGGACATTTAAGAGCCAGATATTTCTTTCAGGAATTGGTTGAGAGGCAACAGACATGAGCTTACAGTGACAGCTAATAGAAGACTGAACATTGGACAGGTGGCTAGACACACAGGTTAATTGTAATGTTGCATCTGTGGATGTAGGATTAGCCAAATCTTTGTTAACATGTTCACATTATCAACTTTGTAAGAGAGACGACTATTTCTTTAGACAGTGTTTGGTTGTAAAAACTGGTTATCTCAGCTATGAGAAGCCTAGTTAAGATCTGAAACTTTCTATTATAGAATATGGTCACTTACTGCCAATTATAGGCTGCCACAGACTAGGTGATTAACCTCTGAAGAGATAAAATAGTTGGCCATTTTTAACAAGATAATGTTCCCTGTCATAGTGCAATGATGATCTAGCAATTGTCTGAAGAACATTCACATGAAATGACATTAATTAACTGGCTAACAAAAGGCTCTGATATCAATCCAATTGAACCACACAATGTACAGAAAAGAGCATCCACGTATTGACCTTGGGAAGTTGAAGACTGAGCCGAGGTTTCCATCCATCACAGCATAATAATGAGAAAAACAAACAAGTCTAAAAAGCCCTATCCAACATCCAAGGCATGAAATCATAAAAAATACCATCAACACTCACGTTTTCTATCCTGTGCAAGGCATTCTCTATGGTGCTTTAAAATAAATTCTGCCTCATAAGTACTGTGTGTGTTGGAAAAAACAGAAATAATAAATGTAATAAATAATAGATAGTAAACATTGTCAGATGTCGGCTGGACACAGACTGCCCTCAACTAAAACAGAACTTTTGAAGTTTTCAGTACTAACAGTCACGGCAACACTTGCTGAACCTGTATGAGGTGCTGGAAGCAGAAGTAATATAAGTAGATGATTTAGATTCATAAATTAAGTTTGAATTACCCTCTACATATTTTTGTCTTGTGTTCCCAAATATATCATGTGCAATGAGCCAATTCTGCAATGTTCCTTTAAACAGGATGTATGGATCCCCAAAAAATACCAAATATAAAATATTACCAAAAGCCCCTCAAGAAATTCAAAAAATGTATTTTCACTGGCTTTGAATAGGGATTTTTGTGATTTTTCACATGTATCTCTTTTCTTGCTAGGGAAGTGAGGGTGAAGCAACAGGGTTGCAATCAGCAACTACACCACTAGATGCCACTAAATCCTACAGGATTAGAACTGATGTAAGTTGGCTGGTGCACTGGTGTTGCTTTTTTTTCCACTAAAAGACTAATGAGATGAAAAGTCAATACATTTTTTCCATCCATTGTTTACAAGCTTGTCTGGTTTAGGGTTGTAGAGATCCTGAGCCTATCCCACGATTCACTGGGTGAGAGGCAGGTAAAATCAATGGATGTAAGAGAAGTGGATATAGCTGCAAGATGGTAACCCAATTAATCAAGTTTCTCCCCTAGTGTGTATACTGAATAAGTGCATTATTACACTTTATTACTACACATATGTATATACGTTTATTCCAGTCTCTTTTTGTATTAATATTTACATCTATGTCTGATACTGAATCAATAGAAAAATTAGCATCAGTCTCTTTTTATGAAGTTAAATGATGTGCATTGTATTTGTGTGAGGAGGCAAAACACATTACAATTATGTACTGTAATGACTTTCAGTGGATACATGAGCTACTTCACCTTCCTTCAGCAGAAAACAACTTCCATATCAGACTAATTCTTTTTGACTTACATTGCTTGGGTGGATCATAATGTACTTATGTCTTCCTCAGCAGTACATCCAGCTCCACATGACTTAAGTAGGTATTAATGTACTTTCAGCTGGAGAGATTTGGGTATTCTGCAGAATATGAAGGAGGATCTGGAGAAAGACTCAATAAGGAGCTGTCTATGCTGTGTTTAGTCAAGATTAAAATGGGTTTGGCCCCTGAGCTTGCTGCTTTGCTGTCGGACCACTGCCGTTCGGAGCACTTACACAGCAAAGACTGACTTCACTCTAATCATTTAAGTGAAATTGACTGTGTTTTTGCTTTTGGGCATTGCAAGCTGATTGTCTGAATTTTCTGAATGTTTGTCGATGGTGATGTCACAGACAGATCTCAGATGAAGATGTAAATTATCTATCTGCTTACACTCAATCTGAAAAACTACCATCATGTTCTTGAACTGTGCACACCAGACTTCTACTGCTGGTTACGCTTGTCTCTACCATATACAAGACAGTGATCTTTGAAGGTATTAAAAACCACTGCAATCTCGTGGGTGTTATGATTCCAATAAATTCCTCTCACATGGGTTTGCTCAAAATCGTCATTGTGAGAGTTTCTTTATGTTTCATTTACAATCTCACTCTGAAACAAGATCCACTAATCCCAGTTAGTTCCAACAAAATTCAAGAGATTCTTTTGTGGACTAAAGACTAAAAGATTTGATAAAGGTTTAAAGGAGTTTCAAAGCTCAATCCTGAATCCAGCTACTAGAACAGGCAAAATTCTGTGGCTCTAGAGGCTCCTGAATCAAGGCCCATTTTAAATATAATTATAAATAACAGTTTTTCTCATGCTTAGTCCTTCTCCAAAGATTACCTTGGAAACATCCTCACCTTGAAGGACTTTGGTATGATAGAATCAAGGCAAGAATCATGGAACTGACTGCTTAACTCATCTGGGAGAGGTGACTCTACGGATATATTCAGTGTGTGATTCACTGATCAACATCTGTGCCCCTAGACTAATATTATATCCTGTTTTAATTCTAAGATTGTATGACTGCTTGAGGTTACTGACCATAAATAAAAAGGCAGTTTATCAAGACAGCTGTCAATGACTGAACGGAGAACCTGGCTGCTGCCTGTCTCATGTTTTTTTTCCACCATCCATTTGTGCTGACGTCTCCATGGTGATAAATGGGCAAATGTACCAGAATGCACCATAATGGCATGTTTCACAGCTTGCATTAAACTCCCAACATTCAAGATTTTAGACGACCATTTAATGTTAGAAATGACCTTATAACTCCCACTATGCTTTCATTTGCGATGTTTGAGATTTTCAAAAAAAAAAAAATATATATATATTTATTGTTTGATGTTTGAATATGTCTACTTAAAATTTGTGCAGCAGCTGTAGGTACGGACATTTGCTGTCATACTGGCATACAGTGTCAGTATGAAGTGTTAGATTGTTGCTTATAAAAGTTACTTGAAACACACCTGATGCTTTTTTGTTTTTAAAAGAAAACAACAGAGGGTAATGTGGGAAAGAAACAAAATTCTGAATCAGTTTCAATTTAAACTCTTTCTAGGTTTGCAATTCCTAAAATATTAGTTCATGATCTTCTTTTATTTTTAAATAAAATGATATACCTATCTAAAAATATATTATGGCTTGACAATGAAGAAATTGGTCATGTTAAAGAATAAAAATACCCTATCATATTTATTTTTATTTTGGCAGTTCGGTTGAAAAAACAAGTCATCTCCCACTTACTTGCACTTTCCCTCTCAAAGAGGAATAATAACACTCTGTGTCTGTTCTCTGTCACTAGAAAATGGATGCATCAAACATGTATTACGTATTCTGCACAGGTAACGAGCAGGAGCAAGAAAAATAAACTGACAGTTCCAGAAATATAGGCAAGTATGTACATTTCAAACCGACATTAATAAATTAGGTTAAGAACACAGAGAAACAATGTTGAGAGAGGGAAATGTCAATAGAAATGCAAGATGAAACGAGATATTTACACACAGCTACAAACATGTAGAAACCAAAATAAGCAAACAGGATGGACGTACCCATCGTCATCAATCATTAATATTGTCAAGAGAATGCAGATTGGACTTTGACTCAGTGTGTAGCTGACATTTCTCAACTAGAAACTTTGTTCTGAACTCACAACCCCAGAGGAGCACCCTGGGGACTGCCACTGGGTCAGCTCTGCCAGTCTCCCAATCACATCAATACAAAGAGTAACAGAGCAACTCCAAGACTTCTCTTTGGGTGAAACTATTCAGACCAGGGGCATCAACTCAACTGCATAACAGATTGCAAAGTCACTGCATCTAATGTGTGACTAAACTCATAAAATGCGAAATGTTTCTCAGCAAGCATTTTGGAAGTCTCATCAGTCGTTGCATATTTATTATTGCTGACTTTAATGTTGAGCCTTACATGACCAGAAAAGATACTAGAGGAGTTTGAAGCGCAGGGGCATTAACCAAGCAGCAGAATTTGACGAGTCAGGAGTGAGAACACGTGTTGACATGAATGCCTGTACCAAAATTCATGGAAATCCATCTAATAGTTGTTGAGACATCTCGTTCAATACCACAAATGTCAACCTCAGTGTGACATTTGTGGTTTGCTAGAGGAAAGACAGGGGTTCACTAAAACTGTTGATCACTGTGTGGACTAAATTTAAAAGCAATCCTTCCAATAGTTGTTGAGTTATTTCTGCCTGGACCAAAAAGGAGGCCCAGCTGACCATCGTCGTCATCCAAGTCAGCATGGCTAAAAAAAAAACCCAATTAATTTAGACTTTCTTCGGTAAAAGGCTGTCATAGAGTAATATATATCCTCACTTTTTACAGCTGACCATATGAGATGAAATCTATTTTGGAGTGGTTTTGTGTTTAATCTTCACCAGAATGATCAGAATATTGTCAAAAGCAGCCCATTTTTCATTAGAGAGTTGCTGCCCTCCTTTTGTTCTGGATATTCAAACATTTGGAGTCCGTACAACCAATATTGGATGAAGGCATTAAAAAGAAAAGAAAAAAAAGTCCCTCTTGCTGCTACTTAAATTTCAGAGTGAGAAACGCTTGACTGATAGAGCAGGGAATGCTCTACCGATTGGCATTACTACCAAAGCCCCTGGAGCATTGATCTCAATTTCTGCAGGTTTGGGTAAACAGCACCTTATACGCCTACAAATCAAGTAATTAACACTTAAAACAGAACAGAGCCTTAGCAGGATCAAGGTCAGATGTCGCATTCAATATGAGCCCAAAGCAAAGTTTGAAGGGAGACATTGTTGAATGGAGGTGAAGAGAAGAGACGGAGAAATGATCATTTGAACTGTGTCTGTTTGGTCTCAGGGTGGGATGGAGATATCGGCTCTGAATCACCAATGACAAGCAGACGTGGCCAGCAGCAGTGTGACATTGACACCTTCCTTCTCAGCATTATGGACCTCCTGCCTTCCCTTGTCTTGCTGTGTTGCTGCGTGCCTCCACACCTTTGTAGTCTTTTCACCTCCCTCGTGTTTTTCTTTTGGTGTTGTGCTGTGTCCTGTTTTATTCTGCACTTCTCTAAACCGTTTTTTCCTCTCTTGTACTGCTCTTTACTGTTCTGTTGTATTGTCCTCAATTAAACAAGGGGAACATGCCATTGTACTGACAACTCATTCTCTGTGTACGACTGCGCCTGAGGCACTTTCTCAACAGACGATCCTTTAGGAATAGGAACATAGATCTAAAGGTACAGGCAGATGAATATTCAACAAGCGAAAACAGACAGCCAGGCAGCCAGAAAAAAAAAATGGGGATTTTAACAGCCAACCAGACAGATCAGCGTGTTGCAGTTCATCCACCCAGAGGCTAGAGGAAGTGCTTGTATATTACCTCCACAGAAGTTTAGTAGCAATAGTGCTAACCTCCGATTCCTCCTGAGACTTTCTGACCTTTCGGATGTGAAAGTCTGACTACAGTGAAACTATGGTCTGTTCATTACTGGCTTTAAGCTATATAAAACTGTTCATTATGGAGGCCAGGGACACTTCAATATCCAATCTAAAAATAGGTTTAAAGTTTCCCAAATAACAAAGACAACTGGTAAAATCATGCCCATAACTTGGGGGACTTGGGGGTGGGGCTGTGTAGACAAGCAGTATGGTAATCAGCTTCACTTTTAACCCCCGTTTTTCAGAAGTGCATCATCAGAAGTTCTATATGTACTCATAGACATACAGAAAACTGGATCCTTAATGATACTTAAGGAAAATTCAAAATCTGATGAGGAAAAATGTGGAGTTCTAATGGACGTCTGTTCATGAACGATAATGAGCTTAGATAGTTTTCGGATTGTTGTTCTAGAATTAGTACAAATTTCAGCACAAATTGCAGTATAAGGCTTTTGAGTATACAAACTGCCCCCATGAGCTGTGTGTCACACAAAATACAAGAACTAACTTATCATTGTTTCCAGAACACTGGCACTTAACCTCCCTTCATCTCTCACAGCAGTATCTTTGCCTCAGTATCTTTGTCCCTGTTTTTTGAGTTTTAGTGACTGTCCAGTGCGACAGCGTTCTATATCGGGGCTGTGGACACAATGAACGGTTCTGACATTTAAGATAGATCCCTCAAATACATTAGGGCACCCAATATATGTCACTAATCAGTCCAATTCAAAGCTGTGTGTGTCTGAGTGTGAAAACATCATCGTTAAGGTCTTGCTATATCCACATTCCTGTACAACAAGCTCAGAGCTGTGCTGTACTGTAACACACTTGTCATTTTTGTGGTAATAAGGTCTAGCATTTGTCAATCTCTGTAACTGCACAGTGAAACACATCAACCTTTGTGTGAACTCACTGGCTGTCCTAACCTGCTGTAGTGAATTTTCTATAATAGGAAATTTACTATAACAGCTAAAGGAATTCCACGGATCTACTTTCTGTTTAGTAACGGTCCAGTTTGTTTGTAATGATCTCCGTTAAAGTACATTCAGTACATTCTGTCTTCTGGGGTGGGGGTGTAAGTAGAGCTGCAACGATTGATTCATTCAGCTTCTCAGATGTAGATGATCAGGTCATATCATGACAGTAAACTGAATATGTTTGGGATGCGGGCAAAAGAAGACATTTGAGGGATGAGGGCTTTAGGAAAGAGCGATAATCAACACATTTCATCATTTAATAACATTTTATGGACCAAGGTTAATTGAGGTCGAAACAATGACTGACACAGTAATCCATAATGAAAATAATTGTCAGTTGCAGCCCTGTGTCAGGGTGTTAAGGTTATTTTTACATGTTGCCATGGTGAGGATCTGGTTAAAAATGCAATGGGGACACAGTCGACTGTGTGGCAACAGGGTTACTAGTGTGTGTCTGTGTGTTATGAAAAAAATCATACTGAACAAATAAGAACGGACCAAGGGTTGACAAATACCTGTGGTGGGGGGTAATTTCTGATCCTGGCTGGGTTCCTTTTCAGCGCTGTGCTTCTTTAACATCTTTGTTTCATAGGAAGAGGCAAGATGCTATCATCGCCTCAATACACACACACACACAAGCTTGACAAAACCCCTCATGCTGTGCTGTCTTTTCTCTATTACGTCCTCATTAATATGTGTAACACGCAGTTTTACCTAGTAAAGCCATGAAGCAGATACAGATGGCGAAAAGGGAGCTGAAGCTCAGGCCCACGTCTTCCCGGTAGATTGCCAATGTTGTCTCGCAGTGGCGTCCTCTGTAACCCTCCGGGCAGTGGCAGGTGAATTTTGACGGTGACTGGGCCACGCAGGTCCCCCGGTGACAAGGCCGTGTAGCACAGAGTGTGTAGACACAGGACTTCCTGGTCCCATTGACACGGACCATGTGGCCAGGAGGACATCTGCAAAGAAGGGTTGGACAGGGACGGGAGGGAAAGAAGAGGGAAACAAAACTATAACTATAAATTACATGTAGATTAAGATCATTTAGATGTGCATGGCAGCAGGATGTGTAATAATTCCAAGCAGTTACAGATGCATCAAATAAAACTAAAAAAAAAACGGCATGCAAAAGAAAAGAGTGGAACAAAGATAAAACAAATGTGAGTGGACAGTCGCAGCATTAGAAACTAAAATGAACGTGAATATACACGATAAAACAAAGCCTTTTGGATGTTTATTACCATTTCCCCACAGTGGAAAAAAAAAGTTATTCACTCTCCTTTGATCAGTGATCTCACACAGGTGCACGCCTCAATAGAGAATGAACTGGAGGAGATGGAAATGCTGACTGTGGCACTGGCAATAACTAGAATGATTTTTATGCAGACAGGGGCACATTTTCTGCCTCACTTCAGAAAGCACCACTATAATTAAAAGCTCATTTGGGTGTAACAGCTCAAACAAACATTTTATGAGCCCATTAATTCAGTATCCCATTCAGTATCTATGGAGCAGCTCCAGGCTGTACATTTTGATGACATCAGAGATGAGTCTTGCCTCTGGTTCTCTGGAGATTTGTTCATGCTTATAAATATTGACTCAACTTGACTATGAAACAGCAACATTAAATTTAAAATGCTACTCTAATTTATCCCATAAGTGTTTTCTCATCTACCATAAAACTAATCCCGACAAGACACTTAAGGGTTAACTTACTGCATCTTCTCTAAAACACAAGCCTCCTGTGAATTATGTTCATATGCAACTAATCTGCTCTTGCGATTTACGTTCACTGGCAACATTACAGAAGTCTGGGATGTTGCGCGGTGGTGTGTAAGCATCCAGCACTGACATCCCCGTCTCCATGCACCGTCTCGTAGTCATCCGTTTGGGTATTTTTCATTCTTGACCATAATTTTGCCCTCTCATTTAGTGTATCCTGTGTAGCTGTGGTTTTTGACCTCTAGTCACGCTGTAGAGCAATGTACGCTGCCATACTACATTTCATCACCCAACAGTGTGTGCACATGCATACACAATTTGTTCAATCCAAAGAGTACAACGAGAGGACCTCACAGTTGCTGCAGAGAGATTTCACCTGTTGATATCACCGCTGAAACACTAGACGCATAGTAATGTACATCATCAGGCAATAGTGTGCTTTAATTATTAATACATTTATTAATTAATAATATATATTATCATTAATAATTAATTAGATTTAGTTTTTCTTCAACTTGCCTCATGATACAAGCACAAGCAGCCTATACTAACCTATTGCAGTTCTTGCAGTCCCCACTGGGTTCCTCAGTTGCTGCTGTTAACACTGATGTGTAGTTACATTTTTGATGAAGCACACAGCTATGAAATAGTCTACACTGTAAGCTTGGAACCTATATACATGGTTGTAAGTATGGTGTAACCCCTTAACTCGCTTTATTCAAACAATACAGGTTTCAAAAACAAAATATATTCTAACCATTCTGCTGTGCTGCATGCATTTGAAATAGGGTCAGCTAACAGACCGGCCAACAGACAAATAAAAATGTCCTTTCCAGCTCTGATTTTTCTTTTCCTGCTAAAAAAACATCAGCTGCTAATTGCTGGGCATGCTGTCTACAGTGAGTTTATCTGAAGTTAGTTAAGATGCCTTGCACCATAAAACCAAAACAATGACCTGAAAGACACTAAAATGCTCCATACAGCTGAGTGACATTCTCTTTGGGATAGCTACTACAACTACTTGTGACTCCCTTCTCATATAGTCATAGATCCTTTGTTGTGCAGCTTTATTCCTAAACCCCACTGCACACGTCTCTGGCATGTAGTGTCTTGATCTGTCCTACATGTGACTTCAACCCTCACAGGAAGCGTTTCAGAAGCGGAGCGTTTGACTTTGTTTACTTGCTCAGATTTGGCCATTTTCCCAGTGTATGTTCTTCTAAATATGATTCTACATGTGTAAATATGCTATGTAGTTAATTAGTACCCCGGCAGTTTGCGCAGGGTATTTTATTTTGAAAATCCACAGGATTCTCTTTGCTTTTTCTGCTTCTGCCCGCTCGAGGTGCTCTGTGTAAATAGATGCAGGCTGCAAAAATAGAACAGACACGTAATTCACACGGAGCCGAGCAGAGAGAGGCTTCTGGGATAATGACCATCCAGGTGGATAGCGAGTGAAAATCCAAACGTTAATATATTAGATTTAACATGAAAAATCATGAACAATTAATGAAAACATATTTTTTCACTAGAACATAACGGCACTTATAGTACTATACCAGGGGTGTCCAAACTTCTTTTAAAAACGGCCAAATTTGATATTGTGAAGATGCCCAGGGGCCAATACTAACATTTTAAAAATGAAAAAATGAACAATAAAAGTAATACTAACATTTTAAAAATGAAAAAATGAACAATAAAAGTTACATGCAAATGCACTGTTGTCTAACAATTATCTTTTTTTTTTTAATGGCAATGTAATCTGCCAGCCATACAGTGTCTGACAATCCTAGCATTCCATAAATAATATATTATAAAAGTGAAGCTTCGGGCCGCATGAAATCTGTCCGTGGGCCATGATTGGCCCCCCGGCCGGAATTCGGACATACCTGTACTATACTGTTACACATGTTTTTCTGCCATGGTTCGTGTCTCTGTGGAGATATTTAGATTTTATTTAGATTTTAATAAAATGATACCCCGTTACCACGATACCCCCGTTTGATATCCTTATATCTATTTTTGCTGGCTCAGGACTACTTGTTCATGGAAAACTCTCTCCTACACCTGTATCTTATGTCCATCTTGTACAGCATGCAGGCATTAGATGAGTTTAACCAGTGTCAAAAAGAAGGGAACACAGTTTAAAATTGTTTGCTGTTCAACTTCCCACCAGCTGCAAAACTGATTTCAGGATTTTATTGATTGCTTTTCCAGCATTTCAACATGAGCCACAGTACAGAGCCTTCAGACTAGAGCTCCAGTCTAGAACTAAGACTATGTGATTTTAGTTTTTCAAAGTAGGAAATGTCTTTAAAATCCCTTTTCTAGGCCCCATACTTTTTTATACTAAGTAGTTTTAAATGTCAGTAATCTTGGTAATGGGGAAAAAACACTGACCTGTAGCTGTTTGAAACATTTTAAAAATGTAATTAAGTGTGGGTGGGATTATTATGCTGTAACAAAAGCTCAGCATTCCATATTCATTATGCCTGGTTGGTGTAGGTGTTGAATAAAAGATGCCTGTCAGTCAGCTACACAAAAGTGCTTCTCTTTTCTAGCTCTCATCATTGCCTGTCATTAGCCATGAGTGGAGTCAGTACTGTGACGAGTGTCTTCTAAAAAACAAGATGAAGATGCAAACGCACTCACGGTCTCAGTAATTAGTGACAGGTGTGGTGTTGTTGGAGTTTTGGCTGATCGCTTCTGGTTTGGACCAATTTTCTGAAATGAGACCACTCTCAGGAGTTTTGAGTCCCATTTTAAACTGTCATTCGATTTGTGTTTTATGTCGCACAAAGGACAGTTAGGGGAAAAAAATGCAACAAAACACAAAAGAACCCCCAGAGTCCTTTCAAATAATAATAATGCTTAAGACAGCGCTACTGTAAACTAATATTCAACATTATTTTAGCTTTTATATTAGATTTTCTTTGCTTATGTGTCCATCCTATTAGTTTTATACTCTAAATCAGGGGTCTCCAAACTACGGCCCGCGGGCCACATCCGGCCTGCCTAAACAATTGGAGTGGCCCACTTAACGATCCCAAACAATCCCTCTAAACATGGCCTATTTTTCAAAATTGCATTTTCCTATTATAAAATATCCACACTTAATGATTAAGCTTGGCATTCTAATTAAAATCGACCTTATTTACAAACTATTTACAGTATCAGTAACTTTCACTTCCTCCCGCAACAAAATCGCAATAAAAATGTAAAAAGCACCGCAACTTTCTCCGCAATTTTTTTGAAAAACTCATGCAACATCAGGCATTTTAGGCTGCAACTATTTCAAAAAAGGCCTGTGAAATCTTGGTGGGACTGATATCATTTCCGGTTATAGACTGACCCCGGCCCCTCATCACATAAAGGCAAGTTGATGTGGCCCGCACCGAAAAAAGTTTGGGGACCCCTGCTCTAAATAGACCCTAAGCCTAGCCCTACCCGGCTCTCCAACCCCCCTTAGTTTCTGTTGCTATGCATCTCAAGCTTATATTAGCACATATGAAGTTTACAATAGCGGCGCCATTGAAAACCTTTGTAACTTGAAAAAAAATGCATCTTCAATTTGAGAACAACACAGGGTTCTCTTTTCAAGGCAGTGATTGTGACAATTGAAATGAGTTCACATTCATTCAGTAAAATATCAAAGCTTTACAAAGATTTATAGCTATAGTTAGCAAGCTTTAGCTAACTCTAATTCAGAACCTTTTCTCTAACTAACTTCATGTTGTCTCAAGCTAAGTCATTCTTAAAACAAAAACCCATAAAGGGACCTGCTGCACATGAAGGATGCATCTTCACCAACTTAATAGAAGACAGAAAAACCGTGCCGTACATTACTTAAGATCAAATCAACCTTATGGTAAACGTAAACCTTGTTTACCATAGAAAATTATAGGAAAAAGAAAAAAGAAAAAAAAGAGTTACTCTGAATTGTGATTTAGTAGTATCTTGGCTCGCAAACGTTGGATGTGTCAAATCTGGACAGACACATGGATTAACATAACTGAAATTCAGCAGAATAATGTTGTTAACTAATGATATGCTCTTTGACCTTGGAAGTAAGTTACTACTGTAATTAAGCGAGCATTCTAATAATTATACTAGAGTGAATAAACACACCATTTTCACTGTGTACAGTCATAGGTGTTAATCAATGATAAAATGAGTGAATGAAAAAATACAAAATGTGTATTTGATCCCACACTACCGTTGTATGGTATTATTTGACTATTAACTGTGGCCCCAGAGTACAAGGTAACACTTTCTCATGGAGGACGCTGCCAACACTTACTGTTCTAATCACTTCTAAGGTTGAAGTCAAGTGGTGAAAACAGAACAAGGTGAACAAGAAAGCAGGGCTGGGATGGAGAGGGAGATTGTGAGTAAGTGTGTTTAGATGTGTATGTGTGTGTAAACGGCATGTGGCAATGGTACTAAGCAGGAGTGAGCAAGATGAGAGCCGTACAAACAAAGAAATGGTGGGGCAGAGTGCAAAACTGAGAGCCATTGTGGAGAAAAAAAAAATAGGATGGATGATGTCGGTGAGTGGATCAGAGAAGTAAGGGAAAAAAGAGAAAGGCAAGATTAAAAGCTAGGAGACTGAATGGAGGCTGATGTTTCCAATGGCAGAAAAATTGCTGAGATTAGTGTATGTGGCTAAGAGCACTCTGCGTTTCATTTGGTCTGTGCCACCGGACAGGGTTTTTCGTTTGCTGTGCCTTTTCATTGCACGACATTTCCCATTTCCCTCTGACAAACAAACTAACCCTCATAACAGAAAGTCATACAGTAGTGCATGTGAAATGTTGATGAAGCAAAAGTGTGAATCCCATCAGGGTCAGAAGGGCTTGGAAAATAATTATCTCCAACATTTTAGCCATTTAGCCTAGTGACTGAGCAGATGGGGTCCACTGTCTTATTCATTACCTTTTAACAGGAGACATGGCTGGTGCTGAACACACTGGCCCTTGTGGGGTTTTTACTTTTAAGAGTCTCTCTGAGGCCATGTTTAGACTGACAATAATACTGCCTCCTCATTCATTTTGAATGAGTCCACAAACATAGGATATTGGGCGGGTCGTGGCAGAGCGAAAAACGAATAAACGTCATCTGGCAAAAAATTGATCTCAACCGGCAAATCAGTGAGCTTGGCCAAGCTCGTTTACCTCGCAAAGACCAAGGCACAGAGGAACATTGTTCTGAGTACTTGCCAGAGTTGTATCAACTGCCCCCACTTGTCATTATTATATTTAGTAAGCCTCAATACTGGATGTCCTGGTTTGTATTTCATGTTCTCACCAATAACCTGTGGCAACATATGCAAATACACAGCCTGCAACCAACTAAGTCTCCCAGGTAGTCATCCCATTTAGAACTACTTTTCATTTGTAGAGTAATGCAAATACATTTTTTTGGTGCTTTTGGGGTTTGTTTGGAACAATTGAGCCCAAATCTAACAGGCTGATTCACCAACAGATGTGAGGAGGAACCAGTTAAAATTAATGTGTGATGTCATATGAAGCACTGTAGGACTGACTTTGAAGCTGCGCCACAGTATTTCTTCTCTGTCAGGCAGGCTGAGGGAGTAAATGCTAATCGGAGTTCATGTGATGCTCTGCTCGTGACTAAAAGGCTTAATGAGTTTTCATTTTTTTCAAAGATATCAATTTCAAAAGAAAACAAAATGAACAAAGTATTCTGTGGTGACCTTCAACTAGTTTGGCACTTGGAAATTGTCTGGCAGTCACCTCACATTTCTGTCATTACAACCTTTGGTTTTTAATCAAGAAACTGAGCAGCCAGACACAATCAAATCAAATTAATTTAGGTTTTGTATGTGCAATAACATCCACAGCCCTGAAAAGACAGTCAACCAGGCTGACAAGCCTGTGGAAACAAAGGGTAGACTAAGGTCAGAAAGAATGTTGTTAAAGGACTGAGACAGAATTAACAACAGCATGTGATCTAAGTCATCTTTTATTCAGAGCAATTACTTTAACACTGGGGAAGGGGATCTACCACAGTCAGCTTCCTCAGAGCCACTGACACAATCAGTAATCACCTGAAAGATGTTTTGCAGTGATGTACTACTGCACCTCTACAAAGTTGTGGGACTTGCAAAGACAGACTATAAAAAAAATGGATGCAGCCGAGGTTGAGATTCTCTCTAGTCGGGTCCTTCCCATAACGCAACTCCATCGCATAGTTTTGTTAGACGTGGTAAGATTTTGTTGCAGGCTTTTAGTTGAAATGCTGTTACCTTCACAGTGCTTCCACCGGAGTCAAAGATGACATTATACAACTGTTTTCAGAGGAGTAGTTCTCCACATGACAAGAAAACTCACCCTTTTGTAAAATCTGTGGCTTATTTTTGGAAGCACTTTCCAGACATGGAATAAGCAACATTGCATGTGTCATCTGTTAAAGTGAAAGCTTTTTGTTATTCAGACATGGGTGACTTTACAGGAAAGGACTGTGTGCAGTAGTGATATTTGGAACTTGGTTCCTGAAAGGCAGCAGATGGAGAGAGAGGCTGAGGATGGTTATTGGTCTTTTACTTTCTTATCGCTATATCCACTACACTTTTATACATCACATTTATCATTTAACATCATTATAGAGCAAATTCTGCTGCCTGGCTACCTGTTAAGCGTTTTGTTATATACTTTTATTCATACATAAAGTTGGTTGAATAAAAATGGGTAATATATGGCATAATTCTCATTATACAAGATTTTTTAAAATCTTTTCTGCTCCAGTCGAATCAGACACATCCTGTATTATGGAAATGTTTCTACAGTAGGTCCACACTTGTAAGATTTCTGTTGTGATGTCCATTTTTCAGACAGCAAGACCAGCATGTTAAATTTCCATCCTGTTTACAGAAACAGCTGCACATCTGAAATGATCACCTGAACTGGTTATACCATTTATCTGTTTATCTGTCGTCATTCTCACGCCTGCATGGACTTTTTTCTTGTTTTCTTCTTCATAAAGTGGATGGTTATTGGTTATAGGGATGCTTTTCTTTTACAATTTTCTCACATTCTCAAACAGGTAAAAAGCCAGATTCATTCAAAGCACATTTATGTGGCTGTGGAAAAAATAATACCATGGTCAAAAAGCTGAGAAATGGCTTCAGAGGTCGACTGAGTTGAAATGCATGTGTCTTCATGCCTAGGTGTCAAAATGATGAGTGTGTGAGTGGAACAACCAAGTGTGAATGTGCTCGACTGTGTGGTTAACATTTGGTGTGTCTGGGTTTGTGTATGTACCTGCATTCGTGTACTCTCCACAAGTCAACACAAGTGAAGGGTGGACTACACTGATTCTTTTTGCAGGAGTCGGATGAGCACCCAAGGGAGAGGCCTTGCATGCTGACCTGGGAAACCCCATCTCGTGGCTGGCTGTCCATTGGCATGTAGCGACCATTGAGGCGTATGTCCCTCATGCAGCCTGTGGGCAGAAATACAGAAAAGATGTCAGTGGAACAAGAAATGCACTGTTAACTACAGTCACCTGCACAGACGCTAAATTAAATCAGACAGACTTTTACTTCATGTACGTGGTGAGCAAATCAACCATATGATAGATTACTGGCTCCGTTTCTGTACAGCATAAATCCACCCAGGATTTAAAGACCCAGACTGCTCTGACTTCTCTTTTTCTTTGTCAGAAACAATGTTGTTGAAACAGGTTTATTACAGCATCTGAAAATGGCATTCATACAGTTTGAGCAGTTTGAGGAAACCTCTCACAACAAACACTGAAAGGACTGTTTAGAATACATGTTGGATACTGTATAATGTGCACCATAGTGCACGATAACTCTTGTTTCCACATCACTGCTTCACTGGGTTACACGCCTGAGACACTCACCAAAGGGGAATGAAACATATCAGACAGGCTCTTTGTGAAATGTTGCACACAGATCGTAGAAAACACATTGTTCAACTATAATAACACTGAAAATAGGGGCTAATGTAGTGTGGACTGGTAGCTGGAGAGGGGTCAGTTCGCCTCTTGTGCCCAGGCAACGCACCAAAGATACCAAACCCTCTGACTGCTACCAGGGTACCAGTACATGTCAGCCCATCACTCAAACATGTCTCCACATTTGCATGTCTGTAAGCTCCATCTGTGTGTGATTGTATTGTGTAAAAAAGATTTTCCCTATTGGGATTAATCTTTTTAAATGCTTTCGCTTGGAACAAACCTTGATGGGTCTGGATCTTACTTGAAAGTAAAAGACTTTTATTACAATTTTAATCAGTTTGGTCAAAATCTCTACCGTTTATTACAACAATACTTACTTGTATAAGTATTTAATGAGATCTGAAACATGATGACATGAAGAGCAGTCACATGATGAGACAGATTTCAAACATTGCCCAACTATCCATTGTAAACATCCCTCACAATTAAAACACAGAATTACCTGCTCAACTTTAAACTACTGGACTTAGCCATAGTTTACTCGATGGATTATTTTATGAATGTTGAATATGAAGAGCATTGACATTTGGTTTCTATATTCTGACTGTGTCACTAACTGATACTTTGGTCCTGGTTATCATTTATTTGTCTCTTGTAGATCATTGTTTTTCTAAAGTTACCCGTCTGAACAAGCTCAAAGGCTTTGTTTGATCAGTGTTTTTGTGTGTAAATGGTAATTAATGCCTACGTGGGTGTGCTCACATTGATCTGATCTTGTGAAAAATGATGCTGCTGTATTGTCACGAACAGAACTATCTTTTAATTGCAATAAATGACACTGATATTGAATCCTGTAAAAGGAACTCAAATAAATGACAGTAATGTTAAATGAGGTCTCTAATTTGCATAGCTGCAATGCACAAACTTAATGATGTACATCCAGCTGATCTAACTAGAAGCTAATGCGAATGTTGAATTAATAAAGTCATATTTATACTGTACATCGATCTAAAATCTAACTATCAACAGATTTACTGTCAAGCAGAGTTTTCTTTACCAGTTTACAGCTATTCAAAGGTTTAGAATAAGTCATTATGTCTAACTCAGTGGAATGAGTGTTGCTAAGGTGTTACCATGGAGCAGGAGTGCCAATAAACTCCTGAAGACACATATGTCTAGTGTTAATGTTCTCGTCACGTCATTGTGAACGTGTATTCAGTTATCTTATTTCCCCTCTGTTACAACTGGAAAAAGACAAGTAAACTAGTGCACACACACACCGCCTATTGCATCTGCCACTGCATCTGAAGGGGAATGCTTTTAAAGTCCATTTAATAAACACATTCATAGTCTTTTACTGCCTGAGGCACAGCTGTCTACACCTCTCACCGTCTAACTCCAGGGAGCGCTCTCTCTCACTTTATGTCTGCAGCTCTCAGCTGTATCCCCACCGGAACTCGTTTTCTCTCTTCTCGTTCTGTCTCTCTTAAATCAAGGTTGAACAACAAACTGATAATTTACCAAATTATGTACATGTATGGCTCAGATACAGACTTGAATTAAATCAAGTCAGTGTGCTTGGCATATGAATCCTTTCAGATGGGCTGTCCTTTTTTAGCCTAACTCAAATCTTTGTGTGCTTAAACCTTTTGTGTGGATTTCTTCCTAACAGAGAAGGTGGAGTTGGGATTGTTCCAACAGTTGTAAAGAAATAATGATGTTTTGTGAAATTCGCTTCACGTTCTCAGTTGTAAATAAATCCACACAAAACATTGAACTTTAACAGGGAGACCTGCTGTTTGTTTCCCATTTCAAAACAGTCGAGCATTCATTTTTAAACAGTCATGTCTAATGGTTTTGGAAAGGGAGTTTGATCAGAAAACACTTCTATGTGTCATTCTTGGGGGGCATGGACAAACTGTTTACTTTGTTGTTTAATTGGGACGACTTAAAAAACTCTGGAGATGGAATCAGTTAAAAAAAAAAGGCAGAAATGTGTCCAAATCTATTTATAATATTACAGAGTTGCAAGAGTCATAAACAAGTGCCTAAAAGGATTCTTAACTATTGAATATTTTTAGATCAGTGGTACTCAACAAAAAATCTTGTGGGGCAGATAAGGTGCCAGGTGGCACACAAACCATTTTCTAATTCACAGTGAGTTTCACAGAAAAAAACGCTAGCTTCAGTGCCTGGTGGCATGGCAAGAAAAGAGAAGATTTACCACTTTGAAGTTGTCTTTTACTCTGACACTCCACTGATCCTAATGTTTATTCATTTTATCTGAGAATTATGCACAATGTTAATAATTAACATTAACTGGTCCTGGCCTGTTAAAAAACAAACCCTAACCCTGTAAAAAATAAATCCATAGTACAGGAACTTCTGTTCAGTACAGGAATAACAAGTGGTAAAGTGCTAGACAATTTTGTGCAGATGTGGATTTAAACAAATGTTGTGTCAAGGATATAAATACATACAAAAAGTGGAAACTTTGTAACAAAAGCTTTCTTATTTATTGTATACTAACATCTCTCTCTCGCTCACCCACACACACACACATGCTGAAACCTTCCCAACCATTACTCTCTTGCCTCTCCATAAACCCAGCGATGGGGATGGCTATCATCCCAGCTAACAGGGAAGATGCATTTGGTTGAATTAGCCATTAAACTGTCATATCAATCATTCAATACCACATAAAACGTCACAATTCTCATTTGCAAAGAGTGAGTCTGAATAGATAAAATGAACTATTTCTGGTAGCACTTTTCAGAAGAAAACCGTCTTGTATAAACGGCACAGCACATCAAACACCACATTATCTCATTCTCCCACAAACACACCCGCACACCGAGGTTATATACAGTATAGTCTGGGTGGTGTCTGGATGGTGTATAGCAGTTATTTCGCTATTGTATAATCTGTCAGTTCTCTACTGAAAGGGACATTCAGGAAGATTTATACTGTTTTGTGTCATAACCTTTCTCCCATTCTCTGCAGAAAATGTTTAACTCTTAACAACTCAGCCCAGCATTCACCTGCCTGAAACTGCACAGAAAGACTCACTGAACGATGAGCGAAATGTCACTGATTTTTGTTCTGCCTTTGTCATAAAATCATAAAATGGATCTCGGCAAAAACATCAGGATGAAAACAATCTTACTGGGGTGGTTTGCACCATCGATTCTTGCCATTAGAGATGAAAAATAAAAATAAAAATAAAAATGTTTTCTAATCTGATTGTCTATCCAGAGAAAACACAGATGAAATGTGTGTGCGTATCTTAGAGGAAAACATTTTTTTTTCCAACCATAGTCTTATTTCTATTGTTTTTAACCAGTATTTCCTCTATAGATCTAATAGACCAACTTTACTGCTGACCTACTAGGATGAAGCAACTATGTCATAAGTCCATTCTTGTCTATTTCAGGATTGTTTGTTCTTTTCTGAGATTTTCTGACAGACTATATTACCTCTACTGACAGGCGTGAAGTTCCAAGCATTGTAATCATCTGTGGGTCACACCTTCAAATTATTTTCAGTCCTGTCAAGGTGACACAGCATTTGTATAAGACTGTATTCAGATCAAATCAAGCGTTGCTGTGATTAGCCGCAGGGTTGTGCGGCAATTTTGAGGGTGTCTATTTTTGAATAAATTCTCTGATTCACTGGCTTTCTCACTACCGGCAGTCCCTTTCCTCATTTATTCAAAAAACAAAGGAAACTTTTTGGTATCAGTGCAAGCCAGACAGAAATGTTGAAGCTGCATGTATTGAATAAACCAATTGGACTCAACTGGGAGAGTAGCGTATTCTCCTTTCCAAACCCAACATGGATCAAAATGCCAGCCAGGATGCAGATGTTGCAAAGACGCTTATTATCAAAGTGTATCATTAAAGCCAAAGCAACATCACTACTGCTGGCACACCTCTATCTCACATAGGATGCATTATGCTGTAGCATGGCAGGCAGCCAAAAGGCCATAGCTACCGACCTGACACAATTATTTCATCAATTGATAGATTAAACAATAGCCAGTTTATTAACTAAGATTTTGATTTGAGAGCAGTCCACAAATGACCAATGATTTGTTAACAACATTATGCACTGTTGCTTCAGTTATACCATAACCAGTAAGTTACTACAATGCTCATACAGTGGAAACAATAGCTCCAGCGTAATAATGTATGAGGCGAAATAAGGGCACTGGGGTACATTTCACTATTAAAGCAAAAATGCAACCTCACTGGTGGGTTAAAACTATAAATCAACATAAAAATATTTAAACATTAAAAAGTCATTTTAATTTGCATTTTAGGACATAAAAACAACAAACTACACATAACTCCAGCATTGCATGTTGGAAAAAGTAGGCCACTACAGAATTTTAACCTACATTACAGACAGACGGACAGAGAGAGAGAGAGCCAGCAGCAGTATCTGCTCCGCTGAGGTTGCAAATTGTGGATAAAGATATTATTCAGTGCCTTTTTTAAAAAAAACTATGGATTTACCGTGCCTTTATGCACATTTTGTCAAAAAAAAAAAAAAAAAAAGACTTGAAGCATAAATGCACGCTTCATTTCACGCCGTGGTTACGCCCACAGCTGAGATGCGAGCATGTATGCCAAAGCAGACTGTTGCACCAAGACTAAAATGCACACCCTCTCTCAAACCCACAGAGAATTAGAAACGGCTTGAGGAGCAGGAAGGGAACCAACTGGAGGATGTGGAGAGGATGGGGGGCAATCGAGGTGGGCAGACAGCATATGCAGTGCAGGGCAAGCTGTTCCAATATTTCAACTCAAACCTTATACCGGGCCAACTCTGGCCCACAGGCCTAATTTTGGGCAGCCCTGGGCTTGGCTTCCCTGTGTATTTTACATGTCCAAGCAGAAATCAGCCTTCTCAGTTTTGCTTTGTTTGCAGTTTTTTTTTTTTTTCCAGCTTTGTCACCCTCTTCGGATGTGCTTGTAAGTTTGATTGTGCCTTAATGGAAGGTTTTATTCTAAGTGTTTATTTATTTATTTGTTCACAACTGTAGAAACACATTACTTTATAAAGAGTACCCCACTTAAGAGCTAAAACCATCAACTGTGACCATCCCTAGTAAAGAGGAGAACAAGTGAAAGCAGAAAATTTGTAATAATTCAGTCATTAGAGCACTGTAGCTCAGAAAACCTATATAAAACTGTATCGTAAGAAGAAAGTCACAATATTAGTATTTGTGGAATAAAGTATGGGGCCATTATTTAATGTAAAAGTGATTCTAGAACAATGTGTTTTCATAAATGAATTGATCAAAATATCTGGCCATATTTCACAGTTGTTACTTATAGAGATAAAGAAACCAGAATGAAGAGTGCAATAGTCAGGCAGCTGTCCACATCTGGTGAATCAAGGGACCCCGAAAATCCACAATGGGAAGGTTTTGATAGAACTCTAAGCAAAGTCAAGTGTTGGTATCTATTTGTGCTATTGACATGAAAAGACCTTACTTATTATCCATTTACTAAGTTGTCCTTCAGCCTCTAGCTGCTCCAGCTGCTCCTATGCAGATGTACTTGACAGCTCCCATGAGTGAATGCAAAGTGAATTGAACTGCACTGACACAGGCAAGCGCTGCAGAGAGCTTGGGATTCAGTACAGTATATTCAAGTCACGAAAACCTTCACATTCGTTGTTAGTAACACCTGGTGTTTGGAAGGTTTTTTCCCTAAGAACAATCCTTTGATGTGGACAGTAAAATTAACTACTGTACCAGTGAAAACACTTTGCAAATTGGAAAATCTCTTAGTGTATTCCCAGTTCTAGTCAAAGGTTAATGAAGAGAAAATTCAGTGGAAACTTAACTCCATTATTGATCTTGTTATGAGCTAAGCATGCCTACCCTGGAAGCTCTTGTTGATTCCAGAGGGGAAGGTGTTTCCCAGCATCACCACGGTGGGGTCGATGATGATTTCTCGACTTCTGCCCTGCAATCCTGTGACTTCCCGCTGCCCTCCGCCACCATCCATTTGCAGCATCATCTCGTTGTCATGCCGATCTAGGAAGATCTCATGCCATTCACCATTGTCAAGGCGATAGGTGGGCAGGGTTAGATTGTAGTCACCATCACCGAGGTTGTAGAAGACACAGAGAAGGCCCTGGAAGATCTTCAATGGGAAAAGGGGGACATGAGGTTTACAAGTTTGACTTCAGATGTTTGGTCTGGGATTGAAAAAAAAAAGTATTTTCGTTTTGAGCCATTTTAACAGCTACACAGTAACCATTACTAATGGTTATTAAAAGTATTTTTTTCAAGTATTTCAAAATAACTCAACACACATCAAACAAATTCACAGCGGAATGAAATGATTCATCCTGACCATCATTAACTTATTAAGTCTAATTAAAATGCACTGGGTTGACATTAGCATGAACCACTAAATACTGACAAAGTGGTGGCAGCAAGCCTTTCATCTATTTATCATATTGGTTCATTTGAATCTTTGCCAAGTAACTAATTCATGTTCAATGTATTCTATTTTAAACATTTGTTGAGGCAGCTACATGTAGAAGCTTTCCGTCTAGCTACTCCCATACATTTTACTATGTGTTAAGTATGTTTTTCGTCAGGACAATCATTTATCAGTCTGATTTTTTACATCAAACTGCAACAGTCATTATTGTGGGCTTGGCAGCTGACCAAAATAAACCTGTATGCTGAGCCAACTTTAGCAAAGCATGGCTACTGGCATTGTGTTGTATGCTCTAAATGTGTGGCCTAGCACAGCGATACAGCAATACTAAAGCAAAGGGGGTCAGAAAGCTTGGCCCGTCCTCCTTCGACTATACATGTAGACTATCTGCAAATTGATTACTGTAGCATAACTGGACAGAGGCCACGCATAATAAACTCTTTCTCATGAATCTTGGCACAATATACCGATCAAAAGCATTACTCATAATCTTAAAATATTTTAAGTATATACACTTTCTGGAGTTACAAAAAACAAAGAAGAACTAAGAACAAAGAACTCGAACATGTTGCTGCAATGGATCTTGTGGATGTAGTGAACCATGTATCATGCATTTTAAATTACTAGCCTTTATTTACCTCAACAGATGAAAGGAGCAGACCATTGTTTGCCAGCTGTCTCTTAGCAGAATGCTGCCGAATATTATTTGAGCTTTGGTACTCAGTGTATCCAAAATTACATTTGAAAACTGCAAAGTCTCATTACAGAAACTTTCTCTGGATTATCCACAAACCTCGTTGTGAACAGTTTTCATTTAGGAGAATTTCTCCCCAAAAGGGTAATTGCCATCTGTCCATCTTTGAGCAGAAAGATTCACCCAATTTACCCAAAGTATTTTTTGATGCTTTAAATTGCACAAACCAAATGACATTCAGCTTTGTTGTGTTGGGACAATGGCAGAAGTCTCGGTGGCACAGATCTCAAAGCCTCAGCAAATCAAATCAACTATCTACATGGAAAGATCCCAGTGAGAGCAAAGGGAACAATATTGAACTGACTGAGTCCAAGTCTCAGGTTTTAAAGCTAATGGGGAACACAAGAAAGAAAATACTTTACTTGGTTGGGAAAAGACTGGATCAATAGGCCAATTTGGCCAGTCGACAATAAGCCAGATCAACTCCCTAGAGGTTAGCAAATAGGGAAAATGAAAAAAGACTCTTGGTAAATTGAGATTTCTACAATTTGATGGTCGTGTAATCAGTAAAAGCAAACTTCTAAAAAAAAAAATTGAACCTACAAAGGTTTTAAGACTAACACCTCCAACCCAAAGCAGATTTACACAACAAGCTGTTTTTAACAAATCCAGGAAACCTTGAGACAAATATACTTCCATTCTGGTTTGGCTATTTGGTTTAGCTTTGCTTACGCACATGTTTATCACAGAACAAGATTTATTTGAAAAGAATCCAGGGACAAATATTTCTTTCTTTGTCTGTGTGTGTGTGTGAGTGAGTGACAAAAAAAAAAGAAAGAGTGAAAGGGAGAGAGAGCGATAGTGAGTCCAAAGGCTGATTTAAAAGGGATGGGTGGGTCGTCTTCATTTCAATTTCAAACTGTTACCACCTAGTGTCCCACTGAGCATAATTTTCTACCCCTCCATCTTCCTCTACCTCCACTGCCATGTAAACAGAGGACTGAGAGGAGAAGGGCAGACAGAGAGAGAGACACACAAAGACAGAGAATTTAGAGAGAGAGAATTTACTCTTTATGCTTTAGTAATATTGTCTGTGTGACATTCATGCAAATAATTTGAATTTAAGATAGAGAGAGAGAGAAAGAGAGAGAGAGAGAGAGAGAGAGAGAGAGGAGAAGCGGGCAGCTATCATTCCTTGCCGACTTAATAAAGACAACCCAAGTTTTTGAGAGGAGAACTTTGTCAAGACAATCCACTCTAACCACCCCTTGTCAACCCTCTCTGTACCTTTCTACAAATTTCCCAGTCCTCTCTTTTTCCCCCCATTACCCTCTGCCACATTAAGCCTCCTCTCCTCCACCAGTCTTTCCACTTCCCATCTCTCAGCTGTTTTTTCTTCCCTTAAAGAAGTCAGGTAAAATGCTGAGGTTGTTTAGTTGGAGAATCGTGGCTCATTTCAAAGCTCTGTGATGATGAAGTATTATTTATATTTAGGATCGGCAGGGGCAGTGCTTTTTAACCACACTCACAGACACCTGATTTAACCGCCAATTAAAGCTGAACGGACCAGAGCCGAGCAATTCAGGCCCCAGCTCAGCTCCCTGGGTGGCGTATGAGTGAATGTTTTAATTGTGTGTGTCTTTACAGGAGTGTTATATACTTAGTGTGTATGAAGGTGTGTGACTCCATTTTTGAGTAAACAGTCTCACTGCAGGGACAGTTTGGTTCCCCAGATGCTTGCCGTGACAGACTGCTGCAGCCTTTTGGAGGTGCAGGCGTGGAGATGATGTGTTAATCTGCCATATTCTCATGATTAAATAATGTGGTGCAAATGTAGGTTATGTATATGACTAGCTTATGCACCATAAATTATACTGGGATGATAATCGAACCCAATGCTCATTACCAGCAATACTGCGCTTCAAAAAATAACATATGGTATCCAACATATGTCATGCCATAAAGAAATGATCAACATAAATTTGGGAATATAAGTAAGTGAAGAAGTGTGTTCACTAATATCATTCAAGTATATACACTGAACAAAAATAGAAATGCAACACTTTTGTTTTTGCTCTCATTTTTCACGAGATGAACTCAAAGATCTAAAACATTTTCTGTATACACAAAATTTCTCTCAAATATTGTTCACAAATCTGTGTAAATCTGTGATAGTGAGCACTTCTCTTTTGCAGAGATAATCCATCCCACCTCACAGGTGTGGAATATCAAGATGCTGATTAGACAGCATGAATATTGCACAGGTGTGCCTTAGGCTGGCCACAGTGTTCACCTCCAAGATTGTCTGAGACCAGCCACTTGGACAGCTGCTACAACAATCGGTTTGCATAACCAACGAATTTCTGCACAAACTGTCAAAAACCGTCTCAGGGAAGCTCATCTGCATGCTCGTCGTCCTCATCGGGGTCTCGTAACCGACTTGAGTGGGCAAATGCTCACATTCGATGGTGTCTGGCACATTGGAGAGGTGTTCTCTTCACGGATGAATCCTGGTTTTCACTGTTCAGGGCAGACAGTGTGTGTGACATCGTGTGGGTGAGCGGTTTTCTGATATCAGTGTTGTGGATCGAGTGGCTCATGGTGGCGGTGGGGTTATGGTATGGGCAGGCGTATGGTATGGGCAGGCATATGTTACGGACAACGAACACAGGTGCATTTTTTTTAATGGCATTGTGAATGCACAGAGATACCGTGACGAGATCCTGAGGCCCATTGTTGTGCCACTCATCCATGACCATCACCTCATGCTGCAGCATGATAATGCACGGCCCCATGTTGCAAGAATCTGTACACAATTCCCGGAAGCTCAAAACACCCCAGTTCTGGCATGGCCAGCATACTCACCGGACATGTCACCCCCTGAGCATGTTTGGGATGCTCTGGATCAGCGTATACGACAGTGTGTTCCAGTCCCTGCCAATATCCAGCAACTTTGCACAGCCATTGAAGAGGAGTGGACCAACATTCTACAGGCTACAATCACCTGATCTGAACCTGAACTCTATGCGAAGGAGATGTGTTGCATTGCATTTTGTCCTGTATGTCAAATGTGAAATATGTGTTTGCCATTCCCCAGTCAAGGTAATCTGCCTTGTAAAAATAAATGAGTCAAACAGAGTGAACTTAATGAAGCAGTAAAAAAGCAAAGTGACTTCTAGCCCAGCACGATTTTAATTACTTATTTTAATCAATGGTTTTCTAGTCATTAACACTAGCCAAGCAGCAGCCATGACCCATCAAACTGTTGATAACATGCAACATATGTGTAGTAAACCAAACTTTTGGTTGTTGTTGACTTTAACTTTTGTGTGCTCAAGATGGTAGAGTGGATGGCTGCCTCTGTGTCTTGGTATACATTGTTTTGCCTTGTTAAATTTGTTAATCTGGTATTTTATTGCAGTACCCGAGGTTCTTTTATCAGAGAAGAGATCCTGAGCATCGGGGAAACAACTCCAGGGGATTTATTTCTCACTTTCTCTCTTTTTTTTTTCACATCAACCAAGAAATTATTGGAAATTCTGGCCTAAGGTGTTCCCACCTGTCCCCCGCTGGTACGTTTGTTTAACTGCAATGCAGCAGATTTCTGCCCCTCGACACACTGTTCTTTTAGCATCACATAATTTTTTTTTTCTGTTTAATATAATGTAATGTAATAATAATGTTCATTAGTCTCTAGTGACCTCCTGCCTGACAGGCAACATTTTACTATTATTGCACCTGTATGATTATATATGACATTAAACTTAACTTGACCTTGGGAAAAGCTTCAGTAGAAGAGTGCACAGGTATTCGTGTTAATATCACAGCCAAGAGGGATTTTTTTTGGTAATTTTCTACAAAGTGAATTTGGTTCACGCCTTTCTTGTCCATATAGATAAGTTAAATTTGACCAAATTTGCCACAGTATGAACCTAAAACACCTTCCATCCCATCAACACATTATCTTAACTCCCATTTGTTCTTCTTATCCATGAATCAAATGCTTATCATTTGCAGGGTCACGGCGGTTCTGGACCCAATCTCAGCTGACATCCTAAATACCTGACATTTAAGATTTTGTTGTATTAACCACATGCATCATAACATAATCATAATAATAAATTATACCCATGCTAATGCAAGTCCGAACAAAGGAAACTGAAAAAAAAAAAAGATGAAATGAGGACAGGTAGATGCCTGAGATGCCAATATAAAGCCCAGAAAGAAGTAGGATTGATTCAAGAAGCAATGATGGAGAAAATAAACATACAGGATGTGGTCTGAGAAAGTGAAATAGTGAGAAAAGAGTGCAGCTCTACTGAGCTAAGAAGCAATAATGACATCTTAGACTTGTCAAACCTGGTTGCCAACAACACACTACTAAACTTCAACATTATTGTACTTGACAGAGCCTCCCATTGCCTCACATTCACTAACTTTCAAAGTCAAAAAGTGAATACATGGCTTATTCCCACTCTACATATTCAGTGCTTCCTAGCATATATACTTTGTATTAGAGGTCAGCCCACCATCCTGTAACCTGTTTTTTGTGAAGATATTTTATATATATATATATATATACATACATACACACACACACACACACACACACACACACACACACACACACACACACACACTCCTAATCAAAATCTTAAGACCGGGTGAAAATGTACTAATATTCGCATTTCGTGCTGGTGGAACTTCACCAGATCGTAAGTAGAGCTTCAAAATGCAAAAAGAAGAAACAAGAGCAAGAGACAGCAAAATTTAATTTGCATTAAAAACTGCATTTAAACTTAAACAGGCTGTTTATCAGCTGATCAAAAGTTTAAGACCACAGCATTAAAAAGTCAAAATCTGGGCAAAAATCTGGCTTTCATATCGTTTTTTATTGGGCATTCATGCTGTCATGACCCCCTGATGGCAAAAGCAAAAAGATTTTCTGTCTTTGAATGTGAGCTGCACAAGCAAGGCTTCTTGCAACGTGTCATCCCTGCCGAGCTTGGACGCAGTAAGGCAGTCATTTTAAATTTCATAAAAGATCCTGAGGGTTATGGGACAAAAAAAGTCAAGTGACAGGCCCAAAATTTTTTTACCTGCACTGAGCTGGAGCATCTGACGGGCTGTACATGAAGGCCGATTCTCGACCCAAACTAACTGTACTGCACTTTTTGACTGTAGCCTAATCACCATAAGACGCCATCTGCTTAAAGAACAAACATTAGAAGGTGGAAGAAAGTTTTATTTTCTGACAAGAAAAATGTAATTTTTAATCTGTCCTGATGGCTTCCAGCATTACTGGCATGACAAGGAGATCCCACTGGAGATGTTTTCTACGCAGAAAAGTAGAGCATGCTCCATCGTGATCTGGGGTGCTTTTCTCTACAATGTAAAAATGGAGCGTCAGTTTGTGCAGGGGTTTAAAATGTGGCTGGCTCTGTGTAGATGTTGCAGCAGGGACCCCTCTTGACTGAGAACCCTCGCCTGTGCAGTGATGACTGGGTCTTTCAACAGGACAACACTTCAGTTCACAATGCCTGCCTGACAAAGGACTTCTTCCTGGGTTAGGGTTTGGCTCGTTTGGACCATCCTGCATGTCCCCCTGATCTAGATCCCACTGAGGACGTTTGGTGATGGATGACAAGGGAAGTTTACCAAAATGGACATCAGTTCCAGACCAATGGTGGGGCTACTGAGTACTACTCAGCACTACTGTCCATTTTTGACACTTTTAGATTTATTATTTATTATTATTATTATTTATTATTATTTATTTAAATTTATTTATTTATTTTTTGGGTTATTTTGGGCTGTGGTCTTAAACTTTGATCAGCTGATAAATAGCCTGTTAAGTTTAAATGCAGTTTTCAATAAAATGCTGATTCTATTTTGTTGGCTCCTGCTCCTGTTTCTTCTTCAGCACAAAATGCAAATATTACAAATTTTTTTGATCAGGATTGTGTGTGTGTGGTATATATATATATATATATATATATATATATATCTTAAATATTCTAGAGAGAGAGAGAGAGAGAGAGAGAGAGAGAGATTGAGAGAGAGAGCACACACAGGTTGAAATGTTGAAATGTATGCTGTGATGACTGCAATGGAACCACTTTAAATTAAATTGGGAACATGGTCAGAGTAATTGAAATTTATCAAATGCATACTTTGGGCTTTTAACCCTGTAAGACCCACTATTGCAGAATTAAAACAATTTTTTTTCTGGTTCAACCACATTAACATGCTCATTGGGTCCTATTTTTCAGTCTCACAATGCTATTGGGTCATACATTTGTATATAAGGCCTGCCCTCAGGTCAAGAAGTCACACAACCTTCAAACTTTTGATTGAGCATCATCCCTTCGATACATATACAAACATACAAAATGTAAGTAGAGACTATTTAATTAATTAAATTCATTGTAACAGCTTCATGGGTAATGTGGTGGAATCTGATTCAGGTACAGTGAGTAAAGGCATAGTCCCCTCAACAACACACAGGTCCAGATAAGAACCACATGGTTGCAAACATGTAAGGTATCTCACAGGTACAGATTGTCAAGAAGGGAATAGATGGCTTTAAGGATCCACAGAGTTCAGTGTTTGTGCTGCTGTGATTTGGGGTTCCTGGGATCTAAAATGATTTCAATTTTTATGGTTTCTTTTTGGTATAGGGATTCCATTGTTGGAAGTGGTGGGATTGTGCATGAGTTGTTGACTATCCACTGGAGTCTTTATTGTGTTTTGCTATCTGAACTACTGTATAGTACCAGACACAGTATGAAGACATAACATTTTTATGTACTGTACTGTGTGCAAACACTACCTCTGAATACACCTGATGATCTCAAACACATTAAGGAAGGAAGAAATTCCACTAATCAACTTTTGACAGGACACACCTGTTAATTGAAAACCATTCCAGGTGGCCTCATGAAGCTGACTGAGAGAATGCCTTTGTTTTAACTTTTTTGTTTCCTACATAATTCCATGTGTTCAATGTCTTCAGTAATATTAATAATAATAATCTACAATGTAGAAAGTAACAATAATGAAGAAAAAAACATTGAATGAGAAGGTGCGTCTAAACTTTTGACCGGCACTGCATACTATGCTACTAATCCCAGCATATTCACATTCATTTGAATAACTATGCTATATTGTCTATAAACCAACAATTAATGAAAGCAAACTTAATAACTAACTACTTTTGCGTTAAAGTGCAAAAATAACTTTGTATATATCCATTTTTGAAATAAGGTTTCTTCCTCTAATAGCAGAATGTTCAGTAATCAGTAATCCATGGGGGGGAGTAGCTTAGAACAAAGAAAATGTAATATATTTCACAAACCATGTTGTTGGAATGCAAGCCACACACAAACAGCAGAAACAAAGAGCGCCTCACATTGTGAGTTTGAAGCCAGCCAAGAGTAACGCATACTAATTCCTTCCTCTGATTAAAAGCAAACAGAAATATTACAGTGAAAAACATAATCGAATGCAACATGGTTATATTTCTATCAAGCAACATTGCAGGGTTTCCACTGTTTCTCCGAGAGGGGCGAAGGGGGGGGGTGTCTACTTGATAAGATTACACACATTTTCATGCTGTCTGCACCCCGGAATAAATGCACTATTTATGCTGGATAAATGATGTGAACCCACTCCCCATGTGGCTCTGCTGAGGGAGCAATGTGACATTTAAGAGGAAATGTAGGAATGTATGAATAGGAAGCAGAGACAGATGGATGACAGGCAGGGATCAGAGGAGAGGTTGCACTATAACGACAGCAGCTGTGGTATGGATAATCATCATCATTTTAGACAGTGATGTTTGATCAATACCTGCGGTCGCAGCGTGGGGTGAACAAAAAACAGCAAGAAGGAAGGATCAGTATTATTGGATGATTCCAGAAAGTAAGTCAGGAGTGGAAATGATGAAAAAAAAAAAAAAAACAGAGCGAGGCTGGAAAATAAACAAATATCAGAGAACTATTCAAGTGTGAGCAGAGCAACCATGGGAAAAGAGGAGTGAGAAAAATGAAGCCTTCAAGACAAATGTCCTGGCAGTGTGCTTTCAACGTCAATCTAAATCATTTTTACTGCTAATGCACCATATTCTTCTTCAACTATAAGTTTAGACAATGCATTGTATTAAAGCCTGACATCATTTTAAACTGGGAGCATATTCATTGTACATTATAGTAGATTATTGAACATGAAATTTTAAGGGTAATACAAATAATTAAATTTTAATAGAAGGGATAGCTCAACATTTTAGAAAATACACCTTATTTTTGCAGTAAGCATGGTGGTTGAGCGAGGGCATGTTTAGCTTTGCGGTCAAAGAACAGGTACAAGGCTGAGCCTCCACGCTTCATGCAATAGGTGGACATAGTTAAAAATAAATAAATGAAATCTTTGCAATGGGAAAGGTTGATTCTCTGAGATCTAAAAAGCAAAGTGCAAGAAATAGACTAGTGCAAAAGGATGCTACCTTCCTTTAGCCAGTAATGAACATCTGACATAATATTATTATTATTTAGCAGGTGTTTGACTTCTTTGTTTTTTCCATTTATCATGTTTGCCTTTGCTGTAATGGATTTTATAAAAAATAAAAAAAATGAGTTAAAAAAATGTAATGTGACATGTAAAGATAATGAAGTGGAAAGCTGTGGATGTATCTTTTTTTGTAACAGTGCATTTGATAATCAGGTTATTTGCTGTCACCACAAATGAACCCAGGAGAGAGAGAGAGCTAATGTGGGACAAACACAACACTGAGTGTGAAAGAGCTTAAGAGATTAAAATAAAATGAATGGAAAGAAGTAGTTTAAGTCTTCCATCCATGGAAGCTAGACAACCTAGGATGCTTCTTGAGTGTTGGTAAAGGAGAGGGAAACATTTTGTGGGCTCCTTGTTCTTCAGTCAATAACAAACTATGCTAGTGGCGCTCAGGATGTCAGCCAACCACTGCTATTCACCACAGTGGTCTTTTTTTTTTTTTTTACCCAGAGTGGGAATCTCAAATACTGTGTTAATATTTCAGAATTCATTTTTTGCCTTTCTTATAGTATCGTGTAACACTATCAAATGTCAATGTGGAATGCTGATGTTAGTTATAGTCCAACACCAACTAAAGAGTTAGAAAATGTTATGTGTTATCAGAGGAAAATGGCCACTGTGCTATTTTGGTGAATAGATGTCCATGCAGACACTTTGACAACATGGATATGTCCAAAGATAGTTGCAATCTCTTTTTTAAAAATTGACTGCAACATTAATCCAATGTGAATTTCCTTTCATTCAAAGTGAGAAGAACTGCTGTTACAGTACTTTTCAGGATGGAAGCAAGAATAGACATTCACTATACTTAAAACTGTGCACAATGAACTGGATTTATTTTTGCACACAACAAAAATATACCAGAACCACATCTTACAATAAAGAATTTTGGAAATGAGAAAAGATCTCCTTTCAAAACACACATGCACACACACCCACACTCACACAGGAGTCTTACCTCCAGTCGTATGTATTCACTTTGCTCCTTTGAGATCAGATTTAAGATGGTGCTGCTGTGTTTACGGGTTCGAACCAGGACCTGGACCCATGTCCTCCGGGCTGGCAGCGGGGATGCCAACTGGAAATGCACGTGACTGTGCCCATCGAAGGAATACTCTGGGACCTCTGGTGTTGGTACACATGCACAGAAGACAGTTAGATAGTGCTATGATTGAGAATAAACACAATTCAGATTTTAAATGTAAGACTTAACATTTAATCTGATTAGAAGACACTTCTCTCCAGAAGGATGTGACCTCAAGTAACTTCAACTAAATAAATCAGTTTTCACAAGTCCCCAAATTCCAGCCATATGCAGAAAGCTGGTTACAGGACACAAATATGCAAAACACACAAGATAGAATATGTATGTGTGGTTTAGCTTGGGTTATGCTTGGTTCTTCTTTCTTAGACCCATGTTCCCAGAAGTGGATTTTGTGCATGCAAGGCAGACTAAACCAAGTACACCTAAAATGTTTTCAGAGCCATTCTTCCATCTCATAGCATACACAAGTTAAATTTTCTTTTCCGTCTATCACTTCCACACCTCTCCCTCTTTGTCTCTCTTCCATGTAACTTTGACAAAGTTGAGCGGTTCATGAGACCCCGTGCTTAAAGGCAATGTCAAATCACACATTTCTGGTTCCTTCTAGGCGTGCAATATGCAAATCAGTCTAGTCAAATCTTCTCAAAACTCTACCTTATGTTTTACTGCTGTGTTCATCAAGGCCCCAGGGCGGTTTGTGTGGGATATAAAACCATAGTAACACTATCAATTTCACACTAATAACCTACCTTATCCCTGAATAAGCTCTTTGGTATAGACGGGGTATACTGTGGTGAGCTAAACTTGCAGAAATGTGGATAGGTATCAAATCCCTGGTTGACTTTTTGAAGCAACTGTCACAAAAGGAAAATCATCTTTTCATACTGCTACTTATATCTGTTCTAGACGCTCTTTCTTCCTGATATTACCCTGCATTATGAAGAAGAGAACGTATTTCAATACAGCAAAACTACATAAATGCAGGCCTAGAAACAGTGTGTGTTATTGTTGATCCAAGCAGTGGGCTTTAGATGGTATACCCTGTCAAAATTGAATCTTTGGATGCATTCAGACCAGATCTTTGCTTTTTGTAATTCCTGATTATCAAAGTGAAATCTAAAACAAATGCCAGCAAGTAAATGCCTTTTCAGAGCAGTAAAACCTTTCCTTTTAATAAGAAACTACTGTGCAGTGTTGTGGTATCTTTCACATTTGTTCCTCTGACTCGACTTTTTGGATCATATCTGATCATCTAACTATTACCTGAAACAACACGCCCCCACCAGCACAGCCTCTTGTATTTTTTTTATGTACCTTTGAGGATTTAAATATTTCTACAGTGCAAGACATCAACAATTAATGTGAATACCAGCAATACTTTCTAAGGTGTAAATATACCTCAGCTAGGTTATCTCCAGACATAATGTGGATATAAAGCACAAACAGACATAAAGTTTTCTTTTTTAAAGTTTTCTTTTATGCCTATAAGCTACAGGGACAGACCGTAAATAGGGTCTTTTTTTTTTTTTTTTTTCCTTACAGGTTGCAGCACGGCTCCTTTTCATGGGCTCTTAAAAGTAATCCGGATAAATGACACAAAATGTCTGTATGTGAGAATCGTGTTGCAGAATACACATTAGTTTTTTCTGCTTTCAAAGACTGGTTGTCAGAAACAGCCATGTGTCCCTAGTTGGTCATTGACTGCAGAGCTTCAGTCACCTCATGAATATGGAGAGTGATTCATTTACATTCCTTCATTCATTTATTCATTAATTCATTCACCTAATTAGTCATTAAAATATTGTCTATCTGTCCCATCTTGGCTGTTTGGTAGCATGACAATAGGAGTCACTGTCAGCACAAAGCAATGCAGTGGTTTAAAACCAACAGTTCTAGTTGGTGAAGGTGCCTTCTCCAAGTACAGTTGAATCATTAAAGAAAAGCATTCCTGGTGTCTCAAAATAAATAACATTTTGTACTCACTACTGACCTAACATTGATTTTACACCCTTGCATATTCAACACTAATGCATTTGAGAGTTCTGTCAAGGAGGGTCACCATGTGGTACGAGACAAGAACCAAGCAATACTGTAAAGCTTGGCATAGAGTGCTGCAGTCAGCAGAAAGCATCTCTGGAGGTTCTCTACTCAATCTGGAGGGCTTGTACAACAGGCGGTGCAGGGCCAGGGCGATGAGGGTCATTAAAGACCCCATGTCAGTCCAACAGCAGTCTGCCAGGCAGAAGGCTGACACAGAGGAGCTTTCTTCAGGCCATACGTTTTGTTATTATGGATGCTGCTCTGAGTATAACAAGAATTACACAGCAGCACTGAAGAATCCTCTAAGGGAAAGGCAAGTGCTCAACCTATATACTGCACACATGAATTTACAAATAAACTACGTCCCACCTGCATATATAAGGCAAATGGTATTGTATACAATTAACATTAGAGAGGCACATCACAACAGTGGGTGGCAACATGAGTAATTAACCACGGTTGGTTAAATCCAAGACTGTCTGCAGTCCACTCAGGCTTTGTTCTCTTATAATTTAGGTTACACGTTTACAAAATAGGAGGTTCCCACACTTTACGTTTATGAGGATATTCACAATAAATTCATGACAGCTAGATTTAATACAGCCTTGAAGACTTTACACTCCAAATAAAACAACCTGCTTCTCATCTCAGAGGCAGGGAAAGAAAACAGCCTGTAACCTGTTTATATCTCATTTTATCCTCATTTATCCCCACATGAAACATAGCATACATTTTTAAACAGATCTAAATGCTACTACTCACTATTTTTTTCAGTTACCCATTTTGCAAGTATGAAATATCTGTACTACTAACTGTGCTTTAGTTAGACATACTATGAGCATTCAGCCAAGGGGCAAACGATCTTTCTGGGAGACTCATGGATGATGTTGTTGATGCTACAATCTAGCACAAATTTGATGTACCATAATCTTTTAACGTGGGGAAGTTTGGCTTACCCTCCTCACACTGGTGGCCCGTGTATCCTGGCACACACTGGCAGCTGAAGGAACCCCACTCGCCGTGACAACGACCCCGGTGGCCACAGGATGGATAGCCCATGTTGACACAGCTGCTATCGGTGGTCAGGCAGCCTGGAGAGCTGGACTGCGAGTCGGCCGGGGAGCCCAAATCATACAGCTGAATGGAGGAGATAGAGGTGAGGAGACAGAAGGGTAGGAAAGGTAGAGAAGATGAGAGGAGGAGAAATGGAAGGGAAGCAGAAAAAAGATGAGTGGAGGGTTACAGTGTAAGAGAAGAGCATTGAAAAGGAAAGGAAAAATCAAGAGTGGGGAAGGGGTGAGTAAAATTAGCAAAAAGGAGACAAAAAGACAAAGTAACAATAGAGAGAAAGGATTGGGGAAGACACAGGGCAGACTCAGGCAGGCAGGGGGTAAATAGCCAGAGGGGGAGTCAGAGTGAAAAGGAAATAATTCAGGGAGGAAACTCTCTAATGTGTTGAAGGACATGGGCTCTGGATACACCTGGCCTTCCCTTCTCTTCCTACAGTGATAAAACCAAACACTGGACCAATCTTCTAACAGGCAAACATCATGGCCGACTGCACACAAAGCTCAAAGGACGGTGGAACCTTGGACGCCTAAATTTGTGTCCCTCACAAAAGCGTGCCATAAAAGACATTAATATGTTCAATCTCCTCTCTGCCTTACCCAAACTTTATGGGTTCTGTTGGTGCTGGGGCGAGGACGTAGGAATGCAAAAGACCATAAAATTTGACAGTGAGTCATGCCGCTAGGGAGCTGCTGATTGGCTCTGACCTCCGGCAAAGAGGCATCTTATTGGTTTCTGACCTTTAAAAGCCATAGATCCTCTGTTTGTTAGGCTTGGACTGTTGATTGCTAAGAACCGCAACACAGACATTAGCAATCAATGACTGAAAGACACATTGGGGCGTCTGCAATTGATTGTGTGTGCAACTGTGTCAGTGCGGTGTGTGTGTCTGAGCAAATCACTTGGACCAATATGAGTTGAATGCAAAAATCCACCTGCTTCTGCTTAAATTACAAATTGTGTCTTCAGCTGAGAAGACTGTCACACCCCCACACAGAGACACTGCAGGCTGCCCTGTTTGCCAAGATTAATTTCAGGTGTCGGGTATAAAAATGTCTCAGCCCAGAGGAAGTGAAAAACAAATTTAAGACCAAAACACAAACTCTGCAGTTGTGTGCAGCGTTTCACCAAAACTGTCTGAACGTCATAGCACCTCTGTCTCAAGACGAGGTGATATGATGGAGAGTGACAGACAGAAATCAAGTTGAACCTTGCACTGAAAGAGCACACAATTTGAAGAATTTGGAAACACAGATGAATACAAAATTACATAAAAACCCAACCTACACCAAGTTGCCTGAGTAAAGCTTGGTCACCGGAAAAGCTGCTGTGCTCCTTGACATTACACAACATGGCCAAAGGTTTGTAGGCACACAATTTTGCACCTGTGTGTAATTGATAAACCTCTCATTCTACATCCATAGAAGCAATCTTTAGGGATTTGCTTCCACAAGAGCATTTGTGAGGACGGATGCTTATGCTGGTTTGGAGTTGGTGTTCCAGTGTACCCCATAGGTGTTGAGGCTCAATCTATAGCGGCAACAGTGGCTGTGAAGTGAAGCCTATGCAGGAGTGCCAAAAACTGCAGTTCCTCAAGCATCCACTTGAGGCTGACTACAGAACGAGTCAATTTCTATAAGCCCCGATGTAAAAAAGTCTAACTTCACAGCAAAAAAACAAACAAAACAGGTTTACATCCTGGTACAAAAATGGTTTTGGTTTCTATAGCTAATTTCCACATTTATGACAAACGTCTTTGCCTATTTTTAGATTAACAGGGAAAAGGCTGAGGCAGGACTGCCAAGATGACATTGTCCAGATCCAGCACACTCGGCTCTTCAGAAACCTGTGGATGATACTATGGGCTCAGTGCAGGCCAATCGTGTTCTTCAACATCAGACTTGATTTGGGTGCATGTTGGCATGAAGACAAGATCTTTATTAAACTTTTGATACAAAGTTGGAAGTACACTAGTGTCTTAAATATCATCATATACTCTCTTAACTGTAAATTATGATATAATTCTTTAAATTTCAGTTATGGTTGCTGTGGTGATCTCTGTGAATATTGTGTTTGATAGAAAGTGCATTACAATTCAGCTTTGGTTTTGACATGATGAAAATCACAGTACATTTCTCAACTAACTTATTCAGGTCTTTGCATTTTTTATTTCTTTTGGCATGACAGGATAAGGTATTTTTCTGAAATTGCTTCTGGTGTGTGTCTGCCAAACGGATGTAAAGTAATGCAATGGAACATGTAGACCACGATTTTCCTGAAACACACAGGCAGCAGATCCTGTCTCACCATTTCATCTGACAGAGCAACTGTGCATGTTTTCAACATTGGACCAGAATTTTCTATACAGTATAAGTCAACGTTTTAACTGAGAAAAACTGCAAATCCAACGTCAACTCTACGAGCATTAAAAAATATGAGGGCTTTACAATCTGTACAGGGAGTGACACCCTCTGTCCTTAGACCCTCGGTTTGAGTGAGGAAAAACTTGCCCACAAAAAACCTTTAACAGGGAAAAAAGGTGGAAGAAACCTCAGGAAGAGCCACAGAGGAGGGATCCCTCTCCCAGGACGGACAGACGTGCAATAGATGTCACGTGTACAGAACAAATCAACACAAACATATTGTACAATTACAATGACTGATAAAATGACAATGAATTACAATGAATGATAAAATGATTACAGTAGCAGTGGAACCTGTGATAGAGATAGAGAGACACAGATGCACAGCAGCAGCAAATCATTAACTAACTATAAACTGTAATGGAGATATGGTAACAATAATGACAGTATAATATATGTAGTGGATGACATGCAGGACCACAGCAGCAGCCACGATCCACGAGAACCTGCTGGACACGAGAGAGCACAGAAACTCCGGGGAAGAAGAGAGAGAGAGTTTTCAGTAAAGGGAGATGTGACTGCATCTTCAACCAATACCGTGCCTGACTAGGCATAACCCTGAAAGAGAGAGACACACACACACACACACACACACACACACACACACACAGCTTGCATATAGCACGACTTCTCACTTCGACAGGTTTAATAGAGGTGACATGGTCCTTGCATGCTCTCTCTCTGTCTGTCTCTAAACCAGAATCATGCTAACATAAAAAGTACAGACAGATACATGGAGACATGTACAAAGAAGTGTTATAAAAATTAGGATTTATACTGGGCCTCAGATGTTTTGATCATATAATCTGTTTCTCCTGTCTTTTGCATGTCTTGTGCACTTCCCTTATTTGGACTGTGTTTTGCTGAGGATGGCAGGGAGAGATATCAGTAGCTCAAGGACTGGAGAGAAAAGGACGTGAGAAACAGGTCCGAGAAGTGTCATTTTGATACATAATGTTCATTGCTGAGCAGGCTCATCAGTGAGGGTGGTGTCTGAGACAGCCCATTTTAAGAAATGTATAAGAACCAACTGTTAGAGCTCCTCGAGGAGCCTTTTCTCTGTAACCCCTTTTGTATGCTCCTTCTTGTACAAGAATAATAAATTAAACTTAGACTTTGATACTTTGAATCCAGTCTTCCTTATTCAAGATTTTTTTCTTTAAAACATCCCGTAACAAGAGGAAACAGTAACAAGTGTTTCTATCAATGCAAACCACCTTTGTTACATCACAGGCACTCACACCTCAAGTGTAACAGATGATGTTGCTATAGGAACAACGATGACACAATAGCACATTCTGTAATAATGAGAACAACACCACCAATTGAAAGGAGAAATAAAAAAAATCATACAATGCCAGAACATGTCCATCAATATTATTAATCATCAGTACGCCTACTGTTGCTTACTCTTTGGAGATGTATTATCCTCATGTCCACCCACACGCATCATGCAGAGTTCTCTCATTAGAACATAACGTTTGTGAAGTCTCCCGCTACGTCTCCAGCAAAGGTACACCACATCAACTACAAGCCTTTAACACTGCAGCAGGAGAAACAGTTCCTTTTATATGCCCACTCCAGAGAGTCAACATCTTGATAGAGCTTTAAACTACTTCTGAATGGATACAGATAAATTGTGCTTATGGAGTAACAATACTACAGTTCTAACAGCTACACTCATCGCCCCTCAAGGTCCTGTGGCTCCTTAAGCGTGACCAGACTAAGAAAACTGATTTTGATTTGTCACTTTTATATATATATAATTTTATATATAATTAGAATGATATGCTTGAAATGCAGATATATCATTAGTGTAAACGTCATACATGTATTAAAAAAAATAAAAATAAAAATCTAATTTAGTAAAAAACAAGTTGCTACATAATTTAAGGCAGATTGAATCAGTCAGTTTACTGAATGTTGGTCACATTATAGAGACATTAAAGCATGGAATATGTATTGACTCATATTTACGATTTATTTCCTTTTGACTAACTGCAAAAGAACAAAACCTTTCGCACTACTTCTATTTATTAGCAATTCAACTGTTTCTTACTCTCTCTAATGTTACTTAATCGAGACAGTGTGTGAGATGTAACCAGAATTGTAAATAAAGAATGTTAAAAACCTTGAAAAAATAACTCACATTATCCACAGAAAGTGAGAGCTATGGCATTAGTTTAGGTGTCTATGTCTATGTGCTGGAGATTTATTTACAGAAAGCGTCTAGTCTGTCCTCACTCCACCATGAGAATTAACCAGGTGGAGCAGAGGGACAGAGCTGCTGCTACATGTAGCTGACTGACAGCTGCTAAGGCCAGGTCCCTGGCTGGAGTTATAGAGGAGAGACTGAGGGGCAGAGCTGGAGCTCCTTGAGGAATAAACACCCAGAGTCACATCAGTTTCTGCTCTGATCGGGAGTTGTTTAGCGGTGGGAGGAGAGCACAGAGTTTAGTTTTTAAACTTCAGGGAATAAAAAGTGGATTTATCTTCACTCTCACTACTCAACCTGTCTGCAGCAGCAGAGGTGAAGGCATCCACTATTGTTACTGTAGCTGTCTGTGGGCACCTGGAGCTCTATGATACTACTTCAAATTTATACCAAGACGGACCAAAAAAAGGAGACCGGAGAAAAGTAAGCAAGAAAGTTGGACTACCTGGTAGGTGTTAAAAAAATGTGTCTGTCACGTGATTTGAGTTTGACTCTACTATGAGAAAGTTAGCATATAGCCCTGATCGAAACAAACATTACTGTTACGTGCATGTGACCAATAATTACATATTGCTCCTATTACAATTTTGGAAAATTCCCAGAACAACATGTAATGTATGAATGTTGCCGCTGTGTAGTTAAAGCCTCATTACATGCACAAGAATGATCTAAATAACTTCCACAATGTGGCCACAGTGATCAGATATACACTGCAGGCCTTTCTTTACCCTGTAAGGTCATGTGGTTGGATAAAACAAACAAAAAAAATCTTTAGCTACAGTTGTACTTGGCTGTATGCCTGCATGATATTTTATCTCTCAGGCTTTGCTGGTTTTTCATACCAAAATATGCTTTAGTAAAAAAAATATGTGACTCAGCTTTAAATAAAGTATGGCTGGCCATAATTTAGTGTCTCTGCTGACTTTTTTTTTCAAAATAAGAGTGTGCATTTATCGAAGATCCCACACTTAAACATTTGAAGATTCAGAAGTACCAGCAGTTGCTCATTTCTCTTATCCAATATAAAGTATCCACAGTGGCTATTGAGTGCAGCTACTATAAAAACAACCTGTCCTATCATAAAAATGAGAATTCCTTCGCTCCCCTCCCACCTGATTCCTTTGTATGGAGAATTAAAAAATTCCATGATCAAACTGAAAACACTTCTGAATGTAGAGTACATTTCATATCATGTGTAAATTAAGTCTAAATCATAATGCAATTATACAGCTTTTGAACAGATGCAAGCAACAGCAGAGTAAGCCATTGTGGCTGTGGCAGTAAGAAACAAAAGTAACATTAGTTCTAAAAGAAGAAAGTTTCACATTGCCCATATTGAGCAGGATGCTAAATATTTAAAACTCAAACATTCAGTGTCTGACTTTCTTGGTCTGTCTCTCATGATTTTTTTAAGAGGGAACCCACATCTAACCTTGTCTGCATCACTGGGAATACAGTCCTAAGAGATCCTGACGTTTATGTCTAAATACCAGTTATGTCAGGTGAGGCTCAATGGTTTTGGACTGGCACTTAGTTGGAGGGTTATTTGATAAAACTTAACAGGTAAAACTTAAGCGTAAAATACAATTTTAACCAAAATTTCAGGCTTCAGGAGGCAGTGGGTCGACAAAAGACTATCATACCTGAGGCCTGTGTTCATACAGAAATGGTTTGGGTTTTGTTGAGGTTGTGCTCATATTGTCATGGTTGGGCATGGAGTGCTTGACTTTTTAACTCCAACAGAGCACTAGAAGGTTACTTGAAAGTCTCAACTTGAAGTCATATTGGGCAGGAGTGGAAGGGTTCATATTCCATTTCACCCTTGGAGTGCACGGGGGTAGTAGTTGAAAGCGCTTTGAGGTTAAAGTTAGAAGCGTAATAAAAAACATATCTTACATGGCACAAGGGTACTGTGAATGTTGAAACCTTTTATTAATCCATTTATCAGCTAGAGTGCAGGTGTGAGTTTGAGTTTGCTCGCACGCTGGTGTGCTAATGGTCGTGTGGTTGGTGGATTGTGTGTTACCTTGCTGTCGACGATGAGGTTGCGGATGCAGCCAGTGAAGTGTTTATGCTGGAGCTGAGGATAAATGTATGGTATGTCCTCATTCACCCCACCAAGCTGGAGCACGTGGCTCATGTTCAGATGTCTGAAACAGACATGGACACAGATATTTAAACAGGCACTACTGACAATCAAGGCTCATAGTATAGATGCATGCACTGCAATATCCATCTCATTTGGGTACAAGTTGTAGAAATGAGAATTTTGTTCCTATAAATTCTCTAAATACACTAAAATATAATAATTATACGTTAAAAAAAATGGAGTGTATCTTTAAGATTAAGCATTTTTCCTTTTATTTGTGCATACTATTAATTACACACAGCATTAAAAATGGACATGAATCTATGGTCCCTCATCTGGCAACGTGCAAGTATGTGTGATATGTGTGGTCCATTAAAACCATATTTAATAACCCTGACACCCTCCTACACATCCTCACACATACTGTCAAAATTGCCATTCATAAACGAAGGTGTGTATGTTGTGCGTTCAGGTGTTTGTGTGTACCTGTCAGTGTTGGGTGTTACACCGGTCACTTCACAGGAAGAGTGATCCTGGGTGGTCAACCAACTGCCCAGTCCCTCCATTTCCATTACCGCTGCCCCTGAACAGCGATCCAGGGTGAACCGCACTTCCTGTAGAGAACAAAGAAACAAGGGCATGCTGTAGGCCTATAGAACAAATAACAGAGAAGCCAGTATCAGAGAAAATAAAGCCATCTATTCTTCTTCAGTATAATAAGTGTACCCCCTGCTATTGTCAAGTGCTCTTTTAGCATTATTAGTATAGTGGGAGCTGCCTCTCTGACTCACATTTCTTTCATTAGTGCATATTACTCTGCTGCTACCTGCTATGGCTCATGTTAATGCACAAACAACAAAAAAACATAACATCTTCTCATCTTATACCACCATGTTCCAATAATTTTGCAATTGGTGTATTTGCATGTAAAAAAGGTGGTTAAAGCTGAAACCATGACAACCTTTTTCAAAACAGTTAGAGCCATTTATTCCATGAACTGTTAAGGCTCATTGAAGATCGTTCTGTTAATAGTGCTGTAAATAGTAACGTTTGTCATTAAAAAATACGGAAAACGTTAAAGAAACACAAGAAAGGCAAACAAAATACACGCAGGCTTAATTATTATACAGCTTGGACTGAAGCTTGTGGTAGGAAACATGTTTATGGGTATTATAAAAGAACAGGGTCTTTATAAGGACTGCAAATGTTTGAGGTTTGTTTAGTTTGCTCCATTGGTTACACTACCTGATGCTTAAAAATTTCATGGGGATCATCACAATTAATCTAGTGAATAACAACACCCTGAGTATGTACCAGTGGTTTAGCATATAATCCCAGCCATTAGTACAGAAACAGTAATTTAGTACTGTGTTAAAAACATCACCTTTAAACAGCCTGTTTTCCACATCAGTGATAAAAGCTTTCTGGAGCTTGCATTGTGGACTTTGCTTGTATCTGAAATGTTTCTTGTTTTTTTTTCTGGGTAAACCTTGGGTTTAGTAGGCCTTAAAAACCAAACCATGCCACTCAATGTTTTTAAGAAGACCGCTGAGAAATATGTCACCATGGCTCAAGTGTGCTATTTTTTGGACCAGCAAAAGAACTTCTACACAACCTTGCTTGAACAACAGCTTCAAAGTTTGTGTTTAGTACATAGATGCTTTCTCAAAGTTCTGAAGACTGATGCTTTGTCAAACCAAGCTTTGAGTCTAGAAATGACTCCAAAGAAATTCGATGATTGAACTCATTTAAAACTTGGTCCAAGAACTGTAGCGAACCCATACCAGAGTTAGACACAATTTGCAAAAGTTTCATTTACAATCTCAGACAAGACAGAATGTCTGGAAGCCCAGAGATGACATAACATTGTTGCAGATTGCATTAAAAGAAAGACAATGTCTGAGTTTGAGAAAAAAAAGGAAGAAAGATATTCTGTGAAAATCTACAACTGCATCATTTAAAGTAGAGGTAGACTGAGGCTCACAGGATGGGGAAGCCAGTGACACCATCAGGAAAGCCCCAACACACTGTGGTCAGATTTCTGCAGTTGGAAGCAAACTTGATGTTTTGAATAAGAGTAAAAACATGAAGGGCTTTTAATTTAATCAAGTCAAGTAAGGAAGGCAATGGCAAGGCAATGGCCAATGCAAACTACTTGATAAACAAGGAATATAAACTGTTACATTTTGAGACATTTCAATATAAACCTCTTTCTAAACAAATCACACAAGTTCGAGTTCAATAGAAATAAACACAAGAAAACAACGAATAAGGCTGCGTTAATAGTTAATTTACTGAAGCTATTGAGGGAAAAGGAATACACTGTACAGCAGACATGTCTCAAATCCTATACACCATACCCGTGGTGTTTATAATATAGAAATATTCTGTCTGCGAAAAATATGTATTTCTGTGAAAATGTAAGAGAAGCAGATGGAAAGTTAGAAATCAGTTGCTGCATAGTGAAAAGACTACCCCAGAGTTACCTTCAGTCTCTTAAGATGGAATTTTTTTCTTAACAATCCATTGTTCAAGTGAACAAAAAATATATTCAGCTGTTTATGGCAATATTTCTGCACCCCCTGTCAACAAGTGAAACAGTTGATATTGCAGACACTTGCAGACACTATTTTGTCTATGAAAATAGGCATTGCACCATATGATTTAAAAGTTGCCAAAATGACTCCTCTATCTAAAGCAGTCGTTTTACTAACTATAGTCCAATATCTATTTTGCCATGTGTTTCAAAAATATTAGAAAAAATGTGTATATAAACCAAGTAATAATTTCTCATCTTGATTCTAATTTATTTTTGCTAATTGTTTGCAAACACCAGTATGGTTTCCAGAGAAGTCATCACCAATACATCACCAATATGGCTCTGCTTCACAGTCACCGCTGCACTCAAAAATAACTGATTGACTTTTCAGTAGCTTTGGATACAGTCAACCATCATATTCTATTGGAAAAGCTGTATAAATATTTTGGTTGTACTATGTTTGAATGATTAAAAAAAAAAAGTCACCAATAGAAATACCAATTGTGTCAAGGGTCGCACTTTCAACAAAGCCAGACCTCTCTGTGGGCTTCATCATTTTTAGTGGAAAAAAATAATCATAGGAGTATTATAAAGTAATATTTGAGTCTGTTGAGATGCCTCAAGTTTCAACTACAACATTTTTTTGTGGATAAGATTTTAAATTGAAAAGGACAAACTGTCTGGGAAGCAGAAAAATATAAATCTATTGGTATATTGAGTCATCTTCTTTCTGCAAACTGTATCTATTCTCTTTATTATCGTCTCATATTATGATATGGTGCAAAATAAAACAATTAAAAAGGTACCAAAATTAAGGAATAGCTTTACCCAGCTGGAAAAAAAGCTCTCTCTATAAAATATTACAAAAGATGCTTAAAAGACCGTTTAACTGCTGTACACACACAAATGCGTGTGCACACACACACATACACATATATTTGTTGTTGTTGTTATATATACTGTATATTCTTATTATTAGTTTGACCTCAATTTAGGCAGTGATGTTATTCTCTACATGTTAATTTACTGTTTTCTGTAGTGAAGTTTTAACTTTAGGAGGCGGATGCTTTTCTGCCTTTTCCCTACTAATTAATGCATAAACATGACAAGAATAACTATATATATTGTTATTCTTGTCATGTTTATGCATAAATTTTTCTAAACTGTGCAAAAATAAAACTTATTTATAAAAAATATTTATGCCTAATTAATTTATATTTAAAGTTATACACTTGTGTAACCCTAAAAGGCTAGTTTTCAAAATTTTGGATAATGCTATGATTTTTTTAATGATTAATATTGGTGCATATGCAAGAACATTTCTTTGGTTCATTTTTTAAATCTCTCTTACCTTTCACGTTTGTCACGAATTTAGCAGAATCATTAGTGGTATCAGGGAGCAGCACAGTACAGACATAAAGCAAAGTGGTCCGTGACTTAGATGGGAAGCAGTCAACGAAACATGACAGCTGAGGGAATGAATGAGAGAATATTATGTAGCAGGTGATGTTACACCGTCTAGCTGAACTAAGGATGTTTCCCTGGACTGTGACTTGCTTAAAGATCCTGAAGCAGCTGTTGGGACTGATGGAATCTTTCTTACAACTACTTAAGCTGTAGTTGTAGGAAGATTCCATCTGTAACTACTTAAGTTGTAAGGAACAATTTGCTGTACCAAAATCATAAAATAACATAGACATGCATGCTTGCCACTTTCAAACCAGGTTCAAACAGGAGGTTCATGTGTCAGGAGACACCAGCTGTGCCAGCTGATTGCTCAGTGGCATCAATTATGGTGATGATGTCACATAAACAGTGGCTGTTTGCAAGATTAAACATTACCACAAACAAAATTATGCAAACAACTTTGTCTTTTTCCAGACCACAGTTTCAGAAGGCTTTGCATCCATCAATGTGTCTTCAAGAAGTTCAGTGATTCAGTGTTTGTATTAACCTATTATTTCTACAGAATATTGTTGTATGTTCTTGTAATTTTTTGTACAACAAAAACACATTTTTGGTTAGGTAATGTAATTCGTGGCTGAATATCTTGGCTGTTGAATTATAACAGTAAATCTCCAGACAGCAGCTCTGTCCTTGCTGCTACTGATCTCACACCCGTCACACAACAGCAGCTTATCCAATCAAGTCACACAACCAGGTTGGGTAAGCTGCTGCTGAATATTCAGGACAAATGAATAGATTCATGTGTGTTTTTGAATAATATGTGATACAGAATAATCCCTGTTGTAATAACAAAAGTCTCAGTGCATTGTTGTTCATGCAATTCCAAACAAAGCCGTTGTATTACCCAACGTCTAGGTGCATCCGTGTACTCGCTTGGCTGTTCTCATTCTCAGTACTGAGCGAAGGTGCTCTGTGTTTATGCACGTGTCAATATGAAGCTGACCATTGAGCAAGTTTTCTTTTTCTTTTCATTCAAAACACATTTAACACATAAAAAAGATGAACAAAACAGTTTTCTGTCAAAGTGATATGTGTGGTACTGAATTGAACAGCTCTGTGACAAGGACATATTGCACACGCATTTCAGTGGCAGACTAAAGGCAATGTAATGTTCCTGATGGCATGGCCTTCATCAAAATGGTTAACCTGCACTTGAGGTAGTGAAAGTGTTATTTTAAATTATGGGTCCTTTAAGTAATCAGACAGAAGTGTGTTCAGTTTTAGATTCTGAAGAGGCTTTTGATAATGCTGACTACGGAAATTGTAGCAAAGATTGGACCCAGACCTTACTGAAGTTGTCCTTGTCTATGTGAGGATGATTTTCACAAAAAAAGGGGGTTCAGATACAAAGCCAGTCTGGCAGCTTTAAAGTGTCCTAAGCTCAGAGAGACTATGAAGCTGGGTTGTATCAAATACTCTAAAAATAGTCTTCTTGATATTCAAGAGCACCAAGAAACTATAAAGCAGTGGTTATGTGCGAGTCCTTGGAGGTGAAGAGCTCCAGGCAGTCCTGAGTCAAATGAAGATTAGCTTAATTTCACTCTAATTAAATTTGTTTGAAATGATCCTGGGTAGAGAATGTCAAAGGAGGGCTATTGCCATAATTCGTCTCACTTTCACCACTATTATCTCCCTTTGCACTGTACAGTTCTACAATACTAAATCACCAACTAACATCTTCTCCATTTGGATCCCTAATACTCATATCAAACAGACTTATGGTGCCAAAAGATTAATACATTATTTGGAGTCCATGCCATGAAATCGTTTTGGAAACGCTGTCAGTTTAAAATGAAAAGATTCATTTTTCACAACAATGACATGAATCACTAATGGATTGCGTGGAATGAGAATTATTGCTCCGAGGGTTGTGGTGTTCAGCAGGATGACACATATCAACTAGGATTACAACGATGCTTTTACAATTGTTCATAGACATGCCTAAAACCCCAAGTTGCATAAATGGAGCGCAAGAATTTACAGAATTTACACCTACATGTGTTAAACTTAAGTTTAAATTGACTTATTCAGTTAGCTCACTGCTAACACGTAATGAGAACCAGCATCACTGAACAATCCATTTTACTTCACATCCGTAACATAAATCAATGTGTCTGCTCTGACTTTTATTTAGCTGTGTGGAAACAAACTAACAGCTGTGACCTCACACTGCTGACTCGATCTGCCACTCCACAACTTTTAAACACCAGCTACAGGTAGTTATCACCTTTATATGAATAAAACTCAGAAATACTGAATGACGTAGGCTTTTTTTTGGTGTGAAAATATGACTCATATTATACAGAACTTTATCCCATGGACTTGTTAAAAAGGCAAAGAAAAATGTGGAATAAATCATAATATTTACTTTTTTTTATTATTTATTTTGAATTGTGGTGTTTAATAATGACCAAAGGTTGTCATTTCTGAATGCTTAAAGGACCTATGAGATTTAAAACATTAAAAATGTTTTGCTTTTTATAAATATATTGTGGAGTCATGGTGTCCTAAGCAGAAAATTAAGTCACTCTCAGCTTCCCTGTACTTTCGTAGCTGGTCCACCCACGCATGTTAGTGCATGTGAGACTTTTCCCTGTGAAACTGTTGGAAAAGTGGAAAGGCTAACAAAAAAAGTTGTAGGTGAGTTTTAATTTGTTTCTGTCGAGTTTGAATGAAGTGTGTGTTTATGATGTAAAATGACTGCTTTGTCAATGGAGTCTGGTGGGTGGTAGCACTAATGTGGAGCTCTAATCTAGACATAAAGACGTATATATACCACCTGCATCAGCATCACTAAAGTTTAGTCGTCTTCTTTTGGGCTGGAAATCTCAACTCACATCTTCACAGTATTCAGTTTTTATTATGCCTCTTGATGTATCTAGGTGACTACTGTATATCATATTTCTTATTACATATTATACATATTTTTTTTGATACATTATTTATTGTCAAACTGGTAATACTGTACTGTAGCTATCCAGTTTAAGTATCACAGTTGCATGCAACATGCAATTTCCCATAATAAATGTAGCTGCCAAAGCCAGATTCATTACTACCTACCTGCAGGCTGCATGAGCTGGTGTCATACTGAGGCCAAAGGTGTGGGTGGATGTTCAGTAAGTGTGAAGCAGCCGCCTCAACAAGCCAACAGGTGCAGCCCAGCACCACAAACATATTGTGTTGGTGGTTGGTAGTGTCCTCTACTTTACAGCTGATATTTGTTTGAAAGTGCTTATGTACAGTCTCAAAAGACATCAAGTATTTAGGCATTCACATAACTGCAGCTCAGCTGAAATGCACCCTGAACTCTTCTTCATGAGAAGTCATCGATGATCACTAGCAAATGTAAGTGATGTAATGTAGGGAAACATATATATTTTAGTGATGAAACTGTGAAAGAAAAACATGTATCTCAGTATAAGTATACTTGGAGCTTAATTGCTTAACAAATGGTGGTTGGTGTTATATAGGTACAGTGTCCCACCTTGCTGTTGCTGCGGACATCCAGCCGATGCCACCGCCTGTCTGCCACATTCACGTTGCCTGGCAACTGTAGCACCACCGTGCCAGAGCCATGGTTGATTTTCAAGGTGGGGGTCCCATCTATTAGCTCTAGATGAAGAAAGAGAAAGACAGACAGGGAGGATTGGTGGAGGTTGAAGTTGCTTTGATATCATTAGGTTTTAGGGAAATATTGAGTTCTCAGAGCTGCAATCAATAGACAACCAGTATTTGGTGCTGTGAAACAGAACAGAAACAATTACAACTGATTAATACATACCAAAGAATTAAGTGTAAAAAGTCTGATACTGACAGCATACTGACAAATTGCTAATTGTCTCTGTATATTATCTTTAATGACGATTATTACGCATAGCCTGTCCCGATGTTGTAGTTTTTTTCTCTTCCCATTTCAAGGCAGTCAACAAACATCAGACAAAAGTTATTACATTCTATTTTCTGACTTACTCAAATGGGAAATTAAAAGTTAATGAAGTGGCTAAGACTGCTTGTGTGCCCGGCACCATGTGTAAGGAATTATGGGAACGCATGTCTACCAACCAGCATTGGCAATCCATCATAGTCCATGCTGAACTTCAAAAGTTCATGCAGACACATAACACTGAACATTAAGCAGCTTTATGTTTCTGCTTATATACTGTGGTGGCTGCAGTGACTTCTTGTGACTGCATGCTACAGCAGCTGGTATTCAGAGACAGACACAACTTTCTAAATGTCAACTTTTTTTTGTGTCCTCTAATGGGTACCAGGAAGTACATTATAACATATTATCCCGGGTCTTTTTTTATAAAGTCAGAAGGATACGCTGGTTTCATTTTTATTTTTCTTCATGTTATTGTCTGTGAAAGGTCTGCAACAGTGACACGCTGCATTGACTCATGCAATCCATCATTTTAGTGGACCGAAGACTTTCCTAACATGACTATCATGCAGCTCATCATTGCATTAAGGACCGGTCCACCTTTACATTAGTCCACAGTCTGACTTCTTGTGGCAGTGAGGACAAAAAGGAAACTTAGGGCTGCAGTGACTTTACAAAAAAAAGTTGTAATTATGCTGTTTTGAAATTATGGCTTATGTCCAGACTGCAGATGGTCTCTGTTGGCTGTATTCAATTAAAAAATAATAATAGGCCGTCACAGTTCATGTCCAATAGCTCATTCTTCTGATTTTTCGCGCTGCCACCCTATAGCAGTCCCACACATGCTGCCTGAATCAAGGATTTCAGTTTCCACACAAGAATTTGTTCTTGTATTTCATTTTGAGGACTCACATTTGGCAGTTTCCTGGTTAACTCCTCGTCTTGCAATCCGAAGTGGTTACAGTGTATGCTGGAATTACAATTAACACTGAGACAAAACCCCAGTGTGAATTTCTCTAACTTCGGCACTATGACATTTGTCTTCATGCTCGAGTCAGAAGGAGCTGGATTTCAAAAGAGGCGGACAAGAATCAAATTCCCATCTTACAGCTCTCTGTGTGTCTGACTTGGGCTGAGCTTTCGTCATCCCTCATGCTGCATGTCTTGCAATGTCAGTCTGTCTACCTTTCATCTCCCGTCTCTCTTTTACCTCATGCCTTCACTCAATCATTAACTTTTTTTCACCATAACTGGCATTTTTACACTGTACTGCTTTCAAATTATTCACAAACGTTTTCTACTGACACTTTGCTTTTTGCTGTACCTTTATGAAGCCACTTTTATCCCATCAGGCTTACTTATGACGCACTGACCAGAGTGTTGAATCTTAATGTTTGTGAGCAATAACTGCATCACCACTAGGGCTGTGCCAACAGAACATGTATATTTGTCATTTAGGTGTTGCATTGTGTGGCATGAAAATTTGACCTGAGGCTCTTTCCCCATCTCTCTCTCCCCACATTTCTGTCACTCATCAAGCTGTCTCTATCAGAAATAAAGGCCAAAAAAAACAAAACAAACAAAACAAAACAATGAGCCGGTACCAGAAAATGTTATCATGATTTGAAGTTACCTATGTTGTGATATGAGATTTTGGTCACAGCCCTGATAATCACCTTCTCAAACGATTTAATAGCATGCCTCTTACTGCGTTTTCACCTAAATGCAATTTGATGTTTGTGAGCACACGAGATGCTGCTCTTCCCTAATTCCCCTGTCAATGCTGAGATGTGTCTTTGTGATGAGTGCCCGGTACTTCATTATGCTGCCTCTCATATAGGTAGAAAAAAATCCAAAGCCCTGCCAATGTAATTTTTCAAGCTGCAGTGAGTGCAAGTCTGTTGTTAGTGTCTCTTTTCCTCTCAACTTCCTTTCAATTACCTGCAAGTTGATTTAGCCCACTCCAGCTGCAAGATGAGCTGCTGCTGCACTTCAGGGATGATCCAATTAATTTTAATATATTGACCAAGGCCAGACAATTGAACAAGGCAAAATCAATATATCAATTCAGTCCAACGACTCTCTCCTTTGTTTAATTTATACATTGTCGTCTTTAGGCTCTACCTCAATCCCCCCACATCTCTATAACCTCATTCATTCTCTTCTCTCATTTACTGTCCCGCCTGGGACCTCACACCTTTTTTCCATCTTTGCATCTAAGCCTTTCAATGTCCATTCTTCAAGCTACCCCTTCCCCACTCTCAGGGGAATTTCCTTCTTTCTTGAACCCCTCCTATGCTGACGCTATCAACCCTGATCCTCCTGTTACACTTCCAGCATAAGCCTAAACCTTCACAAACACCATATACCCAGTTAAAAAGGTAGATTGACCAACCATGGTCTGGCACAGCTAAGGAGCATTCTTGTCAAGATTGACGTGACATTTTCCCAAGAGCTGAAGACAGACTTCAGAGCTCTCAAAGGAGAAACGCAGGGGTGAAGGAAAGCAGTGAGAAGAGAGAGAGAAATGGGGAAAAGTAAGGGCAGAGGAGGAAAAACAAGAGTGGCGATTTAGAGAGGGAAGATTAGGAACCGAAGGGAAGCTGAGCATAAAGCTGGGAAAAAGGCCAAGTAGCAAGATGGGAGATGACAGGTGGGATGATGGACAGTGAGGGAAATAAATGAGAAATGAACAATGCAGACAAAACAAAAAGGGAGAAACAGACGGTGATGAGTAGAGAAGAACATGATGATGGATCAAAGAGGGAACAAATAGAAAGCAGATGGAAGAAGGAAAGGAAGAAATAATCTGAAGATACGCTGCACTCCAACTTCATCAAAGGAACAAGAGTCAAGTTTTTCCTTTGGCTGATTTATTGATTTTTATTTTTTAATGAGATAAACAGGTTTGGAGCAATTAAAGCCGTATAAGTTAACTGTTCTTTGTTTCCAACAGAGAATGTTATGAACATTAATTATTCATCAGTGATGCCTCCCAAAGTGAAACTGGCACAGATTTTTACCAAGAGCTGTCTTTGTACTATCCAGAAACTATGAAAAGTAGAAGTAGAAGCCAGACTGATCATGTTTGTGTGTTACGCAAATAATAATAGTAATGATAACTGTTGTTGTTAACCCCTTCTAACAGCGTAAACAAAGAACTGAGATTAAAACCAACAATGAATGTGGATCTAGTAACAGTTTATAATAACTGTCATTAATAAATTGTAAATTAAGTGTTAATTAAACTTTAATAATCATTTGCTTACAAAATACTATTTTATCATTACTTTATAAATTATATATTGTATGTACAATGATTAGTGAACAGTTATTTTTGCACACAGCATTTTATATACAATATTAAATATTTCCTAATGATTACCAAATAGTTTAAAAATGTATTACATATATAACATTAAATAGGCAGATGCACCAGATATTTCTAACACTTTGTTTATGGTTGATGATTAGTGTGTCTATGAAACCATCTATGAAAATAATTCGAATGGCTTTGGATTGTTATTGTGTATAAACACAACATTGATCTATCTTAAGTTCCATAATTTACATTACATATTTACATTAGATATATTTGTCTCCTCTTTGTCAATGTTAAACCCTGTTTACCATTTGTAAGTACATCTTAGTCCAGCAGACCCTTGTGAGCAGACCATGCGGTTGTCTGTCCTGCATGGCTGCCAGGTCCGTGGCAATGCTTAGGGTAAGACTTTAGATGAAGGGGTGTGCATCAGACATACATGACACGGTCATGGTTATGACTTGAAACTTGTTATGAACATAAAGGAGTTTGAGTGTCATAACTCTTGCCATTGGCTTTTTATAATTATATAATTTTTAATGAAGACTTGACTTTGTTTGAGATGTCCTTGTTTTTTGAATGTAACATTAACTGATAACATAACCGTGTCTTACCAATAAACATGCCATAGCGGGCCTAAATAAACTACTAAGTTTATGTTCCAACATGACATTACAATGTGTTGGTTTTGACATTGGTGAAATGAATTGGTAAACCATTGGCATTTCATTGTTTACTAAGAGTTTGATAATGCCGGCTGTTATCAAGTGCTGCCATGTATCCTGCTAACAAGTAGCCAGAGCTTGAATTTGAATCTTATCAGCCTTTGTGCTACATCCATTTTGTGCACAGCAAGAGGAAGAAAAAAATAAATGGAGAGGGGCTCTGATGGGGCCTGATAATAATTAAACAGATCAGCCAGACTGGGCTGATGATCATGACATATTTTAGTGTTTTCTGTTCTGCTCCATTCATCTGCAGCTGTGTGGCCATTTGCATTTGTAAAACTACAGTTGTTTATACTCACTTGCTGCATGCGCCTCGTAATGAATGCAGTTTAATGTGAAGGCAGTGGTAGGCCTTTAATGTGAAACCCAGTGTTGACAAAAACGTAAAAGCAAGTGTTACGAAGAAGTTTTATGCAGAATGTGGGAGGGGTACTCATGAGGCATACACTTTGAGCCCAGGTATTGTAATCTATATCAGACAAAGACATTTCTCATTTCATCTGTGTCATATTGCACATAGAAATATGAACGTGATAAAATGACTGTTGATGCCTGCTACATACATACATTAGAAATACAACATGAATCTGTTGGCAACTAACAAACACTCTTACACTTTATAGTCTCTCTATGGCTCTCTATATATCACTCTATGGCTAATAATAACTGCTGAACTTCTCTTTTATCACTTTGAAAGGAACTTAACTGAGAGCTACACTAACAGAGACATACAAAATACAGACTGAGAAGGGATAAAGGAAAGAATGTGAGAGGTTAGCTGGAAAGGCCAGCTGGGAGTGCAGTAGGCTGGCAGGCCGAATGGAAGCTTCTTTATAGGGGGGGACTTTGCTCTTAAAGGGCTCATCCACACAACCAGGTTTCTTTTCTGCGGCTCATACGTAATTCATTACCTCCTTCTCTGAGGCAGAAAAGAGTATGAGAGAGTAAATGCGTGTGCTTTGTGTGGAAGGGAGAGCTTGAACTCCCACAGAGTTGGGGGCTCTTAAAATATGAAAAATGTCCTCGTCTTCTGACGTCCTGAGGATACACAGGAGTCAAACTGAGAGCATATGGGCTACATAAACAGCATTACAAATAACAACGGCTACACACATACACCCACTCGCCACTACCCCTACGTACACACAAGCAGTCACATATACACTAATGCCCACAAAATTCAGCCTGTGTACGAATCAGCAGGCGATGCAGCGAGTGCAGAGCGGAGGGCTTCTTGTATAAACGATCTGTCAGCTAGCTAGCCAGCCCCGCAGCCAACGCATATTGGATCTTCGAATCCAGAAGCGGTTCCTGTTTGAAAGCCGTTGCAGTGCTGGGCTTGGGGGGGTGGCTACTGCTACAAAACAACTCTGTGGAAAGTGAACATAATGCCTAAATCAATCAGTCCTCCTTTCTGATAGCAAAACCATGTGAACAACTATATAAAGTGTTGAGGGCATGTTTCTTTTGGCTCAAGGGAAGAGTTAAAAAACACACATTCATGCCAATCCTTATCTGACCCCCTGCTGGCAAACTTTTTTCCATTCTGCAAGGGTGTTGTAATTACACAAATTTAATTTGTCCTGTTAATTTGTGTATTGATTAGACAAGCGCTGGCCTCTGGCCGGTAGTCCTTGCATGCGTGTGTGTGTGTCGTCCTGTGTGTTCGCTCTAGCACCTCAGTGCAGGTCTAATGCTTCCAGCCATGTTTGACATTTATTGTTGATCTCTCTGGACACAAATCATTACCATGACAATTAATCTCACTAATACAGCCGAGGTCAGTGTGTGGCATTTCCGGGATCAGGCCAGGTAGTCAAGATGCTCGGCGAGCCAGTTCTATTTGTTTGTGGTACCCGGAGTATTGATTAAACTGTATATCTGACAAGCTGCCAAAGTGCTAAACATGGAGAAATGATGTAATGTCTCTTTGTTACTAGTATATAATAACAATGATATTAATACTCAACTCATTCCAAAAGAGACACAAGATGCAATAAAGATTATTAAAGGAATAGTTTGGTTGATATGCTTATTTGTTACATGAGGTTCAGGATGAGAGACGGATAACACTCTTGTATCTATGCTGTATATATGAAACCTTTGCCAGCAGCTGATTATCTTAGCTTGGCAACATTATTAGTCTCCAGGAAATCGAACCCACCAGGAAACAGTCCAGTCTACCATTGGACAAAGTCAGATTAGCTGACTGTAGATATGTATATTCTCTAAACTGTCAGCTGTTTCTTTAACACCAAGAACTGGGCAAAAGAATATTGACTAGTTAATAGATTTAAACGTTCAGTATTCAGACACAGCAAGCTAACAGGCTGTGCAAAAAACAGTCAACAGAATTACCAAAGATTTGTACAAAAAAATCATTTTTGTGGAGAGATTTTTCATCAGAACCATATGAGCAGCTTTTTTATTTTCTTAAGCAGAGCAAATTTGCATTGCTGTTTATTTAACTGATAGTTCTGATTGTATTTCTTTAGACCGCCATACTCATGTATCTACAATGATGTCAGTAGACATCACAAACAATCTGTGTAAATAATGCTAGAAAATATTTGTGAAATTCTTTTCTATGCAGCCAGCAAATATGTATGATAAATTGGATGCCGCCTGAATATGATAGTGTTTCTTCCATACAATTATTTTAACTGATGTTAATAGAGGTATAAATACCTTATATTACAGATCAGATCACCACGGGGAAACAGCCCCACAGGTGGTGACAGGTTGCTGTGACAATGTCAAAGTAAATGCCAGTCAGACAGGTGGTGGGGCAGCTAGGACATTGGCATGCTTGTCAAAAAAGTGCTGTGAAAATGGAGGCAAGAGGAAGTGTTCACTGGAAACTTTTTGGGCCATAAATATACCGAGAGAAAGTGATGCATATTAAATTTTCCTCAACTAAATCATATTTGACACGAGCTGGACACAAGCCACATGTCAATGACAAAGGGTCTCTGTTTAGTCCTTCAAGCTCTGCAGCTGCACTTTCATGGACATATAATAATAAAAAAGAAATCTCTTCCTCTGGTTACAGAGTGACAGACATTCATGCATTCAATATCACAGGTGTAAGCCTTGTGGTGGGGAAGCAGCTTTAAACAAACAACTGAATATTCATTAGAAATGAAGTGTGTGCCAGAGTTGTTATTAGCTGTAAATACCTATTAGTTATTCTAAAGTGTCGTGGTTGATAATGGTTCCCAGCCAAACTAATGATAATACTCAGGTAAATTAGAATGCAAATACAGTTTGCTTTAAGCGTTGGCTGCAGATTTGCATTCTGTTTTGACAGCAGACCACATATAACTCATTTACCAAAAGCCGACGCGGTTCCTGAAAAAAAGTAGTCCTGATAGTTATCAAAAGTGTTTGCACACAAAGCGGCTGAGTTAGGCTGGCTCATTCGTGGTGTTTGTGTCAAAGGCAGCACTTCATGATCACTTATTTTAAAAGGTTACTCTAAACTTGTGAAAGTACCTCTACAGTGCTGTTAAACTAAAGTACTGACTAAATATTGTTCTTTGAATTGCTGCAGGTTTTGTGCTGGGAATCTACATGACTTCCAGCCTGAACTCTTAAGTAAACTCATTTAAAGGAACATTCCATGATCTTACCTAGAACACAAGAGGTCAGTTTAGGCATGGGTATTATTATGTCCTGCACACACACACACACACACACACACACACACACACACACAAACTACATCAGTGGTGTGTTACATTCTCTTATCCGCCAGCGGCTAAAGATTGGGTGCAGTACAAAGCAGTGTGGGTCTGTGTGAGAGGGAATGCCTTACACCTTCTCTGGCCTACATGGCAGGACTGGCTTGGTATAGCTGCCCTGCGGCAAGATAAAACGGTGGATGAGTGGGCGGCTTTGGAAAAGCTAACCAGCATCTCAATAAGAAGCTGAAGGTCTGTGTGTGGAAATGTGTGTGTGTGTGTGAAGGTAGTGGGGCAATCCGGTAGGCTCAACAGGGCAAAGTCATTTAACAAGCTTAATAACAAGGTGAACAATGTCTTAGATACATACACAACCTCAAACACATGAAAATTTGAGGTATATTAGTAACTTTGTGTGTCCCACTTGACATTCATAAAGGGAAAAGCAGTTCACGTTGTAAAACAGTCTCCTTTGCAGACACCTGACATTTCTTTTTGCCCCCCTCTCTTCCTTCAAATCCATATTTCATCACTCTTAGATTTCACCTTTCTTTCTCACCAACTCCCTCAAACGATTATTGTAATACGCTTCTCAAATGACACCTTCAACTTGAAGCCATGCAACGGGAACAGCGTGTTCCACTCCACATCATCATTTCTCGAACAGGTCTTGTACTTATAATACATTCATGTCAGGATGAGACCTTCTGCCTTCGGTTCACGCATGGTTGATTTGGGAGTGAACAACCCTGTTTTGCCTGATTCCTCTTGTAATTACGCACCAGTCTAATATAGCTCTTTGAGGATCAACATGAGGGGTGGATGCGTGAAGCTGTGTTCCTCGGTTGACGTTGAAACGCATTCCCTGTTCCCTTGTGCACAGATAATCCTATTTAATCAAAAAGTTGTTTTAGAGACGACAAGTTCAGATTCTGGTGAGGGAAAATTCTTTGTTCTTTACGTTATTTGTTCACTGTCACACTGACAGTCACAGCTCACTGTTTTGGCTGAGAAACTAATAGAAACGCAAATCTGATCAGTTATTTTTATTTTGTTTGAGTTTGAACTTTTGGCCTGTATATGCTCTGCAATTAGAACAAATCTATTCAGCACCAGTTCACAATGACAGCGAGGATGAATGAAAGAATCGATATGCTTTATAGCATTTTCTTTTATGTGTCTCAGGTAAAGTACAGTCAATACTTTACTAGCTTTTGTCTCTGTAATATGTTTTTGAAAAAAAACATATCTGTCTTTGTTTGATTAGTGAGGAGTATGGATTGTAGTATAGGTGGGCAACTGCAATATATGGTGCCAATATTATCCTTTTTTATTAAAAATCAGATATTGGCCATTCAGTGTTCTTCATATCAGATATGATGGAGGTTTATCCCAGACTGTGGCTGCTGAATATGTTTTTTTAATAATATTTGTATATCAGATGGGTTTGTGCATTAGGTGTCCAAGATAAAAATAAATACAATAAAATCCTTGTGTTGTGTGGGTGGATTACACCTGAGTCTAGAAAAAAAACAAAAAAAAAACAAAACAACAACGTAAAAGCTGCTATACCATTAACCCCAAAAACATTATTAGTTGTTTAGAAAGTGATTGTTTCATGATAGAACTGAATATTCAACTATCAGTATTGTGAAAAAAGTTGTGAACCAGCCCCGAAACTCATTTGATGGACAACACAAAGGTGAACTGTAAAATTGTGTCACACATCAGGCTCAACTTTGACCCACCGTACCAACAAATGAGAAGCAGTTAGTCTCTGGATCTTTTGGCAAATACACGGGAACCTGGAAGTGACACACTATATACAGTATATCATACACAGGCTGCAGTATGCAGAGGATCAATAGGGGAACAACAGAAAATTCGTCACGACCACTGCACTGTTCAATGTTCCCAGATCTCAGCAATTCCTTTTTCTTCAGACCGATAGAATAACGTTATAATGAACTAGAATGATCCTTTAATGCTATTGTTAATGCAAATGCTGAATCATATTCATAATTCAAAAGTCGGTACAGAGATTACCGGCATAAAATAATGACGCATCATCAGCTTCCACCTTTAAATATCAGATAAGGGTCTCAACAAATCATTTTGACATTAAACTATTCATGCACTGATAGACTTACATCCATTCACATATATGCTTTAACGCAGTTAAGGTTGAGCGCAGTTTTGTCATGCCAATGGATTTGTTTCATGCAGTAGGTGAACCTTGAAGCAAGTTAATTAGAGCTCTAAATATGTACAGCCTGACTAATTACACTCTGCACAGTGACGGATCAGCCTCAACTCCACAAACCTATTAACTCTTTAGGATCCAATAACACATGACTGGCTTTCCGATGCACACAGAGCCTCTGACACCGACCAAAGATAGAGAAATAATTCAGGATTTACACTGTAAACCTGCATACACACACTTACACACAACTCGTCCAGGTCTGCAGGCAGACCTCACCTCCCACACATATTACTTTGGCAGTGATGGAACAACAGCATCTTTCCCGAGAGAGAGGACCGATGCAAGGGAAGAAGTAGCAAGAGAGACAAGGAGGCGTTAGTCTCTCAGATTAAAACACTAAATATACCGAGACGTACAAGACATTTTGTTCCCTGTTTCCGTCTGTCTATAATTCCTGCCTGCCACGCTCAATTCAGCATGCTCTATTGTCCTTAAACTTCACAATATTATCACAGCAATAAAAAAATAAATTAAAAAACGATGTTTCCTTGAGAGAGAGAAAGATATGTTAACCTGTCGTAGCTTATTTTACACATGTTTAGATCTTTCTAACCAAAGTTCACTGTATTTATCATACTGAGCCGCAGGTGTGTGTGTGTCTCTGTGTGTAGTGGACTGTCCGCTACACATTTTTCCTTCTTTTATAAAGCAGCATTTGTGTAAAAACAATGTTTTAATGGGAAGCAACACCTACACATCAACATGCATGGAGTGTCAGCTTTAATAAGATCAAAATCACTGAGAGTGTGTGTGCGCGCAACTGTGTAAGTGTGGCTGTCACTGCCTAATCCTTAGGTCGTGGCAAGTTAATACACACAGGGAATTAAACCTGAAATGGATTTCCGTTCTTGTCTAATAACAATGCTTAGTCTTTAGGCTAAATGAAAAGGGGAATTTGAGAGGTGCAGTAGGGTGTATTTCTCCAGTTTGTCCATTTGTACTAACACTCTGCCTCCTGAGGCAGAAACAGAAATTAGGTATACCTAACAATGACCATATGCTTTAAGATGGGATGTCCTTTTTATAGCTGTCATACCTGTTCTTAAAAATCTATGTTATTATATAAAATATAGTCATGCTTGGTGACATAGTGACTATACTGGCAGGGCTAATTAACTGCTGTAGTTGGTGAGCTAATGCAAAGACACCAGCTGGTAATTTTCCCCTGTCCTCTGCTGTTTACCTACCATGACATTTTGTTCTCGGGATTGTACATGACTTTGTGGAATAAGCTAAAAGGTTATTAAATAGAGAAAGCAGCTCTCTAACTAACAAGCTGAGCTGAACACAGACATGAACTTATTGCCCTGTTACCACGGTCACTAAAAGTTCCCACATAGTATGCAAAGAAAAGACACAATATAAAACATGTATTTCTACAATCGACCACCTGTATCACAACTGTCTGAAAGCCAAGCCTATTTTTTACAATAGCCCCAAAGCTTCCTTCTATTTCCTTTGTACTAGGCCATTTACTCCCCTGGGTAGTTTTCCTTTGTATTGTACATCCTTTCATTCAAGAAATAATTTTATTGATTAAAAAGCTCTGAGCTAACAAGCACGACAGTTAGCAAATGTGTTAGTTTGGATCCTTACTTACTTACTAAAAGATGTATCTATACCATCGACTCCTGACTTCTACCTGTGTGCAAACTATTTTGACAAAGGTAGTTAGTAATTTTACTTTAGTAAAGTTAAAGCTAATATTTGACAGCTTCTTTCACTGTAAACTCTGTTCACTCAAAGGTCAGTGCTGTCACGACTGCTTGCAATCCAATTTGCCAATTTTATTGTGCACTCACAATCCAAAGGTGTTACAGCTGACTAGATTTAAACAAAATAAAAATAAAATCAGAACTTTTTTTTTTTTTTTTTGCAGACATATGGTCTGTGGTACAAGTCCCTCTGGTTAGGAATTACTGCTGTAGGTTGTCTGGATTCTGCTTTGCCTCAGTACAGCTTATTGAGTAGAGTGAATACCTCCTATATTTATACTTCTTTATCCTCCCACACTAAATCCCTCCATTCTACACCTCCCCTAATAAGAGCCATGGATTTCACTTTTTACTTTTTACCTGTACAGCAGCAGCTGCACCTACAGTCATCACTTTCTGAATGACACCACCCTCATTAGGCTCATCTCTAGAGGAGATGAGTTCATCTACAGGTGGGAGGTTGACCATTTGGTGACCCAGTACAGCCAAAATAACTTGGAGCTCAACACTGTAAAGACAGTGGAGAAGGTAAGTAGATTTCAGAAGGAATCCAGCCTCACCCGAATCACCCTGTGTGACTCCCGAGCTGACACCGTGGCACAATCATCACTCAGGATCTCAAGTGGGAGCTGAACATCAGCTCTATCACTAACAAAGCCCAGCAGAGGAAGTACGTCCTGCGGGAGCTGAACAAGTTTAACCTGCACTTCTACCAGTCCATGCTCACCAATTGAGATACTGCTGCCACTGCTAAAGACAAACGCATTGAGACACAAAGACACTGCATCATTTAAGGTTTTTTTGGCATCAATTTGCCACCATGTACCTCTACATGTACACCTGCAAGACCCTGAGGACCACAACCTCATGCCACATGAACAATTCCCTCCCAACTGAGCCTGGCCTCATTAATAAGGGTCGGGACTTCTCGCCTGACACGGGCTCCTATCCCCCTCACATTAAAGTACAGTCTCCACATGTCACAATGAATTACATTACTGCACATCTTTTGGAATATTCTCTCTGTACATTGTGCATGTTCCTTTGCATATTCCTGCACCAACCTTAAAACTTTTTGGAATTTTTTTAAACAGATAAATACTTTTTGTCTATTTTATATTTATGTTTCTCAACTTTTCCAGCACTTTTTCTTTTACGTTTATGGTATGTGAAAACTTATTTGGCATCTGATTTAAGTCAATAACCCCCTTAGGCAAGACAGCTTTAAATTTCTTTTTAAATGTTACAACACAGCATGAAGCCACATCAATCTTTCAAGTATTGTTGAAATGAAACCAGTGTAGTCTGAAATGCTCTCTTGCAGTTTCTCAGAGGAGATGGAGCTGAGGGAAACAGTCTCTCTGAACCCCTCCTCTGCCTCCCTACCTGTCATACAGAGTGCCTGTACAAAAATACAAGTCAATTAAATGCATTTCTCCATCTCATCTCACTGACAGTCGTTCTCAAACAGTGAAGAATTTGGAATCAGAGCCAGATAGGACATGGTGTTAAGCTTTAGATGTTCCTACCTATGGCCATGAAGTCCTCGTGGTCCCAGGCCTGCAGCTGGGCTAAGGGGCCGCTGTACAGCAGCAATCCGTCAGCCACGTCAGTGATGAACTCCAGTGACACATGGCTCTCGAAACAAGGCGTTATGGGTGGAAACCAAGCATAGCCGTTGCCATGGAAACTGTGCTTGTTCTGCTGGCACTCAGGCCCCTCGAACTGTGCTGGGCATTGGCACCTTGGGGAGAAAAGGGAATCAAGAGCCAAAATTACATGAATTTATGAATGCAATAAGCAGATGACTGAGTATTTTGGTGCTATTCCTTGACAATTTGGTTCCAAGAAGAGAGTCTTCTGTAGTCTTCTAATCTCCGTCCCCCTATTTTGAACCACTTACTGTATTTTGTTCTTTCAACTATTTTTCTTTTCTTTCACACTCTCTGAATCTAGTTGTTTTCTCCTCTCATACAGTCTTGCCCTTTGGCTATTTCTCTCTCACTGTCTGTTTCACTGATGCAGATGTTCTCATTAGTGGTGAAACCACAGGGAGAACCACTACATCACTAGGAAACTCCACTCTCTGTATTTTCACACATTCAAGTACTCATGTCCTGTTGTTTCCTGTCAAAACTTAACCTTTCGCCTGCTCTGCTATCATTTTCTAAATACATACATTTTTTTCTTATTCTCCTGTCTTTCAGTCTTTTGACGCTTTCATTCTAGGATGCTTCCTATACTGCAAACATACATTTTTTTTGGCCTGTGACCCATTTATCTCACCAGGGAATGTCCAGATTTTCAGAAACAATACAGACGTTTAATATATTTGTTTTATACTACATCTACCACTGATTTAAACAAACAGATGTGCAATAATTCCACTTGACCAAAAAAACATTATGAAATTTCAAATGTACAGACGTGTTGCATTCAGTAGGGTTTAATATAGAAAAATATAGTATTGCTAAAACTAACTATTGAGTGAGAGTTGCAACCATGAAGCTAAGTGCAATGTAATCCTTATAGTTCACCGTCAATTGACCTCCATTAAAAGTCCATGTTTTTACCACTGATAGGCTCACATTGTACATGATTATATATAAAATTATTACAAGATTATACATGTCTGACAACATTATGGAAAGGACGGACCCTACAGAGAAAGAGCTTTTCTTTAAAGAGTAAGATCCTTTATGTTTTAACATTTGCTAACCTCCTTCTCGTTCCTCTCTTGATATTTTTAGTATCTTCTCCCTGTACACCAACAGCTGTACCTCCAGCCATCAGTTTGTGGATGACACCGCCCTTATTTAGGCTGATCTCGAGTGGAGATGAGTTTGCCTGCATGTGGGTTCAGTCTACATATAACATCACACTATTTTTGTGGGTGCTGTCTGCAGCACTCTCGCTCAATATTGGACCAATTTCAGAAATTGGTGAGAAATGTCTTTTGAGCAGCTGTTTTGAAATGCTATATTATTAGTTCCATAAATAATTATTGTTGGTTTAAGAAATCATTTTACAGACTATTTAATTTGTCTCATAACCTTGGAGCCTCTCCTTGCCTCTTATATGTGCACACATTTTCCAGCAAAAGGGCTGTACAAAAATATATGATAGTTTGCACTGCACAGGATCATCAAGCAGCTCCATCAATTCTTTTGAGATTTTAATTAACTGTAAGTAATAACTCAGAGTCTGGGAGATGACCTGATATGGTATATGTGATATATTAGAATGGGCTTTTATTCTACCTGCTGCCATATTTTGTTTATTTACTTCAATAAATAGAGAGTAAAGTTCATGCAAATGCATCTATGCACACTATAATACCATTAGTGCAAATATTGTGAGACATTCATGTCGCCCCAGAGGAAACTGAGTTTAGACTTTTACTTACAGTAAAAGTTACAGACAGATTTTATGGAGCTCAGCCATTATCCTGAGGACAGCTACTTCATTCCAAACAATTTGACTGGATGAACATGGGATCTCTGTGTTACAGCTCATGTGTCTGAAGTACAGGATGCCATTTACGATGATCCTGACTGATCTGGTCACAGTGATGGTAGAATTAATGATTAGGAATAAGTAATGAAAGTGAAAATGATAAGTAACTGCTGCTGTGCCACATGCATAAAAATGTGCACAGCCTCATTATTTATTTGGAGACATTCCAGCTGAGGTGTGATGGCTTCAGCTTTTTAACACATTTTAATATTTCCTCAATGAATGTAATGCTTCAACCAACTGAACATCAGTACTGAAAGGAAAGGTGTTGACTTGAGATGGTGGTGGTGATTTTTGAGGTGTGTTTGTGCGTGTGTGTGTGTTTGTGAGTGTGTGAGCTTATCAACTAAAACCAAGCAAACTGCGACTTCTACGCTCTTTGTAATGTTTAAGGAACCGATCTCTGAAGTGGAATATGTTCTATGACATCCAGACATCGTGCTGTGTGCAGAGGAAGCCACAGCTACTGTAGTTGGTGTGAGTTTTGTTTGTGTGTTGTGGACTGGACTGACTTAATTCACCAAATCACTGTAATTGAACAGAGAGCTTGCCTAGAGATCACCCAGAATTTACAGTACACAAAGAGTCAATTAAACTAACAAATAAAACAGCATGAGGTAAATGTATGCTGGAAATTCTATGTTATTATGTTATGTATGTCACTCCAATCATGCACTTTTTATGAAGGCTTAAAGACATTTTCAGCATTGAAAAGGACTAAATGGTTCAAAATGACATTAGAGTAGAGCAGAGTACCCGATGGTTTGTCATTACTGTTTCACATCCTTGAACAAGACATATCTAATTATTCAGTCTGCAATCATTTTTAACCTTTTGCATGTGGACTTTTAAGGCTCTGTGTATAATTTGCTCTCATTTATTAGATTCTGAAAAACACCACCTTATCATCCATTTCTGTTTAATAGCCATATATGGATCTGCTAAGAAAGCCTTGCATTCCTTCAAACCAAATTCCCCTCACTCAGTCCACCTGTTGTTAGTAAACGTGAAATACACAAATTGCATACACAGCCTCTCCCCTGACTATACGCACAAACACACTGCCCAAAGAAACAAGGTATTTCCCCAGGGCTATTCCTCAGCTCTTAATATGTGACTTTTTCATTGGTTATGTTATTCACACTTCAACTGCTTCTCAAGATACTCGTTCTGTGGATCCTGGAAAACCCACACAGAGATGTGTGTTTGAAAAACCATGGGCATGCACTGACACACACATCTCATTGGTGTTCTGCAGACAGCTCATTTCTCATCCAAGTATTCCTTTGTTGTACTGCTAATTTTCCTGCCGCTGCTCTCTTCCAGGACTGAAAGAGGAAAGACAAATGTGCACACACGTGGACACGCATATACAGTGAAATAACACAGCCATGTACATGTATACAGCATGTACAATACGTGCCACAAATAAAAGAGTGACATGTCACTTCACTGCCTTTAGACACAGAAACACATAAGCATGATAATAAAGCAACATTACATGAGAGTGTGCTTTACTTTCATTGGCACGATGAGTTGTGCAGAGTTGTGTAGTGCTAATACTGACGGTAAAGTACACCCTGTCATGTAATATTGGGATTATACAACAATTACCAACTTAAATAAAACATAGAATCCAAAGGTATTTGTATTTTGGGGAAATCTGCTCTCATAATTCTACCTTTTTTTTTAATTTATTTTATTTTATTATTATTTTTTTTTATATTTTTGCTTGGATTATCTCCCTTTGCATGGAGACACACAGGGTTCAACTAATACCTGGAAAACAGTCAGGAATCGGTCATGGCAGTAGTCTCTTATATGTATTGGAACCCAATTTACTACTCCAACACGTACAGTAGTCTGACCCTTAGTAAAGACCTGGATAAACACCACACATATGAGCACCAAACTACTTTGTTAGTTTTTGTTTTTTTTGGGATAACTCCACAGTGTTCTAAAGTCCAAAAGTCAAAATGCATGTCTTTAATGCATTTCCTATACATGTATAGAAACTACCAAATACTGAGAACTGACAAGGAGTACAATGACTCCTTGACGGAGTATGAGTATGATGATGATGATAAATTGATGACACAGAGTAACCAAGTCATTGAATAATGTAGGAAGTACTGAAAACACAGATGGAATGAAGCAATGGCTATGTCAGCCTCCCATCTGGTTAATTTCCTGCGTTTTATAATTGCCTGCCCACACACATATTGGACCAATAAAATTACTGGACAGACATAATCATCCGATTAAAAACAAACAAAAAAAAAAGTGTAAACAAAGCAAAATATTTTACATACATAAATTATGTACATTTTATTTTACATTCTTCAAAGTAACAACCTTTTGCTTTGAGGACAGCTTTGCGCACTCTTTCTCTCAACCAGCTTTATGAGGTCGTCAGGTGGAATGATTTTTAATTAACAGGTGTGCCTTCATAAAAGTTAAATAGTATAAAATTGAATGAAATAATTCAACCACTGTAGTAATTCTTATTATGGCAAGATCTGCTCAGCTAAGTAAAGAGAAAAGACAGTCCATCATTACTTTAAATCATTAAGGTCAGTAAAGCCTGAAAATTTTAAGAACTTCAAAAAAAAAATCTTCAAGTGCAGTTACATCAAATTATACGATGAAACCAGCTCTTATAAGGACCGCCCCAGGAAAAGAAGTCCAAAGTTACCTCTGCTGCAGAGGAAAAGTTCATTACAGTTGCCAGCCTTAGAAATTGCCAATTAATAGAAACTCAGAGCCCACATAAATGCTTCATAGAGATACAAAAGCTGTCATCAAAGTGGATACTAAATCTAAAATACAGAACATATTTTGCTTTGTTTACACTTTTTGTTCACCACATAATTCTAAATGTGTCATTTCACAGTGATGTCTTCAGTGTTAATCTACAATGTGGAAAATAAGTTTAAAAAAACAAAAAACACACTGAATAAGAAGGTGTGTCCAAAATGTTTACATGGGTATATATTAGTGTGTATGACTGGAGGCTCAGAGGAAACATCTATGCCTGTATTTCCATGTTGGCAATGCCCCCCTAATTCTCTAAGCACCAGACAATCTGAGACATAGTTTTAGTCACAATGGGCAAACCCTCCAATCCTCTTATGGCAGCTTTGTTTTGCTCATTCACTGTCTCTTGGGAATTGCGTTTGTTAACATCGGCCTGGCAGCTGTAATCCCACCCCCAACCCCCTCATTCCCCTAATCTCATTATTAATCCCAGCGCCTCTTTTATCTGCATGTTCCTCCTTCAATCTTGGGCCATAATCTCTTTTTGTGTGTTGGTATGTGTTGAGGTGGGGGTTATAAAATCCTCTGGAACAGAGAACTATCTTATAGTAATTATATCATGTATGATCTCTTATTGTATCTACATTATTTTTTTCTCCCTTCATCTCTCCTGTGCTTCCTCTCTTCTACTTATATCCCTCTGGTCTTCAGCTTTCCTAGTTTTCTTTTATTCTCTTCATTACTTTTAATCCCACTACGTATATGATTGCTCTATTCTTTTCCTGAATTAATTTATTCTTTACTTCTCTTCCCCATTTTACCTGTATTTTTTTCCATCCTTGACATCCAATTTCTCTCCTCCTCTAAACCCAGAGAATCATGCAGCAGATGTTACAGAGCTCAGGTACTGTAGTGTGATTGAAAATGTGACAGTCATGCAGCACCTGTGTCTCCAGGTTGACAACTTTGCCTGGTTCTCTCCTTGTCATGTATTTGGCTGATACTTCACAAAGAAACATTTTCTGCACTTTTATTCTGCCCTACATTCACTTTTCATAAAGGACATGCAGCAGATATTTTAAAAGGCAGCAGAAGCTGCAATTTATCATTCATACCATTTTAACTTGTTCATCACAAGTAAAGGCTTAGTCTCCTGCTTTAGAGGAGACATTTAGAACAATGGGGTCAATAGAGAAAGCTTACCTTAGACCCTACTTTTCACTCTTTAAATAATCATGGTTAAATGAAGATGAATTTGTCCAGCATTACTTTCAAGTACACGATTAATTAAATGGAGAGGAAGCAGATGTCCAGGCCGAAAGAGGAGTGTGTCACGATAGGTGAAACAATGCAAGCAGAGGTTTTACAGTGCAGATACAGTGACACTTCAATATAAATGTTCAGGGAGGTGACACATTTAAAGAGAAATCAGTCACTTGCTTGCTTGTTGCTTGACTACAGCAAGTCTCCAGAACAATTTCAGTACTCTCTTAATTCTCCAAGTCTGAACTCTGCTATACTAATCAACAGAATTCCTCCCTCCTTCGTGTCCAATGATGGTAATGACACACATATATCTGTATATCTGTATTTCCCACTATTAAGTTGTTTCAGTTAATATTGAATTCTGCTTCAGTTTTTTTTCTGCCTTTCTTTCACAGCTTACAAAACCAGATTTTTTAATTGTGCATCTAACAGTTTGAAGCTCTTCGGGAAACAGTCATAATGACTACCTACCCTTAGTCATAAAAGGTCAGGACATTTAACAAGTGAAGCACAGCAGAAACTCCTACTTTCTGCTGCAAATGCACTACACAGAGCTGAAGAAAGTGCAGCAAAGACTTCACGTCAAGGTTTCCCCTATCACTGAAAGGCATAACGAAATGTTGTCGTCCTGGGACAGAGAGTATCTACACCTTTGGAATAACCGTGGTATGGAAACACCTCAGCACAAGACAGGAAATGCCTGGACAAACAACAGTGACCCTTGCTGAAATATACACCATAAAACTACAGAAAAAGCAACACAATGCTCTTGATGACTTTTCTCACACTTCCAACCACACATCCCAAGTCCCCCCCTTCCTTTAACAGACTGAAATGTATTAGAATCAGGACAGCAATGTTCTGTACCAGTTGTGCCTTTAACTTTTAATTCACTGTGACGTTATTATTTCTGTCTGTAAGACACTGTAAGGGGATGTGAACATCCTTATGGGAATGACTGCTTGTTTTAATTATGTATTATTATTTCCATTCAGTGACACCATGTACCTAGTATAAAATCATCTGGATTTGTTTGGAATAACAGTAGACATACGACATCTAGATTTTATAAAATACATGATCATTCCTCACCTAGCCACAACAGTTAGGAATCTACAAATTCACTGGGATAGGAGGATGAATCTAAAGATAGTAAATGAAACACAACTGGAACCAGGTGAGACCAAGAACAAAACGGAATACTGGTCAATATTGTTATGATGTTCAATACTGCAGTGGATCTCACACTAATCCGATCTTGCTGTAGAAAATGTATAAGATATAGTATAATTGGAAAAATATGTTGCTTGATGACTTAAGGAAGCGGCGAGTAGGATTTAGTGGCATCTAGCAGTGTAGTTTATGATTCCAACCCCTTGCCTCGTGTTCTTCTTTCTAGCATGAGGAGGAGAAACTATGGATACGGATGCAAAATGCATGAAAAGGTCTCATCAAGGTCTCACAGATCTTACACAATAGAATACCTTCATTTGTGATGCCTATAGCTATAAGGATATCTAAGTAATACTAATACTAACTAAGTAATAAAAGGCACCTCAACATTCAAAACAATGCAACATTGTTTGCAGGAAAATTAACAGGGAGAGAATGAGAGGAGAAAATGTCCACCTCAAATGCTTGTGTATTCATGTGCGTGTATGTGCATGTGTGTAATCCAGGGATTATGTCTAACGTGTATCCAGCCAGTCATCCTGCTCTGGTCCAGCAGTGAGCTACATTACACGCTGGCTCCGGCCAGCCAGAATGAAATCCTGCCCTTTTCACTCACTGCTTCTAATTAAATGAAGCTGAAGGGTAAAATTAACTTCTCCAACACAGCAAGAAAGCTTAGTGGACACGTGTGCAGTGAGACTTTATGTTCATCTGTGGTCACATATGTTCAAAGGGGGTATGCATGTGTGGAGCTGAACATCTATGTCTATGTCTATGCTTCAGAATTGCATATTTGAATATCTTAAGCATAGAACACCTGTCACAGCAGCTGGGACAACAATTTTTCTGCCAGTGGTCTGATGTAAATGTATATGTGCTTCACTGGTTCCCTGTGCAAATGTAGATCTCTCTACATTTTCATTTCAAACTTAAATCTGTCATTAATTTCAGTTGTAATCCTAATTTTAGTGTTATTAGATATGAATGTCAAACAGATTTTTCTTTTTTTCCTCAAAATTAAGTACTTATATTTGGACTCAGTTCTACAGGCTAGACAAATTAATAGCTGCTACTACTACGCCCATTGAGCAGCTTAACCACTAATTAGCAAATGTAAAGAACCTCAGTTTGTTAAATGGTGTGGCCTTTTCTTTGATTGTCCACCAATTTTGGTCTGTATTTAGCTTTAAGTTACAGTTACCAGTGCAAGTTTATTTATATTGTATCTCAGACAGGTTCACAGGCTTAACTAACATGGACAGCATATGATTTGAGCACCAAATTTACCTGTTGGCAGATAAGACAGATCACTTTATCCTAACCACAAAGTAAGAGTTGATCAGTGTTTTCTTAAACCTGCTTTGATCCTGATCCTGGTGGCTTTTCCATCTCACTACCACATTAAACTATTGAAATCGCTAGCTTAACATGACTTTAACACAATCTTCCTAACAAAGAAGCCAAAAAAGACAAATAGCTCATAGTGCAATACCACTGTTGGAACTATGGACAGTTGTACATGTATTATATTATTTCTGATCAAAAACTTGCGATTTGACAACTTTGCTATCTTAGAAAAAAACATGGAATATTTTTTTTTTTTAGCTAGCTGTACATGAAGTAACCACAGCTAAATTCACTACACTGTATGATCAGTAGTATAATCAGTGTCAGGTCAGCTAGCCACTTAGCCTCATCATGCAACAAATATTGTTATATACAACATGAATAAACAAAAGCTGCAGTAGTTATAGACAACATCAAGGTCTGGATGGTTCTACCATCTACATTGTAGCGCAACCAGGGCTCTAAATTAACACCCGCCAACTCGCCAAATGCGGGTGAAAATACATTTTGGCATGTATTAAAACAAACTCACTAGCCAGCTTGGCTGGTGATAAATGAGGCCCTTTACCATTTATTTCGCGGGACACGTGATCGCGGAACCCGCACAGCCCGTGCTCTCACTGGTCAAACAGGCTTCCCGGCGCGTTGCGTGAGCATGGCGTATTTGGTCCGTCCTGCACGTGACTTCAAACCCCACCGGGTTTTAATGTTTTCTTTTTATTGTTATGTACAAAAAAATTGGTCATATTAGACCCTGAATAGTATGTAAGGGTTAATGAGTAATAAAATGTTAGGATCATTTTTGTATGTAAGTTCCCAACTTGATTGTAAGATTAATTTAAAGCTTTAGTTAATAAAATTATCAAATTAATTCAGTTGCTCTCATAATCTGTCTTTTTTGCACGGGAAAAAATGTGGCTAGTGGAAATTCTGATTAGCTGGTAACTTCAGAAACTTACCATCCACATTGGCTGGTGATCAAAAAAGTTAATTTAGAGCCCTGAGCGCAACTGTAGCTTTGTTTAACTATATAAAATGTCACCCCTATAGAGTTCAACAATATGCATCAGAAGATTCCAGCTTGCAGTGTAAAAAAATGAGTCTTAATTTCATCATAACTTTCAAAATCTGGAGATATATACAGTTGAGACAGCGATAAAAGCTTAGGTCTCAACATTGGCGTTTCATTTAATTGGTTGCAAAGAGCCCTTCACAACCATTAAAGATCCAGGCCTGAGGACACACAAAGCATCAGGCTGAATTACACAAAGTTAAACAGGGTCATGTCTCGTCTACCACTAGAAGCACCAAAGAGCTTATTTCGTCATCATGTTTGTAGTTAAAAGGATTTGTTGAAACGCTCTCACCCCAGTTTTGGCCTTGTTTACAGAATGATTTATGCTAATGAAGACACTTTCCTTCAGTTCACTTTGAAACAAGAACTGGCAGTATGTGACAGGATACATGCTACATTTTTTCCTCACCGGGTAGGAGGCTGTGAAAGATTTGCTTCTATTTATAACACTAGGTAACACAGAAGCAAACAAGAGCTGTATTTTAAGTCAGACCCCGCCAAGAAGATTCTAAGAAATATATTTTTTCATCTGCAAGTCAGTCTCCATAGTAGTAGAAAAGCCAGGCAATTAAACCCTGTCAGGAACTGCAACACTGATGGTCTGCATTCACCAAGGCCTTGTGAACTAAATGTTATGAACACAAATGTTGCAAAATCTGAGCATGGTGACACTAATGGTGAGACTTCAAATTAAAGCAAGTGCTTTCATGTAGGAAAAGTGGGGGAAATGCTGATTTTTTTAATAATGAACAAATGGATGGACACATGACTAGAAATGTAAATCTTGGATTTGAAGTGGGACAGGGATAAATTGTTGTTTTTTGGTTGCCTAAGGAAAACTATGACCAAACTAATCAGACAGTGTTTGTCAAAGTTTGCAGGAAACATACTTGTGTTGCAGAGTTGATGGTATCAAAACCCATCATAATTCTTGGTATGTACTTTTCTGACTTGACTGTGTTCTCTAACCAAAATCTATAAATTTTCAATGGTGAAGGGTTTAATTTAAGGCATGTTTTTAAACTCTATGTGCAGAAATGTTACCCATTCTTCAAGAACAGAAGGTATGTAAGATTTGTCTCATTCAGGCAGATGGAATTTCAAGCAATCACTTTCCTCCTTGCATATCTGCTTGACATTTTTGTGTCCTCCCTGTATCAAGGACAGTGGCTTATTTCTCATACAATCTCATACATTTATTTTTTTTTGCCGTTTTTCTTGGCATGTGAGTGCCAATATGCAAAATTATATACTGAGTAGGTGAGCTTTGGCATTGGTATTAGAGGATGAATGGAACAACCATTCAAGTGTTTCATTGTTAGTGGAAGGAAGGGGGACAAGCCATCCTTGGTGTTTATACATTCAGAAATATAAAAATTTAGCCTGAAATTAAATAGCTGGAGCAAGGTTAAAAAAGAAAAAAAGATTGTTTTGTGGTTATATCCTGTGGCTAGTTTTCCATTTTCACCCCCCTCTCTGCTGTCTTAGAAGAGCACAGAGAACTGTTATGACGTCTCAGTGCAACACTGTCTTCTACAAATAACATTCATAATAGGAGGTCTTCCCAAAAAGTTTTGGGCCTGAACTAAAATAGAAGGGTGGAAAATGTAGCATGTGCCCTGTTTAAAATAGACCCCATAATAAACAGACGTCATCCAAAATGTGTTGGACCAGAAGAGACCCAAACAGATAGAGAAGATGAACACTGGCAGCAGCATAATGCCCCACCAATTAAAAAGCTGCTGTGAAACCTGACCTCAGAAAGTGAAATATGTTTAGATCACATGACCAGACTTGACAGTGAGTCCACTTGGACTCACTCTATTTGACATATTGACACGAGAGGCTCAGCAGTACAACCAACTGAGTTGGGTCCTGAGTCTGGTCCCAGTTGCTAGGTATTAACTCCACTACCTACTTTTCAAATTTCAATTTGCACCTACCTTTGTAACCAAACCTAGACAAAAAGCTAAGGGATCATCTTCACATCTAATATTTCATAGCAATTCAAGTTTCAAGTTTATGTGTCGTATAAGTTAACACAGGGTCAACAATACAATGAAATCTGCTGGTCAAGAACTGGTCAGCTCAGCATAAGAGCACTAATTCATCCAATAGTTTGAGATGTTTCAGTTTTCAACCAATATTTGTCATCCCTAGAGCAATGCTGCTAAATTTTTAGCAGGTCTCGCAATACTGGTAGAAACTTGCCAGACATCAAGCTATGCACTTGTGTCTAAACAACAGTGGTTCAGATCAATCAGCATCCCACGAGGAACTGCTGGCAGCTACGGCATGAGCTATAGGCAGTGTCGTGTTTGAGAAGCGAGTGTTTCCTTATTACAGGAAAAGCAAAGAATGACACTGAAGGTTTTTCTGGATGGAAAACATGTTCACGCTCCTTTTCCGACGGACTACAGTAAGAGTTTCACTGTGTTGTATGGTTCGTTGATCTGACTGGTTGAAATTAGCCAGTGATAGATGGCGATGAGACAGATGGTTCATCCAATCACCTGCCCTGTATTTTATTGAACCAGATGGTTTTGTGTAACAAACCATCTGCTGCAGTCAGGTTAACATGCTGCTACCATGTAAAAAAAAAAGAAAAAAAAAAAGTATTATGTTTTCCCAAAATGCATTTTGTTGATGCAAATGGTTGTATAACAAATAATGGATAATGAATGCAGTTATGTGGTACCTCAACAGCCGTGTTCTTACTTGAAAGTAAATTAAACTAAAGGTGAGTAAACATTAGAAATTAAACTCCCTCAGACATGCTTAATATAACCACACCCTCCTTGCCTGAATAATGTAGCTGAAGCAGCCAACAGCTGTATGTGTGTACCAAGAATTCCCTTCAGTGTGAATAAAAATACTGATCGCATTCACACGTTAATTTATTCATTTAGAGTTACAACAGGCCAGTGAGAAGCAACATACTCTGCTGTTAATGAGTAAAATAAATGTGAAAAGAAATGGGAGTTTAAATTAAGAGCTCAGTGGTTATGGGATTATTTGAACATAGTATTAAATAAAAAGGTTTCCCTATATCAAACCATCTTTTGTTTTGATTGGTTTATTTCCATCACATTTTCTAATCACCAACACTGTGTGAGCGTGTTTTCCTCTAAACTAAACGCAGCATGAACACGCCGGCGCAGTTACATGCAAACACCGGAGGCATGTTGCCTTCATCTCCTCGGTGCAGTATCAAAAGCATATGCTTTGAGGTTATGTTCACTCCTTTAATTTCCTTTTAATTTCTCCCCGCACATCCATATTCTCTCCTGATCTCCTCATAAAATATATCAGTCTCCATTCACCATGGCTAGACAATACTGAAAGCTGGAAATGCCCTTAAAAGCATTAATGTGAGAGCAGTTATTGTTTTCGTCCTCATATTCCTCTGATACACACTCCTGAGCTACTTTGTAGTTGGTATGTCAACGGCAACAGCCAAACCGGAACCTTATTTATTGTGTCAAACTTCTTTCCTACAGAACCAAACAGCACATCACACATTATAAAGCTCTTAAGTCTAGAGGCCAGGTACTTTACCAGCTACGCTTCAGCACTGAGATTTCTTCAAGTCCAGCAAAATCAAAAAGTTGGCATAAAGCTAGCACCACAAGATGTTTACTGATCTTGATGTACCAAGAGGATGCATTCAAACCTCAGGACAGGCCCGATATATCAATGTGTGTTTTCTTTCTCAGTATCAACACATCAGCATGAGTAGCTTGGGATTTCTCTATATATACACCCTGAGCCTGATCCTGTACACCAGCTGTAGGATTATCTAAACAGCATCAGCGGCTTACAACCTCACCTATGTATTGACTTTTCAAACATATAACTAATGCCCTGAGATTATTTATTCATGAATTCATTTCCAATTAGTTGACTATACTCGTTCATTATTAGAATTTTAAGCTTCTCATAGTGGGAAAATTGGTGTGCCAGTATTACTGGAAATTGCATGAAAGTCTAGTATGTGCATCCAGAGCTGATGTGTCAACTGGCAGGTTAATTCAATGATTTAGATGATTTCCTCTTAAGTGCAAAGTGGTCTCAGTAAAATCGTGACTTTCCAGTTTTCATAAATGTACATATTTGAGTGTCAATATTAGATATTGACATGCAGTCAACAAGCAACTAACTTAAAGGTTTTTTGCAGAAACATTTTTGTACTTCAGGATAACCATTTCAGGGAAGTACATTTAAAGAGCTTAGACGTGGCTGTGAGTATCAACAGTGGAGGTACAATCTTTGGATCATTAATGAAGCGCTGGAGTCAGTTTCTCAAAAGCCATATATACCGTCTCAGTTAATGTACGGTGAATAATCCTGTTGGTTCCACATCAGGTTCATGCCATTTAGATATAACAAAAATAAAAACAAGGTATGGAAAGATGTCCAGGTTTTCAGCATTATTGATTATACATTAAATTAAGCACTAAATTATTGCACAAATCTGCTAATGACCTGACAACACTGGAAATCGAAACAGACAGCAACTTTAAAGCATCTCAGCAGTTCACATCAGATGAATCATTACAATCAACCCGACATCCTGTTTCACGCAGAAAAACATCAGACCATGGAGGGAAAAATATATATAGTGTCAAATCAATTTCAGAAGACCTTTAAGTTGCTATGTCTTCATGTAGGTCAGTTATGCTACAGTACGGAGACCTATTACCAAAAATCTTTTATGAGTTTTGGTAATAGAGTGTTGAATAATAACAATGTGTGTTAGAACAGTGATATAATGATTTTGAACAGTAGTGGTGTACTAATTTTCCTGTGATACTTGTGCTATGCTAATGAGGATAATTAAGCAAACATGGTTGAACTTTGGCATTTCAAAATGACAATGCATGGTGATTTATTAAATCATTATATGTATAATTCAAGAGTATTGCAGTCTGTGTACTGCCGACCAACTTGCGGTAAAACAGTTTTTGTGAAGTGAGACCTCATAACCTCATAATGAGGCTTCAACTTTATAGCTAACAAGGCAGCTCAAACACAGACTATCCAACATGAACAGAGAGACAGAGGTTAAAGTAATTATCTCAAATTTTAACCTCCATAACCAGCCAACAGCAAAAACAAAGACAGCGAGAGACACAAAATAAAAAAGATTTGCCCGAAGTATTAAATGAGTTCTCTACATGGCTTTCACTTCCACCTAAATCTCTAAACACACCACGGCAGAGAGCGAGAGACACATGAGACAGAGAGACATGTACACATACTGTAGATATCCAATGCAGTGTACAATCATGTAAAAATTTTGCCTATTTTTTTTCCATCACCAGCCCACTTCTATTGTTATCAGCTCACTTCTCACTCTGCTGTTTTTTGTTTGCAAATATCCACTTTTGAATGCAAGTGATCATTTTCCATTAAAATCAAACCACGAGGAAACAACCCTGTTTACATGTAAACAGTTTCAAAATATTGCATCAGTCATTTATTTATACTTTTAAGCAATTTCTGCTTCCGTCATATCTCAGCTCTATGCTCTGTCCTGTTGGGTAACTAAATGGCATTGATGTCTGAGGTTATTGTCTTTTCAGGCGTCATCAACTGAAAGGAGGATTTTTTTCAAGTTCTTTCATAGATGGATTCTTGTATCAAGATTTTGTAATTGCATCTATAATGTAACTGGAATAACAAAAGTAAATTCATCTTATTTTTATTTCGTGGTGTTCATTTTCAACTCACCTGTAGCCATGCTGAGTGTCCACACAGATGCCACCATTGAAGCATGGGTTTCTGGGATACGCCGTGCAGGGCTGGTGGGATTGTTCTCTACCTGGGCAGGCGCACACAGCTGTGGATTCTACTGTCACAGATACAAGACTCATAGTCCCGCAATCCACCACTGTGGGTGTGTCCCGCACATTCAAAGTGTTGGTGCAGCCACTGGCCCCAGCGCACTCGGAACTAGGACACTCATCGACCCGGATTTGGAACACGCTGATCTGCAGGAATGACTGGAGCTGGATGAAGAAAGGCAGAGCAGAGGAAACCAGAGAGTGGCTTGATGATTGACATGACACTGGTGAAATGCAAGTGCCTCCAATTATGAAAAGTCAAGTCAATGAGGACAAGTTTGTTCCTAATGGCCAACAGGGGGCAACTCCATTGGCAAAAAAAAAGACTATAGAGTTTTGCAGTAATTATCAAATTTTCCAATTTTCCACTAACATTTACCTTTACCTGACACTTACCTTTGCTGCATAACAGCAGTTTTTTTTTTGTTTGTTTTTTTACTGTAAATGCATGTGTATGTAACAATGTCTGACTAATCCAGTTTATACAGACAGATGAACATGTTGTGCTAAAACAACAACACAAAGATAAACAACAGAATACTAAGGTGAAAAAGTGCATTCAACATGTGAATGAATTACAGTACAGCAGGCAGTTTAAGTCTAATAAAATCAAGCTGTTTTGCTGCACGAGTTCCTGGAAAAGCGGGCAGAAAGGAAACTATGACTCTCTAAGTTGAGCAGTTTGATAAAGCCCTGGAAGGGAAAATAAAATGGAAATTATGAACATGTATTGCAATATGTGTTAGTGGGCTTTCAATTTGATGTACTTACATACTCGTGTATGTATAGACCGAACGTGGCCACACATGGCCACACACACGTGAACTGTGTTGAAGCGAAAGAGGGTAACTTCATGTTCAATGTTCTGGACCGATTCGACCCCATTCAGTGGAACTGGATTGTGCCCACTAAACATGCAGTTCACATCTATTTCACTTCCCCCAAAAGATCATTGTTATTGCTCATTGATGTGCAATATCAGTGGTGCTTCCATCCATCCCATTGTTTTTTTTCCGTTTGCTTCTATCCATTGGTTTCTACTAATGTTAATGTTGCTGAGAGTATGCATAGCCTTGTGCAGGTTAAATCAAACATGAATGGGTGTGTGTGGGAGTTTAATGACGGAATGGGGCCTACTGTTTATAATAAATATCTAAACCCTCTTCCCTGTGTTCTTTGTGTCAATGGGTGTTACACAACAGTTTATCTTGCTTCAATACTCAACCAAACATAATGTGGAGGTGGTTTGCCCTCCTTTGGACAAATTGATCTGCAGGACAGTGTAGCAACTGCAAACAGTGATTAAAGTTGTGGTTTGTGTTATTGGGATATGCAAGTGTAATATACAAGTGTATATAATACATACACTTGTTTTTGTATTTTTAATGTTACTGGTTCTATTTAACTGCTATTTATACATGTGTATATAGTGTGTATATATTGTTTAAAACAGGATATTCTATAGGGTGTATTGTTAAAGTTTTGTTTTCTTACTACTGTTTTCTTGCTATCACTTACCGTTTGGGAGCTGCGATAACAAAAACAATTTCCCTATGGGGATTGATAAAGTACTTCTGATTCTGATTCTGAGAATCCTGCAGACCAGACTCACGCCGGCCTGGCCACATGTTGCGCCCCTGGATGCGTGCGCCCCCATCGGTCTGTCCGACGCCCCCCTCTGCCTTGTCAACACCCCGCTCCCGGGGCGCCCGCTCCGCTAACTTAATGAGCGGTATCGAAATTTGCCGAGGTTTTTTGCTTTTTCGGGCGTTCGTTCGCCCCCCACGGAGAATGCGCCCTGGGCGGCCGCCCACATTGCCCATAGCTAGGACCGGCCCTGACCAGACTAGTCTATCAATAAACATGGTATGAATATAACTAAGTACAGTACATACTGTTTAAGTGTCTCCAGTTCATTTGCAGGCTTCAGGAGCCAAGTAGTATCTTAGATGTATAACTTAGGTGTGAGAAAGTGTCTTGGATCTGTTCATCTCAACAAATCCTATGAAAGCATCAAAACTAAGAGTGTCTTTTTAGTGTCCTGCTAAGGATTGTCCATTGATGGCCTCACATAAGACATGGAGTGCAACACTGACTTGTAATCAGGCAAATGGTGTCTGTCATTCCCACTCTGCACGCTGAATGTTTGCATATTGTCACACAGCACCAACCATGTCCGCTCGCAAAACTTTCCCCTGCTCGCGAGGGAATGGGTATTTTTAGTGGGTGGTTTTTTGTCAGTAAGGGGCGGGCCTGGGGGCATGCCAGTTACCATTGTATCACCGAATATCATTGGTTGAGCGACTTCGACAATTGGACAGCAAGGTACGGCAACACCACTAGGACAAACGGGACAAACAGGATTTGGCGTTATATGAATTACAGGGTCGGACCCGAAGGGGGGCCTTTACTGGTTGGGCTTCCACATTTACCGATTTATAAATGTTATGATACTAAAATATAGATTAAATAATAATAAAATATATCACAACTACCCTAGAGTACGTATCATAGCTACTACTTCATGTTATCTTAATCTGAAGTTACAGGTCACCAATATGTGTCAAAATGCTACAAAATGACAAAACTATAAACAGCTAAAAAATATTGTGTTAATGTAGGCAATAGCTTATATTTTTCCTGCATGAATGCTCAAGTATGTACTGAAGGTTTTGTTTTTTTTTAGAATTTTTTAATATTATGTTTCTAATTTTCAGCGAGAAAGAATTACATCTTGAATATGAACAAAACAGTTTTACCAAAATAAAAAATGTACATCTATGTGTGCAACAGGAAGTTACAAAAAAATGATCTGTGTTTTGTCAGATTAATGTCAACGATGGAAGAAACAAAAGACAGTGCTTAGACACACATACTGAAGTACATTGCTCTGTGTGACATTCAAGTCAACACAATGTAATTCAAGTCGCTCAACCAATTATATTTGGGGATACAATGGTGATTGGCATGCCCCCAGGCCCGCCCCCTTACTGACAAAAAACACCCACTAAAAAAAACCCACTCGCGCGAGCAGGGGAAAGTGTTGCAAGCAAGCAGAAGAAAGTTTTGAGAGCGGACTCTGCGCACGCTTAAGCGTGTTTTTCTCCTCGCTGGCTACAATATTGCTCCAGGGAGCAGAGATGCAGGATACAAAATAGCTCACGAGGGCTTTGAAAGCGCTCGAAAAAACAATATGCGCGGGTAGGTCTCATTACGCGAGTGCAATTTATGTGTTTTAATCCCATAAATACATAAAATGTTTGGAACATACTGAACACAAATAGAAAGTCGAGAGGTGGATTGAGCTACAGGGGAAGTTCCTTTGGATGTATTTCTACTTTTTTGATTGCATGTGGAATCTATTTTAACTGATCCATTTAAACTGACTGTGACAGACTGAAATACCACAGCTACATCTTTACACGCTTAAAACATTTCTGGGCATAGTTTTACTGCAAAGTAAAAAGCTCAGGTTCACTATGTTTATTACGCAACATGAATGCATTACATTACTATACCGATGGACAGATGTAAGGAAGAAAAAAACAAAGCAAAGAAGGGGATGAAGTCGGGTCAGTAGGGTTTCTCCTTAATGTAGGTCAAGTTCTTTGCGGTCTCCTTCCCAGCACAGGATAATGGATCCTTCAAATCCTTGACATTAAAAGCCAATGAGACACACTCAGTCTAGAAATATCTGCAGTTGGAGGAGGAGGTAGGGATGAGAAGGGGGTGGATGATTATGGGGGGGCAGCAGACGCAGGGAGCACAAACGGGGGAAACATTTGGAGCTAAGGAGGGTTGGGGTTAAGTCAGGTTATAAATCACTGTCCAGCAGAGATATGAAAATAACATTTGGATGTTGTTCACCACGCCCATAGCCAAAACATACAGGAAAATGATTACATTGGTCACATCCGTTTCATGTTTTCTTGTGAATTTGGGATGCTAAAAAGACATTTTAAATAAAAGAACAACACAGTTAAGAAGTAAGGAATAAAGAATACTTTAGGAAAGGTACAGTATAAAATATATTTCTCCCTGCTAGTCCATCTAAATGTATTTCTTTAGAACATATTTTATCCCGCATTGGAGTCTTTTAATTCCCAAAGCCTAAATGGTTGAAAAGAAATCTGCACGCCCATCTTTTGTATGTACTCTCCCAAACGTTCAGGAGCTGTACAGAGAGACATACACCGAATCGTTCAAAGCCTGAACAGTATGTATAGCAAGCAACAAAGGACCAGAGAGACTTATTGTTCCTTGGACTATTGTTCGAATCCACAGAGAAGCTTCCACAATCCTCTCCACTGCCCTCGGGGCTAGATTAATATAATAACAATATGAACCTTGGTATGAGAGCACCATACCAATGATTTTTAAAAAGTCGAAAACCAATGTAGTGTCATTAAAAGTCAAGTGGAGCGTACTGGATTGAAAACACTGAGGGATAACTTCCATTATTGAGTAAGAGCAGGAAGAAATAGAAAGACATAGGGAAAAAAATGTTTTTGTTTTGTTTTCTTTTTTTTAAATCTCTTACTTCTGAGGCATTACCGCAGAATTGAGAACATTAATAATAAGCGCCTCCCTTCCTTTTTCTTCCCCCCCTCTATCTCTCCGGCTCCCGTTCATCCTCTTCATCGCCACGCTTCACATCTCATTCTGATCAATGTCTTCTCCAGAGAACCTGGCTGAATTCAGATGAAACGCTTGGTGCTCTCCTCACAAATCACACCTGAAAGCCTTGGCTACCACTCCACTTACACATCTTTCTCTCCATCTCTGCTTCCCATCCCAAAAACTTCATTTATATACCTGCATGTTTTTTCTCCACAACTCTAATTTTTCACCTCTTCTCACAAAAAAACAAAACAAAGAAAGGTTAACCGGGAAAGAAGTTAAGAGAGTCAATGTATTGAGCAAGTTGATTGACTTGAACTGACCATATACTGCCAGGACTGGTCTCTGGACGCACAGTTTCTCCCTAACAGACACACACGTACAAATACAGAGTGGTTCATCATTCCCTCTGAGGACACGGGGTCAGCTCTCTCCCTTTCTCTCCCTGCTGGCAAAATACATACAATTCCACTATGATTCATGCACGCGCACATACGCACACACATGCACGCACACCCCTTATACCTCCATTGAGACTTTTGGAACGTGAAATAAGGTCTAACTGAAGCCAACGGCCAGGGAGCTCCACTGTGATGAAGGGCAACATTTGTGTTTTACTACCTCTCCTACAGTATATAATGATGATATGCTTCTTTATGTTTTTAATTTTGCTCAGCCTGCCCTCTCTAAGCACTGAAATTTCTGTGAACAATTTTTGATTAAATATTTAAAGATACGCCACTTCAAACATCCTTTGACATAGCACAGTTCTCCTCTTTTTCTTCTTGTGAGTGCAAAAGCCAAAGTATTACAGGCATAATCCACACTGTATTTCTGTTTGAGTCAAATTGGGTTGGATTTAAAATGATGTTCCACACTCATGGACTATGAATATAGTAGAAATAAGTTTTTTTTCCCCTGGACTGACCCAGAAACTGCCCAGGACAATGGTCTAAATCAGGCCTCATTTCCTCGTGTCCTAAATAACAGACATGACTCATGTGCCTATTCTAGGTGGAGGTGGATCTGTGGAGACCAGCATATATATATATATATATATATATATATATAAGAAAGTGTGTGTGAGGGAAAATGAGTCGGTCTTTTGGGAAAAGAGGTGAGAGTGATTTGGCAAATTAATTAGCCATCAATTAAGGAATATTTCAGTTCAGTTTTGGCTTAAATTTGACCATAAAAAAGATAGTGACAAAAGATACAGTAAAGTCATATAGTACGGGTACAATGGCAGGTTTTCTTTTGACACCACAGTCCAGCACGCTGGTTTTGTGTGTGACTCTCAGCTTTTAATTGCAGAGTTTTTAAATCCACATCAGATGAACTGTGAACTGTAGTTGTGTGTACACAGTCCCACAATTTCAAGGGACAGAAAATAATTGGACAAGTTAACATCAAATCTTCATGAGACCATCATATTTAGTATTTGGTTTCAAATTCTCAGCATGAAGTAAATGACAGATGTTTAGTTTATGACCCATGGACATCAGCGTACCAAAATCTGGTGGAGATTAAGCAGCTGCTCCCTGGTTAAGAGAGCTGGTGTCGTAACCATTCCATACCTAGAGGGGGATCGTTCAGACTCATTGCTGGAACTTCTAAAAAACAAAAAAACGGTGTAGTGAAAATTTTGCAGCTACCTTTGATCTGCCTAAGGTTTCAAGCCAACAGCTCTCCTCATTCTTCAAATACATACTCCTGCCAATGTCCAAGTATGTCGACTCCAGATTAGACCTGCAATGTCTTTTGAGTGAGTCACATCTTTCTCAGTCAGGTATTTAGCAGGTTTATATATAGCTTTGTTTGACAAATAAATGACTGGCAAATATCAGATAATAGACAGTAAAATAAATCTCCCTGAAAAGTACTTAGTATATTATTATTTCATTCAATTCCATTTAATTAATCGGTCACATATAATCATAAAAGAACAACTGTAGTGTATGTATTTCCTTGTGCTCCTACCATACATCCTTCATGATTCCAAATAAGTAAAAAGAATCATAACTGTTATGGAATTTTCTATCCTTAGGCTGCACATGGTCACGTGTGAGCCTTTAGGTCCTCAGCAGTATTAATTGTTTGTCTTTGACTGGGTGCCACCATATCTCAACACTGGGGTGGCCGGGGTCGAAGAGACCTGTTGCTGCATTCCTAGACATAATAGATAGCTTGTTGTTGACATTCCAATCTGTGTAAACAGACATCTGTGTTTCCAGACTAGAATATGTTGACAATAACACCTCCAAGGGTAAAGACATTCTCTTTGACTAATTCTGGGCGTGTAGTATTTGGGATGTGATCTTTGGGTTTAAAGTTTATCCACCATCACGAGTTTGTCAGAATGCGAGACCGACTCAAGCACTTCAGGTGTACTTCGGGAGTGTCTCTAATTCTCTTTGGCCAAGCGTCAATAAATAATACAGCATAAGACATCAGAGGCTCCTGAACACTTTCTTCCGTCCTGACCTCACCATTGACCTTTGACTTCAGCAATTTCTCCACAACAATAATAACAGCAATAGCAATAGTGTCCTCATTGAAGAAACTAAAGCTGAGAAATGGAATACAGCCATCATTCATTTTATAATTTTATCTGTACATTTTTATAGTCTAATATTTAATTAGATTAAATGATATTATTCATTTATTTTTGTTGCTGAAACAGTGTGACAGAAGGAAAAAGACATAGGAGAAACAAGATGGACATAATTGACAGACAGGCAATAACATAAAATAGTAACAACGATGGCTGTAAAGACATGATAAGAGTCCAGGAGTATGAATTAAATTAGATGTGATGAAGAAATTATATGTAGGTAATGTGACTGTGCATATTTTTGGAGGTCGGGTGTAGAGTAAGAAGCATTGTCCAACCTATACATCAGTCAACACATACATTTTTTTTTTCTTGGCAAAAAAAAAGCTTGTGGAAATATATTGTGTCAGGGTAAAGTTTATCCAGCAGAATACATAACAATTTACAAGACTGAAGCGAGCAGAGCAGCAGTAAGCGAGAAGAAGGAGCTCAGAAAAATTCAACGAGAATTGGTTGAAAACGTTGAATTTATTCAAATGTTGACGCATATTTCCCTTAAATATTGTTTGAGAAAGTCATTCAGGAAAGCAGCCTTCTGAGTACCTTTGCAAATCTGTACAAAACCCACATAAAAATGTCTTCATCCTCAATCATACTAGTCTAAAAAAAATCCATATGAGTAAGGTTTTAACAAAAACTGAATGCCAAGATTTGCAGATCCTTTGAGACTTATGTTCAAATGAATTTGAGTACAAAGAGAAGATATGTAATGTTCAAACTGATAAACTTCATTGTTTTTCATAAATATACACTCATTTTGAATTTGATGCCTGCAAGGATTTGCAAATTGCAAACAGCCTTCTGTTCATTAACGTTTTACACAGCGTCAGTTAACCTGCAGGTCTTAGGGCTGCAGGAGGGAAGCAAACCGAAGCATCTGGACAAGAGCCATGTGAACATATGGAGAAAATACAAACTCCACACAGTCAGGGCCTGGTCTGATATTAAAACCCAGTATCAGCCATCAATCAAGCTGCTGTGCATCCTCTGGTATCAGTGGTCTTACTTTTTACATATTTGTTTGTACTGAATAATCTATGCTTAAGTAATGTTATGACAGTTGACAGTGAACAAGAAATGAAGTTGATTAGTTTGGAGGTCAGTGCTGGCATATGTCTCTCCCTATGTACATTACTTGCTGTTTATGTGACATGATGTAGATAAAACGACGTAAATTCACTGTGGCATCCTGTTTTCCTGGCCTGTACAACTTTGAGCAAAGAGGTGAAAATGAATAGATAAAGTTGTCAGGACAAATAAGTGTCAGTATATTGAACTTGTTTTCAGGTTTTGTTTTCTGCTCTATGTACATTGGTTTGATAAGTCTGGAATGGAGAGTTGTTTTCAGGCAAGAGAGCTCAAAGGAGAAACCCACGTGGGAACCCAGAATGCAGAAAGCCACCATAACACTGTCATTAAAGCAGGTGGGAGACCAGTTAGAGTTTATGGATGACAGACAGCTATTGCTCACAGCAATACGGGTGTCAGTACTGTGTTGTTCTAAAGAGTTTCCTGTCCTGGGCAAGTCCAATATATTTGACACACTGCTTTGTCTAAACATATTTATTATAATGCAGTTGAGTTTCTGCACTGGGTTTGCTGTTCAATTTTCATTTTTTTCTACATTAAGCAGACCATGTTGTCCCACATTGATACTGACATGTTTGATTTCTTTGAATTTAACACAGGCTTCAGCCAAAACATTACCAAAAGCAAAACTGCTGCCTGGAACAAACAAGTGTGAGAGCAGATATATGAAGGGTTTCTCTGTGGGTCAGTTCTGTGGTCTTAGTAGAGAACACAGTCACAAGCCAACAAAACAACTAGTTGACAGAAATGAGTCTATCTTCAGTGTCGATATGGTTAAAAGAACAAAAAACAATGGCCTACCTTTTGTTTGTGGGCAGCCAGATATCCGTGCATTTTCTCGGGCTGAAGGAAGGATGGGCCACCGTGCACAGCAAAGCGAACATCCAGCATTCGGTCCTTCACATCCATCAGGCTAAAGATGTTGACATCATCAGGCGGAACGGAGAGCATCTCGGAAAGGAAGTCCACCAGCAGCTCGTAGCGGCTCCGCTGCTTCCCTCTCAGTTCAATGAACTCCTTTGCTATGATGTCTGGGAAAGACACACGTGCACACAATAGGAAGAGTAGACTGTTTAGAAGTGGGCTCATTATTTTCACTCCTGTTCAAAGATAAATCCAATTATTTTCAAACTGGACTCAAGTGCTAGACTAAAAAAAAAAATAGTCCTGAACACTCAAGATTGGGGCTGTGATGATAAGTTATTGGAAAAGGCTCACTTAACTGACAAAATCCTTTGTTTGGAAGGTTATTTTGTAACTGTACAGTATGTGTGTGTGTGAGAGAGAGAGACAGAAAGAAAGACAAGGAGTGGGGCAATAATTGAGAGTTGGATTTCAATACCTAACTGCGCCAATTACAGGTAATTACACTCTTGACAATTTGTGATTTAATTTCTAATCATACTCAGCAGCAGGCTCTTGAAGAAAAACAGAAATCCTGTTCTGGTTTTATTCACCAACACCACTCCAGGACTTGGTGGTTTAACATGTCAGATTTAAGGACCACATTTGAGGGTTATGTCTTTACTGTCAACTAGAAGCTTAATCTTTGGACCTTTCTTAGAAATAAATGTTAAGCTGCTGCTCTATCCTTCCACACTTTTGGGCCTCTCATCTAGGCACATGTTTTATATTAGATGAGTTTCACCTCCTTAAAAACCTCCACGCCTTGGAATGGGGGAAAAAAAAATCAAATGAAAACTTTGATCTGCTAGTTGTGCGAGTCAAGGTAATGGTGATGGCACTTGAGGAAAAGCCTTAAGATCGCCAAATGTTGGTTTAACCCCCGCCCCTCCCTCCACCACATTGCTTCTTATTAAATTATTTAAGACCCAGGCAGAAATGGAGAGTGTACATACCAATTAAATGTTGCCGATAGAATAAGATAAACTGTTGTCACACATTTGTTTCACTAAAAAGACGAAGCACATGACATAAAATTTCCCTAATAGAGGGGAATTACCCTCATATGGATGATCATTTGGTGTGTTTTATTTCTCCATTGAAATACAGCCACATCAAAGGAATGTATGTATAAAAGATGTCTCCCACACTAGAAGAGGTTGCACTTGGATTTATTCAGTCCACTCAGCTGCGGCCGGTACTCTTCAGCACATCTGAGAGAAAATAAAGTGAGTGGGAGGAGTGAGAAGATTTTTATCCTTTACTCAGCCTTTTGTAATGATCTGCTTAACGCTGTGTTGACAGTTATGACTGGTCTATACTTAAATACATTCATTCCTTCTAAAAAAAAAGTGTTTAATGATGATTTTAAACAGCTTGCAAGATAACTATCCAATGTAAAATATTTTTTAATACAACACGAGGCAAGGCAAGTGTGAAACCATGCATGTTTAAACATTTTACGGTCAATTATCTGTGTCCAGTCCTACAGTTCTGCAACCCGACCTGAGCCAGACAGGTCCAGGTCAAGCAATGGACTGAATTTGGGCTGCTTTGTTGGTTAAAGCAGGGTACGACTATTTGAAAATGTAGGATATAAATACGAATATCTCTCTTTATCTGACTGTCTGCATCCATACATGTCATGTATTTCAAGTAGAATAACAAAGCAGGAAGGCCTGAAAAAGACAAAGCATAGTCCGTGTACAGTGTTAGAGCAATTACTTACTAAAAATATAATCTTGAGAATTTGGGTCAGTTTCAGGTCTCTTGGCGGATTTGGCAGAACCAGTTAGGTTCAGCCAAATTGATTTGTTCTGCCTCTCAGGCATTTAAACTGAATTTTAATGCAATTAACAGTGTATACTTTCAGTTTCATGCAGACTTTTATTTTGACGTTAAATGCAGACTTATTTTGAAGTTGTTTTCTGAGCTAAAACCGAAGTAGGTACAAAGATCTCTGCAGGCTGGTGGTGATCAGTGCAGTTCATTACACCAGACTCACCTGTTGATTCATCAGCATTTTTGTATGTATGTATGTTAATTTCATATTGTAAAAGCGAGTATTACCTCATGGATATGTTAGCATTACCAGTTGGTTAGGCTGTTTCTAATTCATGTAATGTTTATGAATCTAGGTAACTTAATTGCAGTATTTTCAGTTTTTTTCCTAGTTTCACTCTCTTTTATCGCATCTCTTGTATGGATTCAGTACAATGTGAGGAGTGAAAATAAACCTACAAACAAAACTACGGCATTCTTCATGTTCATGAATACAGAGAGTTTAACTCACTGTCTCGTTGGAGTTATCACACCTCAGCGAGGACAGAACATGATTCTTAAAGATGCAGGTGGTCCTGGATGCGGGTTCTAACCAGTGCAGAACGAACTTAAAGCAAAAGTACTGTTATAACCACTCACACCCCTCTACCTCAATGAGTTTCCCATCCTGATTTGATAGCCATTATTGTCTCCCTATATATACTGTGGTCTAGAAGAGATCCCTTCCAAAATCCACAATCCTTCTTTGATGTGAAAATGCTTTCTGAAAAAAGTTCTGCTACCAACAGCAACAGTTATGCAAATTAGTCAGTATGTTCCAAAGTTATATTCTTGTTAGTATGAAATTGCCCATTTTTGCTTCCCAGGACAGTGTTTCCTGGCTGTGGTGGAGGCATAGTTACCTAAATGTGAAATTTTGTGCTAACAAAGACTGTAACTTTGGAAAATACACAAGGACCAGGACTATGAATCCCTCTCCCATCTGTTACCCTAAAAAACAACATTAGGAAGGAATTTCTTCGAGGCCAGCATGGACAGGGGGAGCAAGTACTGTGGCCAAAAAAATGATTGGACATGCGGACATGTGAGTGTTCTTTCAAGACTTGAAGATATTACTCATTTCCAGGACTCAGAAAGTCAACTTTCTAAAACTCAAACTGGTTCTCACAGTGATAGAAGTGCAATAACACACACGAGGGTTGGGCAGGGTGATTAGGTTTGTGGGTGTGTAGAGGGAGACAGAGCTTAGGCATTAAGAGACAAGACAGGGGGCTCAGAACGGGCTCAGCGGATACAGCGTGAGGGATCGAGGCTAATGTCAGCTCCCATCAGTCAGTCCAGCAGGAGAAACAAGGACAGAGGCAGACAGAGAGACCGTCAGGAGCGATGGGGGCTGGGGTATGTAGTAACTCCTAACGCAGAGTGGCAGCCTTTGCACCTGGCTTTGATCCAAACTCACAATTCACTGCTGCTTTCCTCTTTCCCAGAGGCTTCATTGGAGCCGGGTATTAAGGTGGTAGTTCACGATGTACTCACACAAATAGAAATAAATATATCTTACTCATGCTCGTACTGGTGTGAAAAAGACAGACATTATTATCATTGTTTGTTTTGCTTCTGCCTGACAAAAGTCAAAGCATGAATCAGACTTTATAAGCCTTTAGACCATTAGACCACCAACTCAAGCAAGTAAGGATTTTAAGACTTTTGAAGTTTTAAACACTGCCTTTTTAAAAAAGGACAGAAACATGCAACAGCATTCTCTCACAAGAAACAGAAGACTGCTGTTACTTCCCATGAAATTCTACTTAAGAAATATTTCCTAAATAAATAAATAAAGGTTTCCTGCATATTATTTCAAATATTAATAGAAAATACCAATTTGTAGAGATAATCTTAGTTATTCTGGCATGTGTTTATGAAAGTTTCTATACCCTGTCTTTCTCATTTCGATATCACAACAAAGAAAGCACATGTAGCTAATGAGGCCAAGAAAAACACATGTAATTAGCATAATTGTGTGCACCCCCGTGCAGATGGCATTCAGCTGAAACATCAAGCTCTCCTACCTTAAATGTTGATTGTTTTCTCTCAACCAAATGCTACAATTCAAGATTTACTTTAGTTTCTCATGGGTCGCTTGCAAAGAACAGACAAATGTGTCGTCTGCGATACCATGGATTTAAACCAATTTGCTTTCAGGAACCTACTCAGTGATTAAAGGAACATCTGGTGGGAACAGTAGAGAAACTTGGGCCACCTTGCCCAGAATCAGACAAGAAGGTTGACTTTAGTTTACACTGACAGATCCCACAAGTTTTAATTGACCACGATAACTGCAGGAAGCTGCTTACCCAACTGACTAATGGGAAGGAACTAATTAATCTTCATTAATGTTAATCAAAAATACTAAATATCTGTTTTCTGCTTTTCAAATACAATATTTGCTTTTGTTTTTTTGTTTTCCTCTGAATATCTCATAGATTTACAGATTTATTGAAAGGAAATGAATTAGTGGTGTACCATAAAGTTGGAGAAGTTAAACACAAGAAATGTCAAATTCAATATAGCAGAGGGCGTGATATAATGACTTTCGGCTCTGACTGCAACAAGATCTTTTGTTAGATCCTCTCTGCCTACAGTCATGAATAGAAAAACCTTTTCAAACTTTAAACTTTGTGTTTGGACTGCTGGGCTTTGTATTATGAATGTATGCTCTCTAAGCCTAAACAGAGATAACCTGATGACACCATCAAAGTTTGCTTTCTCATAACTTTAATAGCTCCCTCCAGAGTTTTCACAGTATTTTTCATGACGAATAAACTTGCTCTTTGATTGTTTTTTTAAAATAATCACCGGCTGCAGCCGTAATCTCATGCTGAAAGTGGATGCAGCACATTTGTTGGCATGAGGGTGTGCAGTACGAGATCTTAACACCTTCCCCATGCCATGTATCTGCTTTATTAAATGCATAAAGACAAACAAAAAGAAAAAATAAGGCAATGAGATTTTGTGAAATTTCTTGCACTTGTCAAAGTTGCATTTTAGCCTCTATTTTAATGGAGCAATCATAGATTGAGATCCACCACAGGGACCGTAACAGTGGTAATATAAGAGATGAACTAAGTCTAAGATCAGTGAGGGAGGTGGAGGAGGTTTCAGCTATCACGTATAATCCCGGGAGTAGCAAACAGATATTTTCCCAATTTCTGTGTATTGATCCCATACTGCAGATACCTCAGAGGGCAGATGTGAAAAGACAGATAGCGAATTATTTTGGTTAACAACTCGGCACTGCAGCTTCTCTTAAAAGACAACCTCCTGACAGGAACGCTCTATGAACCCATTCTCTCTTTATCACATAACGCAAACTGCGTCATCCCGCTGTATGCTTTGTATTAACTCACCACGTGCTTCTGCCTTCACCCCGAGCGCTATGCATTTCACTCTAAGCCATTGTTATGTGGACATTTCAAGGACTTTTTGTTGATCACATTTTTATTTTTATTAAAAACAGAGTGACAGAGGGAGGAGAGGAGCCTTAATCTCAACAAGGCAGATTTAACAAGTGCCTTCTTTGTGCGTCCTTATTGCATTCCACATTTGTTCTTGAAATGGGATTTAGAATGTCAAGGAGGGTGTAAGTAATGCTATAAGTGGAATATTTTCATAATCCCCGAGACTGAGAATCAATGAGACTGTTTACTCCAGAGCTCGTCATGGAAAAATAAAATCCTGGAAATGGCTTCTGTTACATATCCTCTGTGTGCAGGCACAAACACACGCACCACTGTTTGGTAGCATGTCTCCACCTGAGGATGATCTCAAAGTCATTAATCCTTGATATTACAATTCGCCGAAACCTCAAACTTACATTTCTGGTGAATTTGTTCATTGCTGAACTGCAGGTTAAAAGCATGAGTGATTTTGACAATGTATTCACAGCAGCGCCTGACACCAGTGCTCTCCAGCTCTCAATTTAAGCCCCTCTGTTACAACCAGGGCCTATTAAATCAATACACCTGCAACCCTTTGATGACAGTGAAGCCTTTTAAAATTCTTCAATGAAGTGACCACCCGACAGGGATAAGTTGTTGACGAACCTAACCGTATTATATCAATCTCAAAAACAAGTAACACAACTGGGAGCTCTTTCTTTCATTATGATGTCCATTATTTATCTTAACACATTTATCATAACATTCTCTGATCTACATTTTGGGAATGGATTCATTTCCTTTATATATTGAGAATGTGGGCGCCATACCGTCTCGGTGTTTGGCACTGATTAATTTACTTCATCCCTGTTTTCCCAATGAGAATCAAATCTCTCTCTCTCTCTCTCTCTCTCTCTCTCTCTCTCTCTCTCCCTCCCGCTCTGCTTCTATTTCAATATCTCTGAAATCATAAAAATCCTTCAGCCATGTCCCATTTCTCTAAAGCGAATTTAATTCTGAGCAGACAGCCGATGTGCTGTACATCAGGTGATGATGGATGCTGCTCAACACGTGAGGAAAATGTGCTGCCTGAGCAAAACCTCTGGACTAATTATTTTGCCGGAGTAAGTAATGGAAACAGGCTTTTCTCTGTATGTACCGACGACAACTGAGACCCCATGAGTCAGGGGAGAGGGATTAATAATGGGTGTAATCTTTTGCAAAGGAAACATCTTTTAACTGAAAGTGTGACAGCTCTTTGAAACACTGCAAACAACTAGAGTAAACAGTAATCAGGCCTCATTAATTTTCTATGATTGGTGACAAGTTTGCAAATAATGACCACGTTCTCCAACACTTCCTTGTCAGCATTACTAAGTTGAGTAGTTTTAATTTAATTTTCAGGCAACACTAAATTTTAGCCGGTAATCACACATTGGTCTTGCTATAGGTCTGACATGTTCATGAATGTCATAGACCATCAATCAGAGGCACAGCAGTGATGTTTGTGGCAGCTGTAAGCATGGAGGGTCAAGCACTTTAGCATGAATGTCAAAACAAAACTGATACGAAGGAGCAGGACACGAAAGAGCCCAAAGCTGAACTGGAAATTATAAAAGGAGGACCGTCTGTGTCTTGTGAACATTGGAGTAACTGGATTTACAGTGTCAGTATGTATGAGCAGAAAGGTCAGGCTTAGAGTTAGTTGTTACTCTCCTGTCTCAAGTTCAAAACTACAAATGATACAGCTGTACAAATGAGGTCTACTGAATCCATTCAAGAGTGCTGCTGAAAGAGTAACTGGAAATGGATGCTCCCTCACGATATAAGCAGAAGGAGGCGCCAATTTGTACTTCGAAAACCAGAAAATGGGGGTGCCAGCTGAGCCTCATCCAGTAAAAAAACAACATAGACAAAAGAATGTAAATATGACTTTTGTGTTTGATTTCATGCATTAATGTTAGGAAGGTTACGTCAGATCTGTGTGGAGCGATCACAGATTTATTATAGACACAGGAGCAATGAGGAGACAGTCGGAGCAGAAACAGCTGATCAGTCATGTAAGTAACGCTGTTCTCTGCTTCATACAGACACATGCAATGCAAGGTTTGTATGCAAACTAACTCTTTAGCACCATTACCCTGCAAAGATCACACACACACCTTAAATTGGCCTTAAACAGCCACACATGCAGAGAGGAAAATGTGTGTTTCATGTCTCACACAGACTCTTTCTTGCATAACATGCACACACATACATGTTCTCTTTCACACACACCTTTTGTGTTTTACAGGTTAGTGCATGCATAATTATATTGTTAATAAAAGTGTGTGTGTGTGTGTGTGTGTACACATGCTGGCGTGTTTAATGTTACACAAAAGTGAACGCTGCCAAACTCTTCTCTGTTGAAATCCCTTGGTTACCAACTTAGGTTGTAGTTAATCATTTAATCATTAACCAGAGTTCCAAAAAAAATTGTTTAGTGTATTTTATGAGATTCAATGAATTACTTAATTGTCTATCATTTCTCCTTCCCTTTAATATAATTTAAGGTTATTATTTATGATTATTTACGCTAAACTTTAGAATCAAAATTAATCAATTGCACCTACCTGGAATCCCCAACACTGAACACCAGACCAAAACCATACACAGCATCAACTGGGAGAAATTTCATTAACTGGAGTCAGCAGATGACCAGAAGGATCAAGGACGTGACATGTGACACCAGAGACGAGTTTGGACAAGGAGACGGGTGTGTTTGTGGGTCTGGAGTGTTGATCTTACCTGCCAGACGCAGAGAGCCTGAGTTGTAAATGGCTTCGTCTCGCAGCTCCCTCACGTGAACAGTGACAGTAGAGACAGCATCTGGCCAGACACCATCAGACACACGGACCTGGAACTGATAGGTGCCGGGCGGGGCGTTCTCCTTGATGATCAGGAAACCTGTTCGCTTGTTCAGGATAAAGTAACTGAGGGAAAGAGCAAACACCCACAACAGTTAAAAAAACAAAAAAATAATTTTAGGCATTAAAAAACATTTCAATGCCTTTTCAATACATAATTCACATAATTCGCTTGTGTGACGCTGATTAGTTATTAGGTAATTACCAGTGTCTTAGTGAGTCTGATCTGTAATTTCAGCTATTTGCCCTTCAAAAGGTCTACATGGTAATCAGCAAAGTGGAAAGAAATGTATGTCTGCATGTTTATTGTATACAGTATAAGGCCAGCCACACCTGCAATTTACATTTGCTTTCTTATAAAGTCTTATAAACCATAACCAAGTGTTGTAGTTGCCTGACTTCACAACTGCTGTAGCAAGCAAGCAGTCAGTCACAATATGTCCCTTATGTTAACCATTTGTAGTTGTCATGCTCATATATTGTGGAAAAGTGAACATTTTAGAGCTCAATCATATATATTTTTCCTTTAATATTGGATTTTTGCAGATAGGTCAGATACTCATGCTTTGAATATCCATCTGCCACTAAAATATCAACCTCTTTGGGTCTGACACACCTTGTTTTTGAGAAATTACTTAATACTTATGTTCCCATTTAATTATGAAGTTAATGACATGATCTAGGGAAAACACTAGGGGAAACATATCACTGTTGGAGTTGTAACTGAATAAACACTCAGGGTTGTACAGTGATCTCATGAATGATCTCTGGCTGAGTAAAGACAGCAGACCGCAGGGAGCACTTTAACCAGACAGCAGACACATTTTACTTTTGGCCTCTTACTCACTAAATTAACATTAAAGCCACATTTGCCAATTTACCCAGCGTAAGTGATGGTTAGCACTGCCTAAAATGAGAAACTGCTATTTGAATGTTTTGTACAGTGCCCTTTGCAAATGAAAAATTATATGAAAGTCAGTGAACAAGGGGAGGGAAAGGACTGGATCTTATTAATATATGCCTGGATCAGCCCTACAATTGATGCTAATACCAATCGTTAGGATCAATTGTAATTGGAGGTAATTTAGGATTTTACAGAATTTCCTAACATCAATGTCTGGAACCAGGGTCTGTAAATACTACATACATACAAGTATACTTTAATATTAAGGGAGCAAATATTTATTGTCCGAAATAATTTTATCAACCTAGTTCGGCAGATGTGTCTGTGTGAGCTATGTGAGGCTCGGCACCCTTTGTTTGTTGCCAGCAGGACTTGTTCCAACTGTCCAAGATGAAGACAGACCAATACAAACACCTTTTTTATTCCTCTCAGCCATGTATGTATCTCAGTGTCATATTCTGTGTTTTAGTATTTACTCTGTTTTCTGCTGTCAACCATCCAGGACAATAACAGAAAGTGAACAGAGACAATGCATTAAGGAGAGGAGGCTAGGGGGGAAATGAGGGCCCACTAATAGGCACAAAGACATGCAGGGAAGCAATTTCACTTGGTCCTCGTCTCCATGCTCCCCTTGTACAGTAAATGAGCTCATTCAAGTTTAATTACAAAGGAAATCCAAGGCAGAACCTTGGCAAATCAAATAATAATCCACTTGTAGAGACAAGGGCCACATTAACTCATTTTACAGCTGTGGTGTATAGATTATGTCTTAGGTCTAGCACTTGATTCCAGGTTTCATTGAATGACACCTTGACATATCTAGTAAAACTTTCCCACTTTGCTGAAACCTGCTTTTATTGACATTTCTGTTGCCATATTGGCTGTTTCTATTCCAGTCAAAGTAGAACACTTGCACTTTTCTCAAAAAGCATTGATGTGCTGAATCAAAATACATATTTATTTACTGTGCAGTTTGTTTAAATAACATCGCAGATACAACTACAATACAGGTTGATCCGAAACAACAACAATGGAAGCATTGCAACTGTTGCTGATATGATGCACTGAAAGAAAAGTATATAAAGCAGACCAGATTGAGCTATGATAGGCTCAGTTTTGTAAAAAGCCAGCACAGCAGTGAGAAGACAATGTGTTGTGAACTCAACTAAGTTTGAAACACCAAGTGATGAAAGCTGCCATGGTAATGGTTCATATTATACCCAGTCCTCTTTATAAGACTTTGAGAGCGAAGGGAGAAAAGTTTGTCATTTTGAGTTCAGCTAAGTTATGGAAGATGATGTGGGGTGTTGTGGGGTGCTGAAACATCACTGTGTGTGATTTTTTGAACTGCTGTGTGTGTGCGCGCATCTCTTTGTGTGAAAGTGAAAAATGTATCCGCTCATTGTCACTTTTGGCAGACAGAATTCACAAAGAGGGATTTTTCAGAAACAGACAAGAACCCCCAGATCCAATAGAAGCAAAGTAAGAAGTGGAGGAAATAAGGAAAGTAGGCATTAAATGTTCACATGCAGTTTTCTGTTATGGTTTCATTAATATTTCTCATTATGTTGTGTACTTAAGTGGCATCATTACATGGCATGATTAAGCTGAGATGTTTGAAATATATACTGTACATACATCGTAGGATGATTAATCATGATATACGATTTTGTGTCTTGACCCTGTGTGTCATCTGGGACGCATCGTGTCCATACCTCCCTCAGTAGGTTCAAACGTAGCCCATTGAAAAAAAACCCTGCTGCTGGAGAATCATCACGTTTTAATTTGTGACACTAACTCTCCATCTGAGTGGTGTACATTCCAGACAAATTGAACACAGTAGCCTATCACATATGAAGAGCTGTTTCCTGTTCTGTTTCCTACACAGCAATAGGCTTTATGCCACCTGTGCACAGTGATGTACTGTACTGGTATGCGCCGCTGTAACGCATTGAAACTATGTTGATAAATGAAACAGGAAGATGTGTTTGTATTTTATTGTCTTCTGTTAGTGTTTTTTTTTTTTGTTTTTTTTACCACCATCTACTGCAACAAGTGAATCTGTCTAGAAAATGAGCAAATCACAATCGCAATTATTCAAATGCTAATATAACAGAATAGACACATCGCTTCATTGACAAACTACAGTATAATAGACTCATCAGGCGTATGGGACAATTTCATTAACCAAAAATTATACAACCTCTTGGGAACAGCAGATGTCCAACCATCTTTGGCACTCACTTGAAATTGTTTATGACACAATTCTGTTTAGAAAACCCTGATAAAAAAAATGAATTTCAGTGCACACATGAGTGTGGATGGCCTTTTCCTAAGTCTGTTTTAGGCTGAATAAATTGATGCATATTTGCATTTACCTAATAGTACAGCTTTCTTCTCTTGTGTCATAGGTCTAAACTGTGAGGAATTCAGCATGAATGGTTGACAATTTTTACCTTGGCACATGTCCTTCAAAGACGTACGTCTTGTTGTCCCAGTCATCAGGGTCAGGAGAGTAGATCTTTCCAAGCACTGTAGTCGGCATACGGCCTGATAAAAACATAAAAAAACATCAGTTAACCATTGGCATAAGGACAATAAAATGTATCACAGAAAAGGCGAATGGGAAATCGTTCTAATCATGTATGGAGAACTGTTGTTACATTCACTTGCTTTACTTCTACTCCTTATTTTCTGAACCATGTGGGAATTAATCCAAGGGTACCCCCAGACTTTAAAGAGAGACCTTGACATGTTGAATTTTAGCAATTAAACAACAACATTGGATTCATGGCTTTCTATGACAAAAACTGGTGATGCTATGGTAATTTCCCAGGTAATTTAGCTGCAACAATATGACCAAAAGATATGGACCATATATGGATAAACAGAGAGGTGACAAGGCCTTTTATTATTTGATGAGATTGGAGGAAAATACATGTTGATCTTGGAGAGTTGGTGAAATCTAATACTTCTAATACCTAAATCAACTGATCAACAAAGAACGGATCAACATGTTTGAATCTGATGCAAAATGATGTGCAGGCTTTTTGTGTCAAAATTTGTGACTCAGTCTGAGCCCAGATAGTGTGCGGTTTGTTTGTTAGCTACCAGACATATAGCTGTGATTAACTGCATATAGAATCTAGCAAGGGTTTGCCTTTGTGACCTTTAGAACAGCACCATGGGAGTAATTGTGAATAAACAAATCATGCGAACAGAGATGGAGTGACAGTGAGTGGGTTGAGGCAAAGGTGAAAACAGTGTGCGTCTCTGTGTTAGTTTCACCTACATAGGTAGAAAAATACTTTTGAGAGCAATGTTCAAAATGCGCTTAAAAAGTCTCTTTATCACCTTATTAATTTTTTTTTAATTAATTTTGTCTACACTACATCCTAAAGACAGAGAAACCGTCTTACCTCGGTGACTATTGATGAAAATTTTCTTCTCCCCCGCCACGTGTGCATGATCATTTTGGTCACCGATGGTCACGGTCAGGGTGCTGGTCACCGTTTTGGCTGGACGGCCACTGTCGCTCATAATAATAGGAATGAGGAACTCTTTCTGACGCTCACGGTCAAATGTCCTTAGGGCTGTTAGTGTTGCCGTGCCGTTTAGGTTGTCCTGGAGGTAGAAATCATTGCTGTGGCGATACTCTGAGTGGACAGTAAAGTGGAAGGGTGGGCCATTCTCTGGAGAGTCCTGGTCCACAGCTCGTAGGAGGGTCGACGTTTGGTTCAATCTTACTACCTAAACAAGGAGAAAGAGCATTAGGTCGGATTTTCTCATCCATACCACAGAGGAAGGACAATTTCTTCTTCCTTCTTTTCAATGAACAATAACATTATATCAGTCATTACATATTAACTTGTGATCAAACCCTGTCAAGCCTACCTGTGGTCCAGCCACATTCTCAAAGACTATTGGGGAGTATGCCGCCTCAAACTCTGGTCCATTATCATTTACATCCAACAAGGGGAGCTGGACAGTGGCACTGCCCGTTAGAGGTGGAACCCCATGATCCATTGCTATGACCACCAAGTGATGCTGTGGTATCCTCTCCCGATCTAGAGGCCGGGCTACAGAGAGTACACCCGACTGGTCAATAGTGAACAGTCCTTCAGGATCTGAGTCCTCAGATAGGCTATAGGTGATGTCGCGGTTCTGGCCTGAATCAGAGTCACTGGCCACCAAACGGGCCACACTAGTTCCCACAGAGATGTCTTCAGGTAGAGGGGCAAGAGACAAGAAATGTGGAATAAAGACGGGAGCATGGTCGTTGTAGTCCTCCACTTCTACCACACAGTGCAAAAGGCTGGAGAAGTCCAGGTCTTCAACCTGAAACAGGAACCAAGAGCTTGTGAAAAGTCATGAAGAAAATGAATATAACTTACCTAAAGTGACCAGGCCCATGCTATCAAATATTTTGTTCTTTTACATCTTTGGCTATAAAGCAATATCACACCATCTGCCTTTGTGTGCACAAATGTGCTGCAGCTGATTTTTATATTGCCTTATAGAATTTCAGGTTATTTTCCAGTAGCTACCTCACACTGCCACCAATATGAAAAGTTGCTTTGTGGCGCTTTAAAGTTCCTGTCTGTAACTGACAGATGACACTTTCTGTTTGACTGGCTTTATAGCATTCCCTTCACCTTGAAATACTTTGTGTTGGCCTTTGATGGATGGGCTGACTGGCTGGTTTGAGAGATTTATAAGCACTAAAGAAAAACAAATATCGCTGAGATCAATGCATACAACATTTCACAAAACCTTTTCCATTTTTCCCCCCATCACTTTCAACGATTCTCAAAACTTCCTAGGAATATACTGTATGTGAATGTACACAAATTTCAGATGGCTTCCTGAAATCCATTTCTTATTTTCAACACTTCACAAAATCAGGCACAACAACACTGTTCATCTAGCTACTAGCAGTCTTGACTCGGACTCTATATCCCCCTCACACATGCTGCATACTTTTCACTGAAGGTTCTCTCCAAAAAAGTGAAATTAAACACTGTGAATTAGAGTCAGGGACATGATACAGAAGCTGAATCAATCAATCTTTAATAGTGCAAGACTGTGTGGTTGATCAGGGCTTTTGGAACAGCCTCAGCATACCTTCAGAGTGAGGTTAAACCTCTGTTCACTGTGTCGTTCATAGTCCAGACGTTTCTTAAGCCTCAGGGTGCCACGCTGCTCCTGCTTGTGACTGACCATGTAGAACTTCTGCTCTTGGTCTCCAGCCACAACACTAAAGGTCAGCTGGGCATTTTCTCCAGTGTCTCGGTCCTCTGCGGCAAGCTCCAGGACCTTAGACAAATGATATATTCTGTGAATCAAGTATGTAGGCTCTATTTTCTCAGGATCACTGGCTTCTTATATTTTTGCTTTTGATTACATGAATTGAAATATCTCTAAGGTGTTAGTGTATTCCTGACAAATGCAAAGTAGCAGAGTTCGAAAATGGAAACAATGGCATCTGGTTACAAATTGTATTATGACAATATACCTTCAGATTCAACAAAATTCCACAAGTTCTAAAAATGAAAAATTGAGGAAAAAAATGGATACAGAGTAGAACTGTGTTAAAACATTTGCTTCGAAAGGCAGCTTTTTGGATTTAATGTGGTAACATTTATTGTTGTGGTTCTATGTGGGAGCACTAACTATAGTTGTTTTTTCACTTTGTTGCTTATTTTATTTATTTTTTATTTTCTGTTTGTCCTGTACTGGGCAAGAAAACTGCATGGTTTAGTCTATGCTCTTCTAGGGAAAAACTCTCTTTTTCCACTCTTTTTGTTTGTTTCTGCCTCAGTCCATTATTGATTTCAGATGTCAGCAGATGCCATATTTTTCATTCTTATACTGTATCTAAGAAATCCCATTCAAATTCAAATTTAAGGTAGAGTAAAAGGTGATTTAAAATGAATTAAAGAATATGGATTCTCTGAAATAAGGTAATAAAAAAAATGGTGCCTCATCAACAGGGAAGCCTCTTCTGACCCACCTCTGCGTTGGGCTCTGCATTCTCAGATATCCTTGCCAGGCAGGAGTGATCGATGAATCTTGGAGCATGGTCGTTCACATCCTTGATTTGTATAGTAGCAGTTCCAGTTCCTGTCATTCCTCCCCCATCTCTGGCCTCCACAACCAAGAGGTAGGACTCAACCTGCTCTCTATCCAGACCACCCATGGCTACACTGATTGTCCCTGTGGTGGGGTTGATAGTGAACATTTCTGAGAAAGCAGGCACTCCTCCCACCCCCATGTTGGTGGCGTCTAAACTACCCATAATTCTGTAAGAAAGCACAGCGTTCTGCCCAACCGCTGAGTCGTCCAGGTCGGTGGCCGTCATCTCCATCACAGATGTCCCCACAATCGAATTCTCTGCCACATCTCCGTGACAGCTAGGGGCGCAGGTGAAGACAGGCGCATTGTCATTGATGTCCCACACATTGATGATGACGTCGGTGAAGCCTGTCAGACCTTCGCCGCCCTCGTCTGTGGCCAAGACAACAAAACGCCACACAGCACGTTCCTCGCGGTCCAATGTCCGCTGGGCGTAGATCTTGCCTGTGACCTCATCAATGATGAATTCACTCTCGGCACCCTGGCCATGGAGAGAGTAACGCAGGGCCTCCTGGTCAGCATCTTTATCTGGGTCAGAAGCTGTTACCTACAACATCAAAGGTACAGAGAGACAGAGGGTGATGAGAGCGTAATCACTTTTTTTTACACTATTTAATTATTGATATGCTGCTGACTTGGAGTGATATCTTGACTGGAAGCACTTCACAACTGCTTATGAACTCTCTGGTAGGTAAACCTGGCAATGATCCAAGCTCTTCAACCGCAACCCCCACCCTCTCCTGCCTCTCTTCTTCTTCTTCTCCTTTTCACACTCATCCTCAACACATCAGCACAAATTACACCCTGGGCAGTGCAAAGATGTTTCAATTTAGCATGTTAATTGCAATGTGATGTAGAGCCAAAATGAATCTGTGTTCCGTTAAAAGAGTAAGACATGTCCTCTTACATATGCAGAGAGGGGAAACAGCACCAGGCTTTGTATTAAATAACAACATATATGTAGTAGTAGAATTCTGTATTTTGAGTATGTTCTCATGTAATAGAGATGTGCTTAATGATGGTGAGTTAAAATAACTGATCTTTTCCCCAGAATGATTCATTATGAATTACATACTGTAGCTGCAGCATTAAACTCTGAATGGTCATACAAGGGACCATATCCAGCCACGGCTGCACAGTAATCACTTAATAAAAAAAGACTTTGATTTCTGCTGGTTTCTAAATACGTTTGAACGTTTAGTTCAAGTTTGAAAGCATAAGTGGATGTTGACGGCAAAGACTTAAAATATGCTATGAAACATGTCAATGTCTAATACATACTTATATTCCGTGACAGAAACAGTGTCTTCTTTCTAGCAGGCCACTGTTGATTGGCCAGCTGAAATGTCACTCAAAGGTTTTAATCAGCTGTAGCTAACCATCTAAATGAGCAAAGATTAATTCCCTGAGTTTATTGAAAAGGCAGTGCCTGTATACATTACCTATTTTAAGCTGGATCGCATTAACAGGGTGTTAAATATGCATATATATTATAAATTGAAATATACAGTACATGCATTATATGTGCTAAAACACAAACTGCATGTCTCAGGCAAAATCCTCACCAATTGATGATTCATGGCCGGAAATCCAGAACCAGAATTATTCTTGTATTGCAATGTATAACTAATTAGCCCTAGTCTTCAAGTATGATAAGGGGAAATTTAGGTATGTCCTTAGTGAATGGAGCAGCTGAATAATGATTGGACTGTACCTGTAACACAAACACCGGTGAGCCATCCAGCTCCTCTGTTACACTGCCGTAGTACTCATTGACAGTAAACACCGGAGCCTCATCATTCTTGTTCACCACGTTCACAGTCACTGTCGTGTAATCCTCCCACTTTCCATCCGAAGCCAGTACATGTAGCTTGTACCTGAGCAGAAGCAAAAACTTTTTTTTCTTTTTCTTTCACAAGATAAGCAACAGATCCAACAACAACAGGAAAAAAAATAGTGTATACTGTTAGCTGGAATGTGCTCCTACCTTTTGTTCTGTTCATAGTCCAGAGGCTGGGCAATAAAGATAGTGCCCACCTCTGGTTCCACATCAAACACCCCTCCTGTGTTCCCTGATGTGATCTGGTAGCGCAGCTTAGCATTTCCACCTGCAGAAAGGGAATATATGTGGGTTGAATGAAGAATGACAGTTCATACAATGAACCTCAGTTACTGACAAAGGAGTGTATATTAAGTAAGTCTTGTTACGGCCATGGTCGTATTTGTACCTGATCCCACATGAATTGGAAGTCCCCATCTAGTCTGTTGCTGTCTGTTTTTGCCAATCCAACAATCTGTCTTACTTAACTGAGATAGATAGCATCAGCCTGCTTTAGCTGTCAGATATGGAGTTCTTGGTGCGATCTGATTGTTATTAGTCTTTCAACAATGGCAGCCTCTACCCTTACAAAAGATATCTATCATTGGATATCTAGGATATTTATGAAAAGAAATATTTAAGGATGTAAAAGTCAAATATTTCAAAGCCATGCAGAGGAAAACGATTGCCTATCCCAACAATTTGTATTGTAATGGACATCTAACCCTTAGGTTCTGATAACCTCACTGAAGCTTTTTCTGTCTTTTCATGTTACAAACTGATGTCTTCCCACACAACACTTGTTAATCTTCTTACTGATTTGCATCCATGCTCTCAAACCACAACATCTCTTCAGTTGAAGTTGAGTGGCGGTTTAAGATGAGATAGTGTACAGCTAATACATTTAAAGACTTTTAAACAGATAACAATTCATTTTTTGGTGTTATTGACAGGACCATGTTCAAAACACAAAACAAAAATGAAGCATTTCAAAGAAAATTGAATTATTGGATTATTATATATTACTTTATATTTAAAAGGAAAATTTCGAAGGGCATTCGAAATTTGCCCTTTTGGCCTTCAATAGCTGACAATGACTTTTTTTTGTCGAAAGTAAGATGGATTCTAACCCAGATAATCTGAGCAAAGTCCTCCATTAAAAGTTCAGGTGTGTATATATATATATATATATGCGGTATTTAAACGAAATAAGAAAAAGAAATGTGTTATCACTTTCCCCCTAATATAGACAACAATGCACTTTCAGTGGAGAGTGTCCTCTGATACATATCTCTAGAAGGGACCAACGCATGTAATTGTTACTATATTTTTTGTTTGTTTGTATGTTTTATTTATTTATTTTAATCAATGTTATGTATAAGTTCCTCTATCAGAAGTGTTAATTGGCCGTTAATTGGCACATGTAGAACATTTGATAGCTAAGGATATAATTATCTATAACTCTTCAGCAGTCCCATTACAAGTGTGGTAATTGTGGATGGGTTCAAACATCAGATGATATTCATAGAAGGTACCTGCAAGGTCCTGAGTGTTAAAGCATGTAAACATTGGATATACAACTGTTTTTTGTCTGTCTGCACAAGCTACCATATTTGCCTGGAAAACAGCACTGAGCTTATGCAACCATGAAAAGAACCTGCACTAATCATTTAGATCTAATGTCTTTCATTGCAGGTACAAGTGCCACAGCTATAGCAAACTCACTAGCAGAGCAATGCGACAGAATCCAATTTGATGGTGTTTATAATGACAGAGGTATGGCGAGTTAAGTACCATTTATACAAGAATCAACTTTAACAAGGCTGTTAAGCATGACACATGGTATTATTATACCCATGTTTAGAATCTAATCAGATCCTATGTCTGCTAGGACTTAAAGTGCCTTTATGTTGCTTATCAGAAGTCTGTAAAAATAAAAGAGATTAAACACAATATGAATGCATTGATTTTCTATTAAATAATTAATACTCCATTGTTCCAAGCAATCTAAAATCATATTGCAGTGAAATTCCCCTCTCCTTGTCTCCAAAGTTCTCTCCCGACCTCACTTAATAATCTCCTTTCTTTTTAAGCTCTGCAAAGCATTTTTAATAAAGTCTATTAGATGCTGATCAACAAAATGTTCCCTCTCAATGCAATTACTGGTAAAGCCAAGGTCTGCATCTCAATCACCATTGCATCTACCACCCCTCATGTTAATATGAAAGGGAAATGAGAAACCTCTGAAGACAAGATGAGATTCACAGCTTATTAGCAAGATGAAAGTAAAGGAAGATCCAGATCGTTTTGTACCGCCTGTCTGTTGGCATTTTAAATGAGACGTTAGGGGATATAAGCAATTGCATCCTTTCTTCTTTCTCACCCTCTTTCTCCTGCTTTTCTAGTTGTCTCAATCTCTTAAGTATTTAAAAAAAAAAAAAAAAAAACTGCTGAGACCCAAGGGACAAAAGAAACAGCACAACTGTTAAAATAAACAAACAAATGGAGATAATATGAATGTCTTTTCCCAGTTGTACCAATTTCAAAATGCTTTTCATCTCCCTTGGTACTGTACTTTAAGAAAACTACAGTATACATTAATACCAGATTAGAGTATGGTGTACAATGACCTACGACTTTTGGAGATGATGTGTCACAGTTTCACTTACATACAGATAAGTATGCAGATAACCCAATTCTAATAGAGCACTCTCTGAGAAAGACAGAATGTTTTATCCTTGACATTTCAATTTTAAAACTCTTCTCTGACACTAATACTGCAACTTTCACCCTTTTGACTTTAGTTTGAAAATGCACTCTCATTTTTCTCAGACTCCTAGACATTACTATTACAGCAAAACATTACCCAAATGCTGCTTTCCCCCCATTTTTAAAAATGGTATCAAAATAAAACATAGGAAATAAGGAAAGAATGTACACATTCATATGCATTTATAGCCAAGACAAGTGATAACATCTCAGGTTGCTACTTCTGACGCTGGTTCTTCTAAAGGTGCGGTCATGACTCTATTAAAATGACTGCATGCTCGGGGCGGTCGGTAGCGCAGTGGGTTAAGCGGCCGCCCTGTGTGTAAGGGGCTGTGGTCCTCGCTGCAGCCGGCCCCGGTTTGAGTCCACAATCGGACGGCCATTTGCTGCATGTCACTGTCCCTCTCTCTGCTTCCTGTCTATCTTCAGATGTACTATCATTAAAGGCATAAAAGGCCAAAAAAAAAAAAAAAAAAAAAAAATCTTAAAATGACTGCATATTTTAATTCTAATTCTGATCTTTGCATTCAGTAAAGTCAATAAAAAAAGACAACAGACTGGAGCTTCAAGTTTGACATTTGAAAAATGTCAAATTATGCTTCTATCTTGTGGTATAATGATATTTCATGGACTGGTGATGAGCAGTTAATTCATATTAATATTCAGTGGGGTCCAAAAGCATGAGACCACTAGCCAAGATATATGCATTTGTCTTGAATGTAATACTTTTTTCTTTTCTTTTTTTTTACATGGAAGTAAGCAACACGTTCAGACTTAAATATTCCCAGCAGCATGTTTCACTATGACTTTGGCACATTGCTCTCCTTACATGCACCCTTCTGATGCCATAACTTTTTTTCCATGCACTGAAAAATTCTTGTGTCTCAGTGTTTGGTCTTGCTTCCACCATGCAATAACCCCTTAAAAAGCTTGAGTCTAGCCATGATTTGATGCTGAGCAAGCCCCTCTTTGCTGAGAATAACAATTTGACTTCTGACACTTTCCGTTTTCAATCCTCAAACTTTTTGATTATGTACAGGTTTCCGTGAAAATAGGGGATTTTCAATGTGGTCTCAGACTCAGGGCCTTTGTGTATGATATATTAGCTATGGTAGCTCTACAATATGCACATCTTCGACATGCAACAACACATTGTCCTCATTACTGGCAGGAGTGTAAAATCTCTTCTCCAATCTATTCCTCCTCCACTAACTTAAGCCTCTATACACCCCTCAAAAAAACAAAAAAGAAAAATTACACTTGCACACACACACACACGTTACTGCTTCCTGCGTCTCTCTCAGTTGGTGGTAATAACCTTATTTTGGACTCCAGCAGGTTTCTTTGAACTCACACAAGTAAGCAAGCAAATAAGTGATCTTATGTGCATGTGTGTAACCGACGAGGGTTATTTATCTCCCCGGTTCACAGCAGGCCTCTGCAGTCTGCTATGATAAATGCCAGATAATAAGAGAGTTATATCTCTCTCTCTCCTTTCTCCTCTTTACTCCCACATCCACAATGTCCCTCTCTATATATTACTATTAGCAGATTCTTGCTTCTCTATTTCCAAGACAAACCGATCCACTTCACAATGGCCTTATCACTTGTCTTGTCTATGTGTGTGCATGTGTGTGCGTGTGTGGTAGAGACACCAAAGCCAGAAACACACTGACAGGCAAACTTTCATAAGCTGACATCAGTGTCTGAGTGTCACTACTTAGTTACGTCAATCTAAATTTTTATATATTATATAAACAGCATTACCAACTCGCTTACATGCAGAACTCATTTGGACTTTTTGCTAAGCATAAACCCTAGCAGCAGTAAATACACTGAATGAACACCACTCCCAGGCTCTTCCTGTGTAAAATTCAATTGGGTGGCTACCCTTTTCAATCCAACACTGGCTTTCAATCTCTCTCTTGTTTTACACAGAGGGATTGCTTTTACAATCAGGAGGAGTACAATTTTCACAGGTGAACCACGACAGGCACATAATAGGGCCTCAGAAGTGTACCATTTGATCCATTTAGAAAAAAAAAAAAAAAAAAAAAAAAAAGAAGGTACAAGATGGTGTCTAAAAGTCTAAGGTAAGAATCTGTAATTCATACTGAACTAAAGGAGCAGTTAATAAAGTTAAGGTCTCTGCTATTTATTTTTTTTAAATCAGAAAAAAAGGAGAGAGCATAAGAGTGTCTTGCTGAAACAATGACTAAAAAACTATTCATCACAGATCACAGGTAGAAAACTCAGGCTTCCCGTTTGTAAGCAGTAGATGTTGTGGATAAGCTGCTGAAATCAATGGTCAATGGTGAGGTCAGGAGGGAAGACTGTTCAGGAGCCTCTGATGTCTTATGCTGTATTATTTATTGGCACTTGACCAAGGAGAATTAGAGACACTCTCAAAGTTCATCAGAAGTGCCTGAGTCGGTCTCACATTCTGCTGAACTCCTGCTGCTGGTCAGACTTGAAACTTCTACAGATAACACCACAAATACCAAAGAGAATGTATTTACCCATGTTTGTGTTACTGTCAGCACATTCTAGTCTGGAGCCACTGTTGTCTATTTATGTTAATGGAACGTCAACGGCAAGCTATCTATTATGTCTAGGCAATATTCAGATGATTCGACCCTGGTCACCGCAACGTCGAGATAGGCTGGCATCTGCTTTCCTCAAACAAAGCCAAGCAACTACTACCGCTGAGGACCTCAAGGCCCACGCGTGACCCTGTGTGAACTAAACTAAGGATAGAAAATTTCATAACAGTAGCAAAACCATGCCATTTCAAATATGTCTTTTTTAACAATGACAGTGCATCATTACACCATTTGAAATACAGCAAGCTAAAATTTGACGATATAGAATTTTAATTTCAAATACTAATACAAGGGATTATTTTGTTTGTCCTTTCCATGTTCTGTGAGAGATGAATGGGATTTCTAAACATCCATAACAATAATCAGAGCAAAAAAATAAAACTCACTGTCAGTGTTAAACTAAATGACTTGAGTCATAAAAAAAAACTTTCAGCTGACTTTCAAAGTATATATATATATATTTTCTAAATCAGAAGTGACACACATTATGCACATCTAATAAGAGTAAAGCGTTGCTCATAGTGTCAAAGCCAAGCCTTTTAACTGCTTTACAGCTGAATATGAAATTAGCTAAAAGGAGTTTTTTAACATGTTTTAGCCCATGATACACATTCCTGCTCACCATTTCATACTATTCTACTAATCAACAGGCTAGGCTATAATATGCCAGCAAATGTGGCAAAAGACCAACAAAGGCAGAGGAGAAGATTGTTACCTGGTAGCCTAAACAAGGGTGCAAAAATCTGACTTTTCTAGTGATTTATTAAGGAAATCCATGAAAATTCTATAAAGCAGCTTTAGGGCTACTGTATTTTTTGTGTCACCAGTCATGGTAGCTGTTTTTAGTTAAAAGTCTCAGATTATCAAAAGTAACAAAAACAACATATTGTGAAGTAGCTTTATCTTAGAATGGTTTGGATGGTGGAATACATTCCTAAAATCGGTTCAGTTACTATATTTAAAACATATGGGATTATTATATTTATTTATAACAAATATATTAAAAGCAATTGCAATCATGGATGTTGTCAGGATGTCCCTTATCCTAATTTTCTTTAGATAGTTAGTGTTTTTGTTTTTGCAGCAAAAAAAAATGTGTCTGCTACTTGAACTCTGCAGCATCGATGTGGACTCTAATGTGCAATTAATTGCAAAATTTGTAAGGCCAGTAACTGTAATTAACTTGAACTCTTGGTCTTTCTTTCCTGGGGCGGTCCTCGGTCAGTTTCATCATCGTATTTGATGGTTTTTGTGACTGTCCTTGAAGACACATTCAAGGTTGTTGAAATTTTCCAGATTGACTGACCTTCATGTCTAAAAGTAATTACTATATCATTTCTCTTTACTTAGTCAAAGGCAATTTTGACAAGGCACACCTGTTAATTAAGAACCATTCCAGGTGACTCCCTCATGAATGCCAAAATTGTGCAAAGCTGTAATTAAAGCAACAGGTAGCTACTTTGAATAATGTAAAATATAAAATGCATTGTGCTTTATTTACCACATTATTTATTGTGGTATTTTCCGTAGTCCAGTTCTTACGTTTCTTAACTCATATATGCATATAAACGCAGTTGTGATGGCTAAATAAAGAGCCAATGTGCCTAGTTTTCAGTTGTCTGTGCTCTGTTGAAGTAGAAACATTTTTTAGTTCACTCTCATTCAGCTGCATCATGATGTCTGTTGCAATCACCATTTTGTTGCATAAGCCCTAGTCACATACAATGAGCAATTCTCATTTGATTTTGGTGTTGATCTTCAACTGCCAGACCTTTTCTCATCTGAGTCCTACTCAGTTTCTAGATGCATTTTGATAGCGTTAGCCACAGAGCTTTAAGATATGAGAGTCTCTTTTCATTCCTCAAAGTAATAATGGTTTTGCCTTTTCTGTTGTGAACTGACTTTTGCCTCTGGTCATGACAGCCGAGTCCCTTGGCATGATCCACCACAGACCTAAATCTTTGTATTTTGTTATCTTGGTAAGCTCTCAGATTCTAATGAGGCCTCTTAATTAGTTTTTTTATTAAAGGTTAGTGCACTGGAAGGGTCAACAAGTTAGGCCTGTGTAACTAATAGGGTCTTCAACAATTCTAGCTTAAAAGTACTGTACTTACTAAATTCTAGCGAATGTCCCCATTTTCAGTCCTTGTTGTGTTACAGCTAGCTCTATTCAGGAAAACTGAATCAACGGTCATAAACCACATTATATTATATTATAGTTTATGTTCTTCTTCATAAGATTCACTCGGTGTCTCGCTATGGGATGCAGCCTCCTGCAGCCCTGATAAAAGCATTTATCTCAATCCGCCAATCCTGATTGGCCGGTGAATGTGTTCATCCGCGCCGCACCCAGTAGTCCCATCTACTATATATAGTGTGCGCGGATAACATTCCCCTAATTCAAAACCTCTTCTCACCTGAGAACTTATCTCACGTCAGAGCTTTTCGCTAGCTTAACTGTTCACCAGACGGATCTTTGCTAGCTTCCGTCACCGGACGCTAGTGTTGTGCTCTGGCTTCTGCCTTGTCCATTCATACCAGACCGGACCGGTAAGTATCCTTTTCCGTCCCCTCCACGGACGCTCACACGGTCAAGCTAAGTTAGCACACCAGCTACCCTCTCGACCCCACGCTAGCACACCAGCTAGCCACGACCCTTTTCTCCACTAGCACTCCAGCTTGTTGGCGAAATGGAGACCACTAAAAATCCTCACACCAGAGGAGACTCTCGGCTCTGTTGCTGCGGGAACAAAATTTCAGGACGGGACACCCACCCGGTGTGCAGTACCTGCCTGGGGGTTGACCACGCCAGGTTAGCCCTCGAAATTCCCGGGTCCTGTGGACACTGCAAAGTGTTCACGGTCAAGAGCCACAGACGCAGGCTAGCCCGCCAAGCTAGCCTCGCGGACCGTGACCCGTTTCTCCCCACCGCTGACCTAGGCGCAGCCACGGAGGAAGACGAGATCATGGCCGGGGAAGTTCTGGAGACTGGCTACGACTGGGCCGCCCAGTGCGAGCAGCTCCGAGCTTCCCCGTTTCCCGAGGAAGACGTGCTGGAAATTGGCCTCACAGAGGATGACGATGACGCCTTGTTCCTCATATCAGAGGACGAGGAGGAAGACGACACCTTCGTGGCCCCAGCCCTGGCTGAAAAGCCGAAGCTGCCCGAGTCTACCAACAGGGAGGACGGCGGGGTGAGCTCTCCAGCTCCCTCCCTCCATGTGGACCTGCTCAGCACGTGCAAACGTGCGGCAGAGAAGCTGGAGGTCCCCTGGCCGGTTGCAATAGCGGAGCCTACCCGGTCCCGCTATGAAGGCAAGCGGCTCCCCCTGGCCCGTAGTGCGGTAAAACAGCTTCTTCCCGTCTTCCCCGAGTTGCTGGCCGAGCTGTCCAAAACTTGGAATAACTGCCCGTACAGCAACAGGAGCCCCATCCCGGGCGCAGCATCCCTCGACTGCGAGGCGATGGAAGCCCAGAATCTCATCTCGATGCCTCCGGTGGAAGCCCCCGTAGCTGCGCATCTCTGCCCGGGCAGCACGAGCCAGCTATCTGCGGCCTCCTCCAGGCGTCCGACGCTGCCAACCAAGCCCGAGCGGTTCCAGTCTGCACTGGCCGAGAGGGCGTATAAGGCAGCCGCCCTTTCGGCCAGGGCTCTCAGCGCTCTCTCCATCCTCACTGCCTATCAGGCAGAGCTGTTTGGGGCATCCGCTGACGAGCAGGACCCCGACGCGTGGGAGGAAACGGCGGTCATCGCCGATTTGTCCCTCCGCATCCAGCGCGTCTCAGTCCAGGCCACGGGCAGGGTGATGGCGACCCTCGTCATTCAGGAGCGAGCGAGATGGCTCAGCCTCGCTAACTTGACTGACAGGGAGCGGGATGACATACTGGATATGCCAATTGTCCCGGAGGGTGTTTTCGGCTCTGCATTGGCCACGATGCAGCAGCGATGTGAGGCAAAGAAGAAGGACAACGAAGCCCTGAAACTTTGTCTCCCTCGAAAAGCACCAACACCGTCACCTCCAGTGCAGCGCAAATCGTTTGCTCAAGCTGCCTCTCAGCCGCCGCATTTCAAGATGCCGAAGCGGCCGCAGCAGCTCGGCCCGCCCCTCCCTCCGAGGAGAGAGCCCGGAGCCAGCTGGCACAGAAAATCTCCTGCCCCGACCGCAGTCCCGCCGCCGCCCCCAGCCGCCGCGGCCTCGGTCCCCCAGGCGAGGAAGAAGAAGAGAGCGGCCTGACAGCCTTCCTCTCTTCGGGTGGAGCGTCCTGCCGTTCCCCGTTATGCAGGCCCACCGTTCTGGCTTTTTCGTGTGCGCCCCACGCCGCCGCTGCCCACCCCAGAGCCGGTCCGCGGGAGGAGAGACATCGCCTCGGAGGTTTGCGCTGTTGCGCCCCGAGCAAAATGTCCGCAAGCACACACATACACACATGTCCCCAAACGTGTGAAAATAAAAAGAAATCTGTCACAGCCAGGCCACGAGCCGAGGGTGCAGATAGCAAAAAAAGCCAAAATGAACAAAAATACCCTGTCTATAAGCAGTGTGGCCACCAAGCCCTCTGCGGCTCTGCCCCCGGGATAGGCATCACCATCCTCGGGGAGCAGAGCGACAGGTCCCGCCGCTCCTGCGGCGATGCCCAGGGGTTATTTCCCCGCTCTACCGCAAGGGGGCACCACAGCACCGCTGTCGGGACCTCCCGTGATAGAGCAGGGGCTGCAATGCGCTTCTCCTCTTTCTCTCAAGTGGGAGAATTGGAAAGCAACCGCAGCTTCACCGTGGGTGTTACGCACAATTTCTCGGGGATACAGGCTCCAATTCGCCGCTGTCCCTCCCCGTTTCTCCGGCGTAATACAGTCACGAGCACAGGGAGAATTAGCTCGAATCTTACAGGAGGAAATCCTCTCTCTGTTAGAAAAAAGAGCCATTTCTGTCGTATCTCCCGAACACAGTCTGTCAGGTTTTTACTCCAGATGTATCCTCGTTCCCAAACGGGGGGGAAGAGGAATCCGCCCTATTCTGGACCTGCGGGCCCTGAACAAATTTCTGCGGAAATACAAATTCAGGATGCTGACACATGCGGCACTGCTGCGTCTAGTAAGACCGAACGATTGGTTTTCGTCCGTGGATCTGAAAGACGCGTATTTCCACATTCCCATTTACCCCCCTCACAGACAATATCTCCGATTCGCCTTTCGGGGGGTGTGCTACGAATACCGTGTGCTCCCATTCGGCCTGTCTCTCAGCCCGAGGGTTTTCATACGGTGCACAGAGGCCGCTGTGGCCCCGCTCAGACGCCGGGGCATACGGCTGGCCACATATTTGGACGACTGGCTCCTGCTGGCGCAGTCAGAACAGGAGGCCAGGGTTCACACGCACATTGTCACGGAACACCTAATAAATTTGGGTTTTGTGATAAATATGGAGAAGAGCCAACTCTCTCCGACGCAGGAGATATGCTTTCTAGGATTATCCCTGCGCTCCGTGCCATTCACTGCTCGCCTCTCGGAGGAGAGAGTGAAAGCTTTCAAAGCGTGCCTCGCGCGCTTCAGTCGACACAGGTCTGTCCAGTTCAGACTGTGTCTTCGGCTGCTGGGTCTGATGGCTTCAGCCATCCTCGTGACCCGCCTCGGCCGTCTTCACATGCGGGAATTTCAGCGCTGGGTCGCTTCGCTCAGGCTGGATCCCGTGCGTCATGGTGCACGGTGGATAACGGTCACAGCAGACTGCGTGACGGCTCTGCGCCACTGGCGGGCCCCATCTTTCCTGACTCAGGGGGTGTCCATGGGCACTGTCTCGTCCAGAAAGGTGGTCACCACGGACGCCAGCCTATCCGGCTGGGGTGGCATTTACGAGGGCAGGTTTGTGAGAGGACGCTGGAGCCAGGCTCTCCAACGTCTTCATATAAACTTTCTCGAGCTCTCAGCTGTGTTTCTGTCTCTGAAACACTTCCTTCCGTTCCTCTCGGGCCGCCACGTCCTGGTGAGGACGGACAACACAACGACAGTAGCGTATATCAACCGTCAAGGGGGGTTGCGCTCTCGTGTGTTGCACACTCTGGCACGCAAACTGATCATCTGGAGCAGTGTGCACTTTCTTTCCCTGAGGGCGACTCACGTCCCGGGGACCCTGAACACAGGTGCCGACCTGCTGTCCAGGGGCGCGCCGATGTACGGGGAATAAATGCTGCACCCGCAGGTCATGGAGCAGATATGGGCGCGCTACAGCCGCGCCAGAGTAGATCTGTTCGCGTCCAGAGAAAACGCTCAGTGCGAGCTGTTCTTCTCTCTATGCACTCTGGACGCTCCCCTGGGCGTAGACGCACTAGCGCACGCTTGGCCGCACGAGCTGCTCTACGCGTTTCCTCCACTGGCCCTGATACCCCCCACTCTCGCCAGGGTGAGGGGGCACAATCACAGGCTGATCCTGATAGCTCCACACTGGCCAGCGCTGCACTGGCTAGCGGAGATACATCAGATGCTATGCGCCCAGCCTGCCGGTGCGCAGGGACTTGCTCTCGCAGGGCGGGGGGACGGTGTTCCACCCGCACCCGGAGCGACTGCAACTGTGGGCCTGGCCCGTGAGTGGTTCAATTTGACCACTGCTGGGTTTCCGCAGAGTGTGGTTAACACTATACAAAACGCCAGAGCTCCATCCACTAGGTTTCTGTACGACTCTAAGTGGGGAGTGTTTGAGCGGTGGTGTCTCGAACGAGGCCACATCCCTTTTCAGTGTTCTGTGCCAGCGATACTGTCGTTTTTGCAGGACCTGATTGATAAGGCAAAAGCCTTTTCCACGGTTAAGGTTTATCTGGCGGCTATAGCGGCCTGCCATATAGGATTTGGGGACAAAACAGCGGGCCAACACCCTTTGGTGTGCCGGTTTATGAGGGGCGCGCGTAGGTTGCTCCCTGTCTCCAGACCACTAATACCTCCGTGGGATTTAGCGGTGGTTCTGGAGGGGCTTAAAGGCCCCCCATTTGAGCCATTGCTGGAAGCGAGTCTCAAACACCTGTCCCTTAAGACGGTGCTGTTACTGGCTCTCGCCTCTGCGAAGCGAGTGAGTGATATCCATGCGCTCTCTGTGAGCCCTGCGTGCGCGCAGTTCGCCCCGGGGAACACACGTATGGTTCTGAAGCCCAACCCGGTCTTTGTACCTAAGGTGGTGGGCTCATGTTCCCCGATTGAGCTCGCAGCGTTCGCCGCTTCTCCTGGAGAGCAGCGAGCGCACATGCTGTGTCCGGTTCGAGCTGTGCGCTCTTATATGGACAGAACACAGAACATCAGGAGGAGCGATCAGCTGTTTGTCTCCTGGGCTGAACCCCGAAAGGGACAGCCGGTCACAAAGCAGCGCCTCGCCCACTGGGTGGTGGAGGCTATAGCTTTGGCGTATACGAGCAGGGGATTGCAGCCGCCGGCGGGTGTGCGTGCGCACTCTACCCGCGGGATGGCCGCATCCTGGGCTTTATTTAGGGGAGTGTCTGTTCAGGACATTTGTTCAGCAGCGAGTTGGTCCTCGCCTCTGACTTTTGTCCGGTTCTACATGCTTGATGTGTCAGGGCCGTGCGTGGCAAGCGCGGTCCTGGAGTTCTAGCTGGAACCCATGGACCCTCCCCACTGGCTGGTACTTGTTCGATAAGCTGTCTGGCAATACGGGAGCTACCATATCCCATAGCGAGACACCGAGTGAATATTATGAAGAAGAACGTTTGGTTATCTAACATAACCTCAGTTCTTAGAATAATATGAGCGAGGTGTCTCGCCAGACGACCCTTCTTGCTGGGCGGTGAGAAGAGGTTTGCTTATTGAATTAGGGGAATGTTATCCGCGCACACTATATATAGTAGATGGGACTACTGGGTGCGGCGCGGATGAACACATTCACCGGCCAATCAGGATTGGCGGATTGAGATAAATGCTTCTATCAGGGCTGCAGGAGGCTGCATCCCATAGCGAGACACCTCGCTCATATTATTCTAAGAACTGAGGTTATGTTAGATAACCAAACGATATTGTAGCTCTCTATGAGGTTCAGCAATGTGGAGGCATGTGCCACACAATGACCTTTGACTGAATTATCAGGTGTGTGTTGCTTGTAGTTGAACAATCATCATTCATCAACATGGATGGGTAGTGACTCATAACAAATAACAACACACCCATTGTAATATTTTCCTTCTGTTCATTGAAGGAGTAATCACACCCTTAAAAATATTAAAATGGAAAGTAACTTTAAGTACTTAAGAGGTAATTTATTAACCAGGTACTTTGAGTCATTTGTTATCAGAGTTATTGTACTTTAACTTGAGTAGACTCTACTCACCACTATTCATCAACTTAACTTAAAAAACTTAAAGCACCACTCTCACAATCTTGGGACTAAAAAGCACTTGATCATTTTAAAATATAACCCGTTTTCTATGGAGGAGTAAAAAATACCAGCCATGTCAGAAGCGTAGTCAGCTGCTCCTCGAAAACCTTTGCAAAACCTTAATAGTAAGAATTGTTGCATTTCAACACCCGAGAGTTCTTTTCCTTGCCATCTATCAAAAGGTTATATTAAATGGGTCTGATTCAAACTCACATCCTGCTGTGTTTTTTATGACTTCAACAGTTTTTTTTTTTTGTCCTTCAAAGTAAAAGGGGTCAGACAATCGCAACAAAGTGAAAGGTGAACATTTTTCTTGCGTGAGAGAAAGGCAAAACTGTTTAGCAATGTGCTAAATTATAGATTTACAGTACCAGCCTCCCCAACGTTCCTACACTTTCAGTTCTATATCTACTGTACATCACCCCATTCCAAGAAACATACAGGCACAAATTCACATACATATTCCTTTATCCATGTCACTCACCTTCATCTCCATCATTGGCACCGACCGTGAGAATGGCAAAGCCTACGTCAGCGTCCTCGTCCACATCAACTTCATAGGATGCCTGTGCAAATGCTGGCTTGTTATCGTTCACGTCACTGATAAAAACACGAACATATGCCGTGTCTGAAGACAAAAAAGGTAAGGAAGAGTACACAGAGAAAAGAGGAAAAGAAAAAGGAGATTATAAATGTGGTGGTGTTTTTATTCTGTCAACGTGAACATGAACATCTGTCTATCTCTCTTTGGATAGCAACTATTTAGTTACTTTTAACCAGCACACACAGGAAACTTATTCATGCACACAGGCAGAAAGAAAATTAACTTTTCTTCCGTCAAATGTTGTCTACCACATTTCTATTACATCTGTCATCTGTCTCCACAATTTCTGTCTGTTTTACCATTAAGTCCAGCTGTTTCTTTTTTTCTTTAGCATTCAACCGCAGGCTGAAGCGGAGTACAAAGCACCCTGGAGGCATAAGTGTAAGGCTGAGTAGTTGAGCAACCCAACATAGTGTGCTTCCTTTGATATCAGTATCAAAATAAGCATAATTTACAACACACGATTCAGGATTAGATAAATTATTTAAGCCAGGGTGGGAGAGATGATATACAGTTCAGGGCACAGATAGCAAACTAATGCAATCCTTGGAGCTATAACAAAACAAGTCATGGATGCAAGGGTTTTACACATCGTCCAAAATCCATCGAGAGAGAGAGAAACAGAGACAGAGACAGGTAGGGGTCGATGGAGGAAGAAATCAAAGCCTAAAAGCAGATGTAGCAGCCCTCATCTTCCTTCTCTGCTAATGCTGCCACTCCACGTTTTCACACTTCCAGAAACATGTATGTAGAAAAGAAAAATAAATAGATAAATAAATAAAGCACATGCCCATCTCACATGCTCTAGCTTGTATGTAGTGGGAAAGCTTGTTTACTGCATTGGGAAAACGGTGTTCATCAAGGTTATTTTTTTATCACTTAACAACATTCTGCCGTCTCTCGTCTGCAAGATCTTGGCACCCAGCAAGTGTGTATGTCTGTATATGCATATGTGTTAAATATAGCTTGTACTTCAAATCTTCTTTTCTTCTCATTATTTTATCAAGTAATAAATTAATGTCAGTATATAAATGAATTACTAACACTGTCGTACATGATTCCACTGTAATTAGAGGGTTGTTAGAAGAGGCATAGAGGAAGACCCTTTCAGCTTTTGAACAGAACATGTGAAAGAAAGAGAAACACAACAACATAACACACAGGAAACACACTCATAAGTCTAACAAATCACCAGTTATTAAACGGAAGAGACATATGGACCGACTGTTCTATCTAATATAGATAAGATATTTCACCAACATACAAAAAAAAGAGAAAAAAAACAAAGATTATTAATCTCCTACCTACAAACTAGGTAAATATTTTAAACAAAGTATCGCATTAGACACCTGATGAAAAATCAAGCTTATCACAGTTTGAGGTGAAGATATAATTCATGTCAGATTTGCCACTTATAGTTTTATCAGAGTGACATAAATATCCTCACGTGACCAAAGAGATATCAAATGCAGGGGAGCATTCAATCAATACTTTCTCTAGTAATACAGTAAAGATGCAGCTTTGTGCAGCATTATACAACTATGGGTGCTAAAATTATCTTGATGCAGACTCTTAATAAATCCTGCATGAGAGAGTTCATTATTTGAAAATCCTATCCATCCATAAATAGTCTCTCCTAAGCCTAATGCAACATGGTGAAATATATATTATCATCCAGGGAAACCATGTGACCATCATGCTACTGCCATGATAATACGTCCTGGTGTTGCCATTGTACATCCTGTCTATCTCTGTATACAAAATATACACATTTACTAATTTAAATTAATGAGCAGACAACAAAGTCCCATTACAGTTGGAACTATATATTGAAATATATAGCTGAAGTACAAATAGAGGCTTCAACAAATCAAAATATCTAATAAAAGAAGGACCTTAGTTGTTTCTGGAGGCAAGGCCATAATGTTTAAGGAGGGACTTGTTTCCAACAAAAATACTGGTGTTCACCAGGAGGTAAAAAAAAACACTTAATACTGGGGACGAGCAGCCCAGTTCAAGCAATGGTCACAAGTAACCTGGAAAAGATTTTCAGCTATTTAATAGCCCAAAGTATTTCTTACTTAGGAGCTCAGAGCTTTGAGAGCAGAATTTGATCATCTGTAACAAAGGAAACTGAGCAGGAGGGGAAAAGACAGCCATTGATCTAATGACTGTCAGGGGATAAATCAGATTTATATCAACCTATTCATTTTAAAATGGATTCTTCAGAATCTTTGGATGAAAAAAATGTGTTCTCAATTTCGTCATTGACTCAAGGGATGGTTTGGTTTTCTGCATTCTTTTTAATGAGAACAGCTACCTGCCACCCTGGTATGTTGCCAAGCTTATATGTGATTTGTGTATTTTCCAGCAGAAACCAGGCTGATTTAAGAGCCTTTGAGGTTAGCAGCTCCTCAGCATGTGGTGAGATAGTATGTTTCATTACACGTGTAACAGATTTTGGAGTAAATTCACTCACACTACATTGAAAAGATTTCTCTGTGGAAATCATTACATCAGAGATTGACAACAATTGCAATTTCACACGCTCGTGAGAATGTGCATCCTCGTTAAGTATCTGTTAATTTGCCCATCACCAATCTTTCTTCATGCCACCTCATTTATATATTCATGATGAAAATAAATAAAATAACTCCCATGGCTTCACTGTGGTCTCTCAGTCTCTGCTCTGCTTAATATTTAACTTCTGTTTACGTTGCCACAAATGCCATAGTGAGACAAACCTAGAGAGAGTATCCATGAATAATCTATGATCATATTTATTAAACATATATCCTGGTCTGTTTTGGTGTTTCTTCAACACCTCTCTCCATTCACCCATCTGTCTCAACATCTGTTCATTTCTTGGTGTCTCTCTATTCTACCACTGGAACATGTATGTGTTTCATCTGGCAGCAAATGAGAGAGAAATGTGTAGATGAAGGAAGAGACGGAGCCAGAGAAACAGACCATCAGAGGAAGATGGCCTTTAGTCTTCCAAGTAAGGAGAGATGAGCAGATGTGGGAAAGAGACAAAGAGGAAAACGGAGATTAATGCTGCCTTTGGTGAAGATTTAGAGCCTTAAATGAAGTTTACAGAGCAGCTGTCTGCAACTCTCTCCCCTTCTGTGCTTTGTCCTAGTTTTCAGTGAGTAGAAACCATCACTAGATAAATTGGATTACAACTAGAATATCAACAGAATCTGGTTCATGGATTTTTACATACAGTAAAGTTACTGATCCAATCCATGACATGGTTTGAAATGAACTGCTACTACTGAACAAATACATAAAAAAAAAACTTAAAATAATCTACTGCCGCATCTGCCTTCCTGTCACATACACACACACACACACACACACACACGCACATGTGCAGTAGTGGTAATCGATGTCAGGCCTGACTGTACCGTAAATGATACCATAACACAGACCCTCCAGGAATTCACGATGTTGCGATTTGCAACTTCAACGCAACTTCAGTGAATCCCCGTGAATTCAGGGCGGTGTTGCAATTTTCACCACGATTTTTCAACTTCCGCGCAGTCTGCCCGGGGGATTCAACTCGGCGGGTCAGGGACGGCCGCACGGTGCGGGAGGATCCCCTCGTGGGACCTCTCCCCGGTGCTGGCTGGCCTCCGCCAGGCGCATTTCCTCCGTGGCGGCTCTGGGTCGACATGGAAAGACTCTGGGGCGAAGGTGGCTCACGGCTCCGTCCGTGAAGTTTACAGCGCCCGCCCACCCGCACCTTTCCGGGACAGTGAATTCACGCATGATCCGATTAGTCGACTAATCAAAAAAATAATCGGTGATTAGTCGACTATCAAAATGATCGTTTGTGGCAGCCCTACTAGAAACTGCATTCAATGCAATTGCTGCAGCTAAATAGCATGTGTTACCTGAAGTATTACTTCATACAAGTATGCAGACAGCCAATTAGGGTTCAGCTGCCTCAGCTGATGCTTATAGATGCATAAAATTAAGTATGCAGCCATGCAATCTGAATTTACAAACATTTGCAGTAGAATGGGTTGTAGTGGAGAGCTCATTTACTTTTACTGTTGCACTGTCAAAGCATATTATGTTTCCAATGCACCCATTTGACCCTGCCCAGTTTTTTTCCCAGCTCAGGAGTGAAGCAGTAGGCCTTGCAACCGAGAGAACTGGACTGACCCACTACAAACAGCACAAACCCGTTCCAAACTGCCTCCAGGACCAACACTGGCACAATAATGGTTTTTAGGCAGCTTCATGACATGGATTTCCGTGGCTGAGCAGTGACACACACGCCTAAGCTCACCATGCTCGATGCCAAGCCTTGGTTAGACAGGTGTAACGTAAGATTGGGCAAACTGGGTTTAGCATAATTATGTCAGGAGAACACTATATTTGAATGTACAGTGCCAACTGCGTTGTGTTGGACAAATAATAGTCTGGTTTAAGCATCTGAGTTCTGATTATGGGAAGTGTGCTGCAGCATACAATGATACTTTGGACATCAGTGTGCTTCTCTTGTTCCAAAATGAAACATATCCTTAAAGAGAGGTTCCAAAAGAAGGTGGAAACTCTTCATAGAAGAGTGGGGACTACTGTTAGCATTAGGTACATACGATGTTCAATAATCACATATGCATGTGATGTTCAGGTGTCACCATTTTGTAAGATAGTTACATCGTTTTGGAATACAGGCAAAATCCTATTGGTTGTAATTTAATATAGAAAATGTCTCCTGAGTGAAAAAGTCTCAAGTTTGAAAGTTTCGCCTTTATGTCCTGCAGTTTCTCTTCACCACTGACTGCTATAACACTAACAGTTCAAGCCTAGCTACTTCATAACAGCTTTTACAATTGCTTTTCTTAACACTCAGGCACAAGACGTAATACTAGACAAACTGCAAAAGCAAATGCAATCAGAACTTACAGTAATCATCAGTTCAGTCACAGGCTGTTCTGTGCAGTGTGAGTATTACTTACCAGAGTTCGGCTGTCCATGTTTCCCAGGCCGTGCAGATTCCCAGCCATCCACAGACTGAACTTCCAATAGGTAGGAGCTTTTGGTCTCACGGTCAAACACAGTCTGTGTGTAGATGAATCCCAGTTCTGGGTCAATACGGAAATACTGGTGGTCCCCACTACGATCCTCCAGTAAGGAGTAGGATATCTGGATGGTGGCACGTTGGGGCAGATACAGGAAAAAAACAAGTTGTTAACATCTCTTTCCAATGACCATGCTGGAAGAGGAACATTAGCACTTTTACCATATTTGAGTGTGCATATGTGAGTTTGTTTTCACCTTGCCATTAAGACCCAAGTCGAGATCATTGGCCGAAACCTGGAAAACCAGAGCTCCTGATTCTGCCCCTTCAGTGACTGAAGCCTCGTAGATGGAGGAAGTGAAAAATGGGACGTTGTCATTTACATCTGGAGAAGGAAGAGTTTAGGAAGAAAGAGTGTGCTTAGGAGACACAGAACAATTAAGTGATGTGTGTCCAGTGGATTTGATAGAAAAAGTAAGAAACTTCAGCACAATCTTAAATACACAAATGATTATTATTATGTCCACTGCACTCTTCTCAGTCTGGAAACACATTTAAGCCACATTTGCCAGCTCATGCATATACAATAATTTAAGGGTTATTCCTGTTCAGTTAAGGAGATAAGTTTATATGACAGCAAACATACTGTGCAAATACTGTTGCTGCTAAAAAACATAATTCAAAATTTCTTTGGAATTCAATGTCAGGCTAGATAAACTTGAACCTTTGAATGATCTGAATGTCAGATATACTTTGACGAAAAAAATCCATCCAAAGCCAGAGCTGAAGCTCTAAATTCAGTTTGACAATTCTTGTTTACGTGTCCCAAATTTTTCAACTCACTATTTGTATAAATAAATTACTTAGCATTGTGCCTCACATCCATCTGTCCTTATCTAATTTATTTGTTCTACCAGCACCAATACTTAAAACAAAGAGGTTTTTCAGGGTGCTGATTGTTGTAAATGGTCCTGCATGTTCAGGTTTGGTCCCTGACCATTCCCTGCTTTCTGAAACTAAGAGATATAATCCTAAAATTAGATGAACATTGCCTGGGAAAAAAAGACCAAATTCTCGATCATTTATCTCTATTTTCACGTCTGAATGGTTCTGCAAAAGCACTTTGGCATTAGGACTAGAATGTACCGGGATGGTTTCTGGGCAACACCAAATGCAGAGAGCATATTTCTCCAGTTCTGGCTGCACTGCTTTTGACTTCCATTGCACTTTAGAATTCAATTCAGGGTCCCGTTAATAACATTTAAAGCCCTTCGTGGTTTGGATTCCTCATACATTTCTGATCTTTTTAACCCCATATTCTGTAACCCTACTCTTCAGATGTGATGACAGAAAGCTTTTATAAGTTCCACAGTCTGGCTCAAAACAAGGGAGATTGTTCCTTGCTCTAATTCAGTGGAACAGCCTTCATCCTAGCATTAGGTCAGTCACAAACAAGGCTTCTTGTACTTGTAATCTTGTAAGATTTGATTTTTTTAGTTGATGTATTTATTTTTTTTGAAATGATATTGTCTCCTCACCCCTACTACTATAAATGAAACACACGTAAGAACACAATGAAGCCCCATCTAGCATCAAGTATGTGCAAGCATTCATTCCTAGTTTTACTGTAGTTTTCAACATTATCCAAACTGTGTTTAATGTGATTGAAAAGGATCCTTTTTAGCACTTAAACATGCAGTATGTGGCATTTATACATGTCCTATAGCCCTGAGAACTAACAGTTCTATGATTTTTGCTGTGGTGGTTGTTTTTCCAAGCCCTGTTGGTGTCAAGCGGAAGGTCAAAACTTGCATTAGGCCAATCAATAATGGACACAAAATGTGTAAAACTGGTTTCCTTGAACCATAATGTGAGGAGAGAAAAGAGTAGAATACAAGCTACTGAGAGATAAAACAGGTAGCACCAAGAACCAGTGAGACAGAACATGAACTCTCAAGCTTGACTGAATAGCAGAAGCCAAATTTTAACATAGCTGATTTAAGGCCAAAACCATTACAGAAATGACTTCAATAGTGCAACACATTAAATCTAATGCTGCTTCATGTGCCATTTTTCCTACTCTTTCTTCTCAGCAAATGTCTTAATCTATGAATTAAAAATGGGGCCTTAAATCCATTACAGCCCTCACTCTCTCCCTCAGCCACACTGCCTCTGGAGGAGTCAGAGAGCTGCCTTATTAAGACAGATAAGGGAGATCAGGAGGGAGCAAAAAGAGCAGAAGGGGAAGTTAGGAGAGGGACAGAGAGGCAAGAGGGAGAGGGTCTGTGCGAATTAATTATTTCTCACTGGATTAAGACCAATTTGATGGAATAGGGTGTGTGCGTGTGTGTGCGTGCGCATATTGCAAGGGGATTAAATGTCAGGGAGTATGGGGGATGTGGGGGTAGGCAGTTATTTCCAGGAGCAAGGTCAGGGGCTACCGATCACAAGCATATTTAACAGTGATGATGGCAATTTAAGCCTAGTTACCAGGGTCTAAGCATTAACTGAGAGTGAGTGGCACCAGAATAATCAGAAGCCCCATGAGACATGACAGAGGATGATAGAGATACTGATATTCCTGGACAAAGATAAGAGATAAAGAGTTATACTCTGGGTCATCTTCTTCAGAGGTGGGACAGTGGGGTTAAAGCATATAAGTTGCACTCTTGGACTCATCACAGTCACACCAGCTGGTGAAATGATTTGGATTTGTCTAGCTTTGGAATCCAAATAGAAAATCACTTTGCAACAGGACTTAGAGAAAGCTGTGATACGACTAAACCGTCTGTTCTTCCCAAATGTTCTTGATTTTGTGTCTCTCCAGGGTCTCGGATGTTGTGAGAACTGTTGTGTTGTACAAGCAGTTTAGAAAGAGCGACACTCTCCACTGTTGAATAGTGAGGATCAGAATAAACAAAATGAGCATATATACATCCAAATGTATAGCAGTGATTCCAAACACATTAGGTGATGATGCTGAAAACAGATAGTGTGTGTCAGTAGCATGTTCTGGGAATGCACTTTTGTAATATATGAGCTGCTAGACCTTAACTGGACCATTGAGTCTTTGAATACGCATGGTGCCTGGTGATGCTCTTCACTTAAATTCCATTAAGCCCATTTTGTGAATTAATGAAGCAAAATCTGTTGTATTCTTCCATTAGCTTATAGCTCAGCCATAAAAAAAAAAATGATACAAACACCCAATTTGTCCTCAGTTCCTGCAAGCTTAAACAAACACACTGCTGGTCAATGTGCTGCAGTGAGTTTTATAACACAAAGCAACTATGGAATATCATTCAAAAAGGTGTCCTTGAAAACAGGGTTTTGTAACTGTGACCTTAGTTTAGTAAACGTGTGTTTGTCATGTTTGTATCTGTACATTCTGTACAGCATACAGAGTACATACTGAGTGAACACTCTGCTGTGTCCCTGTGCGTGTGGACTGTTTTGTGAGTTGTCATTTAGTGCAAGACTGTATTCTCTACCTGTCAGGCAGAAAGCGTGTGTACACACACACACATGTTTACTGTGTGTTTGTGCGCAGTTCTGTTCAGCAAATTCAACTGGTAAGGTTGATAAATCTACAGCTGTTTGTACCTGTGTATGATATTTTTATTCCCTCACAAAACTTTTGTGTTTCCTCAAGGAAATCGGTCTTCACCCACAATACATCGTCTGCATCTTTGTATGACTCTTGTCTTTCTTCATATACACCTTTTTGAGTGTATGCTTTTACTTCTGTAAGAATTGTTTAATCTTACATCTCCGGATTAAATGGTTAATTAAGAGTTTATTCATCATAGCACGTGTGTAAACATGACATAAATTGAATGCTTTACACAAGAACACAAGTGTTAGGGGGCAGTGAAAGATAGATTGGAGAAATGACAACATACTTCAACAGTTACATTTGAGGATTGTTAAAACAAATTCAAGTAAAACCAAAAACAATGAAAGAAGGCTCACCTGTGACATTAATGTAGACCATGGTGAAGGCCGCCAACGGTACTGCAGCGACATTCTGAGCTCGTACCCGCAGCATGAAGTTCCTGGTGGTCTCGTAGTCCAGGGGCTCTGCCACCAGGATGGAGGCTGAACCATCCTCTCGATTGGGGGTCAAGTAAAAGCGAACAGGCATGTTCGTCTCCGGGACCATGCCGTCCTCCAAGTTGTACGTTACTCTGGGATCCCCAAGTGGGGAGGTGGCTTTAATGGTCTGTTTGGAACAAAGAAAAGGATTGAAGGAAAAATATAAATACAATTCACAAATTTTAGCCTGTAAACAACAAGAGTTGTTGTAGCTGATTTACAATAACACTACTAATGACAGCTACACTAACTGCCACAGAGTTGTCCTATTAGTTGTCTTACACAATTACTGAATAAAGAAATTAAAGAGAGAAATCTCCAGAGCAGATGAGTTTTTCCTGTGCCCACACTAACATACAGCCATACACTCTGTCATATGAACATGGACCAACACTTGTATATATAGTTTTCTCACTTTTAGAAGTTTTGTTACACGATCACTTTCTGGTTTAAGGAAAAGATGACAAACAATCCAAAATTTTAAAAACTGACAGCATGTTTCCAATTATCAATTTTGAGAGCTTGAAAAAGTGCCAAATGCCAGCAATGATCCTAAGGACGGGAGCGGAAACAAGGACAGCTGCTGCTGCACTTCAACTGAAGCGTGCAATCTAAATAGTGAAAAATGATCTGCCCAAATGGAAAAGTCTTTTACAGCCCATAATAATGAACACTAAAATATTAATGCAGTGAATCTCAAACACTACACAACAATCCACTAAAGTCCTGCGGAATACACTGTTCATTCTTCCTAAACTAATTAAGGAGAGGCTACTCAAAGCTGATGCCACACACACCCCAATTAAAATCAAGAATGCCATCTCGGACGTAATGCGGCTTGCATATGGGTGACCTAGCTGTATCCTTTCAACCTGCAAAGCACACCAGCTACAATAATGAGACACCCTGTCAGGCACACAGAACTGGCAAACATGCCTGACTACTGTATGTGCTGATTTAGGCCATAAAAACTCAAACTTTCCATGGTAGAGCTATTACAACCTACTGAGAGTAATTGTGTCTTTGCATAACAGTCAAATCAACGCTGAACTGCTGTCTCGAATAATACACTGTAGCCTACTATAGGGACCACGCTCTCTCTCTTTTCTCCCCCGCTCTATTTGCAAACACATTTACACGTTCACACACACACTCATGTAAAGTACCCATCTCTCTCTTTTGGTTTTAAATATTCATCAGCGACTTTAATGGACTTAATTGCTTTCAATAGATCCTTAGAAAATACTGTAGATTAGTTGTGGCTTTGACCTGAAATACAATTGATAGGCTGCATCATAATTACACAAATAATGAAGCGTCATTAATGGAATTAATAATGTCCGCATATGTGGCTAAACCTAAACCTGTGGTCCCCCACCATTTCACAGGTTTGTTATATAGTAACACTCTTTCATCGCTTACCATTGATTAATGATAACTTAACAGCCTGACACACTTGTAATAAGAAACTTTGGGTAGTGTTAGACAAAATAGATTGTTGTTACTCCTCTCCTAGGAAAAGCCATTTATTGCTGATATTTGATAGGGGATGGTAGAGAGGGACAGGGACGACCATCTCTCGCCAAAAATGAGCTGGTGATTTTGCAGTACTGTATCTGTTTTAGCTGGACACCAGGATATCAAATATTGTTATTTTCATTTTGAATGAACACAGGCAGAAATGTTGGTATCAATTTAATTTAATAAGTATTCAATTAATTTAAAAAAGCAGTTTATTTTTGGTTTATTTGTTGCTACTTGGCAAGAGACACTCATTTTTATATCTCTCCCCCTCCCTTCGTTCAACATAGACTCTTCTCTTGTTGCCAAACTGTTTAAACATGGACTCATCAGTCCACAACACTTTATACCAATCTTCCTTTGTCCATTCTTGTGTTCTTTTTGCAAAATATCAGGCGTTTCACTCTATGTTTCTCGTTCAGTAATGGTTTCTTTGCTGCTATTCTGCCAACAGGTTCCTTCTTCACCCAGTTTCCGACACACAGTTCTTGAAGATGCTGTTGCACAATTAGTCATTGTGGCATTGATTTCGTCGCGCAGTTCTCGTGAGGTCGTTCTTCGGTCCCTAAGACTGAGAATTTTGAGATGCTTCACTTGTCTGTCTGAAAGTATCTTTTTTTCTACCTCTCCCCTTTCGGTTCTTATGTGAATTGGTGGCATCATGGTGGTCTAATGGGTACTTTACAGTTCTTGGATTGCATCTCTAACCCTTTATGTGGCGGTAACTCCAGCCAGCATTGAAACGGGCCTTTATTCAAACCCATGGCCCATGTTCAAAGAGCAACATGTGCTTCAAGACTACTTCTAGAGGCTTTGAGTTGATACCAATTGGTATCAAAACCCTGATGATCACTTAATGAGCAGAATAGGCCTTGTACATTTAAAAGAATCACACAGCTGTGTCCTAACACTCTTGCATCGCCATCAATTTAACCATGATCACACCTGACAATGATGACACAAGTAATTAGGCTCTTTTTGTAAAGGAACATGATTGTGTGACACTTCTTTTTGTAAAGAAAAGAAAATGGCTCTATTCTGTAGTTTACAGAGCACTGATGATTTTGTAGATATTTAATTTGTTTTACGGGTGTTTTGATGGCCAATTCAACAAAAACAACCGAAACCTCTTAAACATGCCAAGTGTCCTGATAATTCTGGCCACCACTATACAGTATACACATTTTTTAAAGTAATAGTGGAAAATGAATAAGCATGTAAACTGTGGCCAGCAGGTCTTATAAATAATTATTTCACCTTGAATGAAAATGTTTTCGCGAAGCAGAAAAATGCAAGTGTGCGTGTGTCTTTTTTTACTTACACTTGTGTGTACATGTGTCATTTTGTTTGGATTCTGAGTGCTTGAAAGCATTTTACTGGAAGAGTGCCGGCTACAGTGTGTGTGTGTTTTAGTAGTACCTTGTTTAGGTGTGCATGTGGGTGCTTACTGCTGCACTGTAATTGCACTACAACTGTATTTCTGATCTATTACTGTTATTTTGTCTATATGTATTTAATTTAGTCCTTTTTTTCAGCTAATTTTATTCCATTTTAATTCATTTTATTTTTATTGTTTCTAAAATTTTGCTCTAGTGCATTTCCTTGCCTCATGTGAAGCACTTTCTTTTCTTTTAACCTTTATTGATTTTGGGAAGTTTCACTGAGAGCCAAACTGGCTTTTGCAGTTGTGGACACCTCAGTGGTCGTAATGAAGGAGGAGCAAGCATTGCTTTTTCATTTTCCTTGTCCAGATTCAACCTGCTGATCGGAGGACTGAACGAGCAACAAGTTTGCTACTCTACCCTTTAGGCAGCCACCACACCCTTGTTTGTAAGATGCTGTATAAATCGACATGCCTTGTCTATTCTTAAGTGTTAAGATTGTACAAACACCCACAAAACCATGTGTGTTTGTGCATCTACGTCTTTTGTGTGCCAACTGTCAAACCCCCACCCCAATGTACCACGATGGGTGTATCTCGGACAGTGTTTTCTGGTATGACCATGCTGTAGCTGTCTTTTTCCCACTGTGGAGGCTGGTTCTTCACATTGGTGATGGTGACGGACAGCTCCACTGAACTGCTTCTGTTCCCTCCGTCTGTTGCCACAATTTCCCTGGTGATGTAGGTCCTCTGTGGCAGAGAATAGAAGAGAAGCTTCATTGCATGATCTTATGCTTCAGATTAGCGTGACAGAGTGATAATTATAGCTTCCTTTAAGAGTGATAAACACTGTGAATCTAGATCACACATTTCAGCAAGCAATCCATTTTCCACACTTCAGTGCAGGGAGAAATTGACTGTAGGCTGTATTCGGATAAACACAAACATACTTAAAGATAATTGTATTGATTGAGCAGACTTTTGTAACCCCTACAAGAGCAATTAGTTTTAGCCACTGCAATCAAGGGAAATGATCCGTTTTAGGAAGAAAAGAAAATAACTTAACCAAAAGCCCGTCAGTGTTGGTTAATTGGTGTATATTAGATAACAAAAACAAACCGATGACACAAGTTAACTTTCTCAATTTTGCTCACAGCCTTCTGCTTTATCCACCATGGTATGAAAGTTCTTCACAAATTCTACCGTTTTAAAGGTGTTTCATATTCACAAATGCCAAAAAATACTTTTCTTAGAACTGGGTTTTCATGCTTGGCTCTATAAAGAAAAAAAATTGATTTTTAAGATTTTTTGGTTATGTAGTTTTCAAATTCAATCTTTGCTCTGAGCAATTAAGACAACTGAGATCTTCACACTGGCAAAGGCTGAAATAAACGTGTAGGCAGTGCCTGCTTGTGTATTATACTTTATGCAGTTGTACTCATTAGTGGAAAAGTTTTGTATCTGGAAACATGGATATGTTCTAGTGAGCCATTCTCTCAGGCAAAAATACTGGCATGGTGCCAGCTGTGAGTGTAAGATGCAGGGTGCTGAGGATACAGACATGCATTCCTCTTGGCACTGGAAGATGGTGTGTTGTTGCTTTTTTGGGGCTTTTATAATTGTGGCACTCATCTGAGACACAGACTTGTTTTGAGCAGACTATGTGGAAGTTTCCTCTATTGCTTGTTCATGTTCCCACCAAGATTGTTTCTCTTACTGCTAGTGAAGCAAGAGGTTAGAGGCAGTGGAGTGAGGAAAGTATCAACAATGTTATTTCTCCTGATGCCAAAGAAAAGGCTCCAGTGAAGACATTATCGCATATTCAGGCTGCCTGTGTGCTACTGGCCACTGGACTTCTGCCCCCTGACTGTCAGCAATAAAATGCTAAAATGCAAATATACTTGCTTTTCTGGCCATCCACTGGAAGAAGTAGCATTGCTGGAAAGATTCATGATCTGGATTCAGTGGGCTCTGACTCCTAATGGTTTACACCCTCTTTTCCCCCAAGCTGATTGGGAGCATCTATATACAGTACATAGCTGAACTGTCCAATATTCAGCTTCTCCACCCATCAGACCTCTGCATCAAAACATCATTCAAGTGCATCCATGGCATAAGTATGAGTAGCTTGGGGATTAAGTCTCACTACAATATTCCAAACAGTGGAAACCTTTTCAAACATACCTTTATTAGATACAAATCAGACTGCCAGTTCCGATGTAACCTTGCCCATTGCATTTAAAGTGGTGAACAATCTCAAAAATGTCATTTTAGTTGCAATCTGAAATTCATTGCTTTTGTTCCATTTGCAGTGCTCCCCTCCCATAAGTGCGATTAGCCCTGAGGGCATCCAATCATCCCCATGAGATGAAGATTTGATAGGTTATTTGCATATTTGCTAAATTATAAACACAGCAGAATGTCCTATAAACATAAAATTAGAAGGCTGAATTTGCTATTATTGGTTTGTATATAGCAAAGTGTACCTGTGAAATGGGCTGGTTGACATACACCCAGCCTGTCAGAGGGTTGACCCTGAGGTACTCCGGCTGTTCACTGGACATGGAGTATGTGACGGCTGCATTGGTGCCAAAGTCATCATCGTGAGCTGCCACCCGCAAGAAACTAGTCCCAATCATTGTATCCTCACGAAGGAAGTCTGTGACAGGAAAGACAAGAAGTGTGCTGTACGCCTCAGTGGTTCTGTGAGGTCTTTATCTGTAGTCTTTACTGTGTCAGTACAGTGGGAGAACAAGCTCAATGCTTTGCAACTGAAGAAAATAAAAAACAAAACAGAAAAAGACACGAGCTAATGGAGAAACGTATTCACTAATTTGACAAAAAAATGTGACAAAAAGGAAAAAAATGTCAAATACACAAAACACTGAAGTATGTCAAACAAAACAACAGTGGAACTCAGTTATGAACAATACTGATATTAATAAATAGCTGATGCCAGTACCCTGTATATTTTTAATTATGCCATCATAATGTTACTAAAGAAACTGGATAGAAGATATTTCCTTCCTTTGCTTGTTTTAAGTCTTAAGTTTTATGTGTTTTTACACTGTTGGGTTTCAGTGTTGAGCTCTCTTAGTCACCATATTTCATTTACACCATTTACAACATGTACTTACACTCGTATCGGATGTTCTCGAACTTGGGACTGTTGTCGTTCTGGTCCAGGATGAGGATGTTGAGCTGACAAATGCCAATCAGCGGGTCAGCTGCCTGGTCAGTGGCAGTCACCGTCACCGCATACTCCCGTTGGCGTTCGCGGTCAAATTTCCTCGCTGTCACAATTACTCCTAGAGACAAAGAGATAACGCAGTTTGGTTTCGCGTCCCGGCTGCATTTGCAATTTAACACTAAAATGATTTTCTCTGTTTGCCTTAAAGCTAAACTTAAATATACTTTATTAATCCCGCAATGGGGAAATTCTTTTTACACTCTATTTTTATATGTTACATGCATTTTAACCCAGACACACACACAAAGACAGCAGAGAGGATGAGGAGCAGAACAGGAAAGAAAATTAGTCTTTTAAAAGTAGTTATCATCAAATCCAAAGAGAACTAAATTATCTCTTTTAGAAATGTAATGACATCTATAATTGGCATCTGCATGAAAAACATTAAAAATACTGTTGATATGTTTTGTATCTACAGGAAGACACTGAGTTTCTTACACTTCAAATAACAGATAGATTTTTACTTCTACTTTCTAAAGTTTCACAAAATCACTGACCAAACATACTGATCCATAAACCCTGGAGAACAAACATTATGTTGTGTTAAAAATACTACTACTAGAACAAAAAAAATCAGTTTTCAGCCCTGAACATCAAGAGGTTCACAACTATTCATTCTGTCAATATTGTTCTGTTTACACATGCTGACCAGGACATTTCATGTCGATTTTTACTTTGACTTGTTTGTGGAATCATTGTTTTTTAAATCAGAATATACAAGAATGCATCAGAAACACTGAATGTGGAACAAAATTCTACTGAGTTGGTAGGTCATCCCTTTGCTGCATGTGTCAAAAAAATATGTAATAAATCAAATAAAATAATAATAAATAATAGTAATATTTATACTGTATCCACTAGGCTTTGAGTTGTGAATCTTTAGCAGCAAAATAACAACTACCATTAATTTAATTGGCTGGTATTTAAAAAAAATAAACATCTTTAAAATGTAGACTCATAAAACATGCAAGCGCACTACATGCCTTGTTACACTACACCAAGCATTTTATATTATAAAATAAACCTGCATAAGAATCCCCACTGGAATAAAAGTATGTGTACTCCTCTGTACTTGTATGTTTGTGCAAGTGAAGGTGAGTATGTGTGTGTTTCAGTACCGGTGTCTGGGTGTATACTGAATGCCGGCACAGTGGAGTCTTTGTGCATGAAGCCGTATGTGACCCTGCCATTAGAGCCCTCGTCAGCATCCACAGCGTGAACCTGCAGAACAAATGTTCCCGCTGGCTGGTTCTCCAGGACTGACGTGCTCTCTCGGTACTGCTGACACTGAAGAGAATAAGACAGTGGGCAGAGAGGACAGGTGCGAGGAAGGGATCAGAAGATTGTGGCAATATAAGTATGAAGTAAGTGTGCTGATCTTTTGGTAACCAGTGTTTTGGTAAAAATGTGTCTCTCTTCTGAGCCAGAGAGCTTCATAATGGATTCACTCCATTGAAGGCAGCTAATTTTGAGTAAGATGCAAGATATACCAATTACACACTTTCATCTACATTGTATGTCATTTACACTTGCCATGTAAAACAATCTAATGTCATGCCGTGTTTGTGATTTTATGACGACAGAATATTTTAGTGCACAATAAATTTATGCTCATACGGACAGAAAAATATGTATATGTGAGACAAAATAAACTGAATATAACACGAACATTTACACCTATAAAAGTTACACTGCATCCATTTAACACATGAGAGGATGAAATATATTCTGTGGGAGTTCATTTTTTTGTGTGGGAGTTCATAGTTATGTGTGAATATGCGCTCAAATCTTAAAAATCATCATGCATACTGAAAGAAAAGGCGCTTTGTCCAAACTGTGTTAACCTCACTATGTAACTGCCCCCAAACATCTGCCCTAGCTAAATATTAGTATATAGGTGTGGGATAGAAATTATTCAAATTACAGTGCAGTGGATTCAAGTGGAGCTGCACTGGTGTTATGTCTGAACAGGCGGTGGGTGAGCAGGCAACATAAATTAACTTCTATATATATGGTTTTGTGAAATAAAAGGCTGAAAGACAGACGGCGAGCTGGACTTCTTGCTGTTGGGCAAGTAAGTAATATTCATACGTAGTTGTTGACTAACTAGTTTCTGGTCATTATTAATATAGTCATAACAAATGCACATGTACAGACCCTTTCAATTGCTTTTGTATCAAGGGTGCCTGCTCAGACACCAAAGGGTTAAAACTGGTGAGAGGATATGCTGGACAAAAGATTCTGTATGTCTGGCTCTGAGATGTGAACTTCTGAGAGTAAAGTCTGTACCACATAATTTACTTAACATGCTGTCTGAAGGTAATGTTGGTTTTCAGGACAGAAGAGTGATATATTGAATGGAAGTCGAAATTCAACCCTAGTCCCACTCTCCATTTAACGACATGTGGATTCTTGTAGTCATCAAAGATTAATTTAGCGCTTCTGGTGTGATGCAAGTTAGCTGCTACGTGTTTTGGTTCTCAAAGATTTTGTCAATCACTGAACTTGTCAGACACACAAAGACCTTTATTATCCTCATTTGAAAGCTGGCTGGGTTTCACTTACTCTCTCTAACCCACTTTCTCTCTCTCTCTGATCTCTCATCTTTCTCCCGCTTACTCCATCCCCACCATCTCTTTTCCTTTTTGTCCCGTCTCAATGGAATGTTGATGCTGATGTGCCACAGACAGCGGAGAGGAAGGAAACCCTCAGTACTGCTGTTTGATGCTATTCTTCAACATCTAATTAGTGATATGAACTTTAAGGAACTTTAATCACATGTCCCCTTGCTTCCTGTCTCTTCTCTGCCCTCCATTCTTCTATCATGCAACAATGCTTTACCTTTCCATCTCTATCTCTTCAAGCTTTTAATCTGCAGTTATCAGAAGGTTTTAATACCTTTTGCCTCCAGTGCTTCACATTTTGCTTTATGTACCAAATATGGTGAAGATATGCAGGTTGGCATGCAGGCATTCCCCTGTGCAAGTAATGAGAATGGCCAAACAGAGTGCTTTGTGTTACAAATGCTTAGTCAATGTGAAACAAATTAGAATGTGTCAACCACACATTTTGTACTACACATAAACACAGAAAGATGCTGTGAATGCTGTGCCTTGTCACCAATTCTGTGATTTGCATGAACAAAATCTCGAAGGTGGAGGAGTGAAGCCTGTCTGGTTTGGTGACTTCAGGATTGCATGCCTGATATTTGCAATACAATGTATTTTTTTTGTTGTTGTTGCTGTGTAGCTGCTGGGATGACAGTCTGGAGTTTAGGTGTCTTGCTCATGAGAGTAAGAAGGAATGTGAGATTGATAGGTGGCTTATTTGGCAGCAATGTGCTAAAGACGAAGATGCATTTTAAGGATAAACTCTTGATATAAGATGATCTACATTCTTACCCTTACCTGTGGTCACGAGGTTTGGGTAAGGACATTGATGACGACGTTTTGTATGACCAATATTACATTTGCTTGAAAAAAAAAATCAGCAGATTGCATCAGTGCATCCCTACAAATCTGCTGCCTTGCATTGTAGGATGTTTATTGGATGCTTATTTCTGTCCATGTTTTCCCTGTGTATAGTATTTAAAAGTCTAGTCAGGCATGAAGTGAGAGATGAACTTTTCTATGTAGTCTTTTTTCCTACACATTATATTATAAATGCCCAACCTGGGTATTCTGTAATAGTACAAATATATGTATTTGCATAACCTAAATAAGAGTGGGTCACACGGGTATTAATGGCTAATAAATAAATGTATCAATGCCTATGTGTTTGTAATCTGCCACAGGGAAATCTGGCTATATCCAAGAGATCTGACCTATCTGTATCTGTACGTCTCTGTGTGTCTCTCTCTTGGTCCACTGAACCATCCCAGAGTTGCAGAGAGGCTCCAGTACATTAGGAGCTTGGGCATCAAAACAAGATAAAAGGATCTGCTTCAGTGTCCTGCTGCTGGCTGCTAGCTCTAGTGGAAACACCAGCTAACCTCAGACGTCTTTACTAACCGACAAACTCGACACACTTTCTCTGGCACGCCGCCTCTTTCTTTGTCAGTTCATACATTTGTATATGCTTTGTTTGTCGATTTCTCTTGACTTTTTTTCATGTTTCCAAAATTCTCTCTTTGACTTAGAAAAGGCATGGTGAGTGGGGGGGATTGAAGGTTTGCTTTTCCGTTGTAATCAGTATCCTGCCAGCAGAGAGAAAAGAGTGAATCATAGACAAGGCATAAGATGCCAGCAGGAGGATTCCTGAGAGAGACAATTGAGCATACAGCGCACATGAAAATACAGAGCACATGAAAAACTGTGGACCAGGATTCCCTCTCTTCCCTCTCCTATCTTCTCTCTTGGCTCTCATCTTGTCCCCCTGTTTCTTCCTGCAAAGAGGTGAAGCTGAAAGGGAAACACTTGGTGCTCACTTTTCCCCAGGAGAGAGTGAGTGAGGTTTACTCTGCAAGTCCTTGCTCCTAATGTTGGCTTGTAATACCTTGTGGGGCTTGAAAAGTCACCTCATTTAAAATTGAGACATGGCTAGAAAAAAAGCAGGTGGAGACGTAAGCGCCTCCAGAGTGGGTCGGCCGGGATTTCTGCCACATCCCTCAAAGCTTTAATTAAAAGACTGAGATGATGTAGGAGAGGGACGAGAGAGCAGAGACAAGGGGTCAAGTCGGCTAATCGCTCCTCCAGAGAGGAGAGATAGAGGCTAATAAATAGCGGAGATAGACAGACAAAGAGAGGGAGACAGAGGAGTGATGAAGGGGAGTTACACTGGATGGATAGAGGCAGAATAAAAGAACCAATAAAGAAAATCATAAAACAAGAAAAAACAGAGGAATATTCAAACAAGAAAGACGAGAATTGTAATTAGAATTGCATCGCAAACTGAGGGAGCAGATTTATCCAACGCCATTTGAAACACATGCAGATAATGAGCAAGATAAGGTTTAATGATGTGTGTGCCGTGTAGCTTGTCTTACCTTCTCAAAGACAGGCTTGTTATTGTTCACGTCGTCCACGCCCACTATGACCTGAGCTGTGGATGACAAGGCCTGAGGTCCGCCTGAAGCGTTGTCATCTGTCGCTGTAACGTTGAGGACATATTCAACACCCTGGAGGTGAGGAGGTGGGCTGGAACGCAGACGGATTAAACCTTCAACCAAAAATAAAAAAATGGAAAAAAAAACAGTGGTTAACACACACAGTCAGTCAGCTGTTACTGATATAAAGACAGTTAATACTGGCTATTTGTTCAAACTAAGCTTGAGAAAAACAGGATATCATTACAGTGTTTACAGTGGTAACATCCAGCTGGAATTTGAAAATCCAAAAGATACAAACACCTTCTTCAACTGACCTGATTTGACAACATGTTTACCAGATATGGTAATGAACCATTACAGAACATTGGTTGTTACATTTACGTTTGTTTATAGTTTTTCACTTTTCCCGCTCGATTCAAACAAAGCTCCACTTGAAAATCTCTTCTCATTTTATCAAATCCATTTTCATTTATTTGGTCCTACACTATTATTAACTACTAGGACCAGAGCAAAGGGAGAACAGGTAAAAAAAAACAGTGGCTTTCAGTATTTTAGTTGTTAGATCATATTTGGTTGATGTGTTCTTGGTAACTATCTGTGTAACTGAGACTAGCGATGACACCTTCTGTGTCAATCAGTTAGTCAATATGCTCTTGGCCTAACAAGCATTATTTACATGGGCATGAGGGACATCTGCAGACCTAATTTATTGTATTTTGAGTGAAACTCAACAAATGTACTTCTGTTTTAATAACTGTATGGTTTTAGTCAGCTACACTACATTGGTCCCCAACCTCAGGACAGAAGAACGAGTAAATAAAGTTTATTTTGATGCAACATGTGCATACTTTGAATTTCTACCTGATGAACCTCAATGATGAACTGATAACGTTACTGGTTTTGTTTTAGTGTTAATTTTGTTGGTTAGCCTGCTGATCTTCCATTTAGCACATTTTGTGGCTACGTGGCTTCTTGCCCAGTCGACTAATCACCGATTATTTTTTCGATTAGTCGACTAATCGGATCATATGTAAATTGACTGTCCCGGAGAGGGGTGGATGGGCGGGCGCTGTAAATATCGCAGACGGAGCCGTGAGCCACCTTCGCCCCCGAATCTTTCCATGCCGACCCAGAGCCGCCACGGAGGAAATGCGCCCGGCGGAGGCCAGTCAGTGCCGGGGAGAGGTCCCACGAGGGGATCCTCCCGCACCGTGCGGCCGTCCCTGACCTGTCGAGTTCAATCCCCCGGGTGGACTGCGCAGAAGTTGCAGAAAAAAATCACGGTGATTGGTTAAAATTGCAACACCGCCCTGAATTCACGGGGATTCACTGAAGTTGCGTTGAAGTTGCAAATCGCAACATTCCTGGAGGGTCTGTGTTATGGTATCATTTACGCAGTTTCGAGAGAAAAGCAAAGTTAAAAAAAAACAAAAAACGATGCGTCGACTACTAAATTAGTTGTCGACGATTTTGTTCTAAGTCGTGACTAATCGACTAATCGTGGCAGCCCTATATTAGTTACATTAGAAACATTGAGGGACAGCCAGGAGTAACTGTGTCAACATTAAGCTTCATTTTATGTTTTGACATTTGACAGATTTTAATTCCATCTTAGTTGCAATAAGTACTGGACTGTGCCAGTGTAACTGTGAAAGTTGAAAATTCTGGGTCGACATTGATTCAGCTTATCATACTAAACAAAGGCTATAACAAATAATCAAGGCTGACTTTGCAGACAAAAAAAGGATCTCTCACATCCTCACGTGAAGATCAACTGTGTTAGTAGGAAAGAAGATGGAGCTGAAGTGTTCCCATGTCCCTCATCTCGTCAGTATTTTCATTGAAGTGAAGCCTCAACATGCACTGAAGTGTCTGTGATCTTAAATGGAGGCTAAGGTTTGTGGGTTTAGTGTTTTGTTTCTTTTGTTTGTCTTATGTCTGTGGTAAATGACTGAACACATGCTTGGAAAACAAATTCTTAAGAGCAAATCATCATTACTGAGTTTTTGAATAAAATAAGACCTTACACGAGACACTCGCTTGTTAAAGGGGACATTTTTTAAAGGTCTGAATGACAGAAAATTTCAATTTTTGGTAGCAAGAGATGCTTAATAAATGAAAAAAACACTCAACTACAGATTCAACTATCACTGATCATCTGTGGATACAGTACTTTTGAGATGTGAAATCTATATAATGAAATTATAAATATGCAACACAATCAACATGTTGCCATAGAAAAAGGAGTACCGGGCTGAAAACGATCCCTAACACTCAGCTTTAGCAAGGGCGCATTAGTGTCTTCTTGTAAATATAGAAAAAAAAAGCAAAGCCTAGATAGAGAACGGTCTTTCTTATTTTAGTTCTTCATTCTGAGAGAGATTTCATTAATTATGGCTACACAACATATGAATAGTTAAAATGATTGGTATTCCCTTTAAGCGCCATCATTCTGGCATTCCATTTCATCCCTTCTCTCGTTCTCTCTTACTGACTCACTCTTTCAGTCTGGTGTAGGCGTCTCATCTGCATCCCACTCTCTGCTTTGAATGACTCTCTTCCACTCTGTATTCATCTCACCCTTCGGTGCTCTGTTTACTTTGTCTGTGTGCGTGTGTGTGTGTGTGTGTGTGTCTGTGTGTGTGGGCTAAAAGTGCAGACACACTTATTACATCCTCCTTATCTTCAGAGGCAGGGGGCAGGTGCTATGGCTGTCATGTGTTCATTTGGTTGCTGTTTCACAAGAGCCTGAAATTGGAATCATATGTATGCTTATCATAGATACATGTGTGTGCCTGTACTATTCATCCTTCTATCTCTGTTTACCAGAGCAAGGAGACAGATGAGGCAGATTACATCCAGACAATATATGATTTTGGATTTTTTTATGTGTGTGCATCCATAGCTATTGCACCAACATGACACATGTGTCTTAGAAATTAATGATAAAGGAAAGCAAATGTTGTACAAGCTTTTAATGTTTGAACTGCACATGTACAGTATGTCCCTTATGTTTGCCTTTCAGCGTCCACAGGCACGGGTGTGTGTGTGTGTGTGTGTGTGTGTGTGTCTGTGTGTTGTTGCACAAGAGATGGAGGATTGCCATAGAGGGGGTGTCTGCCTTGCGGTGTTTGTCACAATGGATGGTTCCCTGGCACTGCTGTCTATGGTTAAGGGTATGAGTAGGTGTGTGTGTGTGTGTGTGTGTGTGTGTGTGTGTGTGTGTGAGGAAAAAAAAGATAAAAATAGACAGGGGTGGAAAGAGAGAGAGAGAGGGAAAGATGATTCCAATTTACAGTCGTAGAGGTGTAAGGGGAAGAAGCTTTGCCTCAAGAAAGACGTGTCACATACATTGTGTCAGACACATATAAATGCATAAATATGCTCATACACACACAACTACACAGTAAAATACACACAAAGGCACACATACACTTATATCCAGCAAACGCTGCTGCAGAGGTTTATGCCGAGTACAATGATGCCCAGAAGTGGGTGTTTATAGGCCAGGCTGCAGCCAGCCACACAACTGAGGGGATATTTTGCTAAAGCTTGTATGTGGATAATTAATATGCCTCATAACCTAATTTAATGTCGTGTTATTTCACAGGGACAACATTTTGAGTTAAGGGAATGGGGATTTTGTGGTTTAACACAAATTCACCACATGCCTGCAGTTTCAGGTCATTTTCAGTTTTTTTCATTCTGTAAATTTGACCCATTTTTTTTTACATCATTCTGCGGCACAGTGCTGACATGCTCTGTCAGCTCGGAGTTTTGAGTCTTTACCGCTATGAAACACAAATGCCTTTAATATTAAACATACAAACAGCATAATTTCTAAATGGCTCCTGCTAGGTTGCCTACATTTTGACATTTTGAGGATCAGCCAGTGCCATTGGAACTGTGCTACACAAAAGAAGCAGATGGCAAACAGGAAGCCATCCACAAATTCCTTGAGGAATTTGTCACATTAAATTATGTGAGAATTTAGTCTGTGCTACATTATTAAAACACAGCATCACAGGGCTTTGCTTTTGTGTGTTTGTTATTCCCAGTGCCAAGTTGATATATTGTCAAGCTCACAGGAAACCTGGCTACTCCGTCCCAGACAGCGATACTCCTTTGTGATTCACTGATATAAAAAATAAATAAAGAAAATAAACATACTTAATTTGAATGTTCTTAATATTAATAGCATAGATAAATCTAAGAATGTAAGACTGTCCCCTAACAGATGTTTATATTGGACATGTTCCCTGTCCCCAGGAAGAAAGGACAGCCACTGCATTTGCAGGACCAACTCTCGATACAATACCATAACAATGCCTTATTTGATATGTACCTTTGAGGAATATACACATATTTTTCAACCAAGCCCTCTAGTCTTGGTGTTGAATCTCAGGCCTCCACCTCTCCAGCCTTTACCAACATTAGGATATACTGTACCATTTGGACCTACACTTTTTAACCACCATCAATTTGTGCCCATACTTTATCCACCTGTTATGCTGTCTTGTGTAAGTACAGTAATACACTAGACAGCAGCATCAATATGACTAGTCTCTGCAGATATCTGCATATGAATGTAAAATCTGTAGGCAAGAAGAAGGGACCTGATTTCCGTTTGTATTTTTTGACGTAGTATTGACCAATGACTTTTGGTCACTTTTCAATACATGTTTCATTTTTCTTCCAATTATTATTGTTTCCAGCGAGCCTCTCATCATTTAACAGAAAAAAATACATGAAACAAACAGCACCAGGATTAAATAACAAGTGCAACTTTTCCAGCCATGTGGCAAGTTCAAACCTGATGGCAAGTTCGCACCTTTCTGCCATTAGCCGACTATCACACTGTTAATAATCAAAGGGAAGGTCTCAACACCAGGTTTCAGCATTGATTTTCACAATGAGACTATATTCATGACTTTGTACCATTATGCAAACCAAAAACTTGAAAACGATTACAAAGTTTCAGGGCGTCCCTGTAACCATAGTAACTCACTGTTAATACCCAATATCAGAACAACTGAGTGGTAACCATAGTAACGCACTGTGCCAGAGGGGAGGGAGAAACGCTGAATGAAGCCAGTACATGTGAAAATAGTTAATTGCGTGGGTCTCGCAGTCATTGTGTGTGAGTTGGCAGCCCCTGAGCCGGTCAGTCAACTTAACACCGTACCCCGAGTGAAGAGTGAGCAACAAAAAGTGAAAGTGTGGCCCCCCTATCAGTTGTGGCCCTGAACAATCGCACAGAACGCTTATGCCAGGGCCTCACCCTGAGAGGAGGCCATGCTAGCTAAGCAGCTTAACTTTAACGCAGATGGTCCGTGTTCAGATCCCGCCCTGGTGCGGGTCACGCACATGCACGCTGTAAACAATGCCATTGGCTATAGAGTGTGACAATCTGCCAATAAAAATATCAGCCCCCCGCACATTTCTTTTCTCCTCAGATCTACATTGATCTCATAAACGGCCTCTGTGAGCTCAATAGAAATCATGATGGAAACACTTTTAAAGACCCAGGCCAAATTCAATATTTAACTGGAAGTCTATTCAGCATACTTAGTGTCTAAGGCATAAACAATGACCTGTACACAAGCCTGCATCACCTTTCTTTGCATTTCAACCGCAACACCGCTGTATCCTCTCCTCCAGTACAAACTAGTCTGTGTATGCAATTCACTCTGTTCCTTCCTTGGTGATGCAGACCAGACTTTTAATAATCAACACTCAGTCAGTGTTTGTGTTGCTAACTTTCAGTTCCCAGTTTGGCCACAGCAGCAGCTGGGTGTATCCAAGCCAAACCACCTATCTGGACACCTTTACTAAAAAAACATTTCCACGATTTCCAAACAACAGAAACCTGGATGTTTTATTTCCGAATTCTCATTATACAAACCCAAATAGGCTATTGTATGGTGCATGGCTAGGGCTGATAGGGGTTGCATTGTAGAATGGGCTTACAAGAGATCATGATAAATAAATAAAAACAGGAGTTACAATGAGGCCAAAATTAGAACAATTGTTCTAGCAATCGACTTGGGTCAATACATCCAGTCACAAAAAATAAATACATAAATTAACTATCTGTTTAAATATGGATTAGTCCAATACTACAATTAAAGTTGACATCTATTTGCACGTTAGGATGTATTAATATGAATAATAATGGCAAGTGGTACAATAGGGGCTTAGTATACAGTAAGTGTTATGTGTGCCCATACATGACATGTGTCGATGTTGTAGCACTGTCTTCACAGGTGCTTTATAAAAAGGTTAGCCCACTTTAAAAAAAAGAAAGAAAAAGAAGACTGAGACTACACTTGCTCTGAAATAAAGGCTAATGTTTTGAGCAGGTTCAAACGGTTTACCATGATCAGAATGGTAAATATCAGCACAGCTGAGGCGAGTGGAAACTACATTTTTAGCAGGTATTTGATCAGAGAGCAAACCTTTGGAGAAATTTAAATATTTGTGCTGAATAAATGGTTAATGGATCATAATTTATCCTGAGTGGGACATAAATGTCTGTACCAAATTTCATAACATGTCAAGTTCTTTACTGTGTAAATATGCACAGGAAGGTGTACAGTAATGATAAAATCAGTGTCAGTGAGCTTGAGAACTTAATTGGTTACTGGTCCAATAGTTAGAGATATTTCACTAAAAACACAAATGTTAAGATCATGGTGGTATCCACCATGTGCCACCAAATTCTGTGGCAATTTATCTGACACACACACATTTACCTGATGAGATATTTGACTGGGTGTGTGTACTGCCACCAGCAAATTACAGGAAAATCAGGGAAACACTAAAGACATTCGGAATAATCCTCTGGGGACAATCATAAATGTCTAAATAAATGTAATGGCAATCCATCTAATAGTTGTTAAGACATTTCAGTCAATAATAGTTTTACATTGCCATCCCGTTTTATTTGCCGACTTTGAGATATTCACAGATTTCTGCCTCCACTCTGATAGAATGGAGGTGAACAGATCCATAAATAATCTACAGACCTCAAAGTGAAAACTCTCCGTTGAAAGTGTCTATGAAAACTGTTGGCTCTGTGTGCTCTGTGGATTATGAATGTTGTTGTTTATTGCCCTGAGCGCCTCAAATGAAATTCCATTCACCTCAGTAGTAGTGTTGGAATGAAGACAGAAATATTCCTCAAAGCATTTTAATTAACACCATCTCTGGTGTGTGATTTTTTTAAACTAATTTTACAGTAATTTCAGTGGACAGACCTTTTACATCAGTAGAAGCAGTACTGCAGTAGTAAAAGTAGCCACAGTAATGGTAGCAGTAGGTTTTGCAGTAGTGATGGATAGACGTAGTAGCAGTAGTCATACTAAAAAATAAAGAAGTTGGACTCTTGCCTGGTAGAATGGTGAATTAGAATTTTATAAAATTCATAAAATAAACAAACAAACACGTATATCCTCCAAATATGCATTAAGAGTGTAAGGACTAGTCCACCCTACTCTCTCTCCACCCACACTGCTTCAACAGCGCTAGGGAGTGCACTCATGCTTAATGAATTGAGACAGAAGGCCAGATAAATGTGACCAGTTCACTAAAGGCAGCAGGCAGACACAGAGAGGCCACAGCCTGCTTGCTGTGTTACATATACAGGGAGCACCGGAGGCGCCCTGTAGTCCGATCCCTACTTTACTCTGCCTCTGGTTGGCATAAACATCTAATAGGGCCTAAAAGCCTTAGATGAGAGCAACACATGCTGGGTAAGTGGTTGAAAATGGGACATGGAAAAGGTTTTAGGACATTCCAAGAACAAAGCATACAGCGAGCGTCTCTTCTAATCTATGAGATATGTGTCCCTGTAGTATGGGTTACGGCTGTGTGTGTGTTCAGTATGTGTGTCTCTGGGTGTGTTGACCTGTATGTGTGTGAGATGCATACATGCATGTTTGGTGCTGTGTGTAATTCTTTGTATACACGCAGGTGGTTGTTCATGTTATGGTTGTTTCTGGGTATATCTAAATATGTGTGTATGTGTACAGTATGTGTCTAATGTGTAACAGCATGTGCGCATGTTTTTGTCGAAACGTTATGTGTATGTGAAAGAGAATATTTATTATGCAGTAAAATGTGTGTGTGTCTGTGTGTGTGTGTGTGTGTGTGTTGCAGCCAACAGGGCCAGCACATATCATCGCTTATCAGAGATGGAGAAGATGTTTCCTCGGGGGTCAGTGAGCAGCCGTCACTTCGCATAAAGGCAGCCAGAAGGGAGGAAGAATAAGAACGAAGCAAGGGATAGATGAGAGATAACAAAGAAGATGGAGGAGAAAGGGGTGGAGGGTAGGAGGAGATGGACCGAGGGTGTGCCTCTACTAGTCAGTATCGTGCCAAAAAATTCCAAGTGATGATAGAGTGACAAAAAAGAAGAAGGCGGCGCTATAAAACACAACAGTTTAGGAAGTGGAATAGCACGGTAGAGAAAGAGAGAATAACAATATATTTGCCAGAGGGAACTATGGGAGAAGAATGAGGGCAAAACAACGTGGGCTTGTTACATAAAGCTGGGATCACATGCGGGTCAGCACATCAGACCAAACAGTAGATAGGAGGCAAGCAGTTCAGGAGAAAAAACTAAATAATAGAAATAAAACAAGGCAACAGGACGGCCAATGCTACAACAACGGTTATCTAGCAGTCTTCACTGCCTCCCTCTCAAAGAAATACTCTTTTCTGAAATGCCATAAAACTTAGCTGAGAAAAGAAGGAGTTGATCGAAGCCTATTTATTGGTGCCAGCATTTCCCCTTAGCTGTCAGTAAATACTTCCTCCCCTCCAACGGAGCGGGTGTTTCTGTATTTATGGGTTTTAATAGGAAGAGCGTGATCATCATATTGACCGGTCTGCTCAGATCCTAATGGGCGCCTTAAATCTCTGGGAAACACACTGTATTCTGGGGTGAGTTACAGGCAAATTAACATGGAGAGGGAGGCCGGCAGAGCTGCTCCTGCCGGAAGGGAGGAAAACAATCGCTTGAATGATTGTCGGACATTTAGGATGAGTAAGGGGGGCGGCAATGAGAGGGGAGAAGAGGCAATAAACGATTTTCATCAGTAGCAGGGAGAGAATGAGATGGGGTTGGAGAGGGTGGGAGGAAACCAATGTGTTCGCCTTCCATTATGAGAATCATAAAACAGTTTTAATGACCAAATATTGGGCTCTTTGAAACAAGATATTGGATCATATTACACGTATTATGGTGTCACACTTTGGCTCACACACTTTGATGCAGACAAATTGTGTAGTGCCTTTGTGTGCATCTGCATTACGCTGACTTTCCACTGTGTGTGCACAAGTCTAAATATGAGTGGTGGATTTACTGTAAATCCATCGCTTCTAAAGGTGTGCTTAATCAGGACATGTGCTGTGATAATACAGAAAAAAATGTAGCAGCACAATCGAAGAAGCTCAGTATTGTGCTGCAAATTTGGAATTTTGTATATTGGCTGTTTTACCTCACATTTTGTACACTTATAAAGAGGCCAGATTCATGTCTGACAAAGGAATTAGCTGAGTCAAACCACCACTGAACAGTTTCCTCCTGTGTTTTTGGTCTCATTTGCAGTTTCAAAGCTTCTACCATGCTGCATTATTTTATTAATTCTTGTTCAAGACCAAAACCAAAGAATATTACACCTTAACAGACAGATACACATTTGGTGCTCGAGTGAGTATTTAGGGCAGTAAAGTCAGTGTATTACAGACCAGAATAAACTACAGTATCTGTGTTCATGTGTCACTAATGTGTGTCCATCATTTGTGGAAACAATGGAGCTCTGTGGTACAGGGAGAGGGATATATCAGGTTATGGATTCACAGGATATACATAGTCTTGGTCTTGTCTTAGGATTTGTTGACAGTAAGAAAAACATCACCAGGCTTATCCTTTAAAAAAGGCCCTGCAAACCCATGGTTTCGGGACTGTGTGGGTGTGCACAGACTGTGTTTGACTGAGACCTCTCTGACTCTGCTGTAAATTTTGTTGTGCCTATTAGGTTGAGCTCTGATCTAATTAGCCACCTGTGTTGGGATTCAGGGCCTTCAAGTCAATAATCAAGATTCCAAACCCAGGTCTTTTCCTCTGAAGATATTTTGACATATTACAGTGGGAAAAGCACAGGTACAAATACTGAAATTAATCATGACTGAATTCCATTTAGCTGCTTCAGTTTGAGGGTCCTGGCATTGTGCATTCTGGCTCGCTTACTGGGATGGAGCCATTGTTACCATTATCCATAACAGCTGCTATTGTTTAAGGTCTATTGGCTGGTTCTAGATGATAATAAAATCTAAAGTTTTGCTACTTTTTACTTGTTTCAAACCAACAATGTGAAGACATCACCACAAGATGTATTTTCAGACTTCTTATACACTAAACAGTGGTTGCCAACGTGCAGGCAGAAGACCAGTATCAACCCACAGTACATTTGCTACCAGGCTGTGAGAAAAATTGTATTACTTGGAAAAAAAAAACCCTGAAAACTTAAATCTTTAGGCTCTCTGTGAGGTAACTGCCTTGAATTTGGTGCTGCCTGTTTGTGATCTTCTTTCATCACTCCCCTTAACGGCCAGAACATGAGGATACTTATTTTACTATAAACTACATCATCAGTACAGTAGTTGTATACTGGTTCAGTTAATAAGGAAATAAGGCATAAGGAATGTTGTTCAGAATTTTTTTTTTTTAACTAAAATAAATAAATGGCTTAATCGATCAATGTGGACTAAGTACCATTAGTGTGAATAGACACACTAGCATCTAAATTGCTGACCAGAATGTACATGGAGTCATAAACACAAATTTAGCAGGCGAATCAGAAGTTGCCTGACATCCAGACAGAATTTGAACTTTGCCTTTACATGTGACGTTTAATACAAAGCCGTTCGATCTAGGAACGCAAACTTGGAATAAAAAGTTAACCTTTAATGAGCGATGACAGGCAGAAATTTGGTCAATGTGACCACATGCAAATTAGAGCCGAACAATAAAAAATGGCAAAGCAAAGCCTGCGCTCATCATCTGATAGACGATGGAATCGAGTTATAAGCTACAAGTCTTCTCCCCGCTCGATAAAATGACCGCCACTATCAGCTGACAGTGAATGTCATTGCTGGTGAACAGAGGAAATTGTGCCTTGAAGTTTTGAGTAATTGAATTTGTAAAAGTCATCATATTACCCTATAATATGATATGCAGATTCAGAGGGGGTTGTAATTTACAAAAGGGTCGAACCACTATGAAACTGCCACCACTCCCCTATCCCTTTTACCGCACAGAAACACACACACATACACACTGCGTCATTAACGCAGTTTCCCATTTCACATTGCTTCTGGCATTGCTGCTCCTGCCTCAGAGGAGGTTGAGATGTGTGACTATAAACCTCAGATGATATTTTGTTACAAAGTCAGTGTGGAAATGCACCTCACACATTGGCTGATTACTCTAACGTCTCCATGACACGACCTGTCAGGATTTAAATATCCTTGACAAAGCTTCTTGCAGTATAAGAAGGGGCTGGTGAAGCATCCTCATCCACAGAATAATGAACACGGTGAAGGACATAAAACTATATGCACTATGTGAAGCATATTGTCAAGATCCTCTGAGGCACACTTGACAAACTGCAGAGCGTTTACATTTATACAGTGTACATATATATAGCAGGGAGAGCAGGCAGGGTGAAAATAACTGCAGAAAAAAAAGCAATCTTTGTGGATATTTCATGATTTGGGCTAAATGTATGCAAGTGAATAGCAAAATAACAACAGGAATGTTGGAACATGAAAATACACACATGTCTGTTGGCACTGCTTACAAATTCATTAATACTTATGGAATGAGAAGATTAAGAGAGCAAAGGACAGATGATTTGAAAAAAAAAAAAAATCAACATGTCTAACCTTTTTGGCTGTCAATGACAAAGTTACCCTCCTCGTTTCCTGTGGTAATCTTATACGTGATCCCATCTCCATCAGGGTCCTTCGCCAGCACTGTGGCAACAAGTGTGTTAGGGCCTGCGTCCTCAGAGACGAACGTCCGATATCTGATGAAACACATACAAAACACACAATCAACACGCTTATCTGTGGAAAGACACATGTCCAAACCATGGCTGTGAAGGTGAACATGAGACACATTCAACAACATTAGATCAATTCCATCAAATTCATGTCTGTAGTAGAACAAAGAGGCTCATATGGAAACAAGCTGCAATATCTACAGAATAATATTGATTGATATGAATCATAAGTGAGTCACAAGTAAATCCATTTGGAGTTCTACCAAATGCACCAGTACTTTTCCCTTACTATGCATTATAACCTCATTAGTGTGATTTCTTATTCAGCGGATCTTTGAATATCAAATTCAATTAGTGCAAACAAACAAACAGGGCTGGCCTAATATCCTGTTAAAGAAAAAAATACTTAAAAATACCTAAAAAGGACGAAGAAATAAGGATAAGAAACAAAGGTAAATGCAACAACGCATTCAATGGCATGCACCAAAGGTCTTCAGGGTAAATTGCACTGCATAGACCATAACAGCCTAATGATCAAAAATCAAAGCTTTGGCCGTGTTAACATGTTTTTTTTCTGCCATTTCTCAGGACAAACATCTCTTAACCATAGCAAGTCATGACTTTGTTCAGTGTGCTGAGCAATAGCTGCACTAATCGTTGTGTTGCACACCATGACCATTTTCATCCAGTGTTACATCTACAGCCTCAAGGGGCCCAACTGTGACTTTCACATGAGGTAAGAGGTTCTTAGACGTGATCCTAAGTGTACAGTTCTGACACATTAAGAACAGGTTTCCAACATGGTGAACAAACTCAACGTACCAGAGACATCATCGGTTTTAAGTGCCATGTGTTTAATGAGAAGTAGCTTTCCCAAACACAGCATTGTCAGTTTCCTGTTACACCAGCTAGTTAATTGGTTTCACCATGAGCCCCAGCTGTGAACAGCTCCAAAAATACAAACCAGCAGAGTCATGCATTGCAGAATTCAAAATAACCTCAAATCTGGTCACCACCATAACTCATATGGACATACAGTGAAAACATACAGAACATTTTCCTCCAGCGTCACAGACTCTTGAACCCCCACCCATCACACAACCCATCTTCCGAATGACAGCAATCATTTCCCTGGTTGTGTTGGCCACTGGTCTGCATCACTATCCTGGAGGACATCCGGAATGGCTGGACACTAATCAAATTATAAGGTTGTGTATGTCAATTGCTGGCTTCTAAATCAGTGGACAAGGGGCAGGGGAAAGAGTGTGCCCTTGACAGCAGCCTAGACAGCAATGCTTTTACAATTCTCCTTAAAGCTTTTAAGTAATGTTTTCCTGAGCAACGCACAACAGAACCGACAGGATTGTAAGCTCATCTTCTACAAACAGAGGCGTCTCTCGGGTTCTCTTAATCAATTCCTATGATCAAGTGATATGATTCAAGGACTTGTGTGTAGAATCGAGTGGCATCAAGTAATGAAGTTCCAAAGGAATAACCCCCACCTTCCAAGTGTGTAGGAGACACAAAATGCACAAAATGCATGAAGGGGCCTATCTAAAGCATACTGTAAGTATGTATGTATGTATGTAAAATATATAGAATACTACAGAATCATATGAATATTATGTATAGTCAAGGGGAAGACAAAAATAATATATTTACAACTGTCTGTATTTGACATTTATATCAGTATCTTTTATGTATGTACCCATTAAAGCTTACTTGTCTTATTTCTCATCATCCTCCCGCACCAAACGGAGCTCAGCTTCAGTTTTGTCTTTGTATCTTACAGTAGCACTTTGAACTTCAGCTTTGAACTTCAATGGCCTTACACATTCATCTCTGAACCACTGATGTGCCTGAAAGCAAAACTTTTCTTGAAAGGCTGGGCTTTTTACCTCGCTGACATGTGGGTCACATTCTACATTCTTGGGACAAATTTTAGCTGCACTTATGGGAATAGCAGATATCACATGGGTTGATACGTCCAGCCAGCTGTGTTAGGATGAAAACATTTTAACTAATACATTACTTACAAATCCTGGAGTACCTCCTAAGTAAGACTTTTCACACTTATAATGATGGATTGCTCTGAAGCAAGCACGCATCATACACATTTGAAAAGTCTAAATGACACACTATTTAAATTTTTTGGAAATAAAACTATTGGCTAGCCTAGGGCAGCAAAATAAAATTCCCAAATGGACAACTCATTTGTTTAAAAACTTGGGAATCAAACTAGTCACTCTTGATACAGTAGTATCAAGTGTTACGTCCCTGTCTAAGGTGTAGGGAGTGTAACATAAATAGTCCACACTTGTTGATGATCAAAAACATGAAGTTTATTGCTGCTACAGAAAAGGCAGTTCACTACTACTGCGTCAGTCTAAACAGTTACTATTTACAAGCAAGGTGATATGCAAGATGGCACCGTCCTAGTGGGTGCCTGTTGTAGTAGCTCCGGGTATTACTGTCGTTTTTGTATTTTTATTGGCCGGAGAGACCCACCATACCAGAGGAAATAAAGTGAAGAGCGGGGGTTAAACAGAGGATGAAGAAGAGGAAGTTTAAGCCCTAGATCCCTGCAGTCATCACTGGAAACGTGAGGTCATTGGAAAATAAAATGGACAAACTGGAAGCTCTCGCCAGGGCACAGAGGGAGTACAGGGAGTCCAGTATCATGTGTTTCACAGAAACATGGCTGCACGAGCAGATACCAGACTCTAATGTCACCATTCCTGGCTTCCAGACGGTTCAAGCCGACAGAGGGACCACCACGTCCAGCAAGAAGAAAGGAGGGGGACTTGCCATGATAACAACAGGTGGTGTAACCCCGGGCACGTCTCTGTCAAAGAGCGGGTCTGCAGCCTGGACATCAAGCTCATCGCTGTCGGACTTCGTCCATATTATTTGCCAAGGGAGTTTACCAGTGTTCTCGCCATCACTGTTTACATTCCTCCATCTGGAAACGCGGATGCAGCGTGTGACGTCATCCACACCGTGACTGCAGGACTTCGTCATCATCAAAGGTGACTTTAACCATGTTTCTCTCCCATCCACACTCCCAGCCTTCTACCAGTTTGTCAAATGTTCCACCCGTGAAAATAAGACTGCTGTACGCAAATGTTAAGGATGCGTACATCTCCACTGCCCTGCCACCACTGGGCAGGTCAGGCCACAACCTAACCCTGCTCTCACCATTATACAAGCCTGTGGAGAAATCAGTTCTCAGCCAATGACTCTGCGGCTGTCTGGAAAGGGCTCAGGCAGATCACCAACTACAAGCCTAAAGCCCCTCACTCCAACAATGACCAAAGCCTAGCCAATGACCTGAACAAGTTATATTGCCACTTTGAAAGACCCCACCTCAGCAGGGGCCTAGGCACCTCCACCAATGCCCACCTTAAAGGTCCCCCCTCCACCCCACCCAACCCACCTCAGTGATGGCTCTTTCCATCCTGGAGAGGGACGTCAACAAACTCTTCAGGAGACAGAGCCCCCGGACAGCAGCTGGACCAGATTCTGTCTCCCCATCCACCTTGAAGCACTGCACTGATCAGTTGTCTCCAATCAGATATCATTACATTTGCTCACATGAAATCCTCCGCTCACATATACTCATATCTAACCAACCACTTTAATAACATGGCATATTTAAACTGTCAGAGCCCTCACTTATCTTGCTATATCCAATACTACTGATCTATCTATCTATCTATCTATCTATCTATCTATCTATCTATCTATCTATCTATCTATCTATCTATCTATCTATCTATCTATCTATCTATCTATCAACCAGAACACAGGGAAATCTTTCTCTGTGCATGTGGTGAAAAAAACATGATGTACTCAGTCAGGTTCCCATCATCTCTGGAAAGAACAGAGTTGGGAGTATTTCTTTGCAGCAATTGAGTATAATTTTCATCAGTATGTTTGCATTAGTGTATAATTACCTGAATATATCACATTTTGAACTGACCATTCTGTACAGTAGCCCAGCAACTATAACTGATCTAGATATGGCCTTTATGAATTGATTGATGAATTTGGCAGCCAGAGTTTTTCCTACACGCTTAGAAGGAGAGGGTGAGACGTGGGAGAGTATTCAGTTGTTTGCAATCTGTAACATCACTGCCACAGCTGGACTGAAGTAAGCTTGGTGGATCAGCATCTTAACAAAGATCCTCAGAAAGACAGGAGGTCACAATCTAGTTCAGAACAAAAACTGACACAAAAATGGCTGGCTGAACACATGAAAATGCCATTCAATGAAAAAAAAAACTAAATAAATACATTTTAAAAATTGGATCTGTCCAATAGATGCAATATTTCAGTACAAACTGACAAAATGATACTGTTTTTTTTTTTTTACTTTACTTTAAATATTGAGACTAAAAGCCAAGACTAAATGATGTTCTTTCTGCTGTCATTTGTCAGTGACTCATTGCCAGTGCACATGTGCATGCACATTCAAAATGCAGGTCTAGTAACTCCGACTGTCTTACATAAACATATATCCATCAGTCACTCCACCCTAGCGACGAGGCATATTCATATTTCACTGAAAACAAGGTACTCTCATTAGGAGTTGAACATTGTGATCATGTTCTGTCACTGCTGTCTTTCTGCCTCAACAATTGTTGGACTAGTTCTGCCTGGGAAGATCAGTGATGTGCCACTCGTTTGCTCTGTTTGTGGAGTGTTGAGTAATTTCAGCACACACTCTGCAAGCTGCACACTACCCTGCAGATCAATATGAAAGTCAGGAAAGGGGAGATGCTGTGCGGTGTTTCTTTATTATGCAGTTTCTCTAAGGGTACATAGGGCACATTGATCAAACGGCTTCCACTTGTGGTCTAAGGAAGCTATTTGAAAGATCATTAGATAATTGCTTGTATTTATCTCACCTGAAAGCCAAAAAGAACTAAAGCCTCCTTATGCATTTCTGCCTGCAATTTGATGGCAAAATTACAGATGCTGTCTGAGCAGCTGAATTTATGCACAACTCTTTCACACAAGCTACTAAGCTTCTTTTGTCCTGACTCCCCAAATTAACTCTACTCGTGCATTACAGATGCAGGCAGAGTAATCATTACAGATTCAAATGGAGTTGGCTTACAATTAGGCCTATGATTACAAGCAGCCTGAAACGGCAACAACAGCTAATGTCGGCATTTATTGGTCTGCAAGCCTCATCATTTTTTGTTATAAGTTAACATTTCAGTAACACTTTTTACCTATACCTCATCTGTACTGCATTATGGGGACATTCACAGTGAGATGGAAGACATTCATAATGTTTCATGACCACACAAAGCTTTCTGATGCAATAGCATAAAACATACATTATTATAATGGACTATTAGGTTGACTAATCAACTAGTTATAAACTAGACATTGACTGATGGAGCTCATGATATACATTATGACTACCTATACTTACCTATAGATCAACAACTACCTGTAGTAAAGCCCCATAGTATGCTATAACAGTCCATGATTGTATCTATTAGGTACATATTAATACATCTATAATAATGCATGCTTCATCATAACATTTAATTGTTGTTGGCAAGTAAAGCATAATCTTCATCTTGGGCTGTTGGATATTATGTTTATCTGACATATAAGATATTTTGCAGACCAAAACAATTAATTAAAATAATTAAAAAACTAAGGAGATTAATTAATTCATTAAGTTTGCAACAGGCATTTTATTTGTAATGTTGCGATATTAGATATTGAAATAAGTTTTAAAAAAAGCTTTTAGATCAAATAACACCATGTTTTTTTTTTGGGGGGGGGGGGTTTAAACAGCAATTGTGCAAACTACGTGCTGAAAGAGATTGTGTACTACAATCAAAAGCTGCAGAACAGCTGCTAAATGAATTTTGTGGTGAGATTGTTTTGTCAGAAACAATTGTTGGTTCCAGAATTGATATAAGGTAATTCATCATCCTTTATTGTACATTCAAGGACCAGTGTAACAGAAACTTTGTCATCAGCTCTTCTGCCCCAAAATGTGCTATTGTGCTAACACAAGTACTCAATGCAGTAAGTAAAAAAAAATATTAGATAATGAAATTATGTCTGTGTTGACAATGAAATGAGGGAGTTGAGCCTGATAAGAAAGAAGACAAATGCACAAACTCTGTGTCCAGCATACCAGAAAAGCAGACTTAGGAAACACCTAGGAAATAATGGTTTGCTTCCATTGCCATTTTTTCACAAGGTGTTGGGGTTAATCCTACTTGACACCTACAGTATGTCAACCTAACTTCAACAAATACCTCTCTCTAATGTTTGCAAGCAGACACTTGTAGGTGTCTGAAACACTGCCTATGTGAGTGCCAGAGCGAGACATTGGGACCATGAGATGCCTTTTGCAATCACATTTGGGCTCTACCACAATTCTAATTTGGCCCGATCAATGTTGCAATCAATGGAAAAACCACCTCAGACATACACCACCACACCCCAATTACTTTTTAACCTTTTTTTTTTTTACTTTTTGTTTCAGTTTGTTTTCAGTTTGTTGGTCCGCGGGAAAAAAATAGATGTGTCCCTTAGGGCCAGTGACTAATGTCAGTTGTGAAAATTAATTACTGAATTTAATTATTTAGTTTGTTTAGTTTATCCAGATAAGGAAACAATGGAGAATGGAGGAAAGGGAGGAAGTAATAGTATGTGTGTCTGTGAGAGTGTGTTGAATAGCTGAGGAGTCAAAACTGTCATCTGATCTGACCAACTGCTCCTCGCTGATTGTTATTTATTTGCTGGTATTCTTCCGATCGGATTCCCTATTAATCAGGAATCTATTTCCATTTGCTTTGCTCAATTTCTACTCACATTTTACATATTATTCATGTATGTAAGTAAATAGAGCTGGCACCTGAATTATGTCACTTCATCTGAGTACTGAGTGGAAGAATTGACAGTATTGACAAAACAATTCCCACTCAAAGCATTTGGGTAGATGCAGTGGTGGATGTGGGGCTGATGGTGAACAGTAGGGATAACCTGTATCACACATGGCTACAACAGAAGCACTGAAGCAGTAGTATTTGCTATAGCGAGATACGTGAGGGCTCTAACAGTTTAAATATGCCATGTTATTAAAGTGGTTGGTTAGATATGAGTATATGTGAGCGGAGGATTATATGTGAGCAAATGTTATGATATCTGATTCTGTCAATATCCCTATGACATGTCCGCTGGGTTCTGGTCTGTTTACCTTTGCATGAGTCTGAAAGCTTGATCTGTTGAATCTTTAGTGTGTCTTTTTAGGGGAGAACCTTACAGGCTGGTGCAGTACTTTTACATGCAGACAAGTATCCAGCTAGGTTTTCATCATATTTGAGGACAGATATTTCCATGAAGCATAGAAAACAATAGAAAATACATGTGAATGTGTGAGTACACAATTCTAAGAGTAAACAAATTTCTGCGTTGTTGCAGGCATGACAACAACATTGCCTCAGCTGTTGAGGATGAACTTTCCTCTGTCTGACTGTACTCTGTTGCCTTCAATATTCTGCTAGATCTGGTCCTGTTCTACTGGTTCTGCTGGCCTCCTCCCCCTGGTCACCAGGGATGGAAAATGAGAGTGACAATATATTTTTATTACTGGTGCCAGACTTCTGCTCTAATTTTAGCATGTAGATGATCACTACTAGTTTATCACATATTTCCAAGTAACTAGTACCTTAAAATATAGTTAAAGATACACTTTGTAGACAGTGATCATAAACCTTATTATGCCAAAGTATGCATGTTGCTGAAGGAGCGCTCCAACTCACATTTATTATCATTGTTGTTTAATCCGTTGATCATTTTCTTGATAAACTCACTGTTCTTGTATTGCAAGACGTTGTCTTGGAATGTATTGTTTAGTCCACACGATATTCAGTGAGCACGTACAAAACCAAATAAGAAATATTCACATTTGAAAACAGAAATCAGATCAGATTTTCTAAAAATTATATTAACAATTCTAACAATACTATTAATTATTCTAACAATACTATCGATTAAAAATGAATGGATTAAGCAACTAATGGTTGCAGCTCTTCTACAAATAGCATATTCAGGTGTATCAAAACCAGGATCCAGGTTCCTAAAACAGTCATTCATGTTAAGAATTACTTTCTCAAATTTAACAAGAAAAGTTTCTTCATATATACTGTATAACATTTTTGGCCACATGTCAAAACATGCTTTATGCCTCCATGATGAACAGAGTGGGAATACTTTATTGCTGGCAACCTGCTGTGAACATCTGTTTTTCTAAGGTCAATGTTACCATTGCACTGTGGGGACTATGTCATTTCTCTTATTAACTTAATACAGGGAATAAAAAAACACAGCGAATGAGAAATAAAGGTTTTTTTAAGAGAAATCTGATCTGGAGGAAAACGTCTCCCAAAACAATAACGGGTGATGCCTGAGCAAGAGTTATATTGATGTCTCTGCTGCCATCTCTTTATACCAAGATACCAAAACAATAAACTAAAAGAAAGATCATATCAGTGACTTTGGTCATCAGAGTCATGTCATATTAAGGAAAATCATCAATCACACACACTTTTCTCATCTCTTTCACAAACTCCCCTGACCTAGGAATAGCAGTCCCTTAAAGCTTGCGAGCTGTGTGCATGGGGTTGTAATAAAGTAACATTTAAGGAATTGATTAAACTTTGTGTTCATCATGAGAAGCTGCAAACATTGGTATGTTCAGCTAAGTAGATTTATTTGCCTACAGTGCTAACCTAACATTACTCTCAAGGATGAATAGAAACTAGCTCAAATATATCTAACAACAAAAATACTATATTTAGGATTTCCTGTTGAAATTCTCTGTCCATTTCAAAGGCTTAGCAGTTGAGACCCATTCTCTTTAAGTAGTAGCCAATTTAGTTACCTTTAAGAACAACTAACTTTTCAAACACTTTATTTCTGGTGTTGAATGCCCCCTTTGCAGATGTAATATTATTCCTGCAAATGACAACATTTTATCCCCTGGAGCTGAAGAGGTGTGTGTTAAATTGACCGAAAAAGGAGCTTCATCAGTGGGTACAGCTCCAGAGAAAGCTTATGCCTTCTGGGGTGCACCAGAAAATGAAGGGTCTCTAACTTTCTACCTTTTCAAATTAAAAGCCCTCTAGAATTTTATAGACTGTCCAGCCATATACTAGGTTTTGACCTGGTTTTATTTATTTTTTTATTTATTTATATCTTTTATGAATAATGGCTAGAATATTTTGATCATTTTCAAAATAAAAGTACTCCAATCTAAAGTATCTTATTTGCTTGCTTGTATTTGATTTGTTTTAGTGCTGTCAGATGCAGGTTGCAGTACTACAAGTACTTTATACAGTAATGCATTTAATAAAATAAACAAATCCTGCCCTTTACTGTTTGTATTGGATTTGTTAAGTCAAGATTATTTTGCCAATTTTGGCTTCGTCATAAACCATTTTCTCATGCAAAAGTGGAAAGTACTGCTTTGGAAAACTAACAAATCATAAATCTAAGCTCTGGATTGTGGTTCTGTTTGAAAGAAATAAAATAATGTAATACAGCACATAACTAGCTCTACCCTGCAACACAAGGCTGCTCCTTTATTTCCATGCCCTATATGCTGGAATTTTACCTGTAGGTGTAGCTTTCGTTTCAGCCTGTTCTGCATCATTATTCATTCATAATTTCTTGTTTGCAGCCATCAGGTTCATGTCTAAGACCTTTTTGTTGGGTTCTAATAATCATGTCAGACTGCACTCCCAACCAACTCAAAGAGTTTAAATTAATTAGCACCCAGACGCAGGTGATAATGTCTGCAAAAAATTAGAAGTCTGCTTTTGTCCACCGCTGTCTGAAATCAAGAAACCAAGTGCCAGTTGTTAAAAATCAGTGATTTCAACGCCAAAATCTGCCAGTTATCATTGTGAACTGCATCTATACAGCGATAAGCAGCAACACACCCCTAATAATCAATTCCACCTGTTGTATCATGTTGCAATGTGCATGCTTGCATGCTGTTCAAGATGATTGTTCATTATTAGCACAAAGGTGTCAAATTACTGCAGTCGCAAAAATGCAGTCACAAATCACAGAAAAATACAGACCTGAACACACAAATACATACATGTGAGGTGTATAGACCCACATGCAAGAACAGCACAAGAAGCGTTCTGGGGTGGTTTCTGTGGCAACAGGAAGGTGTTGGTAGGTACAGTAATGGGGTCCTGGTGGCAAAGTGACAGCACATAGATGAAAGGCTGCTATTCTGTCATTCACCAGGAAGCGAGAGTCGTGCAGTGAAGGAGTAGATCTGAGGGCATGTGAGTGCATAACTCATGGAAACATGAAATAAAAAAAAAACAAATAGGTCTCCTTTTCTTCCTCCTGCTTTCTTTCTTGCACTCTGTATCAAACATTTACATCATGATCATGGCCGGTTTCAAAAAGCAGCAATGACTCCAACTTCAAAATAACACTGTTCATGATTATTTTTCTAGACTTGCAGCCGACATTCAGCCAGAATTGGCAAAACACACAAACTCATTATTGTATGCTTCCAACTCCAAGAATCGATACCAGTAGACCAGATTTTCTGCCTGGATAATGATACATTTAATGACCACACTCTCTCCCTTTCCTCTGTCCATCACATGCATTGACAACACACACACACACAACTGGGCAAACATGACATATCTACAGGGAAACTAATGAATTTTATCTTCCCAAACTGTCCCTGCTGTATCTATTTCTTCAAAGATATAACAGATGTGTTTGCTTATTCCCGCAATTGTGAGTGTGTGTGCATATGTATGCACATTTGTGCCTGCATGTATGAAGATGTGTGTGTGTGTGTGTCCAAGTGATACATCATAGATCGTCCAGTAGTGTTTTTGTAGCTGTAGTGGAGGGTTGAGGGCTACAGAAGAAAAACAGATTATTCTGCTGTTACTGACAGTAAATCAATACGACCCGCGCACACACATCCAAATTCCCTCTCGCTATGAACAACATGAACACATGCATATCAGATGCATGATGCATGAATGCACTTTATAACTACATCACTCTGTCCATACCAACATCCCACTTTGCTGGGGCCATCTCAATTACTGAATACACACACACACACACACATACACACAGTGCAAGCTCAGGGCCTCCTGAGGGTGTTGGTGGGCACGGCTGATTGACCCTGCCTCACCAATCTGCCCAGCTCTCTGCCAGAAAATCAACCAATTAAAAGATGCAGGCACCACAGCAGCACTGGGGGGGAAAAAAGCACTGGAATTGTGGGTAACGGCAGCTGCGATGTTGAATTGGGAAGCAGCTGTAAGGAGCTGACCTGACAAGACAGGACAGACACACACACACACACACACAAACTCTCTCTCTGCCCTCAAATAGCTTTGGTCGTCTGCATTTTATGTGCTTCGCTCATAAATTGGTATGCATTTTATCTCTGACCATCGCTCAAGTGGCCCAAGTCCAAAAGTCTTCAGTTCATTCAGTTTAATCTTTTTCTATTTTCACCACACATGCATTATCTTGTAAAATGTACAGTCACACTATTCTTAGGTGTGTTTAAAGTGCATCTTTACAGGATGAAGACAGAGCTAAGGCAGAAGGAAGAACACATCACTTAGTCAGAAGCAGAGGAGAATACGTTCTCTTTGACCTACAGGAAATCATTTTAGCAGACGGTGGCAGAATTTGAACTTGGGCTGCATCTAAAGATTTTTTTCAAAATCAGTTAATATCAGGGCCTGTTTCCTCAGGCTACATCTGAAAACCCAACTGTGTGCAGCAGCTGTAAAGCTTGAATGGAATACTGTTTATGCTAATGTCTGCAGACTAACCTAGTTGGATCATCCTGGCACAACAAAGAACTTAACGTAGAGAGATTGACCCAGATTGTTTGTTAGCAACAATGCTGTCTAGTGCAGAGAGTCCTATGCTCCGTCCTATTCTACAACCACAACTATTGACTACATAACATGGTGCTGTCACATGATCCTGCTCACAAGAATGACCATCATTCTCTCCTGTCTCAAACTAACATAAGGTTTTCACTGCATCGCATAAAACCATTGTGTTTTAATCTCTTTGACATTGAACAACTGTGTGAGAATCTTACTTACATATGCTGGGAGAACTCAGGTGCCTCGTCGTTGACGTTAGCCATTCGAATCCGCACTGTAGTCGTGCCAGTGCGAGGGACCTCCCCCTTGTCAATTGCCATCACTACAAACTCGTACAGGTGATTGGGCCTCTCGTAGTCCAGAGGCCCTGCAGGGAAAATGGTCCCATGTGGAGAAATGGTGAAGTCTGGACTCAGGGTGTAATAGGTCAACTCTGCATTCTCCTCTGAGTCGCAGTCATTGGCGGACACTACAGATAAGAACATAGAGATCAAAAATAAACACATAAACATTAGAAGTAAAAGTACTGTTAATAAGTCAGTAAGTCCACTTCTTGTAGTACTGGTGCATGAAATGCAAAACCATTCCAATACAAGCTAATAAAAAAAATATATATGACATTGGAAAAGTGTGTGAGTGAATTTTTGTTAACAGAGCATGCTGTTTTCGTGGGGTTGAATTACAGGGAAGTTTTTGTGGAGAAGGCAATACAGGTGGAGTAAAGGCTTTGGGCCTTTTTTGTAGTCAGGTCAAAGTGTTAAGTTGAATTACATTCCAGTGTAAGGTCAGCATCTCTTCAAAATGAATGCACACAGTTTTCCAGACAGATAGATTTAGTATTTCAACAGATAGCAGGTGAAAAAGTATCCCAGAGACACAAAAGTTACAAATTGAAATTTTTTAAATATTTTAAAAATATTACATTCATCCGTTGGATTGGTTTGAGAAATACTAATACAATGCTAGATCACCGTGTTCTATTTTTCACGCTTTTATAGTCACGGTGGAGGAAATATGTTTATGTAAATCATTTGCCTTTGACCTTATATTGCATATTATGCTTGATATTGTGTTTACTAATGTTTAGTGTCTGATAGTTATACTTTGCCTCATTGTATTGTTTATGTTTATTGTTCTAACTATGTTTATGCTGCCCTCTTGGCCTACTCTTGTAGTAAGATGACATTTTAATCTCAATGTGTTAACTAAATATTGATACAGAAGCTGAATTAATTAAGAAAATATAATTCCTTCTCTCATAAAGATTAATGCCGAGTTTGTTCTTGTGTTATTATATTTGAGCAGTATCTATTAATTTCTTATGTTAAGTGACTACAGTGAAGTTTGAAACAGAAGTCATGACTGACTTAAATGTTCAAGTCTACAACCCAAGCAGAGTAAGTGTTATTTGCACGGACTGTGTTGAACTGACCGTCATTTTGCAACATTTCTGTTTCTACATCGCACATTGGGAATCCATGAAGCCAGAACTCGCTCGCCACAAATTGATTGCCTTGCTAAAACTGAAAAAGACCACGGGGGATTTGAATAAGCATATTTTCCGCTAACAAGTCATTTCAACATCAAACTCTCAATTCTCCAATTCACCTTACATTGCATTTGGCTCATGTGCCCATACACACAAACACCTATGCACATGAATAAACACGAGCAGACGTACACATAAATACTGTTTACTTCAACTAATAAACTAAACTATTGCCATAAAGCCTCAGGGAAGCACAAATTATCAATTTTAACAAAATGTCAACAAAACTAAATATCTCTGTTTAAAAGCGGGCTCGTAAACTCAGTCACTGTTTATTTACATGATTTGTTTAATTTCAGTACGGGTCCAGTTTCATTTAATTGATTTTGAAGTGTTGTGGTACTGTACTGTGGCCTCCAGTCTTCCAGCATCCTGTGCAACCATCAAACTAAACTAAAATCAATTACATCTTTAAAACACAGTTTTCCTTCCCCATGAAGCTGCAAGATGAAAATGTAAAATATGCCTTCTTCTGCCCTAAACCACAAAGAGCATCAGCTGCAGAGAAGAGCAACCCATTACTACTAATTACTGAACAGGAGCACTAATGAAATTCAGGATGACGATACTCTACAAGTGAAGAATCAGAAAATGTAACCTGGTTTGGGCTGTATAGCATTTGCCTGCACAGCATGGAAAGAAGAGATGGCAGGGTGATTGTGAAAGCTTTTAGTATGTGAGCAAATTCCTAAAACTGTTATTCAGTCAAAGCTTTTTCAGCTGCTAGTTGATAAGCTGGAATTTTCCCAAAAGACTCTGTAATGTATTGTAAACACTGGGAGGAGGAAGGATGTTTCATCATTAAATTGCCATAAAGCATTGGTTTACAGCTGCAAAAATAGCTTCTCTATCTACTTTGTCATATAGCCTTCTTTTTAGCAGGGAAGAAATTGCAATACACAGCTGAAAACCCCATTAAATCAGGTGTGGTAATGGCAAGTTTTTGTCCAGAATTGGCCACGCTTTTTGTTACTCACTATAGTGTTAGTAATTTATGTTATTTAGATTTATGTCAGGCTTGCAAGTTAGATAAAGTGAATCTTTACCCTGCACTACCGTACTGGTTACAAGGACTGACATTTTTCTCAACTGTAGCTGAAGTGCAGCTGTTTTGCTGCTGAAAAGTGATGAATAACCTTTTATCCAACAATGAAGGGTAGAAAATGAACTGCAGTGCGAGTGTCTGCCCGGAGTCCAATACCATCCAGTGGTCAAACGCATGTCACATATGAGTCAATATTTAATTTACTAAGTACAGATTTTTACTCTTCAGAGCACCGTTTGAGCATGTATTTATCAGTAAATCCTGCTGTAATCTTGAATCAGCATTGTTGTGCTGGCATCACAACATTGAAGGGCGGTGGGGGGTGCACAGTGCATTACTAGCTGAATCTCCCATGTCTTTCTGGCATATAATGATTTTTTTTACTGAAGATGGAAACTGCAGGAACCTCAGATCTCTACGGAATGCAGGATAATTGGCCTGCTTGGTACAGTATTTTTTCCCCAAGCTGGCGAAGTACACATTTGTCTACTCTCATGATGGAACTGATTATAGGATTACTAGCACATGATTTAGCAAAACGATGCTGGATTCCTATTTTCCCTGCTCATTTAATTTAATACTGTCCTTTTTAGCCTGTTTAATCAATTGAAGGGACATGACTTTATTTCAGGAGGTTGGGCTATTCATTTTCATATTAGGACTCAGAACTGGACCTGACAGAATTAATTGTATTTATTATTACATACATTTAAACATTTTAATTGCATTTCTTAAACGAATAAGAAAAACAGATGTTTTTTTTGTTTTTTTCTGGCAAAGGTGCATGTGCATGTTGTGTTTTTTCCACCTCATCAAGTTTAAAAGCTAATTGCCTATATTCAAATTGGAAAATTGGAAACACCAGAAAGGTTCTGGGATGCATACGGTTTTAGATTTAGATATGCTAATATATATAGTGCTAAAGATGCTCCCAAAAGTACAGACAACAATCTTCAAACCCAAATACGCAAAAATATACATGCACGTGTGGGCACACGTACACACAGCAGCAGCACAGCAGGGGGAAACTTCTCGCCTCCCTTGGTGCACCTGTTGTTGGCAGCAGTTGATGCCGCCTGCTGTGCCTCCTACACCATACACCTCACTCACTCATTTACTTTCTCTCTTACTCACTCACTCACTCACTCACTCACCTCTCACTTACTAGCATTTACTAGATTGTTTGTTCTGGTGTTCCATAATGACAATTTAGCAGACACTTAGCTAAATGATCCTTTGTTATTCACAAACCTTTGTTTTGTTATTTAAATAAATAGCTGGTGTTTTTAGAAATGCTAATAAAATGGCTCTAGGGATGGCAATCTGTTGGTAGGTTCTTCTACCTTTAGCACAAACAGACTTCCAGTTTTTGACTAATACTTGGCCAAATATCTGCTTTATTACTGACACTCCAATTAGCCTAAGTTCTACTTGTTTCAGGCTAAAAACAGTGGCAAATGCATGAACTATGATGATGCATTATACTTGCTTTAACGTGTGTAAGTACAGCTTTGAAGAGGCACAGGTGTGGTTGGAGGCTCTCTTTGGAACAACAGATAAACTCTCTTTTTGCATTTGCTCTGCAGTAAGCTTCTTTTTGGTTTGTTGTTGTATGTTCACTTCCTGTAGAAACAAAGCTACAGTCATGTGGTGGCATACAAGAACTTAGACAACATGACATATCTCAAACAGTTAAATGTGTCGTCTCAGTTTTACATGTTTTACGCTTAAATCATCTAAGAATCTTCTGATCACCGGTAAACTCTGTACTTTTTTCTCTGCTCTTACACTGGGCCAAAAATGAATGTTTTTGTGTTTGTACTAAATGGATTCATTGCACACAACCTCTCTCCGTGTAGTATTCATCATGCTGTGCCCTATAACTTTTCACTGTGTGCAGAGAGCTCTCACCAGGCCCACAACAAGCATTTTGTTCAGCCCTCGATTCATATACAGGATAGTCTTTGGCACGCACTAAAATGCTGTGGAGTACTGTGACTTGGTGTACCACAAAGCACTCATCTCCTCTCACTCTCTCAAATGCAGTATTGGCAAAGCACATCCCCATGAGCAAAAACCACTGAATAAAAAACTATGGATAAGTATTAGGCGTTGACAAGGAAATAAAAATGTCAATATCAATAGAGCTCTTCTGTTTACTGTTTATTTTTTGTTGATGTTTTCATTTATATTTTATTCTCTCACACTATCTCTATCCATGCAAGCCACCACTTAGAGAGACTTAAACCACCCCGAGAGGCACTTCCCTTTTTGAGACTGCTGCGCAAATACTGCCAGCTGGAGTGACAAACAAAAGGTAATATCATAAAACTAATTATGGTTAGGGACAATATAAATAATAATTACTCGTTTTGTCAGCATGAATTCTTTACACTATAGATGTTCTAGTGTAACTTTTCACCTCTTCTTACTGTTAAGAGGTTAAAGTTGTAACCTTGAACATTAACATTATCATTTCATAATCAGTTATGAACAGAAATATCTCCAGAAGATGTACAGGCAAGCATCTGTCCATATGGGAATGGGACTACATAATCAGTACTTTGGCAAGACAGTTACAGTTCATAGCTGTTCTATTATTTACTGTGACATTGTGTCGTCTGTAGACTGTACATGTATCTCACTTCCTCCCAGTATTTGAGTAATGGTAATAATGATGATTGCAATGGTCATAGCACAAGTATGAAAATAACAAATCTTTGAAACGTGAATCCAACCCAAAACTTTTCTGCCTATGGCTGAAGTTAATGAGCACTTCCATTGAGGTGTCATAACTGCAGTCATTAATAATTTACGTACTGCATGCAGGGCTTTATTTCCTTGTGTTCTGTTCTTGTCAGTACTGTAGCTCTGTTGTGGTTTCCAGTTTTAGCCTACAGTAAGTAAAGCTGTTTATTTAATGTTAAGCATTACTTTGTTTTCAGCTGTAAACACGATGATCTTGAGCAGCTTTGAAAGTGGAAATATTTTATTCATGGTGCAATTCTGATCAATAATTACAATTTAAATGTATTTTGAAATATAATGCGGCTAACGTAGTACTCTTAATGCAGAGTGTAGAGGAAAAGACAAGTGTGAAAAGCTTTGCTCTCAGTTTCGTTGGCAGTCTGTCAGAACCTAAAAAAGACTGGGCTTCTCGGCTTAAAGTCACAGTGTGACAGATCAAATTGTGATAAGTCGTACCAACAACAGTTACCATTACCATTTCCACACATAGGATGAAACTTAAGTGATCTCCATGTGGAAATTGGGTCGTTACGGGAAAGGAGAGGCAAGAGCAACAGTGCTGATGGAAACGCTGGTGATTTCACGGCTGCCAGTGCTGACAAGTACCTACTCAGTTTCCTGACCAGTCGAAACACATGAATGTTAAAAAAAGCTCAGCCACTTTTCTTTTGTTCTGAGAGTCACTACAGCAGGGACACTCCGACATTTACATATCACAAACCCCACACAGGCACACATTAGCCCACAGTGCTGCCCCTGCTTTAGCTTCAAATATGCATTTTATTTTTTTATTGAATACTGAAACTATCTCATATCGACATAGGGTACATCAACATAATCTAATGAATTTTAACCCATCGCTGCAGTATCTTCCACCTAAACATCATCATGCATTCTTTATTGTGTTTATCAGATGCGTTTTAATCTAATCTTAATTAGAACGCCCAAACGTTGCGTGGGAGTTTTTAATTAAACAGAAAAACAACAAAAAGCAGACTCTTTTAGTACATCCTTTTTACCCTTTGCAAGTATGTACAATCAAAAACAATGATAATTAACTATGGGGTATTTTTGGTGCAAGATAAAATAAAGTAATGCACTCTGTGACACTGTGCAGGACAAATAATGGGAGTTTAATCACAATGCAGGGGTCATGAGAGTCTTTTGAGATCTTCCCACATATCTCACCTTGCAGCAGGGAGGTTGCCGTGGTCACAGTCTCTGGTACACCATCCTTGCTGTAAATGGACTGGAGGAATTCCGGAACGCAGTCATTTTCATCAACAATAACAACACGCACCTGGAGGAGAATGGAGGAGGGGAGAGCATGAGATTAAAAAGACAAGAGAGACAGGAAGGAAGTAAAAGGAGGGAGATGCGGCCAACCTTCATCACACAAGACTTTTCAATTAAAATGTGGCGTTGGAAACACACAGAAATCCAATCAAGAGTACTTCTCAAATCCAGTGGCATAAAAATCTGTCAACATGGTGTGATCATTCCACCCATTTTCGGAGAAATTCAATTCGCTTCAAGGATTCTTCTGACAAGATATAAATGTTGAAACGTGAACAAAAGGACACATGCATGTGTATAGATGTGTGTTTATGCTTTGGGAGAAATTAATTTATATCACCGTCCAGTCTATCTGGAGCATTTTACTCAACAGAAACTTTTTTTAAAGAATGTTGGTTTATATGTTTCAGTGATGCTGTTATTGCAATCTACATGTGCTGCCGCCCAGGCAATCACAAGTGGAAAATATAGAGATTAAAAGTCACACTGGGTTCGTGTTATGAAAATTTAAATCTGGGATTACTACTTCAGGCGCCATCCAGAATGGGTTTTTTTTTCAGGGTCCATAGTCGTTTTCATCTGCGAGTAACCCAAATTAACCCTATCCCTAACCAAAAGGAAGCCTCATCCCAACCTTCTTCAAAAGCCGTGCCCTGACCCTGATCCTTCTGGTTTATTTACCCCTCCTGAGTGAGGGAGCTGCTGCAGAGTCGGCATTGTGGTCCCTTCAGTAGATCAGTGGAGAATGCAATCTTGTGCAGTTTTTCAGAAGCCCTGAGCTAACAAATGAGAGTGGATCAGTGTGCAAAGATGAATTTGTATGGAGTGAGCATATAGGTGTGTGTGTGTGAGAGAGAGAGAGACACTGTAATGCTGTTCAGTTCATTAGGGACATGAAGGCAAACGCAGCACCTTCTACCAGATGTTGACTGCCGGCTTGCAGCATTCAGGAGGAATAAATACAGACATGGGCTGGCAGATGAGCCTCACTGACCCCCAGCTCTACTTCTTCTCTTCCATATAAACATGGCATATCACTCTCTGACATACACACAGTGAGTGAATGGTGTGTAAATACCATTGATATTAAGTTCTGGTAGGTAAATTGAAGTTCTGTGATATTAGTTAATCCTTAAGCAAAGATCAGCTTCGAAGCAATGGACAACAAAATAAAATCTGACATGTCAACTCCCAAAGGTGATTTGTGTGTGTTTGCCAATGACTGTTAATCTTTGTTTGCCTCTGTGTGTGTGTGTGTGTGTGTGTGTGTGTGTGTGTGTGTTTGCATGCCAAAGTGAGTGAGTCCATGTGCCAGTATGACAGGAAATGGCAAAGCTTTGCCAAGATATATGAACGGACAGTATATGTGTATACAAGGCTGAGGAAAAGCAAGATTGAATGAGAAGAGAAGGGAAGTCAGCCGTAATAAAGCAAGATGAGCTCAAACACACGCACACAGACGTGTGCGAATGCACACACACTGGCAGCTGCAGGCAGGTCTCGGGCTGGTTAGGTAACTAATGGTGCCGATGAGCTATCACTCCTGGAGGGAGAAACTTGGAAACTACCTGCAAATTAAAGTCATGCTCAGTGACTCCAGTCCACACAAATACACCACCTCTGTTCGCTATTTTGGCAGACAGAGACAGGTTGCTGAGAAGCAGAATAAAACCAAAAGCAAAAAGGGATGGCTACACATATTGAAATGGTGGCATTATTTCTACAGTCATTTTTACCCTCTATTAACACGTATAGTAAACTTTAATTAGAGAAAGAGGGGAAAACAGAATGCCTTAAACCGTCATGTGCAGGATCAACATTAACCATTTACAAATGGAAGCAGTTCTGATAACATACTCGTTTTATTAAAAAAAATACACATGGAATCTGGCAAAATGCCATAGGTTAAAGTACATTTTGGCATGGTCAAAGGTCGTCACTTTTAGTTTTAGGCTGTTCTCTTTCTCAAGGCGGTGGGTCTTATGGAATACGAGCCTGCCTTAAGGCAAGTAGAGCTGAGGGAAGTTTGTTTTTTGAATGAAAATAGAGAAGCAAAGCTCAGAGAACTGAGTTAAAAGCCATTTGATGGGTGTGCTGCAAGTCTAGAAGACTAACCCTGACACCTTTAGGTCAATTCCAGCTGCTGCATTTAGATGGATGTACATTTTGTTTTTATTTAGTAAAAATCACACTGTAGAATTCCATACAATACTATACTATTGATTTTAATCAGTAAAGATTAAAAGTGTTCTGAATATATATAGATGTGACTTATAATGAATTATAACTTGAATGTGTCTTCAGTGTCTTATGGAAGCTCTGGACTAGTTATAAACTAGAGGTTGACTGATGGGGCTTATCATACATTATGACTACTAGTTATGAATGGATGGAGCTGAGATATCTGGAGGAAAACAATATGTTGTAAAAGCCATCATAATGAGGAATGATCTCAGAATGTAGCAGACACATAGCAATAGATAGTTTATATTGTTTTTAGTTAGCTAAGTATACACTGCCCTTTATAAAGTATCTTTATTTAACATTTTCACTTGATAGTATTTCTTCCCCTCATCATCCTTCAGCAGTCTGTTAAAACATATGCCTCAGATCGTTCTGGATCGCAGTCTATTGCACATTTTAGCTGTGTTTTGGGTGTTTTTTATTCCATGTGAATGCACCAGTGGAAAAAATGTAGACTGTTGCATGCTTGCCAATGTGGAGGGAGCTACAGTGGCATCATATCCACGTTCTCCAACAGTAACAGACTAGTATTTTATCCAGAGGAAGTTTGTTTTCTAAAATATTGAAGGACGTGAAGAAAGGTTTTGCAGTTATGAGCATGCAACTTCATTTCATTAAACTTTTATAAAACCATTTATAAAATTTGTCTATGGTGCATATTTCATCTTAATCTAAATACCACGTTCCTTTCTAGCCCATGACGAAACATATTTTGTTGTCATGCTGTCATGTTTGTACAGTATATTAAGGGTTTATTGTTTTGTCTTACAATTTTTCTAAAAGAAATTACCCATCAGTTACACCAACACATCTAGTAAACACCATTTGATCCTGGATTTTATGTTGTTGTTTTTTTGTTTACAAAAATGTTTCAAGTAAAAGACTAAAGGTCATTCATAATTAAGGTTTTGTCTATATTTGTGTTACAGATTTATCCAGCTATCACAATTTCTCTCACAATTCTCAACCGTAAACCATTAGCATGAAGTATTTTTAACTGCGTGCTAATATGTTAGTGTCAGATGTAATGTACTATTAATCCGCGGTATTAGTATGGAGCACACGAGCCAATGCACTTTAAGGTACAGTTGCCTCTTCTTTCGAGCCATGGCCTAAGAAAGACTGTGGGGAGAAACTGGTCCACGTTCCGGTAGCTCTGTATTTCACGTGGAGTTGGCTACTTTATCTGTTTTCAGATCAGATGACCAAGAAAATGTTTAAAAAGGTATGAAGATTATTTTTGGGAAAACAGTAGGGACGTCAATGGAACGAATATTTAAACAGATGAGTGTGGAGAGTGTGCATCATGCCTTGTCACTACCATTCACTATATCAATAAACCACTTAAGCTTTGCTGTAGCCATTCAGCCCTCCATTATCCTCCCAATTGTTCCAATGTGATATAATGACTGATACTGTAATTTAGCTCAGACGGCAGCAAAGAGCAAGTATAGGGGCATTAAAGCCAATATAAAGCATAGAGCATGTGTAAAAGGTTTACCCTGTCAACAAGATTAACATTCGCAACACCATTTTTCCGCTGCTGCTGATGCAGAACACTAAAACACTCACGCGCATTGGCTGGTAAAATGTTTTCTAGTAAACACAGCATTAAAATGTATTTTTTGATTCACTAATTTCTGATTCAAAACAACTTGTGTTCAATATTCACACACAGATTCTGTCGGGTGGTGTTAAACTGTACAGGTGGCAGCTGCGAGGGAAGGAGCTGCAGTGTGCAGGTGGTGTTGGCTTTCAGTGTGGTTGGGACTGTGCTTGTGGATGTTCTAAAAGCTTAGCATGGGCTGAGGCTGGCAACTTAGGGCATCAGTGTGAGCAGACTAGGGCACACACCAACTCACTGCTAATTATTTGTTTTCTTTCTTTTACTCTTCTTCACTCACTCCCTCTCTCCACACAGACTCTTGATGCTCTGTAGTCCACTAGGTCCCAGAGCAGAGCAGTTGAGGACAGATGGTTCAGCAGGACATGTTTTAGCCTGAGGCCAGAATAACGATAGAAACCAGACCAGATGCATCGATGCCTTCAGCAGTCAGCCGCAGTTCACTCTTATTTCCTGACAACATGGGGAAGTAATTGAGAAGTCCTGTGCACTCATTCCAGACAGACAAGTCTATTTAGTTTTGACTGAAGACAATACTCAACCTTTCATCCCTTAACAACTCATGTAGCACTGAATTCAAAATACTAAGTGTGGACAGATCAATCTGAATATTGGTTATTGTTTGCCAAAAATAAAGAAAATGTCGATTAATAAAAATAAATGTTTTTTTCATGTTCACACATTCATTTCCAACAATAACATGTTCCATGTTTAGAAACTGTCATGTGTGTTAACATGCAGGGTAAGTATTAACAGGGGAAAGCAAAAAAAAAAAAAAAAAAAAGCTTTGTTCTCACTCTGAAAGTACTACATAAACTCCATCTTTTAATAGTAAAAAGTAGCTGCATTAATATCAGTGAGTCTGGTTCTGTATTAATGCCTACCATTAATAAAAAAAGAGGATGCTACCAGGGGGCCCTAGAAGCAGATGATGATTTTAAATGAAACATTTACAATTATTACCATCCATCAGAGGTGTTCACAAGTCATTTCTTACAAGCTCAAGTCAAGTCTCAAGTCTCTCACCAACACTAAATCAAATTCAGATTGCCGTTCAGGAAATTAAACCTTTGAATATATTGAATGAAACCTTGAATATATTGAATGAAGTCTGAATATATTGAATGAAACTTTGAATATATGGAGTGAACCTTGAATATATTGAATGAAGTCTGAATATATTGAATGAAACTTTGAATATATGGAGTGAACCTTGAATATATTGAATGAAGTCTGAATATATGGAATGAAACTTTGAATATATTGAATGAAGTCTGAATATATTGAACGAAACCTTGAATATATTGAATGAAACATTGAATATATGGAATGAAACTTTGAATATATTGAATGAAACTTGACTGACGTCAGACTTCACGGCATTTTGTGTAACGTGTGGATGCTATAGCTAAAAGTGAGTGACAACGAGTCAGTCCGCTCACAATCTCGTTGCAGCAATTTTAAACTATGAGGACATCATTAACACTGCGTGTACGGGCCAAAATCCCCCCGATACCCCTGATCAATACCGTTTTCCTGACAAGGAAGTTCGCTCCCTTTTTAATCGTGGCAGACATAAAACAGGCCAGGCAGCTGTTTATCAGGCCAACCTCAGCATGCCTTCAACCTCACAGGAGGGCCCCACAACACCCAGTGCAGGCTCGGACTGGCAGTCTGTGCTACCTGGCAAATGCCAGATGGGCCAGTCCATCTCGGTCACATTTGGGCCGGTGGCCTCCGGTGTTTTTTTGTATGTATGTATTTGTTATTTTGTAGCCTTTGCAACATTTGCCCAGCAGCCCAAAATGGACCATTTGCATCCATTTGGAATAGGCTTTGGGTTGCACTGGCTAATATCGGTTAATATTTGCCTTTTCATGACAGGTTCAGAAGTTACGATTTACACCGCCCCTCAAATGGATGCGTCCATGCAGCCGCTAGGTTTATGTGAAACCGAAACAGGGATAGACTCATATACAGTCTATACATAAACTTCATACTGTATGTTGCACAAATATTAATTACAATAAATTATGGACGACAGCGGTTCTAAAAAGAGGAAAGGAGGAGCAGAGAAAATCCGAGTTAAGATGCGGAAAAGGGCCGCACAGCTCGGGAGTCGAACCTGCAGCTCCACAGCGAGCCTTCACATATGGAGCGGTTGCTTAAGCTACCGAGCTAAACACCAAATGGCTCAAATGGTAGGCCGGTCCCGAGAAAAAATGCCGGGGACGGATCTTGTTCCTAGTCTGACCCTGACTCAGTGTACAATCTCCACCCATAAACAAGAAAGGGTCCAAGACACTATATGGTTAGCTTAATATAGTTTTCAGGTGATTTAATGAAGGTAAAACACAGTGAATGGTCGTGCGTAATGGCACTGCGCTCTGACGCGGCACTTCTCCGGGACTGGAGAAGCTACTGCGGCTACAGGGATTTCATGAACTGAAAGAGAAGCTCTTCATAAATTGTTTAGATACAATAAGCATCACCCACATTCATAGACCAATGCAGGGTGAATATTTAGTTTAGTATTGAACGTATTTTATGATCCGCGACACATTGTCAGCTTTGGGCACACTACTCACACAGCGGACTGCGGACAGACAGACAAATGCATAATGAGATTATGGCGAAACTTTATGCCTGTTGTAGGCCTGCCACGGTTAAAAATTGAGCTTTTCGGATTTCGGCACGCATTCGCAGTGTATTTATTATGTCCTCAATGCTTAATATCGCTGCAACTAGATTGCGGGCGGCCTGACTGACTGTCTTTCGCTTTTACAGACTGTTACACAAGATGGCTGCAGGCACTGCCGCGAAGTCTGACGTCAGTGAAGTTTCTTTATATATATTCACGGTTTCATTCAATATATTCAGAGTTTCATTCAATATATTCAAGGTTCACTCCATATATTCAAAGTTTCATTCAATATATTCAAGGTTCACTCCATATATTCAAAGTTTCTTTCCATAATATTCAGACTTCATTCAATATATTCAAGGTTCACTCCATATATTCAAAGTTTCATTCAATATATTCAAGGTTTCATTCAATATATTCAGACTTCATTCAATATATTCAAAGGTTTAATTTCCTGAACGGCATGCCATAATATATATTATATATATAGTTATGCAACTTTGTGTTTTTTAATAATTAGTAGCTAAGCCACTAAGTTAGTGGCATTAACTAACGGAGTCGCGGTGGTTTCCTGTCTGCACTTTCAAAATAAAACCTTTGCTATTGTGCGCTTCTTCTTCTTATTGTTATTATCAACAAACAAATTTGGGGCTTGTCAATTACGGGAGAAATGACAAAACGGTAGGGCAGCGGGAGATGGGCTCGAAATATGGGAGAACCAAGGAAAAATGGGAGTGTTGGCAACTATTTTATTAGCATAAAATCTCCGGGATTTTACTACTCAATTGTTGGCTGGTATGACAGACTAATCTTCTGACACATCCTAGACCTGGTGAAATGTTAACCCAAAGTTTGTCGCATCATATAGCAAATATGCAATCTGCCTGTTGACAAGCATCAGTACACAGTTTGTTGTGGCTAGTCTGATGGCTAATTGCTAATTTTAACGTCTTTCACGTTAGCAAGTGACTAACCGGTTAGGGTGCGTTTTCAGATGCCGGATGAAGTTTGATGTAGTTGAACCACAGTGTTGTATCTTTTTGCCGCACTCTTTGCACACTGCCCTTCGCTTGTTGGCTGTCTGTGCGAAGGCATTGTATCCAAACGTAATGATCCGAGGAACTCCTGGTGAACTTTTTGCCCTTGCCATTGTCAATGTCTGATACTGAAGTAATGTATCAAATGTATGATACTGAAGATGTGCGCTTCATTGGCGTTTACATCAAGCTCAGAGCCAGAGATCATACAAAAAGATGAATGACAGATAAATAATGAGAACAATAATAATAATAACATGAAATAAAGGTTGTTCGCGGGTCTTGATCCTCGAGTCCAAGTCGAGTCTGAAGTCACAGTTTAGTGACTTAAGTGCAACTCGAGTCCGAGCTCTGCCACCCATACGGCAACTGTAAATTAATAACATAAAATCCAACGGCACTGACCAGCTCAAGGATATTTCAGAGTAGTTTGAAATTTTATGACCGTATGTGGTTATTTTATTGTCTGCGAGATCGAGCATAATCACCACATTTCAACAGCTGTCTTCCAGCCAACTATCACTGTACTACTGGGTCAACAGTTTTCCCATGAAGTGACAATAGCTTGGAACACAGCAGATCAAAGTCAGCTGTGCTGCATGAGAAACACTTATGACATAAGGACATCACCCCACTGGACTTGTTAATTTGAACACTTGTCAGATATTGTTTTGCAGTATTCTGTACAGACTGCAAAACTTGACGAGACAACCTTGTAATGTCAAAAATCTTTGTTGAAGACCAGTCATTGAATTTGACAGTGCAATTCTGACTTGGAAACACACACACACAAACGCACACACACATAAAAACTCATACCTCAGCTGCACTGCTCATGCTGTCCAGGCCCTCGCTGGCTCGCACCAAAAGCAAGTAGCGATGCTGGTCGCCCTCATAGTCAATAGGGCGAGTCAGGCTGATTTCGCCAGTCTCTGCTGAGATGGAGAAGAGACTGCTGGGATTGATGAGAAGGCTGTAGCTGATTGGTTTCTTCTGGAAGGACACAGCAGGTGTGACCAGGAACCTGAGGAGACATGGAGGAAAAGTACACCATTGATGGTTGGGTAGAAAAGTTAAGAATATATATCTGCATGGTTACATGATTGTCTTCCAAATGGTCTTGTATCTTAGAATGGTGTAGAGAAGAATTCTGTACAGCTGGTAGGCCACACTATGATCTTTATGATCCACTTTTTGTTGTATAGAGTTAATACCAGTGTCTGGTCTAAATTTCATGGTAAGAGCTGCATTGGAAATGAAATGAATACCTTCAATATCTAGTTTTGCCCATTTTTAGTTGCTAGTTGTTTTGGAATAATTTGGACGACAGAAAAGAAATAATAAAATAATGACACTATGATCTTGTTAGAGTTCCACTAATAATAAAATAATCACTCAGTGCTTTAGGAGCAACTCAAGGACAAGTAGAGCAAAACAAGAGCACACAAAAATAAAGCAAACTGTTCAAGAGTAGATGAAGTTAAGTACGGTAGTCAAGTACTTTCTGCACCAATGAAGTAGCACTGGGCACAGCAAGGCAGTGAGGATGGGGGTATACAGTGTAAAATGAGTCGAATTGGTGCTTGTTATTTATGAGACGTGCCATCCAACCTTTGCATATTTTTCTTAATGAAAATCGTCGTACACAACAGACTGGAATATCCACTTTACTGGTTTGCCAAATGTGTCAGTCAATCAAAAGAATCTAAAGGGGATAATGAGACCAAGGACACCAGTCATAACTGCACCACTTCAGTCTAGAAGCCGTGTGTGTCTCCTAAAGGAAGTGCTTTTACTCATGTTCTGCTTATGCTCAAGGCTAAACGTGGAAACACTACACTACTTACACAAAGATGCATTAGACAGCGAGAGACAGAATTCATCAGTTTCATCTATCCTGAATCAATCATGTCTGTGGTAGAAACAGACTTCTGAAGCAAAATGTATGTGTGCACACGTGTGAATATGTTCAGAGAAAGGACCAGGCTATGTTAATCAATTCCACCCCTGTGTGTTCATGTGTCGACTCACGGCTGTCCTTCAGGAGTGTTTTCTGGTATGGCAATTGTGAATGAAGCATTGGTGAACTGTGGTGATCGAGCTCCAGCCACCACAGAGACGACAGCAGGGGCGCTGCGGCTGCCAAGCCGGTCGGCAGCTACCACCGTCAGCAGGTACTCCCTGTCCCGCTGCAGAGGAAGGCCTGTGGTTCGTACCTGGCCACTCTTCCTGTCCACTTCAAAACGGCCATCACCACCTGCAGATAAACGAAATGGGTTTAGCATTTGGAGCAACACTTTCTACAGAAGTTTCATAATCTTACCACATCATTGCTCACACAGAAAATAAATGGATTTGTTGGACAAGGTTTAGAAGAGCAATAGATCAAAGACAAGTTATCTAAATAAAAAACTGCACAGATAACAGTAGAACATTAAAAGGAATAAAAGGTAATCAAAGGCAGGTTTAAAATAACCTTTTTTGTAAAATAGATAACCCACTGCAAGGAGACAAGGACAGAATGAAACATTAAGAAGTCATTTGAAGGAAATGTTGCGATAACAAGAACTCAAACACTGAAAGGTAAGTGGCAATGTTTTTACTTAGCTGTTATTCAATAACAGATCTTAGCAGATCAGAGTATTTCTCACTGAAGTAATGAGCAGATAAACAATAGAGGTGCAAAGAAATGTGTCATAATGAGTTCATCTGCGTCGATCTTGATCCTCTTCTTTGGTTTCATGTTGAGAAGGCTTTCAGCATAAAAAAGGGAAAAATGGTGAGACAAATAAAAGCCTGCATAGGTCACAGGCTCAGAGTCAACCAGTGCAAAGGAGCGCAAAGCACAAGGCTGTGTAAATACTGCTGCCTCCAGGGGTTGTCAAAAAATATTGTAAATGCATGCTGAGCATGTGCCAATAAAGTGAGAAATGTGACTGGACAGTCAGTTTTCCAAGCTGTTGAGATGTGAAATGCAAAGAGCAGAAAGACTGGGATGTTAAAATGCATGAGCTGTATGTAACATAAGAGGGTTTGATAAGATCCAAACTACACTGCATTTACAACATTCATCATATTGACTCGGTGTGGAATCTACCTCAGCAGGATGACTTCTATCACACAATCTTGCATTCACAAAATAATTAAACCGACATCAATTCAAACATTTGAAAAGTTTAGTCTGGAAACTAGCATCAGTGTTTGTTTTTCTTGTAATTTGTCAATTCATTCTGTGTCATCCCCATGGGGAAAATTGGAAGAGCGTCATTTTATAGGCAGTGATTTCACAGATACGAAAAAGGGGTAGACAAAATCATTTCATAGCAGACAATAAGAAAAGCTATTATTTTGTGTAGCAAAGAAATGAATTACATTACACAGGAAAATAACTGTGTGTGTGGAATCTTGGCTCAAAAGAGACTCAAATTTCAAGGAGCTAAAGAAACAGTTTTGGTTCTGCACATGGGCGGACTGGGACAAAAAATCGGCCCTGGCATTTTGGACCAGAGCATTATTGGTGTGATTCGGATTCAATGTGAAATGGGAACACAATGTTGTTCATGTTTGTTCAAAGGATTTGTATATAAATCAATGTACTTACAGTACGTTATTTAAAAAAAAAAATATATATATATTTTAGAAACTTTATTGATCACATTGAACGTGAAATTACTTATTTAACACATCCAGGCTGGCACCTGTTGGAACACACACATGCACAGGGTCACACACTCAAATTGACAGATGCCAGATTCACTTGGTGGACACCAACTCAGATGTGGAGCAGATGTGGTGGTGGTGGTGGTGGGGTACGGTGCCTTGCTCAAGGGCAACTCGGGCATGACAATCTTTTTTAAGCAGCGAGAGCGGGGATCGAACCACCCTGGGGGTTATTGGATGAGCCACTCTTCCACTGAGCCACGGTAGTATGGTGAGTAGAAAAAACTAATGTAATGTCACGAAGCTGAAATGCTTCAAATGCTTGATTCAAAACCCAGTTGTGGTGCCTTTCCCAGGTTAAATATCGTTTAGCACTTTTGTCTCAAAATATCATTCTGCCAAAATATATTACCATGTCAACCAACGTGCACAACACCGGGGTCCTGTCACTTATCCACCTACCCATTGCTCAAGGTATGCACGTAGGAAAAAGAAATTTCCTTTTTGTCAAAGAAAATGTTAAACAACAGGACATGCAACAGAAAAGAAGAAAAAAATAACCTACCATCAGACAAGAAGTACTCCACTTCGCCATTGTTGCCTTCATCTCCGTCCAGAGCGTGGAGCTTGTAGACCAGCGAGCCAGCAGGGGAATCAGGGGAAACCACAGCAAGGTAGGGTGCAGGAACCATGCTCCATTCTGGGACGTTGTCATTTACATCCGTCACAGTCAACTCCACTCTGACCAAGTACCACTCTGGACCTGAGGAAGAATTAAAGACAAGTAGGCAGAGGATTAATCATGGTGATTGACATGGTGAATTCAAGACAGATGTCACGTTTGATAGGGTTGTTGAACAATAATTAAAAGTTCGGATAAAGAAATACTTCTTGGATTTCTGGAAGTGACATTAAACTTGAAGAACACACTAGTATTGGATAACAACAGAAAGCTATTTTTATGCTAGAGTTTGAAAGAGCTCGAAAAGCTCACAAAACATTTCAAGTTACAAATGCAATGCTGCACGTACAGCTACCTTTATACCAAAAGACATGATCGTCAAATTGGAAATATCAGTAGAAACAGCCGATGTTTCTGGGTTACTGACAGATTTAGACAAAGTGGATGAGGGTGCTTGGTTCAAATGTCAGGGTCTTTATTACACCTTTTCTCGTTGTTTGTCTCAGTGTGGAGCAGAATTTTGTTCTTCTGTCAGCCCAGCAACTCATCCAGCAGAGCAAACCATGTGACATAGCCTACTGTTTTACTCCCAATGACTGCTCTTTCTAGCAGTGCTGCCAGCTTTAAAATAAAAATAAACTACTGGCAATAAAAGTGAGAGAGAAACCTACTGTTTTGTATGTATCATTAGGTATTTGTCATGTACGAACTGAATAAGATTAGAAATTGTGTTGGGCATTTTTTTAACATTTCATGGCAGATTAATTATCAAAAAAAAAAAAAAAATCACTGGTGGATTGGCCGGTGTCTCTACAAAAGCATTGGTGCACCTTAACGCCTAGCATTTAAGACTGTTGAGTATAGCGGAGCAGGTGTTGAGACATGCAATTAAAGCAGGAATCTAAAATAATATATTTTAATAATAATATTTAATTAATTATTGCAACTATTATTGTATGTATTTTCTGCTTAAATTATGTGGTTTTCTCTACCACAAAGTAATGCCAAAACAGAAATAGTACATTATAACAATGGCAAAATCAGTCAAAGTCATACTTCTTATTAACTCCTTTTATTTACTTACACCTATACAATTATAATCTCCCTCCCTTCATTTCTTCCCTGGCTGTGTCAGGTGGACAATAGACCACAGAAACTTAGGCGGCCATCTCAGCATCTCAACTCATAATTCTAATTAGTACTGCAGTATCTGTACCCATAATAAGCAGCAATCATATTGAAACTTGCAAAACATAGCAAGGTCCCACAGAGACCCAAGCTTTATTTTCCCCCGCTTTGTTTGTTCCATCCAGATATTTATATGCTTCAACATGACTTTATGTCTACATTTCTCCTAGATGAACTGAACACATTCTATGTAGACTTTGAGAGCAACTTTCCAATCACTTTCTCTGACCCTGACTCATTTGATGGACTACGATTTGCATACAAACATGTGAGAATGCTGTTCATTAACTATAGTTTAGTATTCAATACAATTGTGCCCTCCAAGTGCATCATGAAGCTCAGAGACATGGGACCAGGATACAAAATTAACTTTCTTGTCTACTGGCCAAATGTTTAATAGACAATGGCTGTTCAGATTTTACCAGACACTCAATAGATTACCATTGCTTTTTTCGCTTTTGGCTCATGCCAATTTTGTAAGCTGCTTGGGGACTTGACACCAACCAGTTTGATTGGATCCCGAGCTTCCTGGTGGGCAGACCCCAGGCTGTGTGGACAGGCAGCACCCCATCCGCCACCCTGACTCTCAACACCAGTGACCCTTGGAGCTGTATGCTCAGCTGCCTCCTGTTCTCCCTGTTTAGGCAGGACAGCATGGCCACCTGGAGCTCCAACACAATCAGAAACTTTGCTGAAGAGGCGACCAGCATCGGCCTAATCACACACAATGTTGAAACTGCATAAAGAGAGGAGGTCAGAGACTTCACATTCTGAACAACAACCACCACCAACCCCATCTCAATGCTGGCAAAACAAAATGAGCTGATTGCGAACTACAGAAAGCATCAGGAAGGGACACAATCCTGAGCCCTGACCCTTACCCCACAGTGTGGAGAGAGTTGGCAGCTTCAGGTTCCTCAAAGTTCACATTAGTGAAGACCTGGACCAACCATGTAGACACCATCACAAAAACAGCAAGACAACAGTTCTTCTTTCTCCTCAGGCTGTGCAGACTCAACCTGGGTTCCATGCACAATTGAGAGCATCCTGACTGTCTGCATCACAGCCTGGTAGGGCAAATGCACCGCCGTCAGCCAAGAGACACCACAGAGGGTGATGAAAACTGTTCAGCACATCACCAGAACAATACTGAAATCCATAGAGGACCTCTGCACTGAGTGGTGCAGGAAGAAGGCAAACAGAAACCCACAGCCACAAACTGTCTGGCAGACGGTATCGTAGCATCCAGTCTCAGGGACAGCTTAGCTGAAATCTTGAGCCCTCAAGCTTATTATTGCCACTGTACTTGCACCATACTGGTACAGTTTAATTCATGCGTGCTCACATCACAGTTTATACATAACTCTCATTTTACTTGTGGTGTTCTTTTACATTTTGTACGAGCGTTGTTGGAGGGAACACGAGAATTAAGGATTTCATTGCCAACGACCGCTTCACTGTAATTGCTGTGCATATGACAAATAAAGAACTTAAACTCAGTACACCCACACGCAGTCTCACATACACACACACACACACACACACACAGCTGCACAGCAGTGTTTGCTGGTCACAGCAGGGGAGCAGAGGAGTAATTTCAGGGCTCGAGTCAGAGGATTGCTCTCTCTGTTTTTTCAACAGGTCCCATAACTGACAGAGACGATTCTTTTCTGGAATGGTTACATAACAAAATGGCATCACTATAATTTGTCCTACACTTATTTACATTATTTACACACAGCCAGTCCAAATGATTTTCTATTTACATTTCATCTTCTTTGTAATAACAGATGCAAGCGGTAAGATGAGAAGACGCCTTTATACAGTATGATGAAAGAAGTATAGCAAGAGGAGAGCAGGAGAAAAAAAAGCATTTTCTGAGTGAGAGGGTGCAATCAAGTAATACAGAGCACAGCAAGACAAATGAGTTGAGTGATTAGTTGTTAGTTGAGTGTTACATGAGCAGGATTAAGAGTGAAACACAGAAGCTGAGAAATGACCCTGTGGTTGTTATAGAAACAGCAGAGCAATGAAATGGGGAAGATAGAAGAAATAAGAGAAAAAGAAAACAATGAGCAAGCAATTGCATAAATCAATGGCATTAGAGAAGATAGGGGAACAAGGGACCATTGGAATGAAAAAAAACATAAGTGGACATCAAAAGAAAACAGAAGAGCGAAATTAAACAGCCACATCTTACAAAACTCATAGCACTGCACTTGACTCTGGAGTTCAACCAATGTATTGTTGTTGTATTTTTCTCCCCGTCTCTCTCCAGCCCTCTCTCAGACACACACTCTCACTCCCTCTCTCCCTCCCTGTGGTCGTAACAGATTCAGAATTAATTGGCAAAAGGACAATGCAGCTTTGGGGAAGAAGGGACGGCATTACCCAGATAATAAATCACCGGGCTAATATACAGAGCACTATGCCAAAATGCATCTTACAGATACACACATGCAAGTGCACACACCTTTCTCACTAATAACGATCATCAGTGGATTAGTGGCTAATGAAGGACCATAGGGAGATACAGCTTGGTGCTATTGCCATCCCTCACACTAATGCATCTCACTGGATCTAATGATATGTTGCAATCCCTAGAAACAGTGGGACCTGCAATTACTAATATTGCTACAGAAGGCTTTTCTTTAGCCACAGACCTCATTTCCTTCAAGAGGTTGCGAGTCCAAGCATTGCGATATGTTCATTTTCTCACAGCCCTATCTTGTTATCTTGTTCTCAGAGCACATGCAGCGTCCTGAGACCCTACACAAACACCTCTAGTGAAAAATGGAAGTCGTGTTTGCTTCTTTTTGTTCATGCTAATGAATTTGTGTTATGATCAGAACACAAAGTAGTCGACGTTAGAAAAAGTTAGCAAGTTTTTCATCATGGCTGCCTTTGGAAACTCATTAGCTTTTCATTGCATGCAAAAATCATATTATCAGTGTTTGAAAAGTCAAAGTGTCTGCCACTTATTCACCTTTAGTTTCACTTTCAAAGATTATATTGATGTATATTAATGTAAATGTTTAAGTCATAGCTGCCACTTTGTTAATCTGTCAATTATCAAGGACAAGCCCCACTATGTACTAGCCTGACAATACTGAATTTTTAGGGGCAACAATCCCAATATTAAAAAAAAAAAATTCTGATATATCAACCAATATTCGTGGTATGTATAGAAAAGATTTTTTTTTTGCAATATATTGTGACAAAGAGGCAGGATAATAGTTTAACAATGAACTTTACTGTCCAAAATTACACCAGTGCACTGTGAATGCACAGGTAACAGTACACCTATAACACTGTTGGACATTATAGGCATTTTTTGTTCTAATCAAAACCTGTACATCTTTATAAACACATGATGCACAATGCCACCTCCAGTTTCTTCTGGATGTGTTATGTTTGTAGCAGCTATTGTAGCATTTAGCAGCCAGCCTCCAGCAGAAAGGTGCAGCAATATGATTTTTATTTTTTCAGATTTGTAGTCTTCTTCATTTGTAGTCTTCCCACGCAAGTGATCCCTTTAGGCAATTTATCATATTTCACACCAAGGAGATTAGTTAGCTTTTTCATATGTACTTTGGGCGGCAACGTGCCATTATATTCAGATTAGATTTATCAGTTTGTCTATACAATAAGAAATTGTGAAAAACGGCCATTATAAATTAATAAAAAGAGTGACAAAAAGTCCACCCCAAAGATATTCACTAGCAAAAAAAAGACAAATGATTATTTGATTATTAAATTAGTTGCTGATTTAATGCGGTGACTAAGCTAATCACTGCCATTCTGTATGCAAGACATATAAATAGGCTTTGGTGTGTTAATTCGTTGTCGGGTTCCCCTTCAAGCTTTTCGGGGGGTTTGACAAGAGCAAATGTAGTGGAAGCAGTAAATTACTTTTAGAAAATGTCTGGGCAGTTTATTCACTCAACCAAAATTAAAAAGAGAACACTTGATTCAAGTGGTCAAGAAACAATAAGATCTATAGAAAATGTTAACTTATATTTGAGATACATTAGCATGCTCAATACCACTGCCAGCTCAAAGAGGCATCATTACTCATGACCTAGGACTCATTCACTGTGTCACTGTCAGTGATTCATTTACAACGGCAGGAAAAATGTACAACCCAGATTATTAAAAAAAGAATGCACATTCTGCTTAATTAATTTTATACAGAGACTATTCAATGTTCAAATACTTTACTGCAACTGCTTATGTAGATTAATTTCTAAAAACACAATATCACAAAATCTTCACATCCAGATCTGCATGTAAAGGACGAGGCCAAAAAGAGCACATAGGCTCAACGCTTTTGTTGCTGACACAGTTCATTGCTGCAAGTTAAGACTCTACTCTGCAAGGAGAAAGCCATCAACAACAACCAGAAACGCCACTCTGGGCTCAAGCTCATCTGAGATGAACTGACTGAAATGTGGACTATTCAGACTACAGCAGACTCTCACTTTCCAATTATTTTTGGCAATAATTGTGTGACAAAGTGGGTGTATACACAGTGTATCATCCATATCACACGGTTTAGTTTAGTCATGCTTGTTAATTGCTGTAACATTTTGTTAAATCTCATTTCAACATCTTTGGTTGAATAAAAGACAAATATTGTGAAATGTAGTTGTAGTTTATCGGTTTATTTCTGGTTTCAACAAAATAAGGTATTCTTTTTGTTACTTACCATATGTGGTCTAGGGACAAAAAGAGGAACTGCTACAAGACTTCCTGTATTCATAACCTGGCTAACATAATTGTGATGTCACTGGACTAGTCCAAGTGCAGGGTAAAGGTAAACTAGTTTAAGAGTTATTTAGGGTCATATGATTTCATTTATGGTTACAATGTAGATTAAGGTAAATGAGGTAAACGTGTTCCTATTGTAAACTTTGTAATTCTGTAAGGTCCTTGTATCAGTAGAAGTAGTGGAGTGACCTCTGCTAGTGGTACAATCTGAGGTAATGCCAGCTGAACAGAGCTCATTTAAGCATTTGTTGTTTTGTCTGTCAAAACATAGTAGATATCAGGTGTGGCTCTATGCATGAGATATTTAGTTGTAATTTGTGTTTCTATGAGTTGGGTTTTGCTCATTACACGGTTGCAATTTTGTAAATAAACACCTTCATTTGAGTTTTTTTGGACAAATCGCCTTGAGTCTGCCTCCGTCTTCAGCCACTCTGGCCAGGCTTCCTGACAAATGAGCATCATGTCCTTGGGGACAAAGAAAAAATGGACTATCCAAACTTTTACCAGCTCTAAGTTAAACAGCACGCATCTGCTATGATCACAAACTTGTGGCTTTGTAATAATGAGTGTAGTAATGCGTGCAGGCACTGGTCTACCTTTGAAAAATGTGCATGCATTATGAAGATCAAAACACAACAAGGGAGACCCAGAACTGAAGTCATATAATCAAGCAAGTTCCAACACAAGTGTGACACAGGAGTAAACATGACCCTGTCCAAACTTTTTCGAAATATGTTGCATCAAGTTCAAAATGATCTTGTATTTGTAAACCATAATTTTGTGTGTGTGTGTATGTTATGTATTTAAAGAGCTCTCAACCCTGATGACTTCCTGAATTCATGACATGTCCTGATAGCTGAATAATTATGGTTTTCTTTGATTATTGTACTTTGATCCATTTTGAATTGTGGATGTCAAACTAACTAATTCTTTCTTCTTAATGTCATCCTTTTCTGTAAAGCACACTGTAACCTTGTTAAAAAAAAAAGCTACCTAAATACAGTTGGTTATTTTTATAATATAATGTTGAGACTATAAAATGACCTCAAACACTTCTGATGTGCTGCATAACTTTGCTTGTAAAAGAGCTTTCATTGAATGCTACCTGTTTTTTGACCTCTGTTTTAGCCTTCACATCTGTTGAAAACTACACAGTAATGACAAAAAAAGAGAAGAATAAGAAAAACTGCAAAACTTAACTCAACACTGAAAAAAACTCCAGTTTTCCTCACAATAAAACGTGTGTCTCACCCACCCATCAACAACAATGCAATTTGCATAAAGGGTTTTGTTCATTGATCCCTCTGGAAACTTTGCTACACACTTCAGTTAATGTTCAATCAACCAAATAACATTTTACAACTCTACTAGCAGGGGGCCTTACTGCTTGCTGTACCTCACACCAGGTCAAAGACAGAAACAGTAGTAGACTCTAAGCAATAGTAAAACCTCTATGCTGTGGTAAGATCTATACTAACTATATATACATACCTGTGGCCATTTTCTGACGCATGTGCTTTTCATGACAAAATCTTGTGTTTAAGCATCACAATAGCTCAAGGGATTTCTGATTTGCGTTTAGATGAGTGGACAGTAGGGATGTAACGGTTACCGGTATTACGGTAAATCTCAGTGAAATTTTACATGATAAAAAATTGCGTTTATGTTTCAATTAACCTCATTACCTCGGTTGATTATAGGGATATGTAATAACAGCCTCATCAGGACGAAATATGGAGGTCTAGGTGTATTTTGGGTTTCTTAGGAATGCAGAGGGGTAGCTGGTGGAGGACAATCCTGTCTGCACAGCAATTAAGAATATTGCGATAAACGTTTTGGTCACTATAATCAAGATGTCAAATTTTCCATATCGTTACATCCCTAGTGCATAGGACTTAAAACCTGAAACTTGTCTACATGTTAATCAATGGACTCACTCGTATGTACTCACACTTCTCTCATTTCCCAAGCTTTGAGCAGTCTCAGATATTGTCTGTTTGTTTTGACAGACATAAAACTGTCCACCCTGCTGCGTCCAATGCTGCTGCTGCCCAATCATGACAATTGTCTCTTGCAAAGCAACTGAGCTGTGAAACAAAGCAGACAGTACAGTGTTTTCTAGCTGGCTACACCATTTATTACACCCATTATATCTAAAAAACTGTCAATTCAAGCTTTCATTGAGATACGAGACATATATACGCTCATTGAAGCAGAAGAAGTAGTATGTAATGAAGTGCCAGTTGAGTTTGCACTTTCATGTATAAAGTATATCTAACACTTTAAAAACCAGCTTGGAGGTATGTGAGCACTAACACAGATGAACAGCAGCTTTTGCTGTGGCCTAGATCCTGTAGTGTAACTTCACTTATCTCTTGAGAAATAAGCTTGCTTCTTGTCATTTGTTTTGTTTGTAGAAGTTTTTTTTTTTTTTTTCAGATTAATTAAAAAGAAAAATCTGAAACATAAACTTCTAACCCCGTTGCTATAAATCTTGAAATCTAGCCCAGGTGCCTCTATCTTTGCCTTTATCTGGCTCATCTTTGAGATGTTGTCTGGGGACCACTGGTGGCAAATCCAATGGAAGTTCTGTTTGTTTGTTTTTTCTTTTTAATCCATTTGCAAAAATGTCTTTTTCATTATGGGGTACTGTGTGTAGATTAATGAGGGAGTCAGCCATCATACTCACCCTTATATTTCCCTGCAAATGGACAGAAAGCTTTTTATGCTTCTGCTCTTGGCTCTCCTCATTTTTTAGGTTTATGTTTATACTTTCATACAGAGTTTAAGATCATCATTTCTTTGTTGTCTGGGTATTTTTGCAAAGATCTGCCTCAATTAGAGACAAAGTTTAAAGGAGACAAACAGAGGTAGAAAACTTTTCACTTCAACAGCTTTACCAAAATATGAAAAGAAGCAGTGGTAATAATTACTCACAGAGTTGTTTTGGACTATTGGTGCAGAATTATCATATTTTGGTTGCCATCCTTATCAAATTTGAGAACACTTGTTTGGCTTTTGTTAGATTTTCACTGTTTTTGATTATTTTAACTGGCATTAAAATCTGATGCTTATATTTTTCGGTTCATGCCTTAGATTGCCTAATTGTTTTTGCCTCTTTGTGTATTTTGTTTCTGGAATACTGAATCTGCTTTAATTAGACAGTGTGTTGCTGTGTTGGTGGCTACTTTACAAATACTGGAATGTGCCATTTGGAAAGAGAGGATAGACAAAACAGATTTAGGAGCAGAAAGCTGCTAATTTTGGAATATCAGATGTGACATTTCTGCGCATACTCTAATTTGTTTTAATCACAGTGTTATTTTGCCTCTCTGTTATGTTTGGAGCTGCACAGTCCTGTAAGAGTAGTACAAATATCATGCTTTGTGCAATCTTCATAAAATTCAGGCAGCTATTGAGTATATTTGTCTGCCATCCTACTTCCTCATCATGGTTCCAGTCCACTGGAAAAGTTTAAGAAGCTGCACACCTTTAAGTTACCTTTTGTACTTACATTACTGAAAATAATCTCTTCCTCTGCCCATCTGTATGGGTACATTGTGGATATAAAATACTATGATAAAACACATGGAAAATATTACTCTTAGCCATGACCACATTTTAACTTTTTATAGTGCATTTGTTACGGCCGCCGCCGTTTCACCCCATTAGGTCTCTTGTGTCTATCCCAGTAGGTAAATGCCGGTGTGCCCTCTGCATCCTCTCCCGGCCAGCCAATCTGCTATGTCCAATTGTCCTGGCCCGGGCATTTAAACTGCAGCAGCCTGAGCATCGTGGCGGCTTTGTGTTTGGTGTAATTTTGTAAGCTCGCCTCGTATTTTGTGTTTTGAGAAGGTTGGTGTTGGAAGTTCTGGGATTGGGCAGGGTTTAGTTTTGATTTAAATACTGATTACTCATGAAGAGATTTTTTGTTAGATTCATTAGATTAAGGGGTGCTGTTTTCAATGTTTTTTGTTATTGATAAAAATAGATTAAATAGTGAGGTTTTTGTTTCTGGTTTTGTTCTGTGACTTAGTAAAGAATAGGCTCTGGTAGAGTTCTCTTTTTGTTATATTTATTTGAGATTTTATTTACATGAGAAAGTTTTTACTCGACACCTGCAGCAGACCCAGAAGCACCATCTACACAAATACCCTAAACCCAGGCTGGTCAGTATCAGCTATATAATTCAATCCAGTCCAGTTACCTGGCCACGCCGGTAACATAACTAATCAGACAGCACCAGATTATGACTAATGATATAAAGCCTTTAGACGAGGAGTTTAAAACAACATTCTACGTTCAAAATTGAATCTTAATTAGTTCCATTGTCTTGGAAACTACTGCCTTATACACCGTTTATAGTTGCTGTGTGTTGCAAATATCCTAATCCTGTTTTTCTGTTTATTATCAATGAAATGCCTCAAATGAATTAGCAGAAAATGCATCTCATAATAAAATGACATACGGAAAGATTTAATAGCTTATCTCTGTATTGCCGACCTGTACACACATTCAATAATGTTTACAAATTGGAAAATGATTGAATGGGTCCCGAGTGTCTATGAAATATCTTAAAATGAATCATCTGTCGTCAGCTAAAAAGTTTAAATCTCCGGCATTTATAGAGATCAGTGGTAAATATTTAGTTTCTTGTATGAATACAGATGTACTTCTCAACACACAACATGGTGCAGTGCAGCCCATTACATTTCCAAAATTAATCCATCAAAGCATGGCCTGAGACCTTCTGGACTAAGCCCTAGGTATCCACTGACCCTAGAAAGGCCCTTAGGAAACACTACTGTATTCTTGCAGCCAGGTAGTGGACTGAGTTCCAAGTTAAGACTGGGACACATTAAACTGTGTGGGTTCAAACTCCAAACTTCTATAATTTTATATATGCATAAAGGCAAAGTGGCCCCCATCTTTAGTATGCACACCTATCAACTTAGGCTGAGGATATTTATAGTAGCCATAGTGTCATTAATTCATCTCACTGCAATCCATCATCAGTGGTGACAGCTCCACTATCATCAGCACCATCAAATGTAACAAAGGTCATCACGTTTAGAGCTACACAATGAGAACAAAATGAAATGTGGAGAAACATCTGAAATAAATCCACCCAAAAAAGGAACAACACCACCAATGTTGGTGTAGTCTTTTACAACCTAACACCATGACAGTGCATATCTCTTGCCTGTTTGATTTCCACTTCACCGTCTCACACTCGACTCACTCTACAAAACCAAATGTATGCTTAGAAGTATGTGTAAGGCTTGTAAGCTCTCGCCGCACATTTTTATTAATACCAGTTTTTTGAAAAAGGTGTGTGAAAGATTTTGTGTGCGTGAATTGCTTAAACGTCTGATATCCTGGAGTGCTAAATCCCTCCCCCGTCTTCGAACACAGACGAGACCCAAATTTTCAAATGCTATCCGGCCTGAGCCACTTTGATCTCAACTTTTTCCGAATGTGCCTTAGCTTGAATAGTGAACCATCAGCTAAAATCTGACTAAATGGTACTTTTTGCTGCCGTACACTGAGTGCCTGATCTACCGTAGCTCCGTTTAGACCTGTTTTTCCCTCTTTTCTGCTCAATGAGTTGAAGCTCTATTTACTCTATGTAGTACATTCTGTGCTTAAGATGATCTGATGCTGCCAAATGTCTACCTTCACTCATTGTGCTGTCTCTATCAAGAACAATGAGCAGTAATGCACTTCAGGTCTTTCATCTGTCAAATACCATACATGTAAGATCTGTCTGAGAGTCAGAAAGATGTGTAGAAGAAATGTAAAGAGGTGTGTGTATTTGTATCGTCTCTGTGTATCTTGAGATTAGTTTAATTTTATAATCTCTGTGCGGAATTTGTCTGGCAGCACGGTGCATTATGGAGCCAATTACAAAAATGACACCAATTCACTAGAAAGTACACATCAAGGATACACAGGAGATCGTGGAAACCTCAGCAAAGTGTTTAAAGCACAATAAATGGGACACAGACACAAGCACCCTTGTGAAGTGTCCTTTTGTCAAGTAAGTGAATCATGAGTCATATGAGTTTTTAAAGAAGCGGTGTGTAGGATTTAGTGGTGTTTAGCAATATCTCACATCATGCTCGCCCTCCTAAATTTAAGGAAGGAACTAAGGCTGCCACAAAAAAGTGTGCCAGTGTTTAGTTTGCAGCATCTTTAGAAGCAGAGAGGGTGGGTCTGCACAGAATGCTGGTGAGATCAAAATATTGATTGAGATTGACCTGACGAAAACTGTGCTGATGACTGGCTAGGGCCAGTGTGTGTGTGTGTGTGTGTGTGTGTGCATGTGTACGTTCAGAACTGTGCTGAGTGCTTTCTTGATGAGGGCCAATTGTTGGAGCTCAATGATAAATCGATAACGTTACCAGCTCTCTGTGCACATACAATAGGGCGCTAAACTTTTTTCTGCTAGAAAATAAAAATATTCCTGATAAATCCGTTGGCTGGGTCTATGCATGGTCTATATGTAAATTCATGTATTATATCATTACATATCATGTCCAAATGAATGTATTGTGAATGTGGCTATCAAATTAATAGCTGATGAATTAAACACAGACCAACCCCCCCCCTCTTCTGTTCTCTTCTAATGACCCCAATCAGCACCTTTCTGACCCTCTGCTACCTCATTTTCTCAATCTCTCTCTCTTCCTCCTGCTCTACATTGTGCTGACAGTAGTGAAGGCATAATGTAGAACTCCTCATTCCCCTTTCCCTCCACTTCTCCTTCAGGGTTAACATGTAGTGCAAACTATTCCAGGCTTTTAGCCTCTGAACAAAGAGTTTGATTATACCTGACCGTACGTGCACTGTAACTGACTGTGTGTCTGCAGAAAGAAAGAAAGACAGACGGACAGAGAGTGAGAGAGACAGACAGAGAGAAAATAGCAAAGAAGGCCAGTTAATTAAATGTCCTCTGTGAGGATTACAAAGGGCTATTTGGCCCTCACTGGTAACTGTTCCATCCATAATCTGTTTAAATGGAAGGCTGCCGCTGTTTTTCACATTTTTACATGGGAATGCCAATTAAACCAAGGGATGAGAGTGAGAGAGAGAGAGAGAGAGAGAGAGAGAGAGAGAGAGAATCAGGCTTTAGTTCTTAGACTAATTGCAAATGATACAAATGGTTAGCCAATAGTTTCACAGCTTACTCTTCCAGTACAGCAACTCATAATTGAAAATCTTCACGCCGCCAGTATTGTGCTCAAATAAAAACACACAAGTCGGCATGTCTACTTGAGAGACAACACATTCACAGGAGCGCAACAGCTCAATTGATATTGATATTACAGTTGTTGATATTACTACTATTACTTACATCAGTGACAATGAAATTAAACTGAATCTGCACAAATCAATATTCGAATATTAGCAATGGATGAGACATGTCCTGTAAAAGACGAGGTATTACCATCTGAATCGGATTCCTTTCAGCTCTATGAGCATTTTTCAACTGTTGTGCTTTGTTGGCCCACGATCTGTTTTACTCTCAGAGCTGTTTACAGAGACAGCTGACTGATAAACTCACTGTGAGAATATATGAGGCTGTGTTTACAGCTTGTGGCACTGCAAAGATTTTTTTTCACATGCAAAATCAATCAAATTAAAAATAAGATCTATGACACATCTCTCGCAATTGTCAAAATATTAATGATAATTCTAGTCTCTTTATTGTTTTCACTGATTACATCGTTGGGCTGTTTTAAATATTTACAGTGATATGAACAGTAACATACTGAATCTGGATCAAGTTTTGTTTTGGTTTAGTTTTTTTGTCCACTTGTCAAAATGTATGACGTGAATGTGATTTCAGGAGATTGAACAAATAGTTTGTGCTCATTTTTAGACCTACAGCTATTCTCTGACAGAATATGCATTTATCCAACATACTAACAGGGCTCAAAAGAAGATTCATAATATCTGTCAACTGCACGGCCTGGTGTTTTGGCCTTCCAAAGCCAATGATTGGCCAATCCCTTCCTGAGATTATTGTACTCAACCATCTGCATCTAAGATGTCTTACAAACTGTGATAACAGCTATTGTTTACAACCTGCACTCTGTTGCTCTAGTAAGGTATTAGCGTTGTTACCGCAGGTGACGCAAAGCTCACAGCACAATAGGCAGACCAGTTGTCTCCTATTTAACAATCGACTAATTACTGGATCATTAAACTAAGAATAGTGTAGTTGAGCTGAACATGTCTGTGTGTGTTTGAACTTACAATCCAACTGAGGTTTTCTCTATGATCTCCATCTTTATTAAGTCCTATTAAGGTTTGCTGGGATTCTGAAGGGATTATAACGCTCTGTCTCTCTTACACTTTGCCTGACCAATCAGAGATTAATATGAAAGTCAATGCAGCATTTTTTTTAGCAAAAGTTTCAAATGCAGCAGCTGTTCAGACCGTGTCAAGTGCTCAGAGGCTGATGCAGTTGCCGTTGGTCTTTGACCTCAGGCCTCATATTATCACAGTCATTTTTGCTAACAGCAGTATGTGAAGTGACGAGGAAAATCTGAACCTTAGCCCCCGAGCCAAAGCTGAGTATTATTTTACCCAACACCAGAGTATTCTTCCTGGTTTAACCCAAGTTGTGCTTCCTTGTTCATAAAGTTCCTGAACACTGATTTTTAAAGCTGAATTTTTTTTTTTTTTTTTTTTTACAGTGTTACAGTAGACACAGATGCAAAATATTTTCTCGTTGAAGCTCCAGCTTTTCTTTGACTTAACTGAATATCTTTAACTTGTGGACTTTTGGATCTGACAAGACAAGGAAGGAAGATGTCCCATTGGACATTGACATTGTGCTTTTTCCATTCATTTCTGATATTTTCTAGGCCAAAATCTTAATTGGTCAATCAAAAAAAAAAAAGAAGAAAATCAGTAGATGAGCCTATCTTGAAAATAATTAGTGAGTGGCAGCTCTATTTTCAAACATATTTAAATTGCTGAACCATATTTAAAATTGACCTACTTCAGGCCACATCTGCACTGTGCAGCTGAATTATAAATGACAAATATCAGATACTCTGGATTATTTAAAGGCTCCAAATCAAAAACAAAAACTGACTCCCTAGTTTTTTTTTGTAAATGACATATAATTCAGTTTAGATGATTTTTGCTCTTAACCCTAGAACACTAACGTCGGGTGATTTTCACCCACACAGTACTTGTCATGTGATTCTCATTGTGTTGCTGCTGTCTGAGTTGCATGGGTATTTGGGTAGCTTCAGGCTGCTCACTGATGTCATTAACGGTATGTTTCTTTCCCTCCTGCCATATATGTTTTTTTCAAGAGGCATGCGTTTGGGTGATTTTCACCCGACGTTAGTGATAGAGAGTGCCATTTTTTTGTCTATCTACAATTTGATTCAGAAAGACTGTGCCTTCACCAGACAAGGCTCACATGTCCCAGAAATGGGTGGACCGAAGAACAAGTTCTCAGCTCCATTATTTTTTTTTTGTTAGGAAATTTCTCGTTAAGGATTACCTGATTTTTCAAGAATTTTGCTGCCTTTTTTTAAAAAAGGGTCCCCCATGGTACCTTTTTTTATTTTATTTTATGTGATATTGTATATTGGGAAATTAAAAAAGAGTACTACAATTTGGCATAACGTTAGTGTTCTAATGTTTGAATTTACTACAATTTGGCATAACGTTAGTGTTCTAATGTTTGAATTTTACTTTTTGCTATTACACACCATGGTCCAAAACTAAGATTTATTGAATGATTGAATCATGGTAGAATCCGAACTGCCATCATCAACTTAATCTATTGTATCCCTTGAAGATACACAATAAAGTCAGTGAAATGAGTTTTCATGCCCCTAAGCGACAAAAGATATATCTCTAGTCCTGCTATTTGAGCACAGAGGTTTTAATAGAGCCTTGCCCTCTAGTAGAACTTCAATTAAAGACAAAACATGTCTCAACTCCATCACTTCACACAAATCTGCTTCTTTCTGCTTGTCACTAAATCAGCCATTTAATTAAACAGAGCTCACACATGATGAAGACATGTCTGTCTCAGACAAATGCACAATGGTGAAAGTGTGACTGCCTTTGCAATAAGAAATTACAGTTTATACACTCATGTTCATGACTGTAATATGCAAGTTAGGCCGCAAAGCTCAGAGATTTATTATTTCTTATAAGCCTGCCAAGTTTCTGTACATCATTATAAATTTATTGAATTAAAATCTTAAGCCATATTTTTGAGCAGTGATTCCCAACATATGGTCCAAGATCCCTTCAGCAGGGCACCAAAGATCACAGGGGGGTGCTCGAGGCTTTGTCTGCTCTGAGGTTGTCAAAATTAGATTTAGAAATCATGTTAAAAAGGTCCACAGTGTAAGACTTACGCAGCTCCATTGACAGAATACAGCAGAAAAGAACTATAATATGCATAACTATGTTTTGATTATTGTATAATCGTCTGAATCTGTTGTGCTTTTCTTACCTTCAAATGAAACTTTGATATCTCCAGACTGTGTGTGTGTGTAGGCATAGTCTATAGGGTTGTTCAAAGAATAAAGAATGTTAAGTTTAGACTACAAAAGAGACATTTAGCAAACGTTAACTGTTGAAACCATATAAATATGTTTAATCATTGTTCATTTTTGACAATTAAGATTTAAAATAGTATTCTTGTTGTGTGTTTTTGTTTCTTTTTTCAGATACAGATAGGGGGCCTCCAAGGAAAAAAGTTGGAACTGTCTTTGAGGACAAAGACTCTTTGTAACCATGCATGTTTTACTCTGTCTATAAATGTTCAGTGTCTGATTTGCAGCAAGTAGCCCATCACCACCTTTCAATGACAGACAAAAACAGTATTCTTAAATATTATTCTTTTTTATGTAACTACGTGTATGCTTGTTAGCAACATATGCAAACCTAAATATGAATACAATACACTGTGAGAACACAAAACACCATGAACCAACAACCACACATTCAAATACATGCACTACAATTACCCGCTAGGTGGCTACATCTCTCCTCTCTTGCTGTTGATGTTGACAATAACAAAACTTAAAAAACAAATCCAGCTTCTCAAAGAAAACTTCTGCGACATTATTTTTTTTGCACTTCTCTGCTCGGACAGTTTGACTTCACTAATTACGCACACCTGCACCAACTTTTTCTATGCAGAGATAATATAACTGTGTACAGCTTTGTTTACGTCAGCCAAAACCGGATATGCATCTAGCTGAGGAGAGGAAATGCAATGCATAGTGTGATAGTAACGCTGGTTACTCTAAGCATTAACTATAAACTCGACTTTGACTAAATTAAATGAGTTATGGTTAGCTGTGGGTGAAGCAAACTGACGGGGACAACAATAACTGAACACTCACTAACATGTGTCACTCCTCCAAGCAAGGTGTATCATGAAATATAGTTCCTGTTCTGAATTAAGGAATAGAATACAAATACTTCTGAAATAAATTATACCAATTCTCTAATAATTTCAAATTTAAAAATAAATCTCATCTTACATTCTTCCCTCTCTTCAGATGAAATGTCTTTATTTCAGCAGTTACAATAGTATGGGTTAAGTGGTTTGGTTTATTTCAGTTAACTGTCATAAGTTATGGCTTAATGTGTGTAAGACAGCTGTACTATACTAACAAACACATGGCATTTTCAGTCCTACAGTAAATGAATTGATGATCACAGTAGTTGCTGGTTGATTTTCGTTTGTCTGACAATTAGTTTCCCCTCTGAATTCAAAGATAGTGCAAATTATGCTGTTATCATTTTAATTGACTCATCTTATTAAAATGACAACAGCAGACCTCTGATAGCCACCGTCACAGAGGTTATAACTCATCTATCTATCTTTCTGGCTTACACTTTGCAGCCTCAGGCTTTTAAAAAATATAATAAAATAATAATAAAGAATAAAGAGGAAAAGGTAGATATGATTTCCATACTTCCTCTTTCTTTTTGGTTCTGTAAAGTCCTCCCTGCTGATTATAGAAAATGGAAGTTAATTGTTTCATCTCTTCACTCTGTTCTAGCAGTTGCAGTAGGCTTGTAGACTGGGCCGGGAGTCTCAGAGATAATGAGAGATAAAACCATGGTGGATCAGGCAACCCGCTTATTCGGACTCGCTGGGAATGGCAGTTGCAAGCCAGCATGCTCTGTAAAAGTACTGTGTGGACACCAGTCCAAAACCTTGAGTCTGGTTTAGTTCCATCTGTGAGTAAAATAAATGGAATAAAAGAGAAAAATAAAGAAAGACAGAGAATCAAAGAGAAACCGGGAAGAAGAATGAGTTTAAGGAAGATGGGGAGAAAAGCAAAAGCAAATGATCTGAGGTAATTTGTGTGTGAATGGTGAAGCTGTCTTCATGCCGATTTTCTCTATGTTTCCTTGGGCAGTGAAACATTCTGTGCACACACTCACAGTATGTTTCCTTGGGCAGTGAAACATTCTGTGCACACACTCACAGTGGGTTAAAAAATATAAATGTAGCCAACTGTACTTTTTTTTTTTTTTTAAGGTAAGTGTCTGGCTGTGTCTGTTTCGGCTTGAGTAAAGTAACCTATCATCAGTAATCAAGGGCTGGTGGTGGAGGGTTGTGGGCTTGGGTGTGCATGCATGTGTGAAAGTGAAACGCCACAACTCCTCCCTGCACTTTTCCACAGCACGATAATGCCAACAAACAGCACAGCATGAAAGCGGCTAAACGGATTATTAACCGGATTATTAACGAGCAGGCGTTAGAGGATTAGCCATGTTGCTTTGAAGTCAATCTGAGGAAGGAGAAATTGACTTGGAACGCGCTACCTCTCTTTTCTCTCATTCTCTTCCTCAGGCTTTCTTTTGCTCTCTATCCTTTTTTCTATTTTTGAGTAAATGAAAGAGGGAAAAAAATATATTCAGTGACTTAAAAGTATGTGTTTTCTTATTTATTGGGTGAATCCACGCCATGGCAGTAGTCTTAGATGCGAGCAAGCTTACCTCAACACTTAGGGAATGGCATATGGAAAGCCATTTGAGCATTTATTCAATGTCCTTGATATCGGACTTAAGGTCCATGTACTAGTAAGCTTTTTGTCCTCACTAGTAAGACAATTTTGCACACTAGTAGAACTACTAGGGCACACTAGTAGAACGACTGTGTCTTACTAGTAACGTTTTTACACTACTAGTGCCACTTTTGGCCTGCTAGTGCGCAATCAAACCCTACATGTAAACTACTGTGCTGCACTAGTAACACTACTACGCCCTACTAGTAGGCATGTGTCACGCACTAGTAGCCTCCTGGACCCTACTAGTAGCACCAAAATGCCCACTAGTAGCAAAAGTAAGGCATTATTTTCAGCATTTATGTAGAACATTTAAGCTTAATTAAATTTCTCCTAATCATGCTACTCTGGTTAGACTGCAAGACAAATCAATAAAAAAATAAAGGATCTTTGAAAAGCAAGTAAAATCAGGATCAGGTGTCAGATGTTCATCACAACAAGTTTTACATTCAGCAATGTCATGAAAAATTAAGACATATACTGTGTCAAAAAATAAGGATTCGTTCTGCATTTCTCCTGATATAAACATCTATACTACTGGGAGTTGCTGGTATTGAGTTGCTGTATTTTTTCTTCCCTTTGGGCCCAAGGTTTAGTTCACCCAGATGACAAAGAAAAGAAAAAGAGAACAGAAAAACACAACTAATTTACCTCTAGTTGTGTCTAGTTTTAAATGCAGAGGATCTGAGCCATCCATCAGAGGTTTCTGCCTGCAGCACTGAGCAGCGTGGAAAAATTAATTTTAAAAATATAACTGCAATGTGTTTTTATACATCAGTGGAAGAGCATTTCCATTATACTGGAAAATCACAGAGCATGCTTTTAATGGAAGACAAGGCACTATTTGTAGAAATAGTTCAAATGAAGGCTTGTTTTATCACTGATAGTCTTCTGTAGATAATCAGGAGTAATCAGGACACTGTTATTAGTGTTTGGTCTTGAGCTGTGTTGTAGTCAAGACCACCTAAATCAAGACCAAGTTATAAACAAGAACAGAGTGTGTTGAAGACAGTACTTTGTGGGGTTGAGACCAAGACAAGTCCGACTAAGCTAGGGCAATACCAAGTCCAGACAGTCCAGTTTGCAAAATTTCTTTGGGTGAGGCCGTCTCAGCAAGCATTCCATTGCAGGTTTACCTGCACAATTTTACAGTCCATCAATACTCTGATTGGATGTGAACTTCCTGCTTCAAATGCAACTAATTCTCAATTTGACTCACTTCTATTCCAAAGTGTTTGTTACCGCCCTGGGATCACCTCAAGTGAAATCCCATTCACCTCCATTGTACTGCGTTCTCAAAGACTGCAAAACCCAGACAAATAAAACCCAAACTTTGTAGCAACTAAGCAACAAGTAAGAAGTATATGTTTCCCTTAGTTTAGTTCATTTAAAAGGTAACAACAAAATGAATATTTTTTTTACACAAAGCTCCCAGGACATAGTCTTGTGTTCAGACAGGGATTTTATGATCAGACACACTAAACAATATTTGTTGTGCTGCAGCTTGGTTTGAAGTCTTCATAATGCCTCCTGTCTAAAAAAGTGCTAAAGTCTAGTTTGTATGTTTGGTCCAGTCCAGTCAGTTAGTAATTCAACAACAAACACTCTTGATCCATTCTACTCTAATGTCTTTCAGCTGGAACCTGAAGCCTCACTGAATTGCTACTGAAATCACTAATGATTAAAAAAGAAGACAGCATCTTTATTTTAGATAGACATGAACATCTTCTGTGTCCATCATCACCAGAATTCAAAATGATTCTTATCAAAGCTGCAAAAAAAAAAAAAACAGCGAGGGGCAACTGTGGAAGGACAGCTAGACAACAAAATGATAGGAGAAGTAGGAACCCCACGTCGGTGAATTGTGTACATCATCATCTTTCTGCTGACAGAGGAGTGATCAGACATCAGAATAATATCTGCACAAATAAGGACACTCAACATCATCTCAGTGGGTGGGATGTGTATATCTCTGCTGCTGTCCCAGCTTAAAGTAAGTACCTTGACCAATTCTCATTTGGAGCACTTAGTATGCAGTCACAGTATATCACAAGCAGTTCTAACTCGTTATCCCATCTCTTATTCGTTCTCTGTGTTCAGGGTGAAGATATACAAGAATGTAATCCTCCCTAAGTATCATAGTCTTTTAACAGCATATCCATGTCACTAATTAGACTCATCATTTTTATTTATTTAATTTTACAAAGCCCTGTTCTCATTACCCAGCATTGACGCTAATCAGCACTCTGATGTTGCTCAATGTGTGTTGGCAGTGTGTGTGTGTACGCATGAGTTATGGCAACAACATCCAGTGTTTGTAGGTCATCCTAATCGCCTCCCACTCTGAGACTCTGGGGCCCCGTGTTGACCATATCTGTCCAGGGGGAGCACATCTCCCAGGAAGCAAAGGTATACAAGGTTAGCAGGGTCACTGAATGCCAGCCAACATTTCATTGAACTTCAGAATAACTCAAGGCACGAGAAAACATCTCACCCAGCCTCACACAGACCTGTGGTCTATAGCCAAACAAACACAGAGAGTACTTGAGAACACTTTAATTAAATTGGCTCTCATTAATCATCAGTTCTAATTTATTAGAACTGAAGATTGATATACTGCAAAATGTAGCTAATTGAATATATTTATCAGGGACCAACATAGTTAATAAAATTGCATTGAAATTAATTTGTCTGATTACATTATGAGATGTATATCTGGGCTTCTAATGGCTTTTTAAACTGTTTGCAGTGAAGATTATTGTATCCATGAAACAGTATACATGTAATACAAACACCACAAAACACTCTTACTGAATACTAATAAACCATTTTTTAAACTCTTTAATCTCTTCAGTCATAACATCTATTAAAATACACAATGCCAGTCTAATTGACACGATTTGGGATGGTCATCTATGTTGTCGTCAAATTTTTAGCAATTCATTTTTCTTATGCCAAACCTATGGCGAGAAATTGTGATTATAGATGGTGAGATTGTAATCCTCTCACATTTGCACAGTGGATTAGGGATATGCTGTATGTTCTTAAATTGAGAAAAGATTAGGTGGGGTTAGGTTCTGTTGAGTTGTCGACTGACAAGTTTCCTTCCCTTATATATAGTTTTTGCCACAGTTTTGGTTATTTAACATGACATGACAACAGTTTTAATGGGACAGTTGAGAAAAAGTAATGTCATATTCTATGTAATCAAAGTTGTTTCTTTTAACTGTAAAAGGAATGTGTGTGTTTTATGAGTGGGAAGAAGAGTTTTCAGAAAGATACAGTAACTAATTAATGACTATAGGGTCATATGCATTTCAGACAGTAAGCAACTTCTCTCTACATATGCATGGCCGGGGCTACAATTCAATAAATCAATGAGGTGTCACTTTCAGTGCCTGAATAAGATGAATCTCTGTTTATTCTCATTAATCAGTATTGATTTAAGATGGACCCATGTGAAATAATGGCTGATTTCATTGTTTTTAAAGTATTCGTTTGGACTTTTAGCCTTTATTAGATAGTGATAGTTAAAGAGAGACAGGAAAGAGGGTGAAGAGAGGGTGTGATATGCAGCTAAGGGGTGCAGGCTGGAATCAAACCCAGGCCGCTGTGTGAGTCTTAATAAATGGTGCGCATGGTGAGTTTCCAAGAGGGCCCTGATTTATTTGTTCATTGCATAAATGTAATACAGAGAAACCTTCTTACTGAATTCTATCAAATGTACAGTCCGCTTCTGACGGAGATTAAAGCACTCGGCTGTTGCGTTAACCTGGCACATCTGAAGTGGATAACCGAGACTCAAGTCTACTTCAGCTGAGCTCACCCCGCTGTAATCCAAGATTAGCCACCTTGCAGAGTTAAGACTATTTTAAATTTAACCCAGTTAACCAGAAGCTAACCAGAGGTGAAAAAGTGGGGAGGGGTGATGGTGTGGAGGGGGGCTTATTTAGCAGCCTTAACCCACCCAGAAAGAATGCACTGTGAATTTACAATGTGAGTGGTGCTGACGAGGTAAAACCTCTCAAAATATAATATCCTTTTTCACTGATGCTTACTCTAACCTCCAGCCCGCTGTGATCGACCTCCTGCCTCCAGCTTTGACATCTTCACCAAGGCCCGAGGGATCTATGTCTCCATTCTCGCAGTCTCTGGCAAGAATAGATGTGCTGTGTCACAGTATCAGCATCACTCAAGTCATGAGACCTTTTTTTTTTTTTTTTTGTTATAAACATCATCTACATCCATGTCAGTAGGTCTATCTGCTTCTCCATCTGTATGGTTTGGAGCAATATCATGTTTGTGTCTCGCTCATCTGCACAGAGTGATGTGAAATGGCAAGTCGTCAGACCGGCAATCCGCTGTGGGCGAGGAGTGTCTGTCATTACAGACGAACCCAGTTGTTCAGTGTGTGTGTGCGTATGTGTGTGTGTGTGTGCATCTTGTTGTGTTTCAGGCAAGGGATTGCTTGTTTGTGTGAGTGCATATGAGTGTGTGTAAATTCAAGTGTATGTGAGGAGGGTTCAGTTTAACCCAACAAAGCTCAAGAGGGAATCAGTCCGACACACAGAGCTGGTGCCCTCCATCACTGGGCCACATTCAAATAAGGATTGTGCGGCTGCTAAACCTACACAAATAAGACAAAAGACAAACAACTAAATGTGGAATATTCAGAGCATCCACAAAGGTTAGAATTACTTTATTAATTTGGATGACACTGATGTATTTTTCTTTAATTACTTTATTTGTTTCATTCATTAATTGTTTTATCTCCATCTTTTTAATGTTGTAGTTTCACACTGCGGTGTCCTGTCCATCAAAACATGTGTCCAGCATTGTAATGTATTTTTCTTTAGATATCTGTGTCTGAAGTTTGATTTTCTGCGGTAGGTCCAGTGCTTAAAACTAGGATTACTCATGCATAGGACTCTAAATAACATTCAGTTTTTAGGTAGTCTTATCAGCTAGTGTGAGAGTGCGAACATGCAGTATATTCATAGTTGTGAGATTGAAGATTAAAAAACATTTATATCACTTTTAGTAAAATATCTGATTAGTTCTTCTGGATGGATGAGAACAAACTGCACTTGTATGTGCATGAAACAGTAAATTACATGACATGATGTGACAAATAGCAAAGTAAAAAACAGCAGATATATATAAAGCATATACAGCTGAGCAATTGATTACGTCACATTACATACTGCGACTTAACCTGAGACTTGACTGGCCACCTAATTATTATTGGCCTCTTGGTCTTATTATTAATAGTATCATGCTCACAGCTTGTCATTTGTGCTGTGATTGGTTGCCAGCTGGCAAGAAGGTGGGTCTTACTTAATGAGTCTACTAGAGGGTAGAACCCAGGGAAAGCAGAGACGCAGAGTTGCTGCTAAGCAACTTTTTGGTTGAAGCTGCAATGAACAATGAACAATAACCCTAATGCCTTGAATCTGCTTTATTTTGTGTATGTGTCTGTTTGTAAATAGTAATCAATAAGGAGTTCAGTGCACAAGTGGTGACACAACAATAGGGTCAGAGTGAGCTGGACCAACCACGTAGCAAGCATGACGGCCTGGGTGGCTAACTGGAGTTCAGGTAGGGCCTGAATCCTTTCTTACTGTTATCAAACAGGATATTCAGTTTATGTCGTGGCCGGTTAGTAGTTGGTTCCTGTAGACATAAAGCTTAGTGGTATAGAGCTAAAAAGAAATACTGTTACCAGTAATACCTGTGCCAGGATAATAATACTATCTGATACAGTTAATGCGTAATTCATGCATAAGTAGCCTACAGCTGTGGTCTTTGTTGATGTGTGGGTTTGTCCTTGTGCTCGAGTACAGAAAATAGGAGGATTTATCTGCTGCGGTGGTGGGGCTTATTTTGTGCTTGATAAATAGTTCAACAACATGATTTGAATATGTTGGGAATTTGAAAACGGCATGATAAATGTGTTGATAATGCAGGCTAAGACAAGATACTGACTTGTAAAAACAATGTTTACAGCCCTAAATTATATACCATGTACTTTATATTGTTAATTAAAGGGGTGTAGAGTTGATTTTCTTCCTTTGACCTTGATTTTGACCCAAACCCTGGGCTCCAACCCACAGTCAAAGTGTTAAGACTGTAATTTTTGACAGGTATATTTCTGTAGTTCAAAAGAGAAAACCTAGAAAATCACATGAGAATAAAACAATTGGAAAAAGGCAACGACATGCACAACTATAATCAAGCCAAAATTTCCAGTTCATGAACTGAGATGAGAGAACTGCGTGAGGGGTTGTAGAGCGTATCAGGTCTTTGTAGCTTGCTTTTCATCTCTGCATAAAACTAGCACTTTGCTCCAAGCACAACAGACCTGAATCTTTGACCAAACTGCCGTCAGTCCAGTTGCATTGTGGGTGATGCAGGCACTGGGTTTTGACATTAAAAGGATTTTCTGAAATCAAAAGATAAAGAGTCTCTGATTGCGCGTAATTCATTTTGTTTTAGTCAACTGTCCGTTGTGATTCAGATGTAACGCTTTTCATCTGTGGATTTAAATGTCGCTGTCCATGGTGCTGAAAAAAGTTGTATGCCAGACGGCAAATAAATGACAGCAGCAGTGCAATGAAGGCTTTTTTTTATCTGCTTCTAGTCATCACATTAGGTACAGTATGTCATAAAAATGCAGCCTGATATTCAGTCAGCACAATCTTCAAGCTTCTAGCTTGCTGAATTTTATATGACACACATTACTTGGTTAAAGTAGGTATACAAGAACTGAGTGCACTTTGACTGATGTGGCTGTTTTGAGGCCGACATTAAGCACAGACATTAAGCCCTTAAGCACAAATTAAGAACCAGCCTCAAATCACATAGTGACGGTTCTTATTAGCTTCTGCAATGGGGGGAACATCTACAATTCATGTAAGTTGTTTTCACTCTGTCAGGGACTCAACATTCTTATATCACAACTCTATCAGCAACTTGAAATTTTCTGTCAAAGAAGACGAACAACAGTCTACAGACACAACAGAGAGGGAGAATATATGGGATCAGATGATCAATAAAAACAACATTTAAGCTATATGCAGCTGAAAGTAAAGGAACAAAGACTTATCTTGTTGACCAGATTCAAGGCCACACCGACAAATTAGGATGAAACGAAATATAGGATGACACCGGCAAGAAAAAAAAAAAGTAGCCCACACTCTCCATCAAAGAGCTTTGCAGTTATCACTGTGACGGCTATGCTGCACATCATTGCTGTCTGGGCAATGACACCCTTACATGACTGAGCGGAGGAAGAGAAGAGTAAAGAGGAGAAAGAGGATGGTAACACGAAACTGGCAGTCTTGAGATTGACAGATGTGGACGGTTTGAGACAAATCGACTTTTTTATATTTTTATACAACAGAATTATTTTGTCTGCCTATTGTTTTCCATTTTCAGGCCTAAAAAAGTTCTAGCCTGTGCATAGGGTTTTTTTTTGTTTTTTTTTTACTTTTTGTGGGTCAAGTTGATATTCTTAGCCTGGTGCATTCATGAAAAAAACCCCAAGATTCAAACCCAGTACCTTTTGAGAAACCCCTTATTGAGCCATCATGTCTTGCCCTTTATTTATGTTGTCCTTGAACGAGTATAAATAACCCACAGATTGTCCCTCTTCAGATTATCTTTGCAGGCAGACTGAGTGCTACACAGGTGACAACAAACCCCAGCATTGATTTCACCTCCAGCAAATTAATGACCAAAGAAAGAACTAGTGTGAAAACAGTATTTCACCTTCTGTGGCTTGTAATCTACTCTCAACTCTGTTACTTTTCATTTTCTCTCTTTGCCTCGCTCTTTGTCCGGGTAACTAATCCTGCAGCTTTGCAATCCAGAAAAACAGGTAAGAGGCTTGTTTTATGTTTGTGTGTCGGTGCATGTTTGCTTTTAAACTTTCATCTTTGTATGGACCGGTTTAAGGTTGAGGAAAGACAGATAAGGTGTTGTTTTTTTCAAATGGCCCTTTGAGGGTTTAGGTGTGTTACAGCAGTTCCACCAGGACAATTGCATTCGAAGTAATCCGCTATCTGACTTAATCATGAACAGGCTGCTCTATGGTGTTCAATCTATACATCAATAGACCCTTAGGAGCGACATGAGCTGTCATGCTTGGGTCTACCAGAGCCAGCTGGAAATTGCACCAAAACTGGAACAGCGCATTTTGATTTGTCCATAGTGTCCCCTCATTCTTTACAATAGAAATGAATGGATGATGGAATTAATATCAACAGGGTAGAAGTGAAAGATACAGGCTACCCAATATGACATAAACATTAAACACTATCAGAACTGAAATGTTGGAGGCAGTGTGAAGTACAAAAACACATACAAATCTGCACATAGTACACACACATGCACACACACACACTCTCACACACATAAAGACTAAGTCCCTCGCTTCGAGTCCCCTAGGAAATGGCCATCACTGTCAATTAGGATCATTCTGCACAGTGGCCAATGTACTTCACTACAGAAAACCATTACACCGTCTCCCTCTCTTGGTTTCTCTTTCTCTGTCGCTCTCACACTCAAAAATAAAAAAAAATAAAATAAGACACACACATTATGAATTGAAAAACCTCATGGGATAGTGAGCCACTGACAGCCCATTACAATTCCACAGAGACTGAAGATAGTTTACAGGCACTTTAAGGACATATGGATGGTGCACACACACACACTCCACATACACACACATTATCCAATCTACTCAGGGAGATGTGCAGCATCTCTGTTTAGCACAGTGCAGCGCGAGACGCCAGAGGCACTTTAATATATTTTCAATTGAATTGTGACAATAGTGTAGTCCTGTCAGCTCTGGACACTAAGAATAAAGATCTGGTTAGATACTCTTACATTAAAGCTGCACTAAAAGCAAGATTTCATGTAATGATGCACCCATCATATAGGTCTAGATCGCTCCACCGGCCAGCAACACGTAACTGATATGTAACAGATTCACTGTATTTATACCAACAGATATCTGATGTCTGATAGCTCAGTCACGCCCAAACTGACTGCAGCTCCATTAGCAGTGACACAGCACATTGGATCTTATTCCTCCACGGTTGCATGAAAAGATGCTGTACAGTACTGGTAAAGTTTAGAAGTTTTGATCCTGGTTGAATTAGAAAACTATTCACTGCTAATTAACATTTTACTGAGTGGAAAACAAAATCAACTGGCATGGAGCATATATTTGCATTTTGAAACTGTTAATTTTACAAAATGTTAAAAGATCAAGCTGAATTTATTTCCTATTTTAAAAGTTTGCTGACATTTCAAATCGGTTGTTGCTTTTATTTTATCACAAACAAAATGTTGTAGCTTTCTACCTTAACCCTTTTGGTCCAAAAAGAAACCCAGTGTCAGTGGTTCTCCTTTGAATTGCGTTGAATTTAGAAAACTTTATTTCTTTATATTTTAAGAGAATGCCTGTTTGTTTTTCTATTTTACAAGTCGTTTGGGTTCTTTAAAATATGCATCTTTAGCTATGTAACCTTTCTTAATCTTCTTCCTCTAAATGCACATAGAGTCTAAAAGTGCAAAGAAAAAGTGTCTTGTGCCGACGGCAACAAGAACATTGAGAGTGCTACTTTAAAGTTAGAATCTGGGAGATTTACATAAAAAAATATATCTGTTACATTGCTACCTATCGCTGAAAAGGTGATCGAGCCTAAAGCCCAGTAATGACAGCCACTGCATTTCAACCTGTAAGCAACCAGGCTTCATTCAGCCTGCCTCAGCTCCACTTATGATCCATGTCTTTGCCAATTTTTGGATCAGGATCATCGTAGTGGAGACAGGACTGTCAAGTTCGCAATGGCTAGAGGGATCACACTCTGATCTTTACAATGGCTACGTCTATGTTTTATATAACATTCTTGGAAAACTGCTACTGCTCATACATCTACAAAACTCATCATTTTTTGACAGCGGATCAGTTTGAAATATTGTTGAGTACTATAGGGAGTAAATGAACAAGAAGGAGCATCCACAGTGAGCTGTTAGATGAAGAGTTGCAGGCAACAGGCTGCACACCTCCAACTTCTCAGCGAGGTAACCCACTCCTTTCACTGTGCCCTGCTGTTCGCACACCCATGCCGTGTGCAGAATAAAATCAGATCACGGTTGCTCACAGAATGATGGAAAAAAAAAACTATTGTTGCTTTCCTTATTAAAATGAGTGTTCTCCTGCCTGCTTGCTGTTACCACCAGTAACCACAGGGGTCCACACATTGATCAGGACTGAAATCTCCAGGATTGTTACTTCGAAATCTAAACACTCTGAAGGCTAAAGGCTTCAGCATGAAGTAGACTGAGAGGTTTCATTCTGTTTCCTGTATGAACTGCAGTTTGATAAAAGATAAAACACTAATGTACTGGACTACTTTTTAAAGTGACTTTTTTTTTAAACCTACAACATATTAATCACATTAACCGGATGTGCTTTCCATCTATTCAGCTACTGTATGTGTTGCATCAGTAGTACTACAAAAGTAGAAGTTCTACACAGACACACACACACACATATACATACATGCATACAGTAGATAAACATAGCCACAAACATCATTGTTCTTGCCTTCTTCACACTCTATGAGGCTTTCTTTCCCCTGACTCTCTCTCTCTCTCTCTCTCTCTCTCTCTCTCTCTCTTTGTCACCTTTCTTTTTCATCTGTCTATCGCCCACCCACCACACACACACACACTTCTCCTTGAGAGGAGAGCAGGGAGTAAACACACAAAACACTGTGCCTCTATGCTCTATGTGTGTGTGTGTGTGTGTACTGTGCTAGTAAGTAAACATGTAGAGAACACTGTGAAATCATGACAGTAAAACAAGACAGAGAGAGAGAGAGAGAGAGAGAGGAAACTAGAAATGTTTGAGTACATTTATGGGATGCATCATGTCCTCTTCTTCTGCAATGACACACACGCACACAATTGTATCTTCTTTTATTGTCATCTCTTCTGTCAGTCTTTCACATACAAACATAGATACATAATATTACTACTAACTTGCTAACTACTGAGTATTACAGTCAGTGGTCATGTACAAAAATAAAACAAAACAAAATACCCAAATGTTCCCTCAGCTCTGTGGTTAATGTTCAGTTTGGTTTGGTTTTAAAACAACAGGCAGAGAGATTCTGTACTTAGTATTATATCCTAAAAGGACAGTAACTTTGGAACTGGACCCATTTCATTTGACTGAGGCTGTTCAAGCCTCAAATTGCCTTCAAATAAAGTAACAAGGACTGTTGATTTTGTTCCCTGTGTCTTAAACTGAAGCACATGAGAAAGGGATGTGTTAATGACCAGTATGAACAAGAGTTGCATGGACTAAAAGCTTAAACTGTTGCTGATGGTTGCCTGACTTTTGTTTTAAGACAGACTTTAAGAATGTGAACCTCTCATTTCAGGTGAGGGAATGATCACTGAAGAAACTAAAGATGACTGTAACTACATCAGAAAAGGCACGCAGATGCCTCTCAGTTTTTATTGACCCAGCCATTTACCTTGACTTCTTCTCCAAGTAGTGCAGTGCCATAGCAATGCCATGCTGCTTCTTTCTTTGCTCCTGACTGACAACAGTGATTATTAACACAGCCACGGACGGCCTCTTTCAGGCAAATATAAATATGTGACTTAAACAAGCAACCAATTGTGTCATATTCCTGGATAAAGCCAGACACTCACAATCTTAAAAAAAAAAAAGTAATTTAAAAAAATCTTACTGGCTCTACCAGCTTCAGATCCTGATGCAGGGAGCTCCAGTGCTCACGGGCCCTGACTGGAAAAGCCCAGTCACCTTTATTCTGGAACCAGGTTTTTCTGAGAACAATCATCAGATCCCTGTGCAAGATCTTAGACTACCCTCTGGCTCATGGGGGACCAGCGATTCAGCAATATGGCTTGAAGCCAGACAATGAAGTGCTTTTATGGCCTTAAAAATTTTTTTTTTTTTCAAAGGGGTGCTGCACAGTTTTTCCTGCCAGAGTTACTGTTTTGGTTATTTCACATGAGAGATGATTGCATTTGTTTGTGCTCCGCTCATTTTGGTGAAGTAGGTGGGTTGATGTAATGTACTTCAGTCTACTAATCAGGATTCTTGGAAATCTGATAGATTGTTTGCTCATGTTGCCACGGAAATGTCAATCAAATCTGATCAAATGACACCCACACAGCACTGGTGGAGAGTAAAACTTAATATCTAAGAAGGTTTTTCCTAAACATTAACACTGACTGTTGTTCACAGTCATGAACACGTAATGTACTGTATAATAGAGAAATGTTCTGGGGCTTTAATGTAATCAACTGTCTGTTAAAAAGAGGCAAAAAGAAGATGAATATGATCAGGACTCTCTGAATTTGTTAAAAGTGAAGCGGCTGCATTTTATTCCAGATTAGTTTTGGGTGAATGTAAATTAATGTAAATGTGAAAATATAAAAAAATGTATAACCTCAAGAAAGGAAAGACCTGATTTTTGAGATGCTCCACAACATCTTCCGCATCCCATCCCCCTCCCTCCCCACTATACCCTCCAGCAACTGTTGGCACCCGCGACCACTGATCCCAACACCCCAAGCCAGACTCCCATTTTCGTACCGTCGACCCAGATAAGTGTGAGTGAAGACTATTGTTTAGAACAGCAGCCTGTGTAATTTCACCATTAGTCTCAATCAAAGACAACCAGCCTTCAGGCCTCAGGATAGTGTGTGTGTATGTGTGTGCGTGTGTGTATGTGTGTGTGCCGCTGGACGTACTAGTGTCTAAGACAGAGTAATAAGGCACCCCAACCACTATCCTGAGGCCAGAGAGCTAAAGGAAAAAAAAAAAAAGATGAAAAGAAAATGAAGAAAGAAATAGACACAGAAAGCAAAGGAAGGAAGGAAAGGAAGGCAGGGGGGAAGAAAGAATAAAGAGCCAAGGGACACAAAAGTGAGATAGAGAGTTAAAAACAAACAGGAAAGTAGCATAGATATATATATAAAAAAAAAAAAGTACGGGTGGATGAATAGAAGAGAAATGGGGGCAAAATGTGAAATGGGGCACCTTAAAACCATTATGTTTACACACTGGTGTCAGGATACACTCTTGCACACACACACACGCTCACACATACACACCACTCAGAATGGCTGCTGGGCATTTTGGCATCTTAGTGTTGCAGGATTGTGTATCTCACATTTCTCTAACCATTGCACCATGTAGCCTTAATCTGTTATAGGCCCCTGCTTATAACCTCCCCTCACACAAACATAAACGCACACACTTGCCTCTGGCTAAGTAGTATGTTTGTGCCATGGGAAATTCAGATGAATTGCATGCAGCTAACACACACACACACACACACACACACACACACACACACACACACACACACACACACTAACAAACAATCAGGCAGGCAGTGAACGGGGATGGACAGAGCTTATGTGACCTTCGGGGATTTAGCCGCTCCTTGGTTGTATTGCAGCTTCTAGAAGCCAAGGGATTTGATTTAATAAAGGGATTTGTGAGCTGGGAATGGGAGCTGGGTGGGAGGAAGGAGGGAAGAGGTGAAGAAGGAGGTGGTGGCAAAACAAATGGCACGGAGGAAGGAGGATGAGCGAGGAGGAGCGAGGATGATGAGGACTGCAGTTATAGTAATGATAAGTGATGACCGAGCTGCTGCTGCCGATAGTGATCGCAGTGTTGACTAGAATAACGATGAAGACTCTTTTAAAAGACAATGGCGGCTATGGTGATGATGATGGTGGCAATTTTGCCGGTGTTTGTGACCTTAAGGGTGATGATAATGACTGCAGGTGCTGCAATCGATTAAAGTCGACTAAAGTTCTGCTGGAAACACCAACCAAGAATTTCAAACACACTTCACAAATGACCTCATTCTCTCTCCAACAGAATAAACTTTGGTCCCCTTCAGAGACCACACAGCTCTAATTTTCTCGCGTTGTTTATCCTGACTCTCAGTATTACACAGTGGACTAAAATGACTGAATAACGTTTAGCGTAAGATTGGAATGGGGAAACCATCTGTTTTCCCGCCTCTAAATCCCTGGAAAGTGGACTTAACTTTAGACTGAGAGGGTGTTTTTAGGACACTATCAGCGGGAGGTTCACACAGCATGTCATTTCATCTTCTCGAGCAATCATTGTTCTTTGCTCAGCAACAGGGACTTCCCATCAACCCGTGAACTTGTGGCCAAGAACAAATTGGATTCTAATCCCAAAAATTACTGACACACACACACACACACACACACACACACACTCACTCAGTCCCTTTACACAACAACTGGGAGCACACGTCTAAATGAGCAAAAAGAGGTCTACTTAAATTCATGAGGATAAAACATGACGGCTTGTTTACAGACCTCAGTAGTCCTTTATTTATATAAGCCACAGAAAGTACCTCTGTCTCGTGACAAGACTGCAGATATGACGGTTTTTAAGTCTTGGATTTTTCTTGACTAGTTGTGATTAGCTCAGACTTCCACGTGATTTAGTGTGAGGAACTTCCTTGATTTTCTGTAATAATCATTTTCATAGCTTTAAACGACTTAGCAACTTGCCAGTGACCAATTGTCAGTGTTGTAAAAAGTTTTTCTATGTAAATTACTTTGGTATTTAGTAAAGCATTGACATAGAACTGACTTGCATATAAATCATACGGACTGATGTTGATTCTGGTGGCCATTACTCTTCTTTTTTTTTTAATTGTATCTATCTTAATTTGTTTTCCTCCTTGTATCACAGATGTTTCCATTTAAAACAGCCATAGGGAATCTGATTTGCATGATTTATCTACATGGGTTGCTGTGGTAACGACGTAGGCACCAGCAACTATGTACGGCGGTGACGTGGCTTTACAACATGGACACGGTTACAGAAGCTTTTTTAATTTCAGCATCTGTTCATGGACTGGTGTTGGGGTGTTCTCCGTATCGCTCTGCTCATAGCAGCGCAGTTTCTACTCGGCCACTCTGATGGACTTTGGATTTGTGTCGTGGTTTGAGCGACTCAAAAGACACTTTGACGATGTCTGGACCAAGACACATCTGCAGAAATCAAACCACCTCTAAATGCATTTCATGTATTTGTTTTTTGTTTTTTTTTCTCCAGACTTTATAAAATCAATCTAGATATTCCAAATAAACAGATTTGGGCTGGCAGTCTGAACAAGGCCAAATAACTGATGGAAATGATGGAAGTTAAATGAGCCATTATCCTGTAATTGACAATTGTGACCACATTGTTAATTACAGTGGACCACTGCTGAACAGATGTTTTGGTCGTGCTTTAAAGTCTGACCGCCGAGCCACAGGCTAAGGACATTATGAACAGTTCATCAATCACAGTACTACATATCACATAATCAACATTGGCAAACTGATGAAGATAAAGCAATCAATACCAATCAAAAGCATCCATTTTCTGTAACCGCTTATCCTTCAGGGTCGGTGGGGACTGGAGCCTATCCCAGCTGACTTTGGGCAGTACACCCTGGACAAGTTATCAGATCATCACAAGGCACATAGAGACAAACAACCATTAACATGCTACGGGCAATTTAGAGTCACCAATTAACCTACTGTGACTTGGACTGTGGGAGGAAGCTGGAGTACCTGGTGAACCTCACATAGAAAAGGGGTGAACATACATACACCTTCTTGCTGTGAGGCGACAGTGCCAATTAAGCATCCCACTTCTCCCGACATCCAACAGGCTGGAGCTAATTTAGTGACGTCACCAATAAGAACAAGGGTCAGCGAGGAATGTGCCCATCAAACAGAGTGTACACACCCACACAGTCCTGGGAAGAGATCTAATCAGGCATAACACGCCTGATTAGATTGATTAGATCACACCTGTGTGGGGGGACCATGGCCTTTAATATGCTTCACAATAGTTGAATTAGTCTTTAGATGCTGCATTTTTCTCCCTGAAATAGTATTAAACTTTCCTTTGAGTTTCATCATCCCTGTAGAAACATCTGCTTTTTTGTCCACATAAGAATAAACTGCAGATGTTTCTGCTGTCTGATATTCCTCTACTTTTATTAAGCTGACACTTTTATCCAAAGCAACTTACAATAAGTGCATTCATGTACATCAGTTTCATCATAAACTGCTTCGAGTGCTACATTTAGAAACAATAAGAGACGGAGAAAGAGCAGCCTTAACATACTAAGTTCATTAAGGGCATGATTAAAGGATTTAGGCTCTGGTCTCCTTCTTTAATCAGTTTTGTTAATCAGTTTTTAATAAACTGATTTACATAACCATCAAAACAGCCACTTGGTAATTACCATGCGGTAAACATGGTAATTTCCTCAAGAGGCTTCATCAGATTTATCAAACTCCCATAGTGAGGGAAGTTGTTGTGAAGCTGCTTTACTTGCTCATATACCTCATGTCTTTTTTTTGTCACATCAAAAGCAGGATTATAGATCATTTCCTTTGATGATTATGTGCACCCTGCAAACACATGAAAAATAGCTGTAGCCATCAATGCCTGGACAGTCCTAGTACATGATATACTGTACATCTCTCTCTTTTTTTTTTTTTTTGGTGACCTCCTCAAAATCAAATGTCAGCGTTACATTTACTGTAAGATTGCTAAGCTCACCATAACAAGTATATGAGGTTTACATATGGGAATGTGTTTATATGTGAGTGTGTGAGACATGGTACATACCACTGTGTACAGTGCACCCTTTTCCATCTGGGAAGGGTACTGCTCGAGTAATTGCTTTTGTGGCACAGAAGATGGTTGCTTGTTACAAAGTTGGAATGAGCTGGAGGAAGAAACTGTAGATGGACCTGTCTTTCACAGTGTGTACATGCATGTGTTTGTGTCTATGTGTGCAGGGCTCTGCTGTAATTTGTCCATGCCCGGTTAAAATGATGGCAAAAGCTCTCCTCTCCTCTCCTCTCCTCTCCTCTCCACATTGGAATAATCCCTTGAAATTCTTTGCTTTGTTTCCTCCAGGCAAAGTCACCTTTAATGACTAAAAAATTTCATTTGTAACCTTGGTGGTGCCAGATGAAGAAAACAGTACCCATACAGTTTTTTTAATGCTAGCTCCATGATTATCTCACCTTGCTCATCATTACAAGAACAGCCTCTGATGGAAACAATAAAGTCCTTCGGCTGTGTTTTCTATCCATTTTTCAACATTTAGGTTCAGTTTTTTTTTTTTACTTGACTGAGTAACTGACTTAAGATAACTGACCATGAACATAGAAACTCTGTTCTCTGTGAAACTATTATATTATCAATGTTCTCACTCACATCTCTTGAAAATATACTAGAATAGACTAGACTATGGCACTCTATGTACCCATGTAGTGTCGGTTTTGCACATGCAGAACTTTGGGGACAATAAGCAATAATAAATATCCACTTAGACTTTCAAAATAAAGCTTGCTAATAAACATTTCATGGTGGCAATAATAAATATGTGGCTAACGTTGTGAAATGGCCACAGTTTGGTTATTTTCAGGTACCAAATCTACTTGGTTTGGGTTAAAATAAGTATGTATAATATGCTAGCTACATAAATAAAGTAACATAAGTTATGTAAGATGTAAGTAAAAAAAGAAGTGACTTTTGGTTTCACAAAGGACACAAACGTCCTGTGTTTGTCTGAGCGATCCATCCACCTTCTCCATACGCTCACGGTTCTCTCTCGTTATACTGTCACCTGCCTCCCATGGCACAACAAAACAATATGCAACCTATCTTTGTCTTTTTATTGTTGCTGTCATTCTGTGAAAGAGTTAGGAGTCTGAAAGGAAGAGAAAGAAATCTAAATGAAATGTTGTCGCTGCCGTTCTCCTTGTCCACTGAAGGAGACCCAAGGATCATGTCTTTTTATCTATCCAGCCCAAAAACATACTTACCAAATACTTACCAAACACGGCACAAAAGCCTATTTATTTTCCATGACCAAAACAAAAAGTGAACTTTTTCCATGGGTGCCTGTTCTCAGCTTCAATTATTTAGTTACTGCTTGATGTGAACATTTTCCCCATTGACATTTTCTTGTACTTTTTTGTAAGTTTCACATAATTCATTTTGTATCTTCAGGTAGCGGTGAAAAGTGTATGAGCACATATGGCTACACAACATAAAATTATTATAGCACACAGAACAAAACAAAACAAAGACAATGTTTCTGTTTTGCTCAAATAAAGGGAGCAGACTTGAACTTTTCCTCACTATAAATGCAGCAAAATTGATTCAAAACCATTTTCATCCCTTCCTCCTTTTTTTCCATCCTGATTTCTCACTGTTGCTCTCCTCTCACCTCTCAACTCCGTTCTCTCCTTATCCCCTGCGACATATGTCCTGTGCTCAGCAAACCTCCTCTCTACGTTCTCCCTCTTTCTGCTCAGCACTTTTTTTCCTCTGGTTTTCTTCTGTCTCCAAATGGTGTATTTTTTATCATTATGCGTTCTTTGTTACCCTTTTACAGACCATTTCCCTTCTGATACTCAGCGTCGGAAAGGGTAGAAAATTGTGCAACTATCCAATAAAGGAAATTTAATGAAAGCTTTGTGCCAAGTCATGGGCTGTGGTACAAAAATCCATCAATATATCCAGTAAAATCAAATACTCACCATCACATTACATGGAGGAAAGTAGAGGTCCAAATAACTCACAACTAGGAGCATTTTAAGAGGCTTCTTTATTGTATATAACATTTCAAATTAATTTATGTCTGCATAGTTTATAGAGTAGAATAAAGCACTAATATATGATGTTAGCATGCCATATGCCATTCTCAGCATTGTAAAATTGTAAGCAACAGTAAACTTGATCATTAGTTCTCACTTTATCCCATGCAATATTTCAAATATAGCAAAAAGTCAGGGCATATGGAAAATCATATTTAAAGCTGATATCTTGGTACACAGCAACATCTGTATAATGAAAATCGACGTGGTCTTTGTGACACCATGAATAGGTTCTGGTGGCCACCATCTTGCAGCTCTGCCTCCGTCAGCTCCCAGCTGATCCAAAAAAGAGAAAAGACATGGAGCATGGGTGGAGCTGAGGCAGGCTGAATGAAGCCTGGTTGCTGCACCAACCAATCAATTGAGCATAAGGAGTCACATGTTTTGCCAGTACAGTACAGTAATGTGTCACGGTGGAAATGCAAATAGGACCCAGGTTAAACTATAACCAAACTACACATGTGTTGGACCTACAATTATGCCAAAATCAAAATCAAAAGATTCACAATGTATACTTCATAAACTTTCATCTGAGTTTATCTGTGAGCATTATAATAAACAGTATAATGTGGAGCAACACTGCTGTAAGTGTTATTTCTGGTGATTAAGAGCTCAAATTTGCCAGCATCCTTCTATTCTGAGCAATTCATTCTGCAAACTACAATCCATTTATAGATTTAACTGTCACATCATTTAACAAGCATCCATCTTCAATGATTTAGACCCATAAGACTGTGATACTTTTGTTGTGTTTGATTCAAGATGACTTCAAACGAAGGCTGACAAATTCAGCTTGTCTACCACTTGTTTAACTCACAGCTGCATTCATCTCGACATGAATTTATGACACGAATTAAAGCCACACAAAACTGGAGTCTACTTTTAACATCATTGAATACAGAACAAAAAACATCTGGATTCATCACAAAATTTCTGACAGTTGATATTATTCAAATTGGCAATTGCTGATATCTTGCTAGCACAGTACACTCTGCACCATCTTGCTCTGATTTAGAAAAGAGCATAATAAATTCCAGTTCAAAGCGAGGAAAATAATAAACTCCACAAATTAAGTCACTCACTGGCATCAGATGGAGAATGCAATCAGCCTTCACCGACTTCATCATCTGGGTGAAGGAAAGTGAATGTGAAGATTCTGAACAAACGCTTGCACAGCAAACACTGTCTGTGTGCACATATAATGAGAGCAGCAAGAACTCAAATATGTCAACACCAATTCACGGTGGAAACATGTACAGCAGCTTTGCACAGCTGACTGTCCTGCAAAGGTTAGAAAGCATGAACATGTTAGGCCAAGACCAAATGATGTTGGATACATTTCTGCATTCATCACTTTCTCAAAGATCCAAATTTCTAAATTACTATTCTATTCATAAACCAGCAGTGTTACTCAAGTCAGTGCTGCGCAAATACAAAATGATCCAGAGATCCTTTGAAGTGCATGTGCTGTGTTCACACATCTGTTATCCTGTCATCATGTGACACCAGAGTAATGCTTCTTATTCGCCCACAAACACAAGAATCTGCACACCATCACACAAAATAATAACAAGTTGCACATCTGCACTCTGATCATGTCTCCGCCGAGCAGGCGTACAATCAAAGTTTAACGAGACTGATCCATCACACAACCACTGGTGCACACACACGTAGCGCACAGATAATCTCAGCTTCATAACTCACCAACTGATACTGTGTGAACTTAATGTTTCAGTCAACAAACCGTGCGTGGTGTACATACAGGTGCATTCACAGGCTTGTTGCTTTTTGATGCTGCTGTGAAAAGAACCAGAGACTTAGAAATCTGAAGAAAAAAAAAGTCCTACTCTGTAACACTTCAAATCATTCAGCGGTCACCACTTTCACAATAGCAGGATTTGGCGGTATGAGCAGTGAGCAATGTGAAAAATGGCTATCCTAAGTGGCAGGTCACACCATAAAATGCCAAATTAATTTGTAAGTCACATTAAATGCTGGAGGCTTGGACATGTCCTATCTACGTGTGGATACTGGTGGCTGCTCAGCTAAAATGTTGGCCAGCCACAACATCCCACATAGCTCGCTGTTGAGCTGACTGCCAGTTATTCAGCCAGACTCTACAATATGCACATGCACAATATGACAAGGACAGAAACAATCAGATTCAATGTATTCAATTCAGTTCAATCAAAATACATGAGCAAACACTTGGAGAAAAACCTCTTTTTAGAGGCATCCACCACAGCAGGTACTATAAAAAAACTGAAACCTTTATGATTTCAACAAAGTTGATTTCAACAAACAATAATTACTCCCATCAAAAGAAAAAAAAAGAAAAGCTTCCTTGAAACTTTTTCTTGTGCAGTCTAAAAACAATCTTCCCTCTCTGTTCTGCTGTTATTACAGACATGTCGGAGCTAGCTGTGATATCTTGAGACATTGACTGTGACATTTAAACTGTGAAAATCTTAATTGGGCTTATGGGGTTTTTATGTCATATATGCGTTCTTTCGTAGTTAGACATATTTTGTATTACTGTTATGAATGTTTAGAAATGTGATATCAATATATTATAATCTGTGCAGCCCTCCTGATAATAGGAAAGAGCTGTCCGTCACAGGTGGCAAATTCTCAAAGATGAAAAGTGTGGGTGGAATAACAACACACCTGCTTCAGGATTGCCACAACCAGCATGGCGGTGGGGGCTGGTGCAAAGGGGAGAATCAATTAAAATCCATGTCACAAACATAGTCTGGTAGCATTGTGTTACAATCATACCATTTTATCACTGGAAAACGTTTTTCGGCTTATTGAGTTGAATAGCCTTTAACAAACTTCAGACCTCAATGTCATTCTCAAGAAAAAAACATTATCTTTAATTATTCACAACCAAAATGTGTTTTTCATTCCACCGGTCCCACAATAACATCATCAAAAATGACAACGTAATTAGAGAGATAGATTAGAAAGAAACACACAAACAAAGGTGTGAAAGAAAGACTTACAGTCTAGGACATCTCATCTCTTTCCACTGCTCTATGAACATGATACTGACTTTGTTTAGAGAGGTTGCGAGTTGTTTTGCAGTTTTAGTGACAATATTGGCACGTGGATAAAAAGATTATGCAGATGATGCAATTTACTAAGCAGTCTATCAATGCAGTGCTACGTTGGTGTGAAAACAAACTGCCCCCAGTGCATTTTGGAAGGAATCACATCTTTATTTAGAGCTGCCAACCACGGCAGACTCACTTGAACATAGATGCACTGTCATGGATGAACTCACACTCATGCCTGCAAGAAACCAATGAAAAGTGTGACCTTTGTTTGTATGAATTCATCATTGGCGCAGTGTAAAAGAAAAACAATTGGCCAGATAATCGGCAAAAACACAGACCAATAGCTTGGCAGCTGCAAGCTTTTGGCTTTTCTAATTTGTGATTAGCTATGCTTACTAGCCAGTGTTTGAGAAAAGTGAAATGAGACTCCTTTAGATTTAGATGTTTTTTTTTATGTCGTTTTCCATTCAAATGCATATGAAGACAAAGTTGTTATGTTGAGAAATACTATAATACATGTTTTCAAATGTTTTTATCTAAAGCATCCTCAAATTATATGGTAAACATTGCTTCAGTCCAAGTACAACAAAAAGGTCATAAGTATCAGCATCCGATATATATCCAATAACACAGCAGCACGAACATAAAATGTCTGTCCCGATCTGGTAGATTCTACCTACAACGTGACATTGTCCATCTACTGCAGTGGCTAAGCATCTGCAATGCAGTGTGATTGGTGCTGAGACAGATCCGCAGCCTCAACCTTCTCATTGAGCTTTTTAAGGGAATATTCAAGCCGTTCCAGGTATGCTTCACTTTAAAAAAAAAAACTTTCATTACACTGCCAGGCATTGGCACGCTTTTGTTCTATACTTCATTATAATACACTTACAGGTAATTAAGAGCCCTACAGCCAATTAGAAATTAATCTTCATTCAAAAACAGTGTTATAATTATCAAGCCTGACTATTGCTTAGAGGCCAATTACTCACACATGGGTCCTGTGCTCTTGTGCCAAAGTACATGCACACACACATATGCACACAGATATGCTGTAGGCTACAGTGCACTACATCACCTGTGACATCCAAGCACGTGTGGGTAGTAAGCTGTAACAGATCTAATACACTGTATTCCTGCAGACTAAAAATACATTGTTTCACTGTCATTCCTGACATGCTCATGGTCCGCAGTTTGAGTATTAACTAATTTACTAGATATCAGATGGTCCCAGGAGCCAAACTGAGAAAATTACAAAATAGCTGCAATGTGTAAGAGCATTACTGTTTATAAGCATTGTTTAAAGCAGAGGATGAAACATTTGGTTCATCTGTGTTGATTTCCTTTCTGAATCATCTGTAAGCCACCGCAGGACTATTAGCAAGGACAAATATTTGACTGACACATTCAGCACGGTTATAAAAAATAAAACCTTTTGATGTTGGACATAATGCGCCTTTTATGACTCCTCAGAATCTCATCAGCCACGGAAATTAAAGAAAGTTCCAAACCGACTTGACAGAGGTCACCTCTTCATTAGTTCTATTAACTTCACAAAATTGTTTAACATTTTTTTGTAAATGTCGATATTGAAAAGAAACTGCATTCCAGCTTGGGCATCATTCCAACCTCATCAAGGCCAGCCTTTCACCTGGGAGGGCAGGTAAAAGGATCAATTCTTTGTATGAGAAGGAGAAATAAAACAACTACTCTTGGGGCTAAAGGAAAAAGATAAGGTATTTTTATACAAGGAAAACCTTGATAATAATGAATAGCTTCAAAAGTTTTAAAGATTGTAAACGTAAATTCAAATTCAACATTTTCATTGTGACAGAATGAGAACAATGATGAAAAGGACTCGCACACTAGAACTCAATTAAACATCTTTACACTTTTCAGATCTTTAAGCCTACGTTATGCACATTAGACCATCAATAATACATTTATAAAAATACTTTGTAAACACATTTGATGTATTGCAGTAATAATTATGCTAATATATATCACACATGTTACCTGGGTTAAATACAGTATGAATTTGATCAAGTACATTGAAGAGTGTGAGGAATGGGAGCGCAAACGCAAGCTATAAATGTGAGAAAAAAAACACTGCTGCTTTGAACACCTGGTACAACAGACAATGTCAAGAGGGAAGGGTGCAGAGAGTATTCACTTATTATTGTATTCACGTCTTTCTCCAGTCATTGCATGTCATTTCCATGTGCTTCTCGTGTCTGTCCTGAAGTACTTCTGTTCGAATAGTGTCATAAAAGAAAAGAAATGCAAACACCAGAAATCATAGTTCTCCTTTGTAACAGTGCTTCTATGAGACTGCTGTCTAGGCTTTACAGCTTTGTAAAGAAGAATGAATGATTAGCAGGTAATGCTTTTGCCTTCTCATCCGCATTTTCATCTGAGCACCATTCCATTAGCATGTGCCTTATGCATGCAACCAGAGGAACTTTTACATATTCTGTGGATGAGGACCTAATATGGAGCTCACCAAGCAGCATGTTCTTACTCTATTAGCCTGTGCCCCAACGCTTCAGACTATAACATCGTAAGCACCTCTAGTGTCATTTCTGGATGTGCCCGTCTGGCATTAGATTTTGATGGGCTGTTGCAGACAGGTGATGAAATCGACCACGTGTAGAAGAAGATGGGCTGGAGGGATGTGCAAAAAACACAGAACTTCCACACAGAACAGCACTGTCTGTGTCCAGTATGAAGCCAAAAGTCAACACTGACTTTACTACTACTTTATTACTCATGTTACATACGTGTACTCATTTTAACCTAAACCTAATTTTTGTCTCTAAACCGAACCAAACCATTAAACACATAAACAAAGACTAACATATCCATAGGTGACGGTCATTTACAGAAAGAAGAGGTGAAACAGCAAAAGTTCAACAAGTTGGTTGAAATGTTTGCTCAACTTTACAGTGACTGAAGGATGAAAACTGTAGGGAACGACATGAACCAAAAAACACGTCACCAAATGTTCATAATGTAATGTATCAAACCTCCATTATACTTTACCCAAGGACAGACAGTCCAATGTGATTCATTACTCAAAAGACAGCATGTTCCTACACACACAGTCAGTAAAGGAACAAAGCCTATTTAGTGATGATGATAACGACTTAGCCAATTCATTATGACACTCATAAAGGTTTTTCTCTTTTAATTACAGCGTCATGCTGATGGCCCTGTGACATTTAAAAAGCCTCTAATTATTCTGCACAATGTAGGGACCATTAGAGGGGCTAAACCAAAAGCAATTTTAACATTTTAACATGGCCTTGTAGTGCCATTCATAGTTTGGCTTGCAGCAACCAATAACAGACAATGGTGTCCTGGGGGAGATATTTCAATATGTTTTCATCGCACAAAGGCAGATCATCTACAAAGTTCATATATCTCCAAAAGTTGTAGTTTGTATCAAAAGAGACTATTTTATTTAAATAATAATAATAATAATCTGTGGCCTTCAGTAAAGCTGATTAAACAGAGTGTTGTGCTTGTTATATAATCTCAAGTTGTCATTGTGTCTAGCAGACAGACATGTAAGGAACGTCTCACACAAATGCTTTGTTTTTTTTACATTTAATTTTGTTGCCAAGAGATAGATGAGGAGTTGAGATCATTCAGCTGGAGCTAGCAGCCAGCTAGCCTAGCCGAGCATAAAGGCAGACAGGTGGAAACAGCAGGCCTGGCTCTGTCCAAAGTTAAAATGACTGTTAGTGTTGTGACTTCCTGGAGTCGGCTGGTTGCCTGACGACCAACAGTGACGATAAGACCCCAGGACATCAATGAAAGCCAGGGAAAAAAAGACAGAAAACCTCATGAAACCATGGCTTGTGATTTTACACTTAGGTTTCTGTACAGATGCAACAAACGAGACATAACATGTTTTATTATTTACATGGCAGATTCATTTTTAGGTTTGAAAAGAGCCAGGTTAGCTGTTACACTCTTCACACCAAGTTAATTTAAGCCTGCTGCCTACAGCTTCATATTCAGAGCAAAGATATGAGATAAAACACTTTGATTTGTCATTCTAAGGCCAGTCATAAATAATGTATTTTGTTGTTTAATCAGGAGGACTTGTTGACAGATTTCGGCAAACACACATATCAAAGCACTTGCATTTTTAATCATTCAAACAAGAATGTACAGCTACCAGCAGCAGCTCTGTTTGGGGACATGCATCAGTCATGAAATGTTAACTAATAATCCAACAGACAAACAAATAGAACAATACAGCTGCACAGGTTTAATCTCTATATTTAATGGAGCAACACTGCATGAGGTGCAAAGCAGAAAACATGAATGAGGTGAAACACGTGAACATAGACTCTTCAGGACCTAATCGTACAAATGCACCTTTGTGCAGAGCTTTTAGTAATTATAAGAGGTAATGCTGTTGGCAGCCCATGCCAGAGAGACAAGGTTAATGGTCACGTTGCTGTGTAGCAGAGGGAAGCAAATCAGGATTCTGGCAGAATGATTAAAAGGTGCCAGCTGCTTTGGCTGTGGACAGGTGCTGGTGCGAAAAGTCTGATTTCAGCTGCTGTGTAGAATACTGCTTAGTTCACCGATTACAGTCTGCACTGTACTAAATTGGAAGCTGAGTGACAAGCTGTGCTACATCCGCAGTCAAAATAATGCACTTCCTATCTTGAAGGCACCTGAGAATCAGTTTGTACTCGTTGACAGATGTATTGTGAAGAGTAACAAGTTTTTGGACACCACTTCACCGTCTGTGGAGTCTCCACAATTCCATGGTGGGATCAAGAAATATATGTTGTTCTACTTTTAAATATACCTCCTCACCCCATCTGCTTCTGCAGCATTTGTTTGTTTGGTGAATTGGGAAAAAAATATGCCAGTGCAGAGAAGTACACTCTGTACATAATATCAGGGATATCAGATAATAAGCCTGATATCAGATATGCAAAAAAAAAGGTTAATTAAAGTAACACTGGAACCTTCCTCCCATAAATTAATTAATAAGATTTACACTGACTTGTTTTCGGGTGAATAGTATCTGTCATTCCACTCGCACAATCCTGCTTCTGGACTATGTATGTGTTTTGGATAGGATAGTCCTCGAGAAGTGCATAATACTTTAAGTCACATACCACCATTTATTTTACTTATTTTGGTAAAACTGGATCACATTTTGAATATGAGTGTGAATGGTTGTTTGTCTCTTGTTTGTCACCTTGACCATGGTGAGGATAAGTGGTTACAGATAATGGATAGATGCATTATATTTTATGGAGAAAATGTTTTCTAGTTTTCCCTCTAATAACCCTATAAAGTGTCCTGATGGACACACAAAAACTATGCAAACTATGGCTGCTGTTAGCCAATGTTAGATCAGCTCTGAAGAAGTCTTAGTGTTCAAGTGTTCAAGCGCTTCGGACCAACGGGAAGAGGAGATTTGCAGGCTCTTGGGCGAGAATAGGGAATGCTGATGGAAAGTAGAGCCTGTGTTATATCAGAACTGGAAAAGTGGGCAATGAGGCTCAGCAGCCTCTGTGGACAAAATGGCAGAGGAGAATAGACTGAAGAGGACACTGACAGAGGGAGCTAAGAAGAGAAAACGAGGGAGTGACCATGCAAGAATCCGCCAGACACGAGTAAATCTGTGACTGACATAAAGTAATATTAGCTGGTTGCTATGTCTAGTGTTGTTGCACTTACTTGATGTTTGGCTGTTAGAAAAGCTGTCAACATGTTAGTGTTTGATCATTAACAATGTAATCATCACAAATACATGTTGACAATTGTCCATATTTACCACAGTATTACACTAGCAAACTCCAAAAAAGAGTGTGCTGAAAAACTGACCCCCCCAACTGGGAAAATTGAAGATGAAAGATATGATGATATCATTTAATTAGATCTCAGATCAAATAGATGCGCTTTAGTTAGATATTACTGAGGCAAGAGAGCAACAAGTCCACTTCTGTAATAAAGCAAGGACTTTTTTTTTATTTTTTATCATTTTATCTCGCCTTTCTGTTGATTATCATATTATATCAGGCTCATTTTCCATGTCAATGCATTTAGAGGAACAGGATATCACACATTCACATACATAATACACACACACTCCACCTACACTCTGCAGAGCTGTTCAGCACTTTGGGGAATATGTAAATGTAACTGATGTGACTGGTTGGAGGAAGAAAGTGTAAAAAACAAAATGGATTTTCAAAAGAAGTAGGACCAGAGAAAATGACTCCCCTTGAAGCATTGAGTTTCAGAGAGATCTGCAGTCGAGTTTGTCTCCTCTGATTGCTCTCCACACAAGATATCTCACGGCAGGAGGAAAGCAATCCGTGAGAGGAGGCCAGAGTCACAAAGCGACAAGAGACTCAGTACAATCAGACAATAGATGCAAAATGCCGTGGGACCAACTAAGCACTCTTCAAACAACACATGGGAGGAAAAAGAGCAAAAAAAGCGAAACATCTGATGGCACCTGGGGCTCTTGAGCTCTCGTGCCCACCCCAAAAACAGAGCATGGTGCTTTGATGTTCAGAGGCAACTGTTCTCTTAATGCACTGCTCTACTAGTGGCTGATATTATTGGAGAAGACAGATAAAAGGTCTGGAGGGATTTTGACAGGTAGACAAGTGCTGTTTAACAAGGCAATCTACAGGGCAAACGGTTCGATGTTCCCTGACCGCATTGACTCTTCATCCCTCTGCGACAAAAGGCTTTGAACTCGTCTCACACACACACACAGAACCATGGATTTATCCCCTCGTATGAGGCCATTAAGTGTCTGAACTGGCTGTGTCTGGGAGGCTGGATCAAGGAGTGAATTTTTTTTTCTTCCTAAACCATGAAAAAGAGCTACGTTGGAGCTGCTACCACTGAAACTTCTACGCACTGGCAAGAAAGCTTTACCAAGAAGATACTTACTTAACATTACAGGGTCAGCTCAAGGTCAAAAAGAAAAACTTATAATGACATAAACACAGGCAGACACGGCGTGAGAGAAGCACATATTCATCTCTTTTGCTGTGGCTGGTGAGGATGTCAGGATAAGAGTATGTGTGCGACGCAAAAAAGTGATAGTGACAGCACATACATTCCACTGAAGATGAAGGAAGAATAAACTGTATACAACATTATATGTGTGTATATATATATGCACAACATTTTTGCAGTTTTATATATTTAAATTTTTTTTAACAGATGACCAGAATTTGTCTATTTCCATGGATAAAATTTAACTTGACATTCTTTTATTCAGTCAGCCAGGTAGACTGTCACTCAGGCTGGTTTCACATCTCTGAAGAATTGCATGTTTTCACTGTTTTCTTGACGCCTGTTGCAGAAACAACCACCCAACACAGAAAAAAGTGGCAGTGAAATCAACAGAGCTGAATGGGTTTGTTAAGTGAACTTATAGAAATAACAACCCTCAGCTCTTTGTTTCATTGTGAAGAAAGTTAACTGCTCCCAGCAACCGTTACTGCAGCTTCTGAGTCGACTAAATGACAAATATGTCACCCCAACCCAGTAACCCGACGACACAAATTGGCAAGAGGAAGAGGGAAGGAAATGAGGACAAGACACGACAGAGCAGAATATAAAACAGTGAGATAAAGAGCTCAGGACCTGACTGATATGGATATGGGATGTTGAAAGTTTCTAAGAAAAGCATTTCAAACCAACACAGGACTCTTCACCCCTCCATTAAAACATGAATAAAAAAATCTTTCTAGGTTGACAGCATCAGACAAATCCAGTCATTAAACTTTAAAGCTAATTCCATTTTTTACTCTTATGCAGTGTTTTCTTGTCTGAAGCAGATCAACTCCAGTTTTTTTTTTTTTTACATTTAAGAGCGTGGTTGTTTTTAAAATCATACGAGAAAAATCTTTTCTCTATTTTGAATTCTCTGCTCCTTTCCGTTCCCTCAAAGGTCAGAACTGTCACAACAGTTTAAAATGATGCAAATTCACAAGTCAAAGCAAAGAAATGTGTGAATTTACTTTGTCTCTGCGAGCAGCTCCGCTGATCACCATGATCTCACTGAAATATTGATTTTGGCTCAAAATGTTATTGATATAAATGCTGATGAGCCCTTATACTAAAAAGTACTTCATCTGTTTACTCCAGACTGACTCAAAATATAAAATACTTCCCCTTCTGTTTGGCAGAGGATTATTTTCCCTTTAGAAACTTATTAGACTCAGGGTGCGGCAAATGTAAAAGCTTTCATGAACTAGCTGCAGGCTGAATTATTATTGTGCCGTAGCAAAAGAGACACATGGAAAATCAAAGAAAAACGCAGATGTAATTGCACGTTTTGTCTTCAAATTCATGCAATAGCCTTTTTAGAGTGTAATGATGTGAATATGTGTGAGTGGGTGTAGGAATACATGTGTGACGTCCAGATTTCACCATCCATGGTAAGAATTTCATGCTCATGTGCTCATAGCTGTGTGCTGCACATGTGCACGCATGCATAAATATGTTCGTGCCTCCACCCGATCGCTCACATCTCTCCGGCCGTTTGCGGTGATGAATGACAGCGCAGCAGCCATTACCGAGTGTGCTTGACACAGAGAGGTCACGCTGTAATGTAGACCCCAACGTGGTGCGGCTGCACCATCAGTCACGGTCTGCGGGTCAGACGGAAAGCAAGTGGGACAAGCTCGGGCCTCAAACAGATAAACGACTCCACCGCACCATGGAAGCAGCCATTGTTCTGCTCTGGACCATTGCCTTTCTCCCTCCTTGAGTAGCTGGGTGTGGGGAGGGGAGTGGGCTATTAGCTGTGGGTGGCAGTGAAAATAGACACATACAGTATGAGCACACACAGACACAAGGGTGTGTGTGTGTGTGTGTGTGTGTGTGAGTAAGTATGTACGCTGTAATTTTCTCCTGACAAGCTAGAGAATAAGTCGTCAAAATAAATTGCAATGACTGGCAACTCATTTCCCGCAGGGAGAAGAGAAGAGAAGAGAAGAGAAGAGAAGAGAAGAGAAGAGAAGAGAAGAGGGAGATGTTATAAGAGATAGATGAGAAAGAAAAGGTAAAAAGAAGCAAAGCAGAAAGTGAGAGGAAAAGAAGGGCAAAAAGAAAAGAGAGGTGAAAAGACAGGAGAGCAGTGACTACTTCTGAAAGGTCAGTGTCTCCTCTCTTCATTTGTCTCCCTGATTGAACTTGCCAATTAGCCACAGAGCGCTACACTCTGCACAGCGGATGGGAAACAACCTAATCAGGGCTGTGGGAAAGACTGATGGAGACCGACTGGATGGAGAGAAACCTGAACAGTGTATTGTTACCTAGTAGTCATTCATATACATTACTGGAATTGTACTTTATTTCAGTGATTTAGCATTTGTGTGACAGTCTTTCATATTGGAACTGAGATGGGTTTGATGGAGACTGGTCTGCAGTGGAGCAGACTAAAGGCAAAAGAGAAATCAGGCAGAGAAAAGAAAAAAGAAAAAGAGAGACAAGAGCAAGGCACCCCACTTTTTCCAAACACTGACAGGTAGACGGAGAGGAGATCAATGAGAGGATATAGTCTGATGATGCAAATTGGCATGAAGAAAAAGGAAGAAAATGAGAAGGAGACGCCACAACGCAGAATGTAAAACGGAGAGACAAAGAGCTCAGGGTCTGACTGATGTGGATGTACATTTCTGGACGTAAGCCACAGAAAGCTAATATTGTGTACCCATGCAGAATATATTAACGTGTAAAAGTTAAGAATTCTAATTCTGTCAGGATTTATAAGCTTCTGATTTGTCCAATGAGCACTCCCCAGCTCTCCAGTGAAAGACTAGTAAAATCCTTTCAAGGTTGACAGCCCCTTAAAGAGCAATTCCAGCCTTTAACACGATATTAAAAGCAGATACTTTCATTAGGAACTCTGTTTATGTTTTTAATTGTGTTCTTGTCTTTTTTCAAGCGCATCTAAGTCATCGACCGAACAGTTTCAAGCCAATGTTCAACAAGCGTGCAGGGAGAAATATATTGTAGAAAAGCAAGAAAAACACTTTCCCCACCAAGAGCAGGTTATAAGCCAGAATGTAATGCAGCCGAGAGACAGACAATATCAGCTCCTCAGTTTGGAGGCGGACGTCTAACTTGATCTGGAGTGGGGAAATTCTTGACCTCTGGCTCTTGGTGTTAGAAAGGACGGAAAAATGAGGCAGGTTAAGGTAAAATGGCAAAAAGTGAAATACACCTGATAATATCTGTAACAGCGTAAAGCAGGATTACTCAGCCTTTGGAAGACACTATGGAACTTTGACCAAAAACGGTACTTTGGTAACTTGATGTGTGTGTCAGATGGTTTGTTACACAGAATCAACTGGGGGGCACTTAAAACTTGAAAAAAATACTTGGCAGGTCATTGGATGAACCATCTGTCTATCGCTGTCAATCATAGGGGAACTTCAACCAATCCCATTATCGAACCATTTAACAGTCAAACTCTAACCAAAGCCATCTTTTCCACAAAGCGTTCAGCGCTGTCCTGTGCTCATCTCTCAGATATGTAGCAGCATCTATTCTAACTTCTTTAGCGCCCGCAATTGTTGTTTTGAGCAAACAGTCTCTTCTCATGCATGCCGTTGCATTCACCTAGCATTAAATTATTCCCATAACTAATGCTGTAGCTCCCAGTAGTTCCTCACAGGACTCTGACTGGTTTGCAACCGCTGAGTTCAGAAGACAGGTGCATAGCCTGACACCTGGCAAGATGGATTCTTGAACTTGTGAGTCCAGCTGCCTTGCAAGGTTACCACTTTGGTCCAGACTGAATTATCTCTATTAACTAGTGGCTATAATGTCATAACACTTCAAATGGACATTGATGACACCCAGAGGGTGACCGATGACTTTGGTGATCAGCTGACTTTTCCTCTTGTGCCACCCTGAGGTTCACACTCTTGGTTTTGTGTGAACAGCAGATTGATGGATCGATATAGAATTTGGTATAAACATTAATTTCACTCATCCAGTCTCCATCTACTAGATGGACGCTGACATAAAATGGACGCTGTGTTCTTTTTTGCTCATGTTCATGTCAGGATGAATTGGTGATCCTCTGATTTTTCATCTTACACAACCAGCAGGTCAGCTTAGTCCAATACCTGAAGTTAATAACCTTCCCATCTGCCTCTGGTGTGCTCTGTGTTGGCACTAACAGTAGCATGATAACACATTAAGCTCATATGGTGAACATGGTACGCATCATTATCATGAATATGCATCTTATTTCCTTCCCTTCATTGGGTTACTGGGTTGAGGTGATATATTTGTCATATGTAGTCAACTCAGAAGCTGCAGTAACGTTTTTTAGAACTTTCTTCATGATGAGTGGAACATATTCATATTAGATAGTCATAAAAATGACTAATATCTGATTTTTGATAACAAATAACAGTGAAGTGGTACATTCTGCTCTGTTGATTGAACTCTTTGCAAAGACAGCCAAGAATTAAATGTTGAAAACAACAAAGATTGAGTGTCTGACAAAAAAAGATCACAAAGAACACAGAGACCAAAGAAAAAGACGAGTAATTGGATAAAGTTGAAAAATCTGTCAGTCATATTTCTCCGTCTCTCTCATGTTCTGTTACCCAATCTTGTAGCTGCATCATCATGAGCCGGATCAGACACTAACCAGAGACGGAGAACAAGGAAGACAGAGAGAGGGAGAGATGAGGAAAGCTAGATCCAGAAAATAGGATTCACCAACTCATCTGTTTTCTTCTTTCATTAAACCATCTATCCTCCACCCATTTCCCACTGCTCAGTAATTGGCTACTGTGTAACATACACACACACACATGAAGTCATTGATGGGCACTAAGCATTGCTGTGATCTCTCAGTCAGTGATATCGATCTACCCCAACTGGCAGCCTTTCTCTCTCTCTCTCTGCCTCTGACACACACTCACACATGCACTGATAGGAAGATGGTGATGACAATGACAGAACAGTCTCATCCCACTGTGGCTGTCAGAGAACATCTCGCCAGCAGATAGTTTGGTGGTGTGTGTCTGCAGGCATGCTGTGAATACATATATACCTGTGTGTGTTTGTGTGTGTGTGCGGTTGCAGCATGGAGGTCCTTTGTGCAAATACAGGCAGCTTTACGGTCGATTCTCTGCTCCTACGTTGAGTTAATATCCAAACACAGACTATAACCCCCCCATTCCTCTTTAATCTTTTCAATTTAGCATTTCCCGTACATGAATGTATTACAGCAATTAAAAGCGTGCTCGCTCTCCCTCACTCCCTGTCTCTTCCTCTACACTGAACATGACTGTATAGCAGTAATTAAGAGTGTGCCGTGTTACACACCACTGCTAATCCTGCAGAGCCAGCTCAATCCACTGTGTTAGCAGATTACAGCTCACGGCGTGGGCTCTTGTTATCATACTTCGGCGCACACGCATGTACGCACAGATGCACCCAAACACATACACCGCAGGCTCTCCGAAAAATACACACACACAATGAATTGTTTATGCGCTAAACTGGGACTGCTTCTTCTATGACACCCTTCAGGCTTTTTTTTTTTTTGTGCCTGCAATTAGATTACCCTGACTACGCAATTTAGGATGACAAGTGTTCCCTAAATCTTTCTGAGAACATTCTTTGTGGGTTCGGTTGTATGCCTGAGTTTGTGTGTTCACATGCTTTGTTTGTGCTGAGCTGGCAGTGCAGCTGGCATTACCTGTGTGTTTTCACTCTTTCATGTTAAAGGCCTTATGTACATATCTGAGATAACCTCCTGCAAGTGTTTCTTTGACACTGTCCTCCCAAGAAAAATGACACAGTCCTTGGAGCAAATGCTCAATAATAACGTGTGTGCTTTTATATAACAAAGTTCTTTACTAACTATGGAAATTATGATTGGTGACACAACGTCTGCAGAGGCAGGAAGATGGGGATGATTGGATGGATCAACAGAACTCAGAGAATAGAGAAACTATTTTCTGATATGACACCACTAACGTTTAATCAGCTTGGTTAAGGTTCTGGCTATGGTTAAAAAAAAAACCTTTGCCAACTGTTGGTAGAAAACAGAAAGTGAATAGAAGTCTCCCGCAAGGTTGTACAGTCCTGACATGTTTTGTGTGACTCTTGGTTGCCATTTGAATCCACCAACTACTGTGAAACCAAGCTAACAAAAGCTGCTCTTCTCCAAGAAGGAGGAAGGCTCCAAACTTGTCAGACCTCCTTTCAAAGCCTACAGATTGTGAACACTTCATGCTAAAAGGGAGATTTTATTCTTTTAAGTACGTATTATGGAGCTGAAACCAAGGCTTCAGACCTGCGTATCTTTCTTGTGTAAACCTGTCACCTTCAGCACATTGTCCTTTTTATCCTCTATGACATTATCTGGTGAAGTACAAGCAATGTCTGAACATCAGGGAGTGTGTTTAGTAAGTATCAGTGCTGATGAAACGATGATGTACTTATTTTTCTCTGCCACTGTTTTGTTCACATTAAAGGGAAACAAAACCAGATCTAAAAAATAAAAGCACAGCATCACTGAGGCAGTTTCAGCACCCTTATTCCCTCTGTTGAGCTCAAGAAATGTCAATACGTTTGAGAAAGTTAGAGTGCAGTTCATGTTCAGCTGCCGTATCTCTGCTGAATTTAGCTTTGCAAACAGACTCTGGTTTTGGAAATTCACTGCAGGATTTCACTCATCTGTCTGTGGTCGAAAGTTTTGGAGTAAACACATCTCAGGGGGGCTGTGGTAAACCTTTCAGAGGAACTTGTCTTGAAATTCCAGCATCTACTACATTATAGACTAGTTTGCTATAAAACAAATCTCAGAAATGCAGTTTTAATGGATACATTGTCTAATAGTATTTCAACTCCATTTCCAAACAAGAACATTGATATTCAAGGATTTTGCACAAGGCCGGATTGCGTTCAACCAGCTTTTTTTTTTTTTTTTTTTTTTTTTAAATATCTGCACACAGAGATTACAATATGTTGAGGGAAAGATTGTGGCTATGATTCATAAAAAGTTGAAGGTCAATGTTTTGTGACCACACAGTCATGTACCACTATGACCTCACACCCTTTTGCTTTACATAAAGGATGTAATACTTTCTGCATTGGCAATGAATGCATGCATTAGATGAAAATTGTGAAGTATGCAATGCAAAATGGACATCATACTGAATCACTGGCTACCTCATCTTCTTCACTTTCCACTTATTTTCACTTACGTTTGGCAATGTGCCAGTTTTGTGGTAGAGAAAACCCCCCAGAAGTGATTGTCCCTTCGGTCCTTCCAACAGTTCAATGATTTTAAATGAAGGATTAGAAGAAGAGGACAGAGGAAAGCTGCAGGAGCAACTGCAGCGAGGTTTGGAGCTCTACAATCAGTTCTATAGTGCATGATAATACCACCAAGACCATGTGTATTTATTGGTGGCAACTCGTGACTGAACTTGCATGTGATGCATGAACAAGCATCAAGAAATTCTTGACATCAAAATGACACCGTGGTGCTGAACTGCTTCAGATCGACCCTTTTTGCAACTGTCCTCCCACATAGTTGCAGTCAAGTTCACACTGAGTCGCTGAAAATACCAAAATGGGTGCTGACAAGAAAAGTAAAACCTGTGTGTTTGTAACAAATAAGTCACTTCATCTGCACAGAGCTGTGCCATGCTAGTGTAGAGCCAGCTTCGCAAAACCTGCGAGACATAAAGTCAATCAATGGCTCTGACCCAGTACAGGGGGCCTGCTACTCAATAGATAGATCATGTCAAGCCAATCAATATCTCTGTTGGTGACAGCATGAGCGCTAAAATCTCTGACAGCAGCATCCGAGGAGAGGAGCGTGTTCACATAGTGCCAGAGTGCCTCGCACACAGGAGATCTGTCACCACAGAGAGAGAGCAAAAGAGAGAGAGAGAGAGGCTGACCCTCTCAACGGGACTTTATTTCCCCAGCAGCGTAATCATGAGGATAAAACGGTCAGGTCATTTAAAAAGCAGCAGGTTTAAACAACTGAAATTATGCATGAATTAAAGAGATCGAAACTTTCATGCTGCATCCTGTCAACAGGTTGACAGTCACTACCATCAACAGTCAGCAGGCGTCATGCATGGATGTATGCTTGCATAAATATCTCACAAGCCCACTGCATCAACATATGTAACATATGTACTGAACTGCATATTTAAAATATATATACTTAATTATTGATCTCCAGTTGTATTTCTATCACCTACAATACTGCAAATACAGTTATCGCCATATATATGAGCGAACCATTCAGATCACGGTTTATTACTGTTAATTATTTTGAATTGTGTTGACGGTTGCAGAAAGACTTAGTGCCTCTAGTATGTTGCTGAGACCTGATTTAAGATCTGAGGGCATGTTTCTTAACATCTTGAAGCAAATGGATTTTTGTTGCAGCAGAATTTCTTCTCCAAATTCCTTCCACTCATATATGAATGAAATGATTTGTATCCTTATTATGAGTCTGTACCCTCCTCCTGAGCCTTGATTCTATTTCCCCTCCTCACGTTTTGTCCCTACATGCGTTCTCACAGTCGTCTGTCGTAATACTGCGAGACAGCTACAGCTCTGACCTTTGCATGTTTTCTGTTGCCTGCTCATATTGTTACTATTGTAACAGTCGACGTTCCATGAAACCGCACTGAATAAGAATGTCAGCTAAACATATCAAATGTAAATGGAGAATGCTCTTGCGATGGGGTCATTACATTGGTCTAATTTAACTGATTTGCTGCTGCTGCGCTCTAGCCTCACTGCTGGAGCAGTTTCAAGCTGACAGATGATCTGACAAACAGGATCTTACACCGCGCCAGCTCCCACAGCGGCTGCTACAGTAGTGAGTGGATAGATAAGAGATCAGGCACTTGCAGGGCATTATTGTATGTGTGTGCGTGTGTGTGTGTGTAGGTGTGTGTGTGTGTGTGCGTGAGTGAGCGAGGCAGAACGAGTGGCTTCCAATCTTTGATTCTCAACTTGTCTGTCTTTAATCAGATGAACTGACTTCCTCTGGCTCAGACAGGAAATCAATCGCAGTGAAGCACACCAATCACTGCTCCTGTCTGGGTGACCCTTACAGATGTCTGGAATGTGTGTGAATCTTTTATGTTCATATCTAAATGCAAAATCTACTTATCTCTGTTTTATAAATGTGATTCCATATTTGTTTAAGATATTGTGTATATGTGTGTATTTGCACTGCAATACTTTAACAGTGTGTAGCACTAAATACATGTGTGTCTGCTGGAATTCTTTTCAACATATACTTGTGTGTGTGTGTGTGTGTGTGCGTGCGTGTGTGTGTGAGAAATGATGCGTGGAGAGGGGTTCCACATATTCAGACACTGTCTATTGATCTGTTTGACAGTCTCCTCATGTCTTTAACATGCCGCAGGATTGCACAATAACTCACATTGATAGCATGAACCAGTGAGAGAGGGCGAGAGAAAAAGAAATGAGTCTTTCTTTGGGGAAAAAAAAAGTGACGCCGAAAAGAATAAGTGAAGAAAAGGTGAATAACGCGAGCATATATCAGCGAGTGTGGAAAAATGTAATGGGTTGGGAAGAACGAGGAGGGGGAAAGGATCAGGAAGAGACAAATGTGAATGTGATTAAAAAAAAAAAAAAACAGCTGGTGGTGGTGTGGACGGCAGGAGAGACAGATAGTTGTAAGGGATGGAAGAGGGTGCATGCAGCAACAGAAAGAGGAGAAGAATGAGGAGACGAGAGAAGACAGAAAGGAGATTTGGTGGATGATATGTAGAAAATAACAGTATGGATGCGACCATGACTCATGTGCAAACACATGCTGACACAAGATAGAAAGAAAGCACTTAAATCATATTTTACATCACTGAAGAGGGGGGAGAAAAAAGAGTAAAAATACATACAGACCGACAGAAAAGAAGAGAGTAACAAGGAGAAAGAAGAGCAAAAAAAAAGCCTCTCCTGTGTGCTCAGCATATTAGAGGAGGTGCTGTGAGGCAGCAGTTAGACGGTGGGGGGGGGTCTAACAACACACACACACACACACACACACACACACAGATCCAAACACGCGCGTGCTGACCCTCCCACACACACTTGTAATTACACACAGACCCACACACACACAGACATTAATTGATCCCGCTGCAGCAAAAGCCGGCAGAAAGGCTAGACATGTGAAAGCCACCCTGTGGCCTCTACACACACACAAATAAATAGGCTACTCATATTACAGAGTTCCACACTTCAATTAGGGAGCAACTACAAAGGCTGCCGGACTTAAGCGTGGCAGAAGACCTTCACTGAAGAGTAGGAGGTATGGAAGACAGAGGCTCTAAACATATTAACATCCAATTTCTTCTAATGATGTGGCTTTTTAATGAAGTGCCTCGGGCAACTCTTTCCAGAAACAGGTTTTTCATGTGGTCTTTATTAAGTCTTTAAAACCCTACTCATGTTTAAATAAATACATGAATAAATAAAAATCCAGACAGGTGATGTAACGACAAGGTCTTAAGTTATTTTGAACCCTAGAGCCATTTTCTCCTTAGCTGAAATTATTTGGATGGATGAGAATCCATGATACAGACCGAGACTTGAGTAGGTTGAGAAGGTATTCAGAGTTTTCAGAGCAACCATGGGGCAATTTTTTTCGCTGTGGAATATGAATATATGCACCAGATATTGGCAGTGAAAGCAATGATGCTCTATTCCCTCTGATGCTTATTTTACCCCTTACTAAAGCTTTGTGTTATTTGCCTCTCAAAATTTACGATCATTCAGAGAAAAGACTGCTGTCATGTGTCTTTCTTGATAAATTAACAATTTGCTGTGTAATGCAACCCAGCAGGAACACTTGCCTTAATCTGGACATTCTTACTTTCAAGGAAACCAAAAGAAGAACAAAGAGAAAACAAAAGAAGCAGTGAACACTCTCCACCCTGGTTAGCTCTAATTTTCAACTGTCTCTTCCAGCATGATACATCATAACTGTGACTTAAAGGCAGACTTTAAAACCCCCCAAAAATACAGCAATTTTTCTTTACAGGAAATATCTGATCACTGACAGCAATCGTTTTGAAATCTAGCCAACCTTGACTTAAGAGCGAGGTTTTCTGGCAAGGATTTAATCAACCAATCAAACGCAAAATAGTCCTCAGCTCATGCTATATTTGAGGCAACAACAGTGCCAAGTAGTATAAGAAGCAGGAAGTATTTAATAATGACAAAAGTGAAGCACTTGTCAAAAAGTTGTTTGCTATTGGATGGCAATATAATAGATCATTCTTGTGTGTGTTAACAATTATTTGTGCATGAGGCTATGATACATTTAGTATTAATCAATGTATGATTTTTTTTTTTACATGGCAAGCCAATGGCAGTGTTATCTTGTTATTCCAACTGTTGATTTTGTCTGATCTCATTCCTGACTGAGTTCTTTTCTTCTTCTCGTTGCCAATGCTGGCAAATACTGCCTGAATTATGCTGCTAACAGTGTAAGATATGAAAAAAAAAACAATCCATTAACACAATAATCGCACACACCTAGATAACAACATGTCACAGTTATTAATGGCGACATTTTCGGTTGTTTAATTTCCTTTTGATTGTTGAGTTCTGAGTTAGTATTTCCCACACTGAGGCTTATGTTGCAATTAACAATAGTACACCGGATACAAATCAGTGTTTCCTGTATTTTATCTTGTTGGCCCTCCTATCAAGGTTTGTTTCTATAACACAAGATAGATTTAAGTTATTCAAATTCACATCACATTTCAGAGCCCAGCAGTTAGGACAAGGAGCATTGAATTGGATCTGACAAAGACTTCCACTGTGAAGAAGAAAAATAAAATGAAAAATTACTCAGCATTCAAAAAAGTTGACTTTCATACAGTCCTGCCTCCATTCACCTCTGCATTTCATTCCACACTTTAGGTATACGCATTCATGAATCCATAAACTCATGACAGGCTGTGATATATTGAAATTAATCTTCCATTTTCTTAAGTCACTGAAGTATTATATAGGCACTCAGTCTGTAAACAAAGGAATGAAGCCTGCCTAGATTGGTTCTTACCCAACACCCATTTTACAATATCTTTTATTAGCTATAAGCCATATTAGATTATACCAACCCGCTATTTTCTGCACTCTACTCTGTGTGCGGTTATTATATGTTCTACCTCCTCAGCTAAATGCAATCATAGAAAGGACCAGCCTCACCTATTGAGGCACTCCAAGGATTAGAGATGTTATTTAATTAATGCTTAACACTTCAGATTGATACTGTGACTTCATTTTAAAATCGAATTTAAATGAGAGATGATGGGATGGGCACTATGAGGAGGAAAATTCAGGTGGGTAAAAAATGAACAAATGACAAAAGAGACAAAAAAGCGTGGAGGGGCATGTAAAAATATGGATTTGGTATTAATAGCTGCAGGCACAACAACCTGACATCTTACTGCTTTACATTTATAATCGTGATATTTAAGTAATATGATGAAGGTCACTGCGAATCAAGCACAGTGCAGTTTGAACTACGCACTAATGCTGAAATATGTTGATTATGAACACGGCTGATGATACTGGCGTTAAAATAGATAAACGGCGCACCATAACTCAACGACATAAGCATGGTATAAAAGGAGCAGAGGTGAAATTGTAAAACAGTCGAAATTCCATTAAAATGGCAAGCACGATGCTAAAAATCAAATTTATTGCTCAGAAATTAGAATTGATCTTGGCACAAATCGTTGCTGCCAACTACAATGACTTATTCATACTGATTTTTTTGGAAAATGTTACTATGGAAATGGCCTAACACATTAACACTGGGAACCAAGATCAGAGGTATTTCTGTCCAGCTTTGTCTGTACGCTCATGGAAATGAATTAGTAATCAAGTCATTAGAATTTGCATAATTGTCTGTCACCGCACAGACAGATAGATATATAGATAGATAGTTAGACTGATTAATCTGTGTTACTTGGTGCTGGTTTCTGTGTGCAGCAGGTGTGAAGACTCTGCTCCTGTCCAGCCAGCTCTTGGTGTTTGTGACCTGCTGTTGGGATGTCTGCTACTGTGGTGGCGACTGCTTACTGTTCTGGGAGTCATCTGTTTTCAGGTCTGTTAAGCATGAAGCACCGGTGTTATGTGATGAATAGTTCTCACACATTTCCCATCACTGATCAGTTTCAGCTTTGGGTGGTTTGGCTCTTGGCTTGTACTGTACCTTGTTCATGGGAAAACAAGGAGGCAGTTATGAATGTGGGGACATAATTAAACTAACTATAAAACTATAATAACATTAAAGATATTGTGGGACAGTGGTGTAGAGAAAGTAGCGTGTGCTGATTGAGTTATTTGTAAAAGTGGAAGTAGATGTACGGTACTGTACCAACAGCAATTCACAGCTTATTCACACATCAAAACAATGGTTACGTATTACGATGTATTTTAAAGATGTCTGTGATGAAAGTTTTATGCCCTGTGTAAAAGTGTTTGTATTCTTTCATGAGTTTGATATTCATAAATCTGGTAGAACTCTTGACAGAGGCAAATATATAGAGGCAAAGTCAGATATATTGTTGTTGTTATTGTTGTTCCTGAAGCCCTAGGATGAGCAATGAATCAGGTCCAGAAGATAACCATAAATGTTCAGCAGTGAAGGAGGGCCAGAGATGTGTAAAGATGTCGACAAATGTGTATTTAGGGTTGTATCTTTCCATGTTGAACAGGGTATCTATGATCTCCTCAGTGCTGATATTGAACTATCAAATCAACTTGTTGTCTGTTGGGGACTTTTGGTCCAGAAGATCCCTCCTATCAATCCAAAATGAAGTTTATTATGACAGGCGTTATAGACAATGTACTGTCTTTTAGAACCTTGCTGTTTATTTTTCAGATGTTTAACATTCAGTATTGACAATATGATTAAAGCTGTGGTATTGCTCAAGCTGGTATTGTTTGTCACCTCCCTTAATGTAGTTGAACAGACCAATACATCATGTGTGCCCCTTTTAATTCTTTAAACAGAACCTGTGCCCTTAGAACAAGCCACTTATCCCCTCTGTCTCTCTGGTGCATCTCCTTAGTCTGGCTGCTGTTCAAAGGCTGAAAGCCTCAGTTATGGACATCTTATTGTATTCTTTAGTACTCAGCTCCTGCCCTTGAACATTACTGCACCAATTAAGCCATCTTACTGACTTGTTCATCTGCTTCTCTGTATTAGTTTCCAGCATTTCAAAGAGGGCACTGGCTAAGGTTTTACTTTGTGATCCTTAAACAAACAGGCTGCAATGACTTGCTTTCCTTGATGTAGGTTTAATCTTGTTCTTGATGCATGAAAGCAACGACTGCTCACTTTGTGCATTGGACTGGCTCCTTAAATTGCTGTGTAAATGAAGCATATCTTAATATGGACATTTGTGTTAAATGTGTGCATGAAATGTGGGCGTAATCTGTTTCCCCACTGTGATTGAAGGATACATAAATAGAAGTAGCTTTCTGATACTAAAATAGAACAGTGGTAGGTAGAATTCTGAGGTTTCAGGTAAGGATTATGTTATATTTTCCTTTAGTTCCGGACCTTGAGATATGTTGTTTTTCATACGTCTTGGGTTGGCAACATGACTGACAAACTGGAACGTTGTTCCATGATAATTGGTCCAAATGTTCTAGTATAGTATATATCCTATTGACCTTTCCTCTGGTGCTAGCAATTTCTATTTATTTAATAACCTGGTACTTTCTAAATTTGCATGATGGCTTGGATAGTTTGGGTTTTATTTGTTTCTGAGATTTCTGCTGCTGCAAATGTGTGTGAAGTGGAACAAATTTATTTCATCCTGCTCGTACCACTCAAATAAACCATAACTCCCCATTACAGGTGATGGCATTAATTACTGCAGAGGAGAGCTGTGAGCAAGCAAACCGAAGAGTGATGCATGTTCAGTGGCCTGAAGAGACCACCTTCTCCAGAGCATTAATCTTAATAACTGATAATCTCCTGAACTTTTCATCTAGCAACATCAGCAGGTCAAAATTTTACTTCTGTCTGATACTGGTCAAAAATGAATGACTTTCTCATCTTCTTCAGCTGTTTAGTGATGATTAACAAATATTAGCATGCTGATGTTGGCATTTAGGTCAAAGCACTGCTGTGCCTCAGTACAGCCTCACTGAGATATTCCTGCGGCTGGTAACTCTTAGTCCAGTCAAACCTCAGCCCAAACCATAGCTAAAGTTTCAAAGGTATGCTGTTGTAGCAACAAAATACGGTAGTGCCTTGATTTAGCATAGCATCTTTACCCCGAAACCCCACCGGGAACGTCATTGCACGTGGTTGCACCGCTGTTTTAATCTGTCCTGAAAGACCAGACTTTCAGACATTTGCTTGTTCATATTTGGTCATTTTCCTTTTGGACAATGTTTAGAAGAACATTTATGTTCTTCTAAATATGCTTCTACATGTGTAAATATGCTACCTAGTTCATTTGTTTCGCTTTTGTCAGTTTTTACAACCGGCATTTTGCACGGGGTATTTTATTTTGAAAATCCAGATTCTCTATGCTTTTTCTGTGTCTGGCTTCTGCTAGCTCAAGGTACTCTGTGCAAATTGAACAGCTGAGTGGAGGCCCACTTCTGGGACGCTTCTGAACCAGACCATAGTTGAGTCGGTGTGGTTTGAAACATTGACTAGAACGGCCGCTTATCACTGCGGCAACTGCGGCACACATGCAACGCTGCGCGTCTGCACCTGGTGGAATTCAGGGGTTAGGCTGGCATCTTTATTTTAGTGCTACCCACAGCTATTCCACTTTGGAAAAGGCCAGAAAGTCTATTGATACTTTACCAGCTGTGTTTATTTTAACACCAGATGTGTACCGTTTATGCAAATTCAAAAAAATAAAGGAAATATGCTAACTACTTAAACATTGTAAATTGTAGGGGCATCCAAAGCCAAATGGAAATGGAAATATGGTATTCTGAGGTATACTTCTACAATCTTTGATCATTAGGTGACTGCTCTTCAAACCATAAAAGGCTTACTTGGTCACTGAGCAGAGGATGGTACTTAAAATTAAAAGCAGCAATTTGACTTTTGAAAGGTGAGAAATTGAAATGGCCACTGACATACGCAGTTGCTCACATGTGCTATTAAATGATGAAAAAGCTTTTAAAGTTTCAGTTGAACACTGAATGATTGCATTTCAGAGCTGAATCAGGGGCACAAGACTGTATCCAACCATTTTCAAGCTCAGAGAATGTTGGCAGTCGCTCTGCTGGCCTCTGCAATGAGTTTGGATTTAGATGCAAAAATCTGCCAAACTGGTCTGTGTCACAAAAAAAGGAAGAAGGCACTGTTCTGCCTGAACAAATGATGCTGAATGAAGCTTTAGGAGTTTCTGGTAATGACAGATGGTGGAAGGAGTGAAGAGTTGATTTAATAAAACCACTCCATCATGTTTATCTTCTGGAAAACCAAACAGAGGAAGACAGGAGGGAAAAAGTATTACAAGATTTAAGAAAGAAGAAATAATACCACAAATAATGTCACAGGTGTGTATATATAGGTACAATTTTAAATATATATATATATAAATATATAAAAATATTATATTATGTTTAACTTTCTCAAATGTCAGGACTTCTATCAATTCCTTTCATTACTTACACTCAACCAACATTTTTCATTTCAGATTTATACTTCAACTCCTCTCAGTGTTTGAGCTTCCACTGATAGTATACTCAGCTCTATTGAGCAGCACACACACTTTAAACCCTTTTCAACATTTCCATTTAAACCACCATTTCAGTTCCTTTCAGGAATTCTGTTTTAACCACAATTCAGCTTCTTTCAGGGCTTCAATCTCAGGTACAACTTTATTTCCTTTAAAGCTTTTACTGTCACACAAAGACATTTCAGAAGTGCCAAAAGCTTAAGAAGACATCGAATTTGTTTCGTAAAGTTCCAACTGCAAATTTTCTACACCAAGAAAAACTGCATTTTTTTAAACACCTCCAAGTACCTCTTCAGCTAGACAAACTCTGCGCGACTGAGCTTTTGTTTAGCTCATTTACTCATGCCGAAGTAAAAGTAACAGCATTTTCCATTCCTCTCTGTGCTCACAGCAGATCATACAGTAAGTCTCTATCAGCCATTTAACCGGAGAACTGTGCCAGCAATTCCTCAGCACATTTGACAGTATGTGAAGCTGAGAATTGGGACTTCTACAAAACTGCAGTTGGCAAATCATTGGTGAAAGACATGGAGTTACCAATGTGAATGTGAGCTAAGGAAACTCAAATTGAATGTGTGTTTCTCCATGGGCTCTGCACCAACCATCAGAGGCGCAGAAAATGAAGCAAATGAAAAGAGCAATTGGAAATGCCTGTGGAAGCTGAATAATTGCAGTGATGGCAGCCCTCAGACTTTTGACTTTTCTGATTCTGATTTCTTAATGAACCATTTACATAAAAAGACACAAAGAAATGAAAAAATAATATGAACAAGAATTATTGGGCACTGAAGAGAGTGAAAGGGAAAAGAAAAGCAAGTGGTTGAGTCGCAGTCGGGAGATGCAGTTTAGGGGTGAAACTGCTTGATAAAACCACAGAGGTGAAATCACAGAGTGTGTTATTTTGTGTTTTGATGGGAAAAGAAATGCAATGAAATGAGCAACAGTGAGTGTGTACTTATTGTATATAGACCAAATAAATGCTATTTTTGCTCTTTGAAGGAACAAATGAATGCAGACTCTGTTTCATCTCAACAACCAAAAGACGTATAACATGTGCAGCTAACAGGCTTCTCCACCGCCATCTGTCTGGGTATAGAATAGTAATTTGGCAACCTAATACTCACAATAAGCACAATAATGTATTTTATGGGTGAATGTACAATGTGTCTCTGTGTGTGCTTGAGATCTCAGATAAGTGTATGCAGAAGCACTCCGTGTGTATTTTCATGACTGGGGAGTCAGTTGGTTTCACTGTGAGCAGCAAAGATCTGTGTGAGATCAACAACTCACAGTCGTCTTGATTAAAGACTACTGTGACCAGCTGTTTGTCTTCATTAACCAAAATCCCATACCGACTAGAACACACACATGCACACGCGATCTGCACACGCCATTATCTTTGCAAATTGTGGTTGGAGAAAATGTTTTCTGCGTTTCCCCCGTGATGTACTTTGCATCAACTTTTCCTGTGTTTCCTGTGCACAGATGACAGCTCTGTTACAATAGCATGAATGATTCCCTTCCACACATAAAAGTATGGACACATCTTTACACTTGGCATGAATAACAGGAAGTAATTGGAGACGACAAAAGGGGAGAAAAAAAGTAAAAAAAGAAAAAAAAAAAGAGTTGCTTGTCTGGCAGCTTGTGCTGGATTTCAAAACACTTCACATCATTGCAAAGGAATGCGTAAATGATTTGTAACACATCTCTGACTAAAGCTAAAAAGTGTCAAATGGCTGTGTATAAATACTGCAGCAATTTAGAACAAGTCTGACAAACACTATTTTTGATATTAGCGCAAGAAAAAATGACTCTCGCAATATGAAGGGTTTACTAATACTGCTGATCCCACTGAGAACAGCACAGTTGCATTGTTCAGCCATCAGTTTGTTATTTAGGTTCATCAGTCAATGCGATTGATTCTCATCAGCTCACACGGTACGTGCAGCATGTTCCATCACCATACAAATGTAAATGAGTGGTAAAGACATCAAACATAGATTTTTTTGAGTATTGTTTGATCTTTTTTTTTTTTAAACTGATTTTCTTTCAATACCTCAATTTGAGGAAAAATTTCAATATTTCCTTCAATGACTTTTCTATCACTTAACAATAGAGGCCGATGTTACATTTTTTTCTGAATACAAGCAGACACACAAGATCTCTGACAAATAAACCAGACCACAAATCTCATCAGCCATTCGATTCCAACTTAATAGTTTTTGAAAATGTGTTACACTGCACCAAACAAAGGTTTGATACCCAGCTCAGCCCAACATTTAACGGCGTGTTCAGGAGAAATACTGCCAAATACTGGACTTACATTCCACATATAGCAAGAATCCAGTGGAGCACCTGTCACTTTGTTGCTTGTATGTATTAGGACAGATCAATATATGCTCAATCACTTTGGAATTTGGAAGTCATGTCAAAAAAGATGAACATGTGTATTTGCTACACAAAATGATGCAAAACACAAAAAAATAGTACTGAGCTTTTTAATGTAGCTAGTTTAAGTTGTCATCAATAACCAAAACCTCGAATCTAAACCATTACATTGATATTTATGATTTTCTTTTGTTGCTTTTCACCCAGTATCCACAGTAAATCTAAAAATAGCTTCACCAACAAAGACCCCCTGAATTTACAACCCTATGGAAGCTGTAAGATCCTGACCCACCCACCGTGCATCGTGAAATCCTTTCATCTCTTTATCGTTTATTGTAATTTATTGTCCTTTTATAATTGCTTTTATCACATCTCTCTTAATTTATGGCATTTAATCTGTTATGTTTTTCCTTTTTACTTTTGACATCACCTGTGTGGCCGTCTTCTGGGTCAGCTGCTCTGTAAAGCTCTTTGTAAACTTGTTTTTCCAAAGGTGCTATATAAATGACTGGATCGTGTTGACTTTTACACATATAATCCATTTCTTTCTCATGTAGCTGTACTGTTTTTTTTTGTTCTTATCATCTTCCAACAGTTTTATTGCCATTTGATTTTTAGTTCCTGATGTGTTTTTAGGCGTTGTATCGAACTCAGTTTAAAAAGCTACAAATGCCACACATTACAAAAAAAAAGAAAAAAAGAATTGTGATTGCAATTTCTATTTTCTCTGTCTATGAGATGGAGATGTTTGATGATTGAGCAGGAAAAAAAATGTTCGTTTGAGGGATGTCTGCAGCAACAGTCAGGGTTAATGACAATAGACAGTTAAGAAAATAATGCATGACGAACCAAATTAAGTAATTTAACTAATTAACCAAATGAACTATTTCATTAAATACTATGCGAAAAGAAATGACTAGTCAGTGGCTGTTTTAGAAAGGGAGGAAGAACCTTTGGGGAAAATGAGTGCAGGTGTTGGCACATTATTAAATGACTTGTGAAAATGAAGCTTTAAAGATATCAGAGGCTAGTTGTGTATAAATACACACAAATAAAGTTGTATTATTTAGTTTGAAATGAAGAACATCTGTGCATTACAAAGAAATCCTGGAAAAAATAACGGAAAAGGAAAAGATTTACTTGTGCACGCAGGGAAACTTGTTTTTGCTGCTCAGTGTGCGATGTGGCAGTGACTTTAATCATAACCACTGCATGTTTAATTAATGGGAAAATAGTTTACTCTGTGTGGTGGCCCCCATATGGTAGGTGAGTCCCCACAATGTGATGGTGTGAACTGATCTATGTCCCCACAACATGAGTTATACAACCTCTCACACACAGACACACACGTACTTCGAAGACTCATGTCACAATCTCTCTCTCTTGCTGTGTTAAACCGTGCCTCTACTCAAACTAAATCCCTGGAGTGGAAATAAGAGCGAGAAAGTAAGAGAGCAAGAGCAGGAGGTAGAGAAAGCGAGACAGGGAGACAGACAGAGAGAATGAGATGGGATTACAGGGATAATGTGAGCAGATGGAGGGAGGTCGAGGCTCCATCAGGACTCTCCACTCCAAACGGATTAAAAGACTTCAACCGAGCCACCGACAACTGAACCACAGCGTTTCTTGCACTTTGAGACACCGAGCTGAGCCCAGCTTGCCCCCCCAGCGCCCACCTCTAAGCCCGGAAATGAAAACTTGACATCTTTCAGCGTGACGCAGTAAACAGTTAGGTCAGGGAAATGTATTTCAACCTGCTGTCCCTTTTCCTCTCTCCTGTCGAACACATAAAAGGTTAGGCTTTTGGGCTTTACTTTAAACCCATCCATTTAGGAATAATTTACGCTGATCCCCCACTTTAAACTTTGTATTAACATGCATCCTGTTAGAGCAACACACTTCAGACCTAGATGCAACCAAGGCTCATTAAAGATTCTGTCCCCCAGAGCAACACTGATCAGAAAGGGATTTGGCCACATAAGCAACAACATGTGACGTGTATTAAATCTTCATATACACTAAGCCATTTTACACCTCATAAATAACTCATACTTATTGTATCTAGTTGGATTTAGCTGATGGATTTAGCTGGATTACACATTAAAATGCTCTTCCTATGCACTCAACTCTCATTTCATAAAAAAATCAGAATAGGGCACCTGTCACTGCCTCTCATACATCGTATTTACATATTTTATAATTGACAATTTTGATTGTTCCTCTGCCACCAATATCCTGACAATTCATTCTTGACAAGAAATGTTATTATTTGAGCTGTCTCCTGTGAGTTTGATTCCCATTCATTTATAGAAAAAAATATAATAATGCAGTCTGTCAGAAAAGATGAAACTAGTTTAACTTTTGACAGACTGCAGGGGAAAAAACTGTCATTTACTAACTCATTTCATTGGCTGGTGAAATTAAAAAGAGTTTTCGAGAAGTGCCTACAATAACGCAACTTGGGTGACCGTGGATGGCAAAAGTCCCAGCTGAGTGCCTCCTTGAACAGCAGCTGAACGTATGCGTTGAAGCTTTATAAAGGAACTCCCTGAGGATGCTGTAAAACTGCAAGTGTATGGCAAAAAGTAACATTTACGACTCAAAGTATGTGGTGTTTCCATCGATATTAATGTGGTGTGATGGAAATGATTGTGACAAACATAGCATGCAGTTATTGGGAGTGTAAATTAGCATTGTGTGCCAAGAGCAGGCTCAGCGTCTTTTCTGCATCAGGATAGTTCACATTACAGAGACCAATAAGTCACATTGATTGGGTCAGTCCCCCAGTCAAATGCTGTTAACCGGTCTTAATGGAACAAGCAGTGAAACTACATTCTCCCAGTCAAGTTCTACAGACAGACAAACAAACAGCCAGACAGAACAGACAGAATTTCAAAGTCAATATTAGACTCTTTCTCTAGGATACATATTGTTTTTGCTCTCTGTATTCTGGTCTCTGATGCTCAGTGTCACAGTCAATTAGCCCAGTGTTTCATCCCTCCACATATGCATTTATTAATGTGAATGTGTCTGCATGTTAACTCCCTCTCTGTCTCTCTGCTCTCACTCTGCTTTATCCGCAGGTGATAATTAACCTGTTGGTACGGTGGCCGTTACGCGTCACGCTTCTCCCCTGACATCCCAGCATCTGTTGCTGCTGGCAGCAGCAACAGACACATTTACGCTGCCCTAATTTATCTAAGCACATGAATCATCATCAACACTGATGAATGTCAGTCAGTTTAACCTCTATTGTAAACACGGGGCACTCTGACACTGCTTACAGCCAGACTCCCCAGAGCAAAGGCTGATCTTGTCTCAGAGTCAAAGAAGTACTGGATCTGGTTAGTCCATGGATGGTAGGCCACTTGGGAATACTGGTGATGTAAACTGAGGTAACAAGGCACCCAGGATGGCAAAAAAGCAAAAGCATCTCAGGTTAGAACCCCACCGGTGCTGAATGGGGCTTTATGTGTGTGGCGTGGGGTTCCTTACCTCTCCCTCCATGAGCTTCCACCAAACACCAAAGTCAGCACAATATAATGTTCTAATATGTTCTTAGTTCTTCTCTTTATTATCATGAAAAGCATATAATGTAGCCTGTTCAGTGAATTCCAAACTATGGTCCTGGAACCATTAGAACCATAAGGGAAAAGTTCTAGAAAATTAGCTTTACATTAACATTAGACCAAACCTTTTTTTTTTTTTTATCCAATCTAGAAAGATGTTTTCAGTATTGGTCTCTCACTGTCTAACTATTAGAGCTCCACTTACAATGTGCAGTGTCAAGAAAAGAAGTGTTTCCCTGGGGCAATAGCATCAAAACTGATGAGAATCAAATCCAGGCTCTTCCTAAAGCCACTCTCCCTCTCCGTGCGTATTTACGCACAAAGTACAATGTGAAAAATTCAAGCAAATGACACAAGAATATGAAATGATAACAGAAGAGATCTTTTACTATTTAATATTTTGGACATATGTTGCCCAGAGTGTCTCGCAGAGAACACAAACGAGAAGTGCACTCTGAAACCGTCATATCCAGTCCCCCCCACCCCTCTCTCTCTCTCTCTCTCTCTCTCTCTCTCTCTCTCTCTCTCTCTCTTTCACACACTCTATCACACACACACAGACGCACCTCACAGTCGCTCGCTCACACATGCGTGCTCGGTCTTTCGCTCACCTCTTTTATCCTGAACTTTGACAGTGATCTCCACCAGAGGCTCAGTCTCTCGGTCCAGTCTCCGTGATATGACTATATCCCCGCTGTCCCGGGTCACGCTGACCGGTGAGCTCTCCACGTCGGGCTCCACCAGCTCAAACGCTGCCGACTGAAACCTCACCGGGTTCAGGTTCATCACCACTGAACCGATCCCTGCGTCCTCGGACACGTTGATGAAAACGGGGCTGTCTGATTCCATTACTGACCTGGACTTTCGCTCTGGTACTTTAATTTGAGATTTAGGTTTCCGTCTCTCCTGTTCGGGGTTCTGCGAGGGCGCCACGGGCCACTGCCGTGGATTGATCTCCACAGCGACGCTCTGGCTCGTGCGTGGTGGCCACCCGCGGTCCCGGGCAAACACTTTAAACTTAATCGGTTCATCCAGACCGAGGATGGAGTCCACCAGGAGGATGTCTCCGGTTTTGGGCACAGCGTAAAAACTCCCGTTTTGGGGCCGGGCGAAGTAGATGAGCTCTGCGTTCTTGCCGCTGTCATCGTCCCGCGCGGTGACCGTGTAGATCGATGTGCGGAGCGCAGTGGCATCATCCAGGCTCAGTTTCACATCGGCACCGGGAAACGTGGGCTGGTGGTCGTTGGTGTCCAGGACGTCCACTTTGATAGACGCCACCTCAGCGACTACCGGAGACTCCCCTTCCTCTTTCCGGGAGAGCCCCGCGCATTGCCCGCAACACAAACCAAGACCCAGTGCGTATTCACCCCGCTCCTCCCGGTCCAGAACCCCAGAAGTCTTCAATAAAATATGCCCCCGTTTGTGGTGCGCAAAGACTCGGAAATTCTCGCTCCCGTCTCCCATGAGTTTAAAGTGTGCTGCCGCTGTGCCGGATTCACCGGTACCGCACAGCCTCTGCGAGTTGAGCCGCTTTAACGGGACGCTCAGTCCGTTGACCCGGGAGCCCGGAGATGAGTTCTCAAATACATGCCCGTGAAAGAACGGCACCTGCTCCACGGTCCTGTTTCCGAGGGCGCACGAAACCAAAAGGGGTAAAAACGCAACCCAAATCATGTCTGGATATCTCAGTGACTCCACTGCACTAAAGCGCTCGTGCCACACCGAAATCCATGGGTGCCCTCGTTCCTTGGGGATATTTCTCCTCTTTCCCTTTATGATCCAAAACTTCCATTAAATTGGAACGCAAATATTTGTTGGCTCCATACTTCATCTCGACGCAGAAGAACTTTGTGTTTTGAACTGTGTGTCCTCCTCCTCTCCTGCTCTCCTCTGTTTGCTGTTTCACCAGCAGCGCTGTCTGTCTGTGCGCGTCCGAGGAAAAAAATGCTTCTTACAGCTCGAGTGCGCGCTTACCTCTCTCTCTCTCTCTCTCTCTCTCTCTCTCTCTCTCTCTCTATCTATCTATCTATCTCTCTGCGTGCGTTGTTTCCGACAGATCTCACCCGGGTATCACACTTAATCCACCTTACGTTTGAGTTGCTGCAAAGTGTGCGCAGCACACGTCGGCTCTGATTTTGAAATGGATCAAAGCTCTCATTGGAAGGAAATCAGTTTTGTTTGCCACGCAAATGGCCCGATGGTACGTGGTTCATCACGAGGATGTCACACAGAACCGGCTGTTTTACGCATGCATTGCCAAATCATCCAGCGCAATGCATTTGTAGCAGAGTGATGCAGCCTTAACGGAGCCTCTCATCGGAAATTAACTTCTCAGCAAAGGTTAGCTGCGAGTGGAATTAACTCGTGCTTGTGCGCGCGCACAAACACCAACACTGTCATAGACAACAATTGTCTGTGTATGTGTGTGTGTGCGTGTTTGTGTGTCAGGGCGATCCTCGGGGAAACAACCCAGCCACCCTTCTCCCTGTGATCAATGTCCAGTCTTGCACGTCCAGATCCATCACTCCTCTTTCCAATAACACGTCAGGCCATTGGATTAAAATAATGTAAAAATCGATCATTTTAAAACGCCTCCAGGGAGGCAAAGAGAAAATAAAGGCTTACAGCTCCAGGCAGGGTCTCACAACGACTCCAGAGCTGTCTTTATGTCACAGACAAGTGCCCTATTTGAACATGTTCATCACCCACTCTGTTTTGTTTTGGAGTTTTCAGTCTCCGGGGGCGTCTGTGAAAGTTTCAGACAGATCCCCAGTAACATAAAGAACAGTCTCAAATTTAATATAACAGATATTCACTTTCACATCAGCTCTTTTATATCCCCTCCCTGGATGGAATTCAATACTGAAGACCAAGAACAAAACCATTTTTCCATGTGTATTCCTGCTATTAAATATGTTTGTGGACCCAAAGCATGCTGCATGGTCATTATCTCATTCAAAGCACCAGTCTTCTGTGTGCTTTTGTGCCGTTTGAACTCCTACTCACTAAAACACTGCAACCTGTGCAGTTTTAAAGTTTAAAATCAGCAGTCCTTGGATAACACGAGTTTCAGGCTTTACACCAAAGCTGTGTTCATATATTCAAGCAAAGTTTGGTTTCGCGTGGGAGTGAAAATCCTTCGGTATTTAGCATAACATTTAAAATCAGTATGTCAAGGTGAGTTCACTCTGCAGTGTTTCACAGGTGAATAGCACAGTTTTGATGTCAAGGGATACATATAATTAGGAAATCGCAGCACAAAGAAATGCACCACAGTGAATGATGTGGTAGACGATTGAGCCATTACCTTGACTTAAAATTTCAGAATTATACACTTCAGACATCCATTATATGCGTCTGTGCAAAACTATTTCCGATAAATAAGCAAAGGTTGTATAACACAGATTGTGGCCTTGGCCACATGAAACGCATAAAATTGAACAGGGAGGTATTCATTTGAATACAGCTTTACCTGCTCAGAAAGGGACCATGCTGATCAGGTTGAAATCACATGACTGATTATCTTGACCCACAAGTGGATTTTCCTCCCTTGTTTAAAAAAAATATCCATTATGAGTAATACTGAGTAATGTTTCTGAAGTGTCTGTACTTCAACTTAAGTAATAAATTCAAGTTAATACAATAATTTAAACGCAGGACTTCAGCTTATAATTGAATATTTTTTTTATTGCATGGTTTAACTTGATGAATCATTTTTCCTGCAATAGTTATTTGATTAAAACATACTTACATACAGTAATAATAATAACAATGATTTGATTCTCTCTTGCTCATTAATTTAACACAGCTGACTGGTGAAATTATTTCATAAATTAATTACAAATCAAAAAAAAGCAACGGACTCTTTATTACAACACCTGGTACCTTTATAAGGTCTTATTTACATAAATGTTGTCCGAGGTTTGGTTAGTTAAGGTTAAGATTTGTACTGTACCTCTGTCCCCTGTATTGTATTTTATTGTATTGTGCTGTACAGTAGTGCATTATATTGTGTTATTTTGTCTGGGTTAGTCCTTCATCCTATTCCAATTGAAATCTATTAATAGACAAAAGGGAAAGGCCGATTTTTCTCTGTGGTATCATTTCCGTCATATGAAGTGCATCGCCATAAACACATTTTCAAAAGGAAAACAAACAGAGGGAGAAAAAGAAAGTGACAGACAGAGATAGATTTGGTCAGCTGTTAAGTCTGACTGTGGAGTAATATTCCCCACTGTGGCAGTGACAATGGCCCAGTGAGCAGCAGACTGAATCATCTCTTCCTCTCATCTCTTTCTGTATCTGTGTGCATCTTTGTCGGATTTTAAAATAAAACTCAATATGTATAATGCATCCCTCCCGTAACTGTTTGCTTATTCATGTTGCAGTCCAGAGACTGTCAGTATTAAAGACAGCTCTTCAGATGATCACGTCTCTGGAAACGTTACACATCCCAGTCTCCAAGCCAATAGACATTTGAAGATACAAGTACTGAAATCATGACAACAATGCTGTGACACACTTTCTATTAAACTGGACTTTTCTGTGCTGATATGACATTGGGCAAAGAAATAAGATTGCAGTAACACTTTATTCAGACAGGGTCAAAACACCTGTGGGTGTTGTGTATGTGACTGAGTCTACCCGGCAGAACGATGTGCCAAAAATACAATATGAACACTGCAGAAGAAAATCAAAGGGGCGGCATAATACAGCACAATATTTCAAAAGCATCAATGGTGCCTTTAAACAAACATTCATTATTTGAACTGTCTGAAGTGTGGAAAAGATTTATTTGTTTTTTGTTTTTTTTTAAATTAAAAACACATATTGAATATTTGTACCATCACGTATTAAAGGGCCAACCTTGGCCTCATTCAATATTTTTTTTTATGATCGTCAGCAAACCTAATGAAAACACCAAAGCCAACAATGCATTAATCCGCCTCTCTCTGTATTTTCTGTCCTGCTCACCCTGGCTGTGGCACTCAAACCTACTGGCTCTTACTGAACACCTAAAACCTGTATACACTGTAATTTTTAGCAACATTTAACATGGATAAATAATGCAATTGTTTGGGGACTATTTTCAGCAGCGGATTAATCACGGTGATCAGCGAACACCATCAACAGTTTAGAAAAACACAGTCAAGACTTTTTAATTCTACATGTGTTAAGTACAGAAACTGAACTGAGTAACAGTGCTTATGAGTAATAAGTGAAGTGAAATAATTCAATAATATGTATTATGTTTTGCCCAACCACACTTATATTTGATACAGTTCAATTAGGATCATTTGTATCTCAGAAACAACCTGGAGACAAGAATCGTGCCCACCGATATTGTCATTTTTAGATCCCTTGGCTACCCTTGTCATAAAGTTTGGCCGCCTTAGACAGTGAGCAGCAAAGTGAGAATGGTTGGCACTGAACCTGTCATCTTCTATTCATTATCATGACAACTGACAGACTGTGCTGAAGATCATTCAAATCCATGCAGACCCACTAAATCTCAATAAAGTGGAACGTCAATCTGGCTCTGGCTCTACCAAGCAGTTTTCACGTCTGGGGTTTGTCCCCCTAGAACAAGAACAAGCTGTTAGATTGACACAACACACACTCCCCTAACTGCTATTGATTATTCTGCCTGCCCATCTTAACAACCCAACCAGTCTTAATTCTCTTTCTATCCGTATTCATCCTCCTCTCGCACTGTCCTTCCCATTGCAAACCCAAATTTCAATTAGTGGATTATCAGCTGTGGAACACATTGTCCCCAAAATTCTTTTTTTCTTTCTTTACAAACGAAGCATCAGCTTCAGGTCTGTTGAAGATGTGCACACATAGGGACTGGATAGCATTGCTGTGGTTTACAGAGTGCTTGGCAGAGAAAAAAGAGGGAGGTGTGAGTTCATTATCCAGACATACAATTTCTCTTTCTCCCACCTGCAACAGGCTAGCCATCAGGGGAAATATCTTGATAGGACGATAAAGAAAACAGAGACAGGGAATATGCTCAATAGCGCTTTGGAGAGGCGCCAATTGGACTTTGCTGCTAACACAATCTGGAGATCCACTGGGCTGTAAATTGGCTGGGTATAATGTCGGTGTGTGTGTGTGTGCTTGTGTATGTTATGTGTGGGTGTGTCAGATAGTGGATAGGGACATTCAGGAATGCTAGCCTGGAGCTTCTAAGGAAGCAAACAAACAAACAAACAAACAAACATGGAGTTTTGGATCTAAATCCTTGTCATTTGTGCCATAAGGCTTAGTTACACATGGTTTTCATCTGACATGTTGGATTTCTATGTTACACACAGGAATTTTTTTTCATGTGGGGGTCTTGTTCGACTACAAAACAGCAAAGATCTCAAAATCAGTCAAAAGAAAAGCAAACAAAGCCATACTTTAGATATGTCCGATATCTATAGTGGAATATGGTTTAGATACTTGACGTATGGTAGAACAAGCAAGACTAACATAGACTCAATTTTTCGCTTTCACTTTATATGTAAATCATGTCCTGTTAATGACTTACACTGTCACTTTAGTTCATAAATTCATAATTCATGAATCTAAATGCCAGTGAAATAACGTAGTGATAATGTATAAATACAAGAGAAGGAAGATCAGATCTGCTTCCGTGTGGTCACACCTTTTGACAGGACAGACTTAATTAAATCGAGAGTGCCATTTAGAATCTGATCTCAGCTTCAGAATCTTCTGAAATGTCACTGGCGCCTTATGGTGGACTTATTTTTTTTGACACCAGTGATGTGGAAACAAAAGTTCTGTAAGCTGGTCACCAGTTGTACCTTTTGTATCAACTTGCTCAAGCCTGAACTGAACAGGACAGCCCATCTTCACTTCAGAGCACTGACACAACAAAGACAGAAAGCAGAAATGTAGCAGTTGTGTCACTGCTCAAGTCGTGAATAATCAGGGGTCATCTCCTTGGGTCTCGCTCCACCTCAGCCCGGTCAGTCCCACAGGGCTGGCCCTCTGGGTGCTTGGGGCTAGTGGCATATCACACAATGTTGTCAGTTGTAGCAAGAGTGTAGAAGAGCATGTCGAATCTCACTAAAATCAGTGATATTCCTAAAGCGTAAACAATCACTGTGAAGCTTAGGGGACTTCCAGTGCACATGACTGTGCATTTAAGACTTCCTGTGGGAAAGAGTGCAGAGAATGTCTGACTTTGTAGTCACAAATGCCCAGATGGCAATAGGAACCTGGAATCTATTGACTGATTCCACTCTGCATATGGTCAAGGTAGCCTCATTAATGACAAGGTTGATTTGAAAGGTAGAACATGAGTGTAGAATCAGAGTGTGACTACTATTCTTTCTTGGAAAACATGTGGTTGTAAAGACAGACAAAAGAAAACAGGCGATACCTTCGAGAGTTCTGCACACGCTGCATCACAATGTATGAATCATGAAGTCCTTTGAAGCCGAGATGTCATAGAGACATCCACGCTGCAATTCCTCGTTCTCCCCGATCATGAGCACCAGTCTACCTAACCATCAAACTTGAATATGTGCTATAAGGCTGGTAATTTCCTCAGATTGGGTTAAATATAACACAAAGAACAGTGAACAGAAGTGCATGTCAGATGGTCAGACGGCACTGAAAAATTTGAAGGATTGTGTCTGACCATTTTTATAACTTTTAAAACCAGCAAGCATGACCTCGTCAGGCAGTGGCCTGTCTAATGTGATATGATGGTTACAGGATTTGAACTTGTTTCTCAAGTTCTCTTCATTGTACACAACCTCTTCTCACTTCTCATGCTACACGTTGCATACATATGAACACCACCGAGGAAAGATTGTCCAAAAGTGTGCAACCATTTTCCATTTAAACAATAATTGCATTTCTTTCTTCTCTATGATGGTAGGATTTTTGTGTGTTGCCTTAGGGACCACTGCAAACACTTCTATGTTTAAATGTTGTGGGCTGACATGTCATTTAATTTGCTTTGAGCACAGTCCAACTTTAAATCAGCACTGTACACCTGCTTATCCAGAGCAAGAGGGCCATAGACTGTGCTCTAAAAGTCCAAAAAGAAAGTGACAAGAATATTATTATTATGCTAATCCTGTTACCTCTAATGACCTGTAATGACCTGAGGTCATTGGGTCTCAAATACTTTTGACAGGCTCACTGTCACATGCAAAACATTATAACGCCCAAACTGTGAATGAGTTGTAAGTTGGGCAGCAGGCAAAACCCATCCTACACTTCAGGTTCAATAAAGTCAGCCAGCAGATCTAAATGCTGTAAACATTGCCACTGACTCTGATGCACGCTCCATTGTCACTGATCCCTGGCATCAAGTGTACTAAAGCTGGCAGAAGAAAGATGTGCATGGGAAAGCTGCTAAACACAAACAAGTAAAATCAAGTGAAGTTAAAAGCCATTCTTAACTATATTTTTCCAGTATTATAACAAATATGACAATATTCCATATTTTATATGTAATGTAATCTGTACAATTTGAAGTGTTTAGTATTATATATTATTTATTCTGAATGTAACATTTTCCGATTAAGACATGGGATAGCTGATGATAATATTTAGGTTTTATGAGCATTCTTTGGACAGGTGAACAGCACTTTGATCTCATTCTGGGTTTTTACTATAGCCATTTTACGCATAGCCTCTTGCCTGTTTATGGTCAGATCTGTGCCATGTAAACAAACCAATGCACCGCTGGATTCTCTTAGTGTTACTACAAACTTGACTGTTACTGATTTAAATCATTTTCGGGCTGTGGGTGAAGCTAAAGCACAGGGACAGTTTCCTCTGTGTAACTTGGTCACTTTATTGTCCGCTTCAATCGTAGGACAACTGAACACGACAAATGTTATACGTCACCTCAATATTTTACCTCATATCATATCATTTTGTGACTTTGGGCTATACAAATAAAATTGATTTGATTTGATTTGATATCACTCCGCCGGTCTTAACCATCACTTACATTATAGGCAAGGTATACCATAATATATAGTTACTGGTCTAAATAAAATACATCTACAATAGTTATTATTCATTAAAATATGCCAGTGCCAATAAACAAATAAATAAGGTAATCTATAAAATCTAAAAAAGTCTTCACAAAAGTACATCTCATCTTACACCTACAAGAAACAAACAAACAATAAATGCCCATATTTGTGGTCAGAAGCTAAAAGAAACCTACTTATAAATATGAAAGACTTGGCTATAAACAGGCTGGGTATATGTGCAAATGTCACAACCTTTTCATTACATGAATTAATTAAACAGGAATATTAGTGGGGATATTCAGTTTCATTAGCCATGTACACAACTTAGTAGGAATATTGTCATTTCTGGGATAAGGCCTAAAACTGGAATATTGTTTGCATGTAACTGCAGTCATTGTAACATACTGCATTAGCATATATGTTAGAATAAAACATTGATGGAAAAAAGAAAGAACTCAATCAGTCAGAATAGTGCAGCCCACTCACACTGACTGGTTCACTCGAGAGTGCACATTTACAGGAAAACCAATCATCATCATACAGTGTCAAACCACAGACTCACCTGTGCTTAGCTCTTCAGCAGACTACTTCTGCTGCTGTTCTGTGCTGTCATTAGTCTTAATGCTTTATTCAGCCACTTTCTTCCTAGCTGCACCTGCTATGTTCCGCTTTTATGTACCACAGGGGATTATGCACTGCTGGTCAAAGTCTAATGCAAGTGCAGCATTTGGGAGTAAAAGCAGATCTCACAATCCCCACTGCCATGTTTCACCATCAATAAGCCTTTTAGTGTTAATATGTGAACATGTGCACACACCCATTGCTTTCGTGATTCATGTTTCTAAAGACATTATCAGTAACACAAACAAAGAATTAAATAAAAACAAAGGAGTCATCATAATAGAGCACCTAATGGAACATAAGAGTACCTTTAGAGCATCGGCCTGGAAAGCTATAAAAATGAACTGTACTGCCTGTCAGTTTCACTGGGCAGGATGTGGAAACTCAAAGCGCTCCAAACTGCTCTAACTACTAATTGAGTCAGAGAATCATAATTCCAAATTCCCTGTCCTCTTACTTCGGAGAATAGAGCAGAAACTCAGTGGATACAATTCTGTTTTTACTTCCTTTTAATAATGCATGAAAGCGAATAGATTCATTTTCCCCCTCTGTTCAATATTTAAGTGCACAAGGCTACCACTGATCCTTAGTGAATCTGTTCCCCTGCTTATGCTGCATTGAGCACCTCCTCAGTAAGTGCCCCAATATCTCAGTCTTGATTCTCTGACACCATCTGAGGCAGAGGACTAATATTGTATGGATTCCCTAGTAAAAAGGAGCCCATATATCACGGTTACTGGGCCAGCAGATAATTTCCTCAAGCCGTGCTATAGAGGATCAGCCGGCTGAGGTATTAAAGAGAGGCATAGTTCGGCTGGTGAATTGAACCCCATTACAGCTGGATCAAGTCTCTGCCACACCTCTCTCTCTGTCTACAGTATCTACTCTATCTAATATTTTACTCTTTCTGCCTGCCATGTGTGTCCTGGCTATACTACTCCTTTTTAAAGAAAGCAGTGCACACAGTGAATATTTCCGCTTCCTCTTTATAAGAAATTAGTAACTTATATAAGTTCACATTTCCACATTATGGCTGCAAATGAAGAATTAAATGGTTTTATATGTAATCAGATTAAAGTAATGGTCTATAGCAGGGGTGTCCAAAGTATGACCCGGGGGCCCACAGCTTAGTTTTTATAATACATTATTTATGGATTGTCAGATACTGTATGGATAAAAGATCTGGATTTTTTGGTTAATATAATGAAGGATTTGGATGCACTTAATGCTAACCTCTAAGGACATAACTGCTGGTGTTATATATCTGTAGATGTGACACAAAATATTACTTTCTGAGTGATCTTGTGAAAGAAAAGAGCAAGGTTGAAACATTTTAAACTTAAATGTTAACAGACTCTACATTATTTATAATAAGTCATGTTTAGAATGAACATGAGGTTAAGATTTGTATCAGCTTTATGAAAACTCATGAAAAAAGAAATGATAAAAGGACAATTACTAAACATAGAACATTTATAGATACAATTTAAAAATAGAATAATAAAAAGTTAAAAAAAAAAAAAAATTAAAATTGACGACATCACAAGAAGGCCAATCTGTAAAAAATTAGTTTTAAGAAGTGATTTAAAAGAATTTACTGATTTGGCGAGCCTTAGCTTTTTGGGCAGGTCGTTCCAGAGTCGAGGGGCCCTGATCGAAAAGGCGCAATCAGATCTAGTTTTTAACCTTGACCCTGGAACAACCAGATCTGCCCCGAGGATCTAAGGCTGCAAGTTGGTTCATAGGGGGTTAACATGTCTGCAATATAATTAGGATCCAGACACTCGCAGGCTTTAAAAGTGATCAGCAAAATCTTAAAACCAATCCTAAAATGCACAGGAAACCAGTGAAGTGAAGCTAAAATTGGTGAGATGTGATGTTGTCTGTTAAAACCGTTTAGAAACCTACTGTAGCTGCTAAAATGTTAGTATTGGCCTCCAGGCATCTTTACATTGTCAAATCTGGCTCTCTTTAAAAGAAGTTTGGACACCCCTGGTCTATATGGAACATAATGTTTCAATATCTGAGTCAATAATAATTGTAAGTAGGCAAGTAATTAACAAAATAATAAAAACACAGAAGATAAATAAGAATTTATGAAAATGTGCTTACCAAACCGTTTCAAGGACAATTTAAAATGTTACTGCTGAGTGATCTCTTAGTGATGATCTATTACTACAGCCGTCTCTACACACACACACACACTCAGAAGAGGTAATGTGAAACTGGCATAATGCAAAATAACTCAATAATGGAGCTGTAATGAACTTGTGTGAGGAATAAGACTGAGTCAAGGATGCCATATTCACAGTTAATCCATATTCAGCGTGAAAATGAAGTAGGTGTCTATTTGTGTGGATTCCATGTATTTATAGGAAGATTCGGGCATATGTAACTAGAGATTCTCATACAGCACCAATATGAATAACCCATATGAATGAATAATATGAGTGTTAAAGGTGATTTAGTGCTGCACTTCCATAAAGGTGTTACTTACTGTGACTTACAGAAGACAGAAAGACTTTCCTCGACCACAGTTTGTAACACTTCAGATTTATAGTAGACATCTTCTAAGCCCAGGACAAGATGAGCATGATGACATCATCAGGGTTTTTCTCTCAGACTACAGAACAACTTCCCTCAGAGCCAGAAAAGACATTAAACAACTGTTTTCACAGGATGAATAATACACCCTGTGACAAGTAAAATGAACTTGCTAAGTAAAATTGGAGTGCCGCTTTAAAGCAACTTAATGCTTTCCTCAAAAGCCTCAGCCACACTATTAGATGCTTCTCCTTTTTATTATCGCCTTTTTTTTTACTCCAGAAGACAAGATAAAAGAGTGGTCAGAACTGCTCAGTTTTTTTTTCTTAATCATTTTGATTTCATTGAACACTTAGCTCTAACTAAACGCTCCATACGCACTATGACTGTGTATCACCCACAAAGCACTATAACAATATTCTTCTGTAACTTTTGGGGATTTATGTGATTTTTTTGCTTTTTATCATGATGAGATTTTTTTTATGACTCATTGTCTACCTTTAATTATTGGTTTATTAAACACTGGTGATTCACTTTATTCTATTGTGTGTGGCATATAGGTTCTACATTGTACCTACTACCTCAGAAATGTATCATGTAAATTAGCTGTTGTTTGTTTTGAGACTCAGGCAGCGAGGCAGTCTGACCTTCTGCATGAAAAAAAAAGGATCTTGTCAGAGGAGCAGAGGTTTGCTGAGCATATTTGCTCTTTTTGAGGAAGTGGTGGGAGTTAAAGGTCTATGTTTTCAATGGTGTATAATCACCTAAAAATAACCTTTGAAACATGTCAAAATAAACCTTTTATATCTACAGACACTGATGGTCCTCTTCCAGGGTCTGCCATGTTGAACCAATATATTTTAAAGAGGGCCTACACAGGGCCTTTTACATTTCTGGCACATGTTGCAGACACTGTAGTGGAAAGAAAAAGGCAATAACAGCCATCTGTTAATGTTACCTAATTGAAAGCAATATAAATTTTCAGTGTAATCTTCATTTCAGTTGGATCATTGCTACATAGCCCTGTACTGTCTCTGCATAATACAGGCATAAAAATGTCTTTTATATTTTTATTGAGACCATATTTTACCCGTGCAATGAGCCCTTCACAGGATGGAATAAGCGCAGCATACCTGAAGTATCCAAAGGGCACCTGTATGTGATCCCCATTAAGACCCAGCAGTGTCTTCTCATATGTGCTTACTGTGTGATCTATAGGACAATACAACGTGTTCACAGAAGAAATCAAGCAAACAAAAGCAAATAAAACTGTGATATGTGATTGTAATTTAGTGGTTGTCTTTCTGTGAAATAATTGGTTTGCATTCATTTAATTGACATGCAACAGAATGCCACTGCTGCCAAAAGCAGTTAGTTTGAGCTGTTTATATGATTGCTTCTACAGATAATTCCTCATAACATTCGTGTTTATATAGCTGTTACATAACTCTGCTTAATCAGATCATATTGCAATTAAAAATAGCTTATGGAAATTGAAAATGTGCTATTGCCAGACAAATTGTTAGGAATGAAGAGATATGTACGCACGAAGAATCTGGTGTTTTTCTATAGATGAGGATGCAGGCGAGTCCAGAGGACTTTCAGTAATGAAGAGAGTACACTTCTAATTGATTTCTTACTGACTGTGTGTATATCTAATACATCCCCAGGATGTCATCATCTCTCACCTGATGGTTCGCACTGGGAGAACTCCAAAAGGTTCAAACGAGCCAGTACAGAATGACAGATATTTGTTATGGTTATTCTGCAGCAGTCTGGTGTTGGTTGCACACGATTTCATCAAAGTAACCACAATGGATCACTGTGAGAAATGGCGTTTGGTGAAGCACTTTTCAAATTAGAGGCAACAGATGTAAAACGGATTCTCATAGGAGTTTAGTACAGACTGCTACACGCCCCTTTTCCCTGATGTCTTTGGAGAAATATTAAGAGCTATTTGGACATCCTTACATGTTTTATATGACCCACTGTGTGTTTCTTCTCCAATTATTGATTGACTTGATGATTGATTTGTTGCTTCGATAAGAAAAGTAATGCGACTTGCTAATGACTAATGACACCGCGCTTTGATTTATACCCCACTTTCCCTGACACTTGCACACATACGTCATAAGTCAGTACACCTAATAAAAAATAGGTACTGCTTATTTAGACATGCAATCATGACCTTGTACTCCTGTCTATACATGTCTTCTAATTACAGCATGTAGTTCAGTCAGTGTTTACTATAAGAGAGCAAAGCTAATGCCAACCTAATGCACACTAAGTAATTGCCAAATGCTGATATTTAGTTCTAAATTTCCACACAATAATAAAAATGGGCTTTGGAGATCATCTGCTGCTATTCTGCAAATGATTATCAATATATAAAATGTGAATCTTTTGGAACAGCTCACCCAGTGTGAGAAAGCACAAAAGCTAATGAATGAATAATGAATGAATGCATGCATGTGCTCTGTGCCAGCTGTCCGCAATGTTTTGCACGTTGTCGGGGCAGTGTGAGTGTGTCCGTGCCACTGAAATGATCTGAACTAGAGGAAACATGGAGGATGCCTCTGCCTGTACAATCTGGACATGTCACTGTGATTTTATTTATTTATCTGTTTACTTTTTAAAACATTATTTACTTGTTGTGCATCCCTACAGTATTTTGCCCATACTGCCCAGCAGCCAGCTTGGAGGATATTTGAGTAGCCCTAGGTCATGAATCTTATAGTAACGTGTCAAGCTGGGATGGAATTTAATTTAAAGATACTTGCAGGTCAGGTCCAATACTGAGGTTTGCAGGTGCAGCGTGTGCAGGACAGAAGATGAAAACTGTCTTCTCATTTTTATTTATTTATTTTTTTCGCAGCACACAAGCATGTATAAAATGTGTAACATGTAGTTGACAAGTACATGTTAATGTGTACAGGATAGATTGTCAGGTCATAGAATATTTCTCTCACTGACTAAAAGCTGATAAAACATCTGGCTAATGTAAATCATCCTATTTCTTTTTTTTTGCTGTTATCTTATACCTTATTAATGTGACCCGCATACACTGTTATGTGTATTAGCAGGCATGCGACTCAACTCATTTGGTCCAAGTCATTTTTTTCTAAATCAGGCTTTGTTAAGGCAAGATACTGCAGGCTTACCTGCAGTATCCACTCAGAACCTAAACCATTAATACCAGTTTTCTATCATATTATTGTAAAATGTATCTAACCTGTTGAAAAAAAGTGTGACATTGTATTTTATTTGTATTATAATTGCTGATATTCAGTGAAATAAATGCATCAAACATCAAAACAAATAACAGTAATGAAGCTTTTTTCTTCTTAATCAAAAAATATTCAGTGAAACACATCAATATGCCCCTGTTTTGCCTCTATGAACAGACTGATTCAGGCTCAGGCTGCATATGTGCGGATTTCTTGTTCCCGCTCTCCATTTGAATAAACTTGCATGGAAATAAATCAGAGCTGACAGAGTCTTTAATCTCCAAGTCCGAGTCGAGGATCAGGTCATTTATTTTTTGTCAAATGAAGTTTCCATCCAAATGGTCACTGGACGCCACCGCTCAGGTATGTGGGTTGTTAGCAGAGTTCTATCAGCCTGTGGAGAGTCAGACTGTTAGACTTCTAATATTACACAAGTAGCAGAGATTCACAGGACTAACTTCGTTACCAAGGTCAGCTGTGGGAGAGTGTATTGAGTTTAGTTTTGTTTGCAATATTGTGTATTTGTACAAGAGTGTGTAAGTCACTAAAGGTCACTATTCTAAAAATGAAGCTTTAAAGTCAATTTCTGTTGTCATGCACCAAAAGTTTTTAACATATTCATAGCAGACCACTAAAGCTCTCATTAAATATATCCTACCGTTATTTGGGGTCATCAGGATTGGTCTGCATGCAGGTCAAAAGGATGCACATCTGAACAAATACAAATCCCTCCTTCTCTCAAGGACAGTCGTGTCACAGTCCTTGAAACTGTTTTTGCACGTTTGCATTTCAACTTTTTTTCCCTGAAGCTCGCAGAGCATTACCGCTTATTTCGTGGAGAGATACATTTGGGCTCCCAAGTTGTTTCTTTGGGACCATCACCATCGTCATCACCATCATCATTGCTGTGATGGGACTGTTGTTCTGCCTAAGTGACTCCATTTGGCCAATTAGCCCTCGCCAGGAAGTGCTCCTCTATTATTTTTCTCCCCTCCGCTCTGATGAAACAATGTCAAGCAGAGGCATTTGTTAGCTGATTATACTACCGTGACATTCAGCCACATGACTCTGTTTAGAGAACGACAAAACCTCATAAAACATGTAGCGGAATGAGAGTCGACAGTCGGTGATAGATTGAGGGAGGGAGAGGGGGGAAAAGACGGCGAGAGGACTGAGTGTGTTCGCCCTTGGCTCCATGCGGCAGTTTTTACAATAACAATTAGAGTGTGTGAGATATAAAAGCTAATGATCAGGTCTGTCATATTTGCATATGCAAAGAGCAGTGGGCTGATTGCTTGCACGAAGCGGCACTTAGAGAGCGTAATTAGAGAAGTCTGGCGGTGGTGATGTCGACAGCCAGAACAGTGGAGAGATTCCCTCTTAATGAGGCTTGTCACGGTACGCTCTGCCTCGAGTCCCTGCTCCGTGATCTGACACACACCTACACGCACACACACGCACACACACACACACACACACACACACACACACACACACACACAGTTAACCCCTATCTACAGTCTGTATTTCAGTTTAGAACACATTTTATGGACTTTTACATGAAAGCGTAACAACTCAAACACTCACAGGAATTCAGGCACGCACATATACAGAGGTCAGATGAAACACACATGCACAGACTTCCAATCCAGCTATCTGTCTAATTATAGGACATGCCGATATGAATCAAAACTCCTCTAAACGCCTTCCAATTTCGAATGCTGAAAGGAACCGATGATCTTCATGCAGGCACTCGCATTTTTCAGAAATTTCCCCATTAGTTTATTTTTCTAGCATGGTGGCTGTTACCACTTTTATTCCAAACAAACAAGAGACTAAAAACATGTCACTTCCACAGCAGCTGAGAATCTTTCTGGCTAACAGACACTGTGAGCCAGACTCATACAGCTCTGTGGATATTCCAGGTTTAATGACTGTGTGTACACATATACACATTTAAAACTCTAACTATTTGGAAACTGTATGTGTTGTACATCTCAGTCATTGCGAAATTCTGTGAACAGGCACCAGTTCAACTCCCATTGCCTTTGTTGTCATTTATGGGTGTCTATATGCAGCATTTTTTTCTAGTTTTGGCACAAACCAGACTTTCTCTGTCCCTGGACTCTCTGGTAGCATTAACCAGAGCCTGCTTAGTGTCAGTTAAAACAATGATTACAGTACTTTACTGTGAAAGAAGGTTAAGACCATCCTCTCATATGCATTATTCTGATCAAGGCTGTCTTCAGCAGACAAAGAATGGACATTTGGTCCAAGACAAACAATATATGTCCTGACCTTATAAACAAAGTTTGACGCCTGTCCAACCATCATCATCAATATTGGATGATTTTTTTAAAGACCTGCATTACACCCAACAGCAATGTTTTCGACATTCAACGCCAATGTTTCAAAAATATCTAATTTCTTCCAATGTGTGGCAACTAATGGTTAAGATTGAAGGTGAGATAAATAAACTACAGCTATAGAGTAGTTAAGGTTAGGTAGCTTGTGGTCATGGTTAAAAAAACAAGGCTACTTGTAGGAGATGGAATATGAACAGCAAAGATATGATGGATCTGTTGCGGTTTGTTTCAAAAAGTTTGCATTGGTCGGCCGCTGACCTGCAGTGGTTCTGCGACAACATTGTTACGTTCCAAAGGCTGCTTCCTCCCATCCTCACTCCTCCGTCTCCCAGCCAGTGACCCGGAAATTGATCGAGGTCTGCCATCAGTGAGGATGCTCCAATCCCCTAGATGCATCTCGGAAGAGAGGAGGCGAGAGGAAGCTCTCAGGAGCTTAGAGCGAGGAAGATGCAGAAGTTTCCTTAATCAGAATCTCTTTATTGATTGGTCAGCTAATATGATGGGACAGTAAAAGGAGTGACCAGGCTGTTGTGGAAACAGCGTTAATATTAATATTTCTATAGATTATACAAACCATTTGTGACAGCAGGAATAATGGGAGCACCAACAATGCCAGTGTGAAATCTGAATCATGAAGGAATCATAAAATCACTCTTGATTTTTTCTTCATCAGCAGAAAGGCTTTCCTTTTCCTTTTCCAAGTCATTTTTGGCTCTTTCAGGCAAAATACCGCTATAAAGTTGTGGTTGTTATTATTATTGATTCTTTGCTATGAGACTAAAAAATCGAAGCGGACGTTAGACTTACAGTAACTGTGGTCTTCCAATTAGACTATAGATTTTATTTAGAACATTTATAACTATTTTGGCTCCCACACGGCTATTCTTTTCCTGCAGAAATATGCATATTTTAGTTTTCTATTTGTGTTATTTCAATCAGTCACATTGTGACACTCTGACATCTCAATTGATCTATAATCAGCATTGGACATCAGGTGTTCATTTTCTAAATTGTTACTGTTTCTTATTTCCACACACTTGACAGCTGAGATGCTGTGCGTCATGAGTAATTGCTGTCTCCTCAAAATGAGCAGTGAGGAGTGAGGATGGCCATTTGCTATATAAAATAAAAAGAAGCTAAGACGCCAGGAAGACACTTTAGTGAGGGAAATGAAGAGCCGTGTGGGTACATCCCAATTCCCTTAATTGCATCCACATTTTCCTCACTTGCGTCTTTTCCTTCCTCCTCCAAAAACTGGTGTGGTTCAAACTGCCTACATTTAAAATGTAGATTTGCTCAAATAAATGATTATCCCTGTGTTGACTCACACCTGATTAAAATATTTCAACAACTCATTTCATGATGAAATTCATTGCTGGTTTTCATTCACAAAACTCAAAAAAAAAAAAAAAAACACTAACAGAACCAGTTTGAACTTATTTTGTTGGGAGTTCCCTTGCTGAGGACCAGTTATAAAAGGAGTCTTGCAGAAATTATACTCTACCTAAGATACGCAAGTAAATGGTAAATAGTATTGTACTTATTTAGCACCTTTCTAGTCTTCTGACCACTCAAAGCACTTTATATTAGATATCTCATTCACCCATTTACACACATTCAATACACTGATGGCATTAGCTACCATGCAAGGTTCCAAATGCTCATCAGTTTTAGGAGCTAACTATTCATACACATTCACACACTGATGGCACAGCCTTTGGGAGCAATTTGGGGTTCAGTATCTTACCCAAGGACACTTCGACATGCAGACTGGAGAAGCCGGGTATCGAACGGCCGATGATCTGATTAGTGGATGACCCACTCTGCCTCTGAGCATCAGTACTCTTTTGATTTGTGTTATTCCAAACTGTAGACGCGACACCCCAGAGAGAGCTGCTGTCAGAGAGTCAGTGATAAAGCAAACACAGCCATGTCCACATAATTGATGGCGACAGAGTGAATAATTTAATTCTTATACCATCTGTTCGAGGGCTTATTGGGATCTGCAGAAGGTATGTGTATTTTTTAATAATGTACCAATTTAATGCACTTTGTAAAAGTTACAGTATGATAGTGATGTTAGCAGATCTCTCAGTATGGAAGCAGCTTTGTTACTTTGTACTGGTAGTCTCTTTGGTGTTGTTATCTATAATAAAACTACCGTGATATGATACAACACATGCAGTCCTAAACCTGCATTCTTTCTCACTCTGTTTGAGTCAGTCTGACTCTACTTCCCACATTGATTTATTATGTCAGTAAACACTTTCCTCATGAGTTTTTTGATCTCAATCACTGACTTTACATCGCCTTCTTCACAGCATGATGTATATTTTGTAAATTATGGTCCAATTTAGAGTAAAATAGGTGATAAAGTAGGCTATAATTCAGGACTTGGCTACCTTGTGATTGACAAGTCACTCTCATTGTCTGAGTCTGTCCAGTTCACCTAAGGGACCTATGAAACTCAAACTAGACAGTACGGTTTAGCTCTCAGAGAATCAAAACCAAGCAATACGTCAGTCACCAGCTCCATGTCTCATCCAAACATGTTTACTTCTTACTCCAGAAAGATGGAAACGTATATATAATGCCAAACCCGAGGCTTCAAAGTGGTTGTTCACAAACCAATGGGTGACTTCACGGTGGGTTCCTAACTAGTATAAAGTAAGTTGAGTATATCCCTCTCTATGATCTTAACAAAATGTGAAAACAAAGTACAATAGGAGTATGAAGATTTCTAATTCATCATAATGAACTCTGTCACTTTTATTTTGAATAACTTCTGTATGTCAGAGTAACCAACAAATACCTTTCTTACAGATAAACTTCCAAAGATACCTTCCTGCCATCTGAGTCTATGTACAGTACGTTACAGCTGAATAGAATAGGAGAGGTCATCACCTTAACAAGTGAGCGAGAGTGTGATGAAACAACACATTCAGCTAAAAGCATGAAAAGTTCTAATAGGGTTAAATTAACACATCAAGTGGTTTGTTGTTTGTTAAGAAATATATTCATCTTTTATAACAAAATGATTTCAACAAAAGCTGCTCCGCCTCCTGTCACAATGTATCCTTTTCAGTGTAACTGAACTCTAGCAAGACTAAAGAAATGAAGCATTCCATTCACCTGACATCTCTTGAGTTTATGTTTGTGCTTTCGTCAAAAAAATGTGCCAGTGTAAAATATACAAGGTCTATTTGTGTGTCATATAGGAAACACCAGAGAGTAATATGCAAAGGGAGCTTAAAGAGCTGAAGCAGCATCATGGAGGGAACCTCAGTGCTGACTGGTCTCGATAATGTGAGTGTGTGGCGCATTCTCCTGACATACAGCCTCAGACTGAAATAGTTCTAAACTTTTCAAACTCCTGAGACTTAAAACAATAACGCTAAACAGAGGGGTAACAAATGACAGAAAGGAGTTGTTCTATTAGTTTCATCTGCAATTTTATTAAAAGGAAAAGCAAAAGTTATCGTCGTACTGTTACTATAATGTGTGTAACACCATTTCCTTGAATCTCCCTCGGAGATTCCTTGGATTGGACTGGATTTTTAATTAGTTGGTGAATCTGGAAAAAAAAAAAATCTAAAACTTGTTTTTGAGTTGGTTCTGCTTCATTTGAAATAAAACTGTAGTGATGTTGTTACCCAGTTTCAGATCAGTCCAGTCTGCTGCAAACCTCTAATCAATAACAGATTTCCGATAAAAGGGAGGGTCGGTCTGATAAAAGACTTCCGTGAAAGTTGCCCTCGTGTATCTTCGCTCATGTCTCCTCAGAGATCCCTCCTTGTTCTCTAGGCATAAATAAGAGTATTGCAACAGCCGTCATGATGGTGGACCAGAATGATTTCAGGGTGAAGCGAGGGATCAAATAAGGGAACTGGCATGTACCCTGTGCCTCTCTCTGGCCTCCTAATCCCTGCCAAGACATTATCGGTTGATGCTACCCAACTGTCGGCCTCAGATCTGACCTTAAATGGAGTGTTTAAGACAGATGTTGTCTGTATATTGCCTTTGCTGCTTTTTTATTTTGCTCAGGTTGTAGTTGGGCAAGACTATGCTGACAAAAAAAGATAAAGGTGTAATTTGTGCAATCTAAAAAAACGGGATGTCAATCAAACAGCCTGTACACACACAACCACACAGACCTAATAAGAGCTCTATCCAGCCAGAGTGAATTCACTTGAGAGGGTGAACCATAAGTATACAGGACTTAAATCTTCACACAGATGATTGTTTGTTCAAATACACTCATGCTCTGTGCCGCCTCAGTCATAGTTTTGACGTCTTTCTGTAGCAAAGATAGATTGATTGGCTGTTTACTGTTCAGTCTTGCCAGAGAGCACTGAGAAAGACAGAGAAAGGTAAATAGGAGAGCGAGCAGAGATGTTCATCAACATTCACAGCTGTGGGGGATTTGCAGAACAGTTGCCATCTGACTTGCATGTAAGAACAAGGAAAATTGTGCCAAAAAGACAAAACAAAGCAACCAAACCACTGATGCTGTCCTTCTGACGTGACGATTTGGACATTCCAGTGACTGCAGTGAATTCAGAACACAACTTTGGTAACTGACCTCCAAAAACCAACCCTTTACGAATCACAGACATACTTCTTCCTGTACGAAAAGAAAACCAATGGTATTCTAGGAGCTTTATCCTCCAGGGGGCATATTCTTGCCACAAGATCGATTTCTCTCTCCTTTTACCTTTATCAATCTTTCCCTCCCACCCTTTGCACCCTCCCCCCTCAATCTATCTCTCTCTCTCCTACCTTCCTATTTATTCTGCCTTCCCTCAATCTATCTCTCTCTGTCTCTTTTACTACCATTTATCTCTCCTTCCTTTCCTCAATCTATCTCTCGCCCTCCTCCATATCGCTTTCTCTCTGAGTATTAAAATGCCTCATTTGGACCCCTTCTCAGCTCCTACATTGTAGCTGTAGTTGCCTCGGTCAAAACTACAGAGCATCTCATCAGCTTTGTGAAGATCAATCTGTCTGTCCTTTCGTTCCTCTGTTTGCCTCAGCAATGAGATTAACAGATTATCCCTCCCTCCGACGGAAGAATGTCTGTTTGTCATGTTAAGTCAGGGCAAGAGGTGAAGGGAAAGCAGATTTGGGCTGTTGAAAGTGTAGGAGCCTCTGGAAGTGGGGCGGAAAACTAAAAACGTCCAGTGTTTAAGATTTGATGGACCCATTCACAGAATATGTCAGAAACAGAATATGGCGTTTAACTATGTATTTATTAGTGTATAATCAGCTGAAAATAATAGTTGTATTTTGTTACCTTAGAAGAAGCCTTTTCTATCTACAAAGACAGCCGGTCCTCTGACTCTTTAGAGTGAGGTTTTCACAAGTTTCACTGCAGTTTTTAAGATGAACAGTTTCTTGTTTTGATTCTTTATATGTTGGTGTTTACTGGTTTCTATTCAGGTTACAGAAACAGCTGAAAAAAAACAATGTAAATATAAATATAAATTCAAAGACAAAAATTATGACACTACATTTCCATATGTTTATTGATTTTCCTTCCTCTGTTATCTCCTCTTCATTTTGACCTATGTCTCATTATTCATTTCAGTCTGTCAGTGTGTCAGGTTTAATATTCACAGATTGTAGACTGGTGGTAAATTGTCTTTTTCATACACCAGTCTCTGTATTTTTAGAGAAAGTGCTTTCACTACATGTCAGCCTGGAAATGTGGAAACACTTTATTGCTTGAATTTCATAGAATTCACCAAGGATGCATGATCAATATACTGTATAAAACTGTGTATTATTTATTGATAAAGATTCATGGATAGGCGGTGTCAGCTGATTACCATCATAAGATGGATAAATTGCTAGTTTAGTCTCCAAAACAGTCGTATTATAACTAACACAAGGGCTGTGCCTCCTTGATGATATTTGTAATGGGGATTCATCCCTAGGAGAGTGAAGGAGTCTGTCTATATACAGAAGGCCTTTGGCATTGAGGACTGAACAGAGATGCATCACCAGACTGCAGATCTGGTAGTTACAGAAACAAAAGCTTGGTTGCGAGGATGGCTGTCACACGGCCTTCGCCCATGCTGAGAAAAGGTTTGATCTTCAATATCAACATCATCAGAAGATGTCAAGTAGCGTGCAGAAGAACCCCCTAACCAGTCAACTTAAAAGATCATAGCTACTCACACTGTGTCCACACATGCTCCATGATGAAAGCAGCAGGTCAGCAGAGCAACATCCTCTGTCTTCTATTAGTGAGATGTGATGCAGACAACCTGCCAGCGACTGTGATCACTCATATAGTCTATCTTTGTTGGTTGGAATGTTCCTCTGTGATCCCTCAGGGCTGGAAAAAGTCATTTTCAAATGCTGAAGGCTCCAGGTGTTGTTGGATTGTTTTCATTTGAGTTGGCATCTTTGCCACATGGCAGAGACTGTGTCACATGACTCAGCTCAACTAGAAAAGCGCTAATGTCCTGGAAATCAGCCCTGATTATGGAACCTCAGGCTTTTTTGTATTAACATGCAATCTGTACCTGGATATCTGTCTCGTTTGTGCAAGCAAGGTAAAGCAAGAAGAAAAGAGCTAAATGCTGACACTACAGGAGGCAGAGCTGGAGCAGCCCAAAAATATAATTACAAGACTTACAGTATGTTGAGGCAGGCGAGGGTCAAGAGTGCAAATGAAAAGGAAAGGTTGAGAAAAGCAAAGACCCCAAAACACAGGGGGCAAAACACAGAGCTGAACACTTGACACACAGCAGAACAACAAAATGACACGGAAGCCAAGGAACACACACAAGCGAAGTCAGGATAACGAGACACAGGTGAAACTAATCAGGAACAGGTGAAACTATTCAGGGTGGAACAGACAATTAAAAGAGTCGAGAAAGGCAGAAAGTAAAGTTACAGACACGAGAAGGGGAGACTTACAGAATAAAAGAAGAAACCCAATGCTGTGACATCTGAATAAGGAAAAACTCATGCAAGAACGGAATGTGATCATCTGCCTGTGGTCTGTCCTTCAGTGTCATTGTATGTCAGGGAAGTGTACAGCTAATCTGTACGGCTTCACACATTTCCGAGAAAAGAAATACCAACAGGTTGAGAGGTTACCTTGTATGTTTCTTTCAGCTATCTCAAGGAGCTTGACAGAAGGTTTTAGACAAGCCCTCGTCAAACACAAGGGTCACATGACTGACAGAGGTAGCTAAAACTAGCAAGCTCCCGTCCTGACTCTGATCACCTTCTTACTGTATCCACTTTATTCTTAGCCCAGTGATAACTTACAGCATTCCTTCACTGAATAAGTCAGTCCAAGAACACAGCTCGTCACACCTTAATGTGATCATATCTGCCACCTATGAGCAAGGAGTGGGAGGACGACCTGAAGTGGTCTTGGGTAAGTAGTATATTTAGCTACTTTCTTGATTCTGTTGCTAGTGAAGCAATGATCACTCTGGAAATCTCTGAGGAGCAAAAAAGCCAAGTGCATTTTTTTTTTGTAGGAGGTGGAACAAAGTCATGGCTATCTCAAAGCAGAGCCTCGTCACTTAACTAATGCTTAGCTACTTTGTTACTGCTATCCAAAGGTTACCCTTCGATGTAGTAGAAGGCTGAGATATGATCACATTATACTGTTTAAAGAAAGGCTGAGAGTTAGATGTGGAGATTAACACCCCTTTTGTCACATTGGCAGTCGTGACTGTTGTTTTCCTGTGTCCGCCTTTGTTTGTTTTCCCCCATTCTTGTTTACTTGTCTGTGTTGTGGGCATGGCACGTTTCCCTGTTCCCTCCTGGATAATCACAGATGAAGCAAACCTGCCATTCCTCAGCTCACCTGCCTTCCATCAAGTCATCACTCCAGCTGCATATAAACCCTGGCCTTCCTCCCACGCCTTGTCAGATCGTTTGTTCGGCCATTGTGGTAGTTCACGTTCAGACCGCCTTAAACTATTGTTCCTTGTGCTTCCCGTCGATTTCCTGACCGATCTCTAACCGTTGATCCTCTTGTGCTCAGGTCCACCATCATCTTCACCTCCTGCCACCTGCTTGCCTGCTCTCCATCAACCATCTCCAGACAATCCACACTCTGTGCCTCCTCCATCCGTTCCAACCACTGCTTCACCTCAGCCATTCCCTCCACCTCGTCATCGGACCCTCTCTTTCCTTTTTTTTTCCCACGTCACAATAAATCCCCTTCTCTTACCCACCATTGTCTGAGCCTGCATTTTGGGTCAGTTCCTGTGTAACCATGACACCTTTTTACATCTATACATTAACTACGGAGGAACTGGCAGCAGCCAGATACACGCGCTTAGCACAAAGTCACTCTTAGTGGATACATATTTTCCATACAGGCAATGAGAGTGAATTGCATCTCCAGGTATCATGGGACTAGAAATAAGGTGGATAAGTGACGTTAGCCTAAGGATGTGCCATGTTCGTTGACAAGCCTGTCAGCTTCACCTACAGCATCTAATTTACATATTTAAGTCTGATCTCAGAACTGCAATAGAGAGAACACTCATGGGCTACTAGGTGTAAATGCAAATGCCTGTGATATGATTACATACAGTTTACATGTTAATATGAGGTATAAATGGGATCTCAGGAACTCAAGATTTCAGGATCTCAGAGGGTAGATTCAGGTCAGGTTGTGGGGCATTGGCCAAGCCTTTTAATTTGTAGTTCATGGGAATTTCTTAATTCTATCTGCATGTGTCGTACTTCTCCTATCAACCTGCTGTAGAGTCTTGTGCTGCTGTAAGAGGTGTCATTCAGTCAGCATACCATTACAATAAGAGCCCTGTTTGTATTCCACACAGTCAAGCTCTTTCACGGTGAACAATAATGGTGTTGGTTCTGCCTTATTTCAGACAATTTAGACATAGAGATGTAGTCATGTGTTGTTGATTATTCATGAAAGCACTGCTCTGTAATGCAGTTATTCACACTCTTAATGTTTTCCTTGGGTGAGGCCACATGTCCATGCTGTCATGTGAGCTACATGGGGCAAATGAAATGCAATCAAATCTTTAATCCGTGGCTTTTGTCCCCTCAAGATATGAAAAAATGATTGTGGTCTTACCAGTGGGGTTGCACTGTACACAGTGTCCACCTTCATATTTTGTATTATGCATAGATGCAAGTGCCTTCATAATATGAGGTTATATACAACTTCTGATTCCGACTGACGCGAACCAGTATTATCTTTTAAATTTCATCATAACTTACAATTGCATAAAGCAGCGTTTCAGGCCTCTAAAAGCTATATGTGCGTTGACCTCTTGACTGTGTAACAGAGCTGCATGAAGAGTATTCAATATTCAATTTTGTTTAAAGGCCATCCCATTTACTGGCTTTCTTCTCTTTCTCTCCTTTTTTTTTAATTCCTATTTTCTGCCACGCTCTCTTTCCTTTATATTAAAGCCTGGCACTGCTTGAGTCTTTTTCCCGATGAGCTTTTGCAGTTTGCCCAGCCCGGCAGTTGTGGCTTGGCTGCTGCAGCATGAAAGATCTTGTCACACATGAATGGACTATTAAGGCCAGTTTTTTTTTTTTTTCGCTCTTTTTATTGGACTGTATTTTTCTTTAAGTTCTGTGCATGCTTTGAACAAGTGCATTTGGATGTTGTACTCGGTGACATGACAATCAGATCTGCTGACTGGTGTTTGGCACAGTTAGTGCCTGCTACGTTTGGATTGGTGGAGAGCATTAGCTTAATTATGAGCAACTTATTCAGTCTGTGGGAACACTGTCGTTGTAGACCTCCTGATTACCATTTGTAGTGTTGTTTCATTCATGAGAATGTTCTTGTTTTTATCTTATTATTCCCTTTGCTGCTATGTACTCAGCGTGTGCAAATAAGGTACAAAATAAGTGTGAATGCCACCAGTGAGATGGATGCTAAGCAGGCATTCCATAGTCCATAAAAGCCCACTTGTGGTGCTTAACAAGCACATCTTTTAGGTGAAATTGTTCTGATAAATGATGGTGAAGCTGATCCTGGATATTGATGTACTGTATAATGTGACAAAATGAAATAGAACAAAGTCTTAGTGCTAAAATAAAATAAAGACTTTTCCGGTTTTACTGTTCTTGTAGAAGAGCCCAATGAAATGTATCAAATGATCTACACACTAAATCATCTACTTTGGTGCTAAAATGTTTTCTTAAAATGTTGATGTATCTCACTTAACTATTCTGTAAGTTCCTAAAAATAAGTATCTTGTTCTCATCAGTATCTAAACCTTTTAAAGATCTTAATATGTTGAAGCTGTGAAGATATGTTATATAAGAAATTGTAATTGTGATTTTTGTTTTCCATGTAGGGCTTGCAAGAGTGTATTTCCTTTTTATATTGAAGTATCTTTAAAATTAATGACTTAATTTTTTTTTATGTTTATGTGAAAACACTGTAGGCAGTAGAGTGTGAGGCTAAAAACATTGACAAATACATATGCAATGCAATAATACATATACTGAAGAAGTCTTCATTGCGATGTCAAAAGAAAAATCATGACCTTATAGTTTTTTTACTGAACTGTATGAATGACATACTATTTCCTTAACTTGTAAAGGAAATACTAATGCAGAATCATTACATTTGACCATATTCACTGAATACAGGGCCATTTCATAGTGTTCCAGCAATATGATGGAAATGTAACAATACAATTTTGAATTTGATTTAAATCATTTAAATTATAATTCCAATACCAACATCTTATCTCTATTGTTATTACTGTTGACACAACACAATTGCTATCCTGTTATGCAATGTCTTCATTCATTCATTCATTCATTCATTCATTTCATTCATCTGTTTACAGCCTAATTTAATTGTAAACAGTTCCTTATCTGTCTTATCTGAGTTGTTCTAACTCTACTTTGTATAAAACATTTCTATTTCTACAGTCACTTTATATTTTTAATATAGTTTATAATTGTATAAAACATTTCTAATTCTAAAGTTACTTTCTATTTTTGGGGTCCAAGCAGCGAAGCTGCGGCAAACCATTGTTTTTCTACTTATTATTATTATTATTATTATTATTATTATTATTATTATTTCTTCCGCCAATGCCAATTCCGATTTAGTTGATTTAAGGACAGTTGCATCATTAATTTCACCGAGTTACATATTGGCAGTAAACACGGTCTAGCGCCACCAACGGGTCAAAGTTTTAGATACATTTGTGCATGTAACTAAGCACCGATTTTCAAAAACAAGGTATTGTTGGATTCCTTGGATCATACCGTGTTCAACGCACAAATTTTGACTGATTCTTACGAAAATCGCCGCAGACTATCTTCAGACCAATCCACACAAAACTTAGGAGATGGATTTTCCAATTTCAACTTTGTTTGCCCGCTACAGCCAATCAAAATCAGCGGCGAAGGCGCCAGGCTCGATGTGTGCTCATATCTCAGGAACGCTCCAAATACTGTGGGCTGCCCCATTGATAGTTCATGCCAACGCCGCCAAACAGGAAGTTTGCTCATATCTCAGCGACACTTTGACTTCCTTAGACCAAATTTGATCACATGCATCAAGACTTCCTTCGAAGTGTGCCAAAAAAAAAAAGTGTCATTTGTCCACTAGGGGCTGCTGTAATTAACAAAAATGCATTTTTGCACCTTTCTCTTGACATGTTTGGATTTGACACAAGATTTTCATGTCTGCTGATACTGTGGAACGTCTAAATTCAGGTCCTTTCAAAAAAATGGCAAAGGCAACAAATGGGATCTGAGCTTTTATCTCGGGATCGGTTTGACATATCGAAATAAAATGTGCTTGTACATCTCGAGACCCCATCTCGAGGGGACAGGCCAAATTTGGTTCAATTTGGCCACTTGAGGGCGCTGCAGTTAGCAAAAATGTTGTGTTGTTTCGTATTAGGTGATGTGTTAGGATTCAGAACTAAATACTCTTATGTACTGTAAGTAAGTACTATTATTCCATGATCGAACGATTAGCTTGGACCCCTCATTACTGCTTGCAGCTATATTTTATATAGTTTTTGTATAGATGATTAGCACGGGTTAACTTAACACAGTTATATATTAATTTTCTATGCAAATGTTTAATTCTTCTGCACATTTTTTAACTTTAACTTTTAGAGTTTAACTCGTGCACATTTGTGATTCCTCTGTACATATTAAAATCCTATGCAAATGTTTAATTTTGCTACAAATATTTAATTTAATTTCTTTAATTTCTCTGTAGATTACATTTATCTCAGGTCAATTTCAACGTATGGCTACTGTTATAAGTTAATGTATGTTACTGCTCTCCTCTTTGTATATAGTATAATCTAATCATAATAATAATAATAATAATAATAATAATAATAATAATAATAATAATGAATAAAAAAAAAGTCTGGCAATAAAAACCTTTTCAATGCTAATGCTGTGTTTGGTGCTTTTCACAAAAAAACACACTTTTGGAAGGTAGATGGTGTTCTGCGTTTTGCAGTAGAAATGGTATGAAGCGACATGTTTCTAAGATGTTTAGCACAAGCTTCTTAGACAAAAGCTTCAACACAGCTTCAGTGAGTAGCTATTGTTGATCTTGATCTTACAATACCTTAATGGGCCTTTGTCTGCATGTGTGTTTGTGTGTGTAAGCGAGACCACGCTACCCTAGATCGATAGACACAGAATATATTTTCAAGTTAGAACACAGATACACACACACACACACACACACACACACACACACACACACACACACACATACATGCCTGCATGTTTTACAACCTGCACACACAGAATTTAATGAGTCTTTCGAGAGTGCAACAACAACAACAACAACAAAAATCTATTTAATACAGTATGTTTGACAGAGTCTCTACTCTTATTAGCATATATTGATACCTACATTGCTATCCTTCTTCATGAAGTTCATGAATATAGTTTAACTTATAAACTAACTAACTAGAAATTGGGCAAAACAAACAAACAAAAAACAGGTTATTTGTTATTGCCTTCCAAAACAACATGTTCTGATGTGCTGGCCCTTGACATAGGTTGAAGGGATAATATCTAGTCCTATCTTCATGCAGGAGTTTGCATCACAAAGGTGCCTTTTTTATTACCATAACTATGTAATTTCCTTAACCAAGTACTTTTTGTGCCTTGACCATAGAAATGCCAGTCTAGAAAATAGTCATATCAGTATTTTTGTGAGTATTTTGGAAGTCGCTTCTAAACAATGTAGTCCTGATGAGAGCAATGACCAATATGAAAATGCTTATATGGGTTGTTTTGGAAGGCAAAGACAAATTGAGGTATCAGAGCCATGATATTGACTTGCCAGTGTCTGTGTTTTAGTAAAGAGGTAACATCAGATTGTTATATCGGCAAAGTAATTACACCCATCTGTGGCTCGTGATTTTCAGGACAAGACAACATTAAACAATTGCAACATTTTTCTTTGTAGCAGTTTATGAGTTTACATTTTTCAAACTGTCTCCTGAGTAAAGATTGTATAATGGAAAGTAGGAGGTGGGCAAAGTGTAGTATTTGCCGTTATTAAAGATAAGTCATTCCACAGAAGACCCATTGATCAGTGTCAGGATTAGGGCCTCTGTGCATCCAAGAGGCCACAGACTCACATGGAGATTTAGCGGGAGGAATCTTTTGGGGTAAATGGTTCATCATCCCCAACCCACCCCCCCACCCCACCCCCTTAGGAGGTTAACCCAGCCATGATTAGATGCAGGAATTTTGCCACAGCTCTACAGAAGTGTTGCAACAGAACCCCACCAGAGCTGCACACCCGCCTACTCTGTGATGAGACTTGTCTCTTCGCTGCTCCATCTGCCCGTCTCAGCAACAAAGCCCTAGCGTCTATCTGTGAACAGCGACCCAGGATTTTTTTACTCCGAAGAATTAGAAGGTTGTAAATCTGCAATGTCAAAACCTTAGCTTTCCCTTTCTCTGTTTTACATGCCTTCTTTATCTCACCCCCTCCTGTTTCTCTCTTTTAAAACACACAGAGATGACACAGAGTGATACAACATTACACATGCACAACACACGCATATCATCATGCAGTTCAGAAAAGAGCCAAGGAAAACACCCCCACAACATACAGCTGATACACAATAGGAGGCTCTCCAGTACAGGCACTATTTGTCACTTCCTATTTCACCGCTGCTTGTTTTAATCTTGGCCTAAGGTGCCAAATGTATAAATCCACCAGAATTTACTCTCACATGCTCTGCTGTGTTTCTCCAACACAACACACAACAGAAGGGCAATTTTCATATGTGTAGGCTGTGTAGGCGAACCTCTCTGCATGTATTTTACATTAGTGGAAAAACAAACACAGAGCTCCATGACAGTCATATATTGTACTATATTCAGAATCCAAATGTTTAAAAATATATTGTTTTTATTCTCAAAGTTTGGCTGTTGAAAATGTGGAAGAGATCTAAGTGGAATTAAGTCAAAGCGTCATGTGTTCAAGCAGCAGTCACAACTGGAAAAAGCCACACAACATTTTGGCAACCTGGTGTCAAACTTCCAAAACAATCATTCAGTTTATCTCACGAAATAGATTCACAATCATACATTTGTCAGATGTTTGTTCCCCTTCATTCAAATTGGATGGTTTGTATTTTGCCATGAAATTTCACTCAGCCTTTATGTCAGTGTATTTTGGCATTAAGTCAGACACAACATGCTATTAAGAGTGTATGAGTGACAGCTAGAGAAGCTAATAAACATAATTGTGCTCTATCTGGTGCTCTCAACACCGGGGGGTTTAAGGTGATGGAGAGTGTTGTCAGAGTGTTAGTTACCACCTTGGCCTTCAGCACACAACCTCACACTTCGGGAGCACTATCAGCTCATTATCCCCACATATTCATGCACACACACACACACGCACACCTGAACACACACCGCATCTCCCACAGTGGAGGCAGTATACTGATAGTGTTATACAGAGAACTAATGAGAACATTCTTCAAGTCCATAACCTTTACCTGTGTGTATTTGTGTGTGTGCGTGCGTGCCCGTGCACTTGTGCATGTGCATGTGTATGTGTGTGTGTGTCCCTTACCAGTGCCCGATATCTTGACAGGTGGGGAATAGGTTGTCATTCAAAAAGAAAAATAACAATAGGTGTTTACGGTTTGTCAGCAAATTGAATCTGTAGTGGAGCGTTTGAAAAAAAAAAGAAAGAGAACGTTTCTTTTCTTCTTTGCAGCGAGTCTGCTATGTGATGAATACTGTTACTGCCTCATCAAGTAGACCTATTGCAATATAGTAATTAATGTCAGTAGTAGATGGGCTGGTTGACATCTCATTATCTGGAATAAACAGATATTTCAGCATTGAAATTCAGTAGTTTCTTTTTGTTTTTTTCACATTTTCTCAGCACACGTCCAAATGTTTTTTTTTATTTTTTTATTTTAGACTTTTGATTAAGCCTTTTATCCTGTTTTCTGCATACTTTGAAGTAACCAAGCGCAAAGCTGATGTTCGAGTCAACCGTTGTGTCACTTACGTTCTAAAAATGATTTGAGAACATCATGTGCCACAAGCACTCCTGTCTGCACATTTTGTTTTGCTCTGCTTTAATAACCTTGTACTTAATAACATGTACTTAATGGACCAGTGTGAAAACTTTGGGAGGATGTATTGGCAGGAATGGAATATAATATTTATAACTATGTTTTCATTAAAAATAAAAATTAAAAAAAGACAAACCAAGCAGAAGATAACTTCCTTTCCACTTCCAGCAGGTTATTCTACACACCTGAAAGGGTGAGGCGAGCAGTATTCAGTTGATTGCAATCTACCTTTCAATCGTGCATGTGGGTCCTTTAAACTGTGGTTTAACTACATGTTGGACACACACAATTTACACATTACACATGGTACAACACACTTAAACATCTATCTCCCCGACAGCCACACACAAATTCCAGGAGAGTTGGCTTCTCTGAGCCATTAGTTAAACTACAACACAGGTACCACAGAGAAACATTTACAGAGAACTGTAAACGTGCTTCTAGTGACTGCTGAAGCTCTCAAACTGATTCCAAGGCGTCTGCCTCACGGAGAGTCTGTCTGCAGCTGCTCATGGCTGGTTAGCTCAACTGGCTCTGACTACCCGCTCGCTCGTCAGTCCCCCACTTACACTGGTCAGTGTAGAGGTTGAGAGGGTGTGAGATAGCAGTTGCATTTATTAATGTACTGGAGCCTGTTTTCATCTTAAAATATAACAGACTGTTGCATCGCCACAGATCATCTGAAAAGGTAAGGAATCTCTCCCTCAGAGTTGCATATAGGGCTCCCAAACAGCTAGAAATTGTCAGGCCGGACTCAAACAGGACTCAGGCGCAGAGGTGTCAATGAGCGTGTTTATTGAAATAACAGAAAACCATCGACAGAGTGAGGCTATAGCAGGCTATAAAAATAGGCCTAAACTAGGAAAAAACAAAAAAATCACTCCAAAGGAGGAAAAACTCTAAACTACTTTATGAAAGGTTATCAAAATCACTCACCAAGAGGAAAAACAGGCTGCAAAACGTTAACTGAAAGCGCTCCGAAGGATGCTGAAAAACACTACAACACTATGCACTAAGAAACAAAAAGGCTAGATTAAGAATTTACAACAAAAAAAATCACTCAATCGAGGAATATAAACAAAAGAACACTTGAGCAACAAGGCTATGACAAGGAAACAAGGCTTTGGCGATCGATCTGATAACTTGACCTCACCGCGGTGTGACAGGAATGGCCCTGAGTTAAAGTGAAGATTCGATTACAGCATAAGTTCTCTCTCATGCCTACACAAGTCCTGCAGAGACTTGTTACCATGACTGCATCACAAGTTGCTTGTTATCATACATGCATGTTGTTTTACAGGACAAGTGTGTGTCATCTAGCAGTGTAGCTGCTGAATGCAACCTATGCTTCCTCACCTGAAGAGAAACTCTGGTGGTGACTCTGGTTTCATTTGCATTCCTCTCTCTCTCTCTCTCTCTCAAATTCAAATAAGCCCTGTTAGCATTTACGTTACATTCTGCTACATCTGTAATTTAGTTTTCATCTTATCTCACTGACAGGACTTTTACTCCCTTTTATTAAAGACTGTGTGATTCCTCTCCACTGTCTTGTGCTGTCCCACAGGGCTCCGTTTTGGGGACCCTTTTACTTTCTTTATATTTTGTGCCCTTAGGACAGAGCATAAAAACAGAAGAAGAAGAAGAAGAAGAAGAAAAAGAAGAAGAAGAAGAAGAAGAAGATTTACTTTATTGATCCCCACTGGGGAATTTCTTCTAAACAGATTAAATATTTGAATATAATTCATTTGTGGATGTTATTCAGAACCGCATTCTCATTCAAACCTGGTGAGGATATCCAAGTTAGACTGTCTTGTGTACTGGAGACTGGATGGTAGGAATTTTTCTTACAGCTCAATACCAATATGACAGAGATTCTGGTTGTTGCTCCAGAATAGATTCATGCAAAGTATTGTGCCTCCTTCCTCTGTTGCAGAATTTAGGGGTAGTATTTGTTAAATGTCTGCTGAACTAGAGCTGCTTATACATTACCTCAGCTCATGTTCTAGTATGTATGCTCAGGATCATCTGCAGACATAGCAGAATGCTACTCACTATGTTAGACTGCTTCACATTACCCCGATACTTTCTCTCTTCACTGGCTCCCTGTTGTGTGGGATCCAGTTAAAAATTCGAACACGTTCTTACAGAGCATTGCACGGTCAGGCTCCTGCATATGTGGGCAAACTACTTCACCCATACTCATCAGCTCCCTCTCTAAGGTCAAATATGCTAAATTTGCTCCCTGTCCCACGCATACGCCTTAAGACCCGTGGCTTGCTCTGCCTTCAGCCTGAATCTGTGGATTCTTTTAAAGGGCATCTGCTTAGACAGGTGTTTGGGTAACCTGTATGCAGGGTCAGCATTTTATTTGTTTATTGTGAATTGAGTTTTTATTTCATCATGTATTTTGCTCCTGGTTTTGCACTTTAAAAAAATGTAGCTGTGAAATACCGTGCACACAAACACATTTGACTTACTTACATGTTACTGAATAATTACATTTTATAGAAGAATACACATTATACTATCTCTGCCTCTGTCTGTCTTCCTCGCTCACTGCTTTGATCAGACCCCAGTGTCTCTCCCTCAGTGTGTGTCTGATAAAACAGTTTCTACAGAAAACACATTACACATATGCCTTTCTCAGACATTACATTTCAACAACACAACTTTGTCTGCGGTCATAAATCATGTGCTGAGAGTATTTGTATATTCTCTTCTTGCACATTTTGTACCACTGAACAAGAACGCCTTAAAATATAAATTGCATGAGCCCAAATGTACAATTTTAACTAATCATAATAATAATAATAATTTGATTATTTAGCGTCTAAACAAGGGCAGGAAATCTTTATCCCTAAGTATATCCAGTGTGTAATAAAAATAGAAAAATGAATCAGCAATGAATTCGGTTATTTCAAAAAGAGATGAAAAGTTCATTGTAAAAAGTTTGAAACATTATTGCAGGGGTAGTATGATTTAAGGAGGTCCAGAGGTTCGCCGCATCATCATGTTTGAGCTGCAATAATTTAATTATACATTAGAATTATTTGATGTATATTGAAGCAGTTATTGTATCAACGTCTACACTGTGTGAAGTCAATGACTCAAATAAAAGAAAACTATAATTAAACATCATGTTAACAACATTTATTTTTAGTGCAACTCTGGACTCCGGAGCGCTACATACAATAAGAAATAAATAATAATAATAAAAAAATAAAATAAATTGTATTGTCTCTTTATTTACTTCCTGGAAGTCTCTAAAGTTCACTGGCAGCTTGTGCATGATCACATCAGCCTTTCACCAATTGTAGGAGCCCAAGCAGCGCTTGCTCCTCTTGGTCCCTTTCATCTTTCAGCTGTGCTACCTCAAGTCACAGCAGGGGAGCTAACAGCTCATTTGTATGCTGCTGTGATCTGTCAGTTATTTAATTTGGAAGATCAACAGAACAGCCTTGTCTTACAACAAATTTGGTGCTAAGAGGAGGGCTGGATCAGGAGACTGACAAAAGAGTAATTGAGTATAAATGGTGTGAAAGGACCACAGATCCTTTACTTAATCATTTTGTAAAGACAACAACTTTAACACTGGACCCGACTGAAGCTCTGGCTCCACACCTCTCTTCAGTTGGAATACAGCTGTGTTTCTGGTATGAAACATCCAGCGCAGCTATTTGACACTGAATTCTACAATGATAATTGCCCAATTTACTATTTATTAAAGATGTGTGATGGTGACAACTGGGTGGGAGATTTGCAACATTTTTGAGCCAATTAATTTGTATTATTCCGAGGAGGAGAGGATTCCTGCAGGGGAGAGCAGTAAAATGAACCTCTCCTGTTGATTTATGAAAACAGAATCTGCATAATTGCCCAATGTTTTAACGGCCAGAGGAAGTAAGTCTTTGAGGTAAGCTGTGGCTGTTGTGTTAGTGCTTCACAGGCAGCGCCAAGCAGCACAAGATTGTTATCGGGAAGAAAAAAAAAAAACATCCTAAAAATGAGCTCAAGTGTTCAATCTGAAAATTACTTTTCAAATATCAGAAGATTTAAATATTATGCATCTCTCCAAGTCACACTGAATTTTTAGGACTCCCCAGCATTATTTAGATTACATTTGTTTCAGGTTTGAATGTCCAGGCCTCTTCCTCAGCTGCTGCTGGGAATTACAGTCCTGTTGTTTAAAGAACCCCACCGTGTCGTGAGAATGTGGCATATTTGAATCAGGAGTAAACTCTCTTCCAGGACACATGGGAATTAAAAGACAGCATGCTGAGCAGACCTGGAATTTTCTAAATTTACCTGGCCTGCTGCAGGGCAAGTTACCACAAAGGCCACATGTTAAAACATGTGTAAATTTGTATTCACTTAAGAGATTAATCCATTTCTAAAAGCATTAATTAAATAGAGAACAGTCAACCACATCATGCCATGTTGCATTTTGGGTAGTGGTCTCCATATGACTATCATATCACTTAGGTGTCAACACACCACAGGACTTAGTTGAACTTATCTACTGGAGTAGTCAGCCACTTATAGTGACTTCCATAACAGCATGAATGACGTGCTCTTAAAAAGCTCTTAAAGATCTTTAAAATTAAAGCGTTTCCATGATTGCATTTTAATCAAATCATACCACATGTGTTGATTATGTTACCATCATGATCAAGTATTTGGCATAAGATTTCAAGAAGATCATCAAGGCTCTTTCATTTCAGGTTCAAATGAGTGGACTATATGATTAGCAATTAAGGACTACTTAACAGACGATTACTTGAAACCTAAATATAAAACATGCCCAATGTTCAATCTTTTCATATTACATATTTCTCATGGTAGGCATGCCATATGCTGACATTATTAAGGTCATGGATAAAACATCCTGAAATCTTTTCATAAGTATGGCTGTCTGTCAGCTAATATTCTTCTGTATAGTGATGTGGGGGATGCAGCTCCTATTAGGCAACACATCAGAGCAAAGCCAACTTCTATTTTAGGAAGCAGACTACATGGTAAAGTATGGCTGTGCCTGAGACTCTTCCTCTTAACTGCTTCTTTGTTAGGCTGTTACATAAATTATTATGAAAAATTTTACGCTGCAGCTGCTCCTTTATCCAGCCTGCTTACTAATAGATTACTTTCATTTGCGACACTGCTGCACTGTCCTCGCAGCTTTTGGTTTCAACATTATTTTTTGAAGAAGTACGATATGTCCAGTCTTGTCTCTACGGGCATCTCTTTTTAATACTATTTGTAATGAATCAGAACTTCCGATTAAAAATGAATTTGTGATGTGTTGTTCTCTTAACTCCCCACATCAGTGGAATGCTCAATACTTATTTTTATTTACTTGATGGCTGTCAAACACAGCTAATTTGGAGCAGAAGGACTCATCCAGTGAGTATGAAAGTAATCTATAATCAATCACAGATCAAAGTTTGCAACGCTTCACTACAAAGTGACTACAAAAGCAGCCTAATAGAATCATTCTGATCAAATTCTCTCATCTGTATTCGACTCAAGTAGCAGTAATGGCACATTTGCAATATGCAGATCTAAAGAACAAGTCCTAATTTACATGCTCAGATGCGTTTAATCTTCAGCGCATCAATCATGGTAACAGATCATCTCTGTAAGCAAGCCTGTGATGTTTGTGATATCTCAGCTTTGTTGGAAGACTCATCTGTTTCCGCTGTTTGACCACAATCGAACAAACAGCAGCTCTTTTAAACAGAGAAGCTCTCACAGCATGAAGATAAATAAGTAAAAAGCCTTTGCAGCCACATCTCACAAGTTTCCTTTTTGCATTCGTTTCTAAGCTTTCAACTTCTGTGATGTTTCAGAAAGTCAGAAACTGGCGAGTCTTTCTGGGCTGTCTCTCACACTCACACTGTGATTTCTGAAGGCAATTTGACTTTCCTAACTAACTGGTTCCTGTTCATTGACCCAAAGCATATAGCACTGACAGAATCTTTATTACGATGAAAGATTTGCTCAAAAAGAAAAGACAAAAAATGACATGTAAATTGGTTAAAGTTCTGTTAAATGGGTTGGCCGTAATTTCAGTCTTTGAGAAATGATGAACAAAGGTTTGCATGCTTTCTAAATATTCACAAATACTTTTCTGGAAACCATAAATTCTCAAATAAATTATTTAGTCAATTGTGGACGGAATGAGCTCCTTTAATTGAAACAGGATTATAGTTGAGACAGACCTTCATTTAATTTTTCTCTTTGCTTTTTTCTTTTAATTTTCAAGAAGCACTACAGAATTTTCTTTTATCCAAAATGTTGCTATTTGCTATTACATTGCTAATATTGCTATTGAAGATAACTATGCAATAATACACTTTACTTTTGTAGCAGCAAAGCATATAGAATATATACCTTTCTGCCAACACAATAAGTCAAAATGAATGAAAATATGAGATCATCCTCGTGGATTTAGAGGCCAGCTGGTGTCTTTATTTGATTTTTTTTGGCCTTTCTTTAGAAACACAGTTGATCATATTTTGTGTTCACTCTTTACAATAAAACTCCCTGCACCAGTATTTCATATTAAAATTTTTCTTCCAGCTTATGTAAAGGTTATAATCCCTCCCTCTTTCTGTAGGATTTTAATGCATCTGCTGTGTTGATGTGTTTATTGATGGTAGCTGAACAAAAGAACAGCAAAGGAGGTGCAGTGAAAAATTATTTCTCGTTCAACTAACTCCAGAGACTAAATTTAGACCGACAGATTGATGAGTATGACACCTTTCTGGATCAATGAAATAGGTGTTGTGGAAATGTACATTATGTACACTTGTTTATCATCATCTGGCCATTATTTGTACCAACTATGTTGGATCCATTGAAACTTGTCAGCTTTTGTTGTCAGCTCAGTCATCTTTTCTTCAATTTGAGAGAAATGTATTGTGGCCAATAATAGTTCAAGGTTCAAGGTTTTTTATGTGTGTAGGATTTTTACTAAACCTTAATGTGTTCATATGTTTAGACCTTTACCATGTCCATTCATCTGTGTGCTGTGAGTACATGCTTCTGTTCCAGCTAGTCGAATTGATGGATTATTAGAACTTTTCATATCATTTCTCTGGTAAACGTTGTTATTCATCCAGTGTACCACAGGCCAAGGATGGTAGAATTGAAAATGCACTTCCATGTAGAATTCTGAGAAACCTGATATATGTGTACAGTATGTTCCCCACTCGCATACCAGCCTTTAATAGAGATTTTATAGTGCATACAATATTTCTTCAGATAGTCACTAGTCCATAAAGTCTGGTATGGCTGTAAAAAGAAAACACCGTGATGAATCTTAAAAAGCCCAATCATATGTGTGTTTACAGATCCATTGTTCTGCCGAGGTTCATTTCACATGTACGTGACTGTTGTTCCAAAACAAAAATGAGCCGTGTGTGTAGAGAGTTTTGAATCTTTTGCCGTGCATGGTTTTAGACAGACAGGGAAGTTAGGGTTCAAATTCAGGGCACATTTAACCCACGCATCCTCCAGGACCTTTGGTGAGTCTTCACCAGTCTACCTGTGTCCTCAGTGCGTGTTTGTGTTCGAGTGTGTTTCAGTCATTACCATTTCAGTGCTGTCCGGAGTTTGTTGTTTTGCTCTCGCTGGGCTGGACAGATATCAGATCCCCATGTCAAAGAGAAATATTGTCATGTAATTACTCGCTCCTGCTTACATGCATGCATGTAAGCACACACACACAAACACAGACGCTGATTACAACACCTATCTCCTATTTTCACTGAGCATTTACTGGTTAACAAATAGTTTATCCCCACCTCACTCGCCCCCCAACCAGGGCATCTTGCTATGGGCAAACATTTTTTTCCCTCCCTCTGCCGTGTCTGTCTTCCACTCTCAGTGTGTGTCTGTCTCTGAAAGATGCACACACGGTGCAGCTGTAACACTGATGCTCTCCTCTTCAAAGGAAAACTGTGATCTTCCAAGTTACAAGAAATTTGGATCAAAACAACAATTTTTGAACAAATGTTAAAGTCATTGACTCATTTTCACATCAGAAAGTCAATGAAGGAGTCACTGTTTGGAAATGCAGCCGCTGACATGACTCAGTATATGGCACAGTTTCTTTTTGTCATGCACTTTCTAAGTGGGTTTGGATATTTCCAAAGGCTAACATAAAAGGTTATCACACTCTCAGTAATGCAATATCTATTGTTTCTCTGCTGGTCATATGATGATTAGCTGCTGCAGCACAATACAAAAGCTGGTTCCATTTTGAATCCAATTCGAGGTTGGCAAAAAAACCTGGATTTGCTGAGACACTAACAAATGTCTTATCCCTTTATTTGTCTTTGCTCTTTTTTATTTGCAAATGCACACAAGATTCAGAGAGAAGGCTTGTCATTTTCAGCCAGAGCTCTCAGCAGCTTTCGATATTTGAAATGAGAAATGTCACCAGATGTTTAATATTGGGTTGTAGAGTTGGATATTATGTCTACTAACTAAATTTTGTTTTTTATCTGACACACTGAGATAGCAATAGTTGGAACTATGAAATCTGACAGACCTTACTTTTTACAAGCTACTGCTACTGCGTCCAAAAACTGCAGCTCTAAAATATGTTATCTGTTTAAATGATTGATATGTTATGAATGAAAGATTAACTGGCGAAAGCTTCTGAAATTGACATATCACTTTTTTGGAGTTGCTGGAACTATTGAAACACTTTTGTGAGTGGAGGTTCTCCTCTTACAGTTTTTTTTAGTAAGCTACCCATGGAATTAATGGTGAAGCAACATTGTGTAAGTGTTGTATCATAAAATAACAGATTTTTAAACCATTTTGTTGCTACACTAACTTCTAATCATAAATGATGCCTCTCATTCCCACTATGCACCCCGTACGCCTGTTTCTGCACAAATATCTTTGTGCTTGAAGTTACACACCATCGACTATTTCACTGATTCTGTGAAACTATCGTTCTATTATCGTATATCGTTCTATCTTTCTGTGATTCACAGAGTTTCCTGATGGACAGTAAAGCAAACTGCTGCGAGCTATAGTCACTGTCAGTCGGTCACTCGGTTTGTCAGCTGCGACCTCAAAGCACTGTGTGTTTGTACTACAGGTGTTTTGGACCTCCAGGAGGTTTTCAGGCCTGGGAGGGGAGTTAAGCTGATGGGAAGCGGAGTAACAGGACTGAGCAGCTCCTGTAGACATAATGGCAGAGGTGAAGAGATCAAAGACAACATTGATGGAGGAAGCCGAGAAGAGAAAAAGAGAGAGTGACCAAGCAAGAAGTGTGCAGTCAAGAGCCGGGCACCTTGCTGTTGGACTTTTAGCTGGCTGTTATGTTGTTGCACTTGCTTGATGTTTGACGTGATCAACTATCCATATGTACAACAGTGGTATTGCACTTAAAATCACAAAAAAAAATACCAATATGTTGCTTAAATCTTAAGCAGCTTAAATTTCACCAACCTCACTCACCCAAATATGTATACTCTATTTGTCTCTCACACATGCAGCCCAATGCTCACACTGTGGAGCAGGATAAGACCGGATTTCGATCAGCTTTATTTGACCAGATCCGATGCATTAAAAATGTCAGGTTCGGTCCCAACACTTATCCCTCGGATTGGCTCCAGACGTCTCTATGAAAGACATTAATCATGCTTTAGTTTCTACAGGCTGACGTTGTAGAGGAAACAAATGAAATGCATTGTCAGTAAATGTTTTCCATATAGGTTGAAACTTGGCAGATACCTTAATGGAAACATTTCCCCATTACATTGATAAACATCGTAATTTAGGCTGTGTTATACTTACTGCTAAGCATATTTTCTATTTTATATTAGTAGTACATGAATGTATATAGTATATGTATATGTAAACATCATTTTTAGAGACAAGTAATAAAGAGAGTGAGGCAAAAATGGTTTGCTTGGAATGTTAAGAGCGTGTATATTCATCTTTTCGTATGTCTGGCTGTTCATTTCATTTTCATGTTGTAGCTACAGCTTGTGAACATTAATGTGTATAGAAACATGTAGTGTTTCAGCCTTTTCAAGAAAAATGAAACGATTAACAGAACAAAGCAGACTTCTTAGCTTCACTCGTCTGGAAGTAAATTACAAAAGTTTGATGAGGGATTTCAAAGGGCCAAGTGGATTCTAATTTCTAATATAGAACGCCTTTCAATGTATTAATTTACTTTGGTCGTTATAACATATGGCAGCTATTAATTGACATGAAATAAAAGTAACTACTTCCTCAGATAAATGACTTATTCTTTTCTATTTCTATACTAATGTCTGTGTTTTGTTCTCCACATGCAGTAGACTTCAGGTTACTTCAGTTCTGGTAAGGGGCATGCATCCAATTCAAATGTCACAGCTTTGTCTTAACTTCCCCTGCCGGTTAGATATGACACAGGCAGTTCTTCATAAGCTAATATGTGAAGCTTTATTAAGTGGCCTGTTTAACCTCTGGTGTATTGCAGCTTGAGTATGAGTTTGAACCTGTTTTTATTTCAGCAAAGAAAGAACCAAGCCCTGGTAGTAGTCGGATAGAGGGAAAGGAGCGACATATGTACTCGGGATTATTACAATTAGTTAATTTGACATTTTATCTATTATTTTGCCATTACTTGACTGACTGATAGATATGCTATTATCCAAACATCCGCTATTGTCACGTTATCACGGTCGCCAGACGATCTGTTTACGTTTGAAGTTTCCCACCATGGCAATAATTACTTCTCTACCAATACCAGCTTCTTTGAATTGTAAATTAAACTGACAAAGAGCGAACAAGGAAAGCTAAATATGAATAGAGACAGAAAAGGCACGAGTCACTAGAGGAGAAAAAGGAGAAAACCGACAGGTATGGAGACGGAAAGAGCGAGGGCTGAAGAGAGGGAGGGGAAAGTGGCGTGTGGAGGGTTTGGGTTTGATGGAGATGGAAAAAGAAAAAAGGAGGCAGTTCCAGTGAGAGTGATTGCACTGTGAGAGGAGGAGGGTTTTACCCAGCCAATAGAGCACACGAGGGGAAAGCAAACTACTCTCTGCAGCTGCAAAAACAGCAATAAGCCTTTCTTCAACACGCAGCACTGTTTTTCTGCAACTGTTGGTAGCCTATATTAGTGCTCTGGGTAATATAGGAGCTGGGTGAGTCATCTCAAGCTCAACCTTTTACTCACATGCACATCCGATCATTGTGTAGCCACCAGGTAGAACATTTCTAAAATCTTTTATTTATTCAAGTTACATTAATGTTCGGGTAACGTACTGTTTTCCAGCACTTACATTCACTTCACACAACTGGACCACTAACTGGGACTGCTTTGTTCAAAGCTGTTTGGTCACCCTCTTTACAGACCTTTGCTTTTAACCAGAAACATTCCTGCACAAATCACAGTCAGACACATTTCTTCTTTTCTATGTCTAAAATGTCAAACCTCTGGGGAAAAACACTTCAAGGATGCCTACTGATTATGATTTGGCGACAGGTTCCAAGAGTACAGATAACTTTAAAATCGCATGTATTCTATATTAATGACTTGAGACACCGAACATGCCTTGATAGGCTCATTTGTCAGCAATGAAGGGGAAGAAACACACAGCGCTGAGAGGATGAATCGTATCACGCTGTTTCAAGAAAGAAGACTACACAGGATAGTTGACAAAGTCATTAAACACGGTAACACTGAATGAATTGATTGTCACGGTGTAATGTGCAGAATCAGCTTCATTTCCCGAGCATCCTGTGAGCGGTAGTGGTGAGGGGAAGAAAAAAAAATCGATTCACATTAAAATCATGATTCTTATTTCTGTGATGACTAAGTTATGTGATGGAACAAAGAAGATGGAACTCAAACGCAAGAGCGCAGTAGGTCATTTTCGAAAGACATGGTTTCCTTTTGGATTTAATAATTCAATAATTAGCTCTGCATATTGAAGGTGAAGTATACGTTGTACCCCATCACCCAGAGACTAACATTAGCAGTTTACAAAACTTCCAGCCGACTAAGGATGGGGTGAAGAAAAAGACTCAGTCCTATGGGTGTTTTATTTCAAAAGACCTGCACCTGTAAGGCGTTTTAGATAACAATGGCTTTCGCTGGTACTAACGTTGCAGCATAGAGGGTTTCTCTCTGCTGCTAGAGATGTAACGTTAATAACAGCACAGCAGAGCTGTGTATATTCTTTTCCTTTTTCCCCCCACTCACATCAGAACACACACACTATCAGCAAATTACAGGTTCATTTTATTATCCTGATGCTACAAAGCCCTTCTACATTACACACATGCCATTTTCCATTGTTAATATAAAACATTTGCCTACTCTAGCTTTGTAATGAAACTGAACACTAAATGTCACCATGCTGCTGTCTGTGAAGTTTTTATCACTGAGATAATCAAACACTCAAACGCGTGCTTCAAAGGCCTTTTTCACATTATCACACAACATTTTGACGTGCTTTTGTCTGTACAGTAATAACTCTCTTTATACTGTTGCTATTGTAAGATTGTGGGGCAGCATTATTGGTTATTTGACTATTTTTTATTCATATTTGCTGGTGACTCATGGCTCAGTGGGTGAGTTTCCCCCCCAACTGTCCAATATCTTCAACAATCTTGCCTTTCACCACATGCCTTCTTGGACCTAATAGGCTCCAGCTTCCCCCATTAAGTAAGAAAACGTATGGATAGACATTTCCATTAGCCAAAAAGCTTACAATTAACAAGCATGTTCAGCTTATTTTATATTGCTTTTTAAAGAAAACAAATTGTTTAATTAAACCACCATCTAATTAAACACTAAATTCTGTTGCTAACGATCTGTTTTTGCAGGCCACTGTCAGCGCCTCTTGTGAAAACAATGTCTACATTTGCTTTTAAATGTGTTCCCGACACACAGCGCTGACAGCAGCAATCATTAAATGAAGAATGCAAAGAAATGCCCTCCTGGTCCTATATCTTTAAAACAGTCAGATGCCCCAATCATTCAATCCCACTGCTCTGTGTTGTCGGACTCCTTGATTTCGTAAGCGACAGCTGCCACACTACACACACTTCATCTCCCACTATGTATTCTCCTCATCTCCAGAGAGCACCGTTCTGTCACTTCCTTCCTGCAGCCAGCCTTCTCATCTTTCCGCTCAAATCTTTGCCACACTCGCTCTGCTCTCTCTCTCTCTCACACTTTTTTTCTTTGCATCTCTCTCTTTCATCTTTGACCCATTCTCTTCATCGGGTCATTGATCTTTCTGGCTCTCACCTTGCTCTCTCTTCTCCAAAGCTCCTCCATCTCTCTTCCTTCCCTCGCTTGACCTTTTCTTATCTGTTTTTTTTTTTTTTTGCCTCTGTCTGGCATTCGTTAAAGAATATCAAAAAGTCGTCGTCTCTGTCGTTTCTCTTTCTATCTCTGTCCGACCTCTGTGTCGTTGCCTTTCTCTCTCTATGTCTCTCTCTGCCCTACAGATCATCCTGTTGGGCTGTCTGCCAGGTTAGACTAAACCTTTGCCAGCCAGGTGGCACTCATAGATAAAGAACCCACGTGTGCATGTGAGCGCTTGTGCGTTTGTACCTGTAGGTCTACTCGATTGTGTTCGTTTCTGTGTCTCCCTCTGTGTGTATGTTTGCATTTGTGAATGTGCACTTGTGTGTGTGAGAAAGAGAAAACACATTGAGAGAGAGAGAGAGAGAGAGCTTTGATTCCACTGCATTTCTCTCCTGGAGGCATTTGCTACCTTCTCCCAATCTCTCTGTTTATCAAGCTAAGATGCTCGGCAAGCGGCTGCTGAGGCAACAAGATAACCCCTGCGTCAACACACACACACACACACACATTCGCACTTTCCTCCATCCTCCCGGCATCCCTCTTCTCAGCTTCCCTCTCAAAAGCCAAGCCATAATATACAGAGCAGCACACAAACACACAGAAACCACAAATACCCTAGCCTCTTCACCTACACACCATCCCTCAGACACACTCGCTGAGTGCTGTGCTATCCCGAGGCAGTGTGGCAGGCACACACAGAGGCTTAAGATATGAAAGGGGAGGTAAAAAAAGGGAGGAGACATAATAACAGACTCTATCATCAGACATCCACCTTCCCTTTGCTTGTCATTCAAACTCCGTCTACCAGAGGACCCCACGTTTTCACTCAGAGACACACTTTCAGCTGCCAAATTGGGCTTGCGCCTCGGTTTTTTACGAAGCGAAGCAGCTGCCAAATTCTGCAGGGTTGGCGCCCAATCAGAAAGGAAAAAAAAAGCATGATGTTTCAAAAGACGCACAGTTCTGACTAATTTAAGCAGGAATGTCTGCAGAACCCGAGTAGGATCGCTGTGTGTCTATACTGATTGTCAGAACATTGATTGCGCCTGAAATAACAATGGTGGCAGTGGTTTACAAGCCCAGAGAAATTGAAAATTGAAAAGTTTCTGATTAGCCAGCAGCATCTGTGAGCGTGAACTTGTCAGTTTATAACATGGGAACTCATAAAAGTTGAGGAAATTCAGTTCAAAACTATGTGGACACGTTGTCCAACAGATTTAAAGCTAGTAATTATCTCTAGGGATGGGAATTGATAAGATTTTTACGATTCCGATTCTTTATCGATTCTCATTTGGGAAAAAAAGGAGAACAAACAGTTTGGTCAGCATCATCTAGAGGAGGTAGTGAACTGGAGTGAGTACTAGTACAGCTGCCAGCCTCTGAGCCAGCCAGACTCTCTCTCTCGTCATGGTCATCTTCTAAATGTAATGCAGAAGGCATTCGTTTAATGTTAACTGTTATAGCATGTTTTACAAAGAAGCACATGGCGCTAACATGGTAGGCAGTGTGTTATTTAGATTAGATTAGATTCAACTTTATTGTCATTCCACATGTATAAATACAAGGCAACGAAATGCAGTTTAGCATCTAATCAGAAGTGCAGATAGAGAAGTGCAATAGATACAGCTAAATGCAGTATTTACAGTAGTGCAAAGGTGTAAGGTGTGTGTGTATAGCTATGTGCAGAGTATGTACAGATAAACAATGTGGGCAGTAGTTATGGGCAGATTATATACAAATAACTTATGGGAACATAATGTACAGGTAGTGCAATTAATAAATTAACAGAGTGCAAGATACAGATGTGACTAAACTAATATTCAGATGTATTACAATACTGAACAAGAGTATGAACAGCTGTGCAAGCCCAGGGGTGATCATCTTTGGGCAGAGTTCAATTGGGTGATAGCTGAAGGGAAAAAGCTGTTTCCTTTTACCTTCCGTAGTAACGGCAGAGGTGGTCATAGCCTGGCTGCTGCCGCTGCTGCTAGGTTGAGATTCATCTCCAGTCCGAAGCGTGTCAAAAACACGACATTCATTTAAAAATATTGCATGTTGTGTGCGCAAATGTTTCTGCATGTTCGTCGTGTTTCCCTCCCGCTGTTATCTCCACTTTGCAATGATTGCAAGACGAGCTGTTGCCGTCTTTTTTGGTAAAATGCAGCCAAACTTTGGAGCGTTTGAACCGAGTGGGTGCCATTGTTTACTACTGATTGCACGGCACGTGCCAAACTTGCGTAAGTTACATGCCGTAATTTGTCGTGCTTGCTGGAATCGAGCATGCGTAATTTCTGGCGGAAGTTACGCGACGTAATTCATGCTTTTTGGAATCGATAAGAGAATCGTCAGATAAACTGCCAAACGATTCCAAGGAATTGAAACACGCGGAACCGGTTCTCAACAAGAACCGGTTCTCGATTCCCATCCTTAGTTATCTCTAAATATTTTGAATTTCATCGACATGCCTCTGTAGCCCTGTTATGTAAAATAATAATAATAACAATAATAAAAACTGACCAGAGCAAACCAGAGCCACCAGAGAGTCACTGAAACAAATTTAGAAATCTTGACCCGGCTTGACTCTTTGATGTGACATACCTTTGGCTATAAACATCTGTTCACATAACAATAATTATAAGACTATACTTTGTCTTTGATTGGCAAATGAAATTAGTAATCAAGTAAAATCACATGAAAACAGTTTTAAACAGCTACTTGAACATACCTGTAGTGACTCGTCCTGGTTAAGGTCTTACAGTATGTTTTTTTTTTTTGGTCTTCCTGTTTTATTTTGTTTACTTACCCTTTCCTCTCATTTCAGGTGTCTTGACTTCCTGTCCTCATGTTCTCCCGTGTGCTGATTGGCAGCAGCTCCGCCCTGATTGTTTTCACCTGTGTTTTTGTCTCCCCCTTCCCTTGAATATTTAAGTCCCGTGCTTTGTGCCTGTCTTTGCCAGTTTGTCTTGCACGTCATGTCGTGCGTTACCGCCGTTATCCTTGTGAGTTCATTTGTCAAGCCAGTAGTTCTAGTTTCTAGTTGAGTTTTGTTTTCGTCCTGTTTCTGCCTTGCCTCAGTGCATTGAATTTGAGTTCTTTTGAATCCATCTCTGAGTGTCGAGTCGTGCAATTGAGTCCTTGTCATTGATCCTTGTCACTAGCAAGATCAGAACAGACCCACGATGGTGGGGGGGGGGGGCCTGTGAGGTAGGTGGAGGATGACTCTGTTGTGGATTGAGGAGGCAGTGGATGTTTTTTACGACACAAAATGGAAGTAAATGAGTAGGCAAGAAGCAGAATTCTGGATGTTTACTAATTAAAGACTTGGAGAGAATGCTGTTGCTGTCATCAAGTCTCAATGTGGTGAAGGCAAAGAGAGGAGGCAGACAGTTTTTCAATTAAGGCCTGTTTTAGTGATGTGTCTTACTTTCAAAGATTACTCCAAGGTAGATGTGCGAGGCAATGATGATCGTCGCAGATTTTTGTCAGAGTTTAGTTTGAGAAAGTTGCCATGCATCCATAATTTCTTCTCAGTGACTCAGCTGGTCAAGGTGGAACTCCATAAAACTCTCTAAAATAAGTAATGCAGAAGCTGAATGCTTCAATGATTTAAAGGGTTACAGATAAAAAAAAAAAAAGATGAATGTCCAATATTGGACATACTGGTCTGAGGTCTGTTCTAAGGAGCTTGTTTCCTTGATTATCAGAATAACTTTGCCGAGTAAAACCTGGAACAACCAGTTTACCAGCATTAACAAACAATACACTGTGCAACCATACATTGTTCCTTTAAGCAAAGACACTCTAATGGTTCGGTTAAATGGGGAAAACCACACCGCTACACACACTCAAATCGAGGCTCAAACCCAGATGCACACACAGGTACTATAAATGACAGCTACACTGACACCACAGACACAATCTAGAGGCAGGTAAGGTGTGCAAGCGATGCAGAGCGGGAGCAGCTTTTTTGAAAGTCGGTATGTTGATGTTCGCTCTCGCTCCAACATACCGCTCTATCCCAGAAGCAAGTCTTGGTTCAGATGTAACAATAGCAGACCTCCGTCTTGCCATTGCTTCAAATTTGACAGTTTTTTTTAGCCACCAATAGCCAAAGGATGAGCTCCCTGACTGACTTCATACAAACAAACTGTGTGTGTGTGTGTGTGTGTGTGTGTGTGTGTGTACTTGTCTGTTATTCCTGTGACAGCTCAGACTGACTTCCAAACTTGGAAGGAACTGAAGCTTTTTCTCTTACTCTCTATAAAACTCAATAACTCATCACTGAATGGTGCATTTAAATACATCAATTCTTTCATTTGTGTCACGTGTGTGTCTGTTTCCCTTGTTGTGTAATCTTGTTACTCTTGTTTACAGCATCTGAATATGATTCACTGTGTTGCCTATGGAAAGAGTTTTCTCTCAATAGACAGAGCGCAAAGAGAGATAGAAGATACAGATACTCATCACGATGCAGATAGAAGACCTGAGAAAAAAAGTGAAGAGTCTGATGGTTCAGTCTGGTACCATGACTTCCTCGTAACCTTAGCCTCTTGCTTTATACTGACAGAATGTTCCTGCAATGCTTCATGGGACTTAGAGTTGACCTATCGTCTTGTACTTTTTACCATTTGTCTATGAATGCATGTGTTTGCAGGGAATCTCTTGATTTATGATACGACACATTAAAAATGTGAATGTGCTCTAATTTGTTGATGTTTCATTTTTTTTCAATTCTGCTGTTTGTGTTATTGTGCATACTTGTATATCAGTTGCAGAGTCCTGATGATGCACTGCCATATTTGAAAAGAACAAAAATAGTAAGTAATGACATTCCGTGACCATTTCTTGACAGCAGGAAAAGTCACTGGTGTAACCTAAAATCATAAACACAAAAACAACTGAATTCCATTTAGCTGTTTCAGTTTCAGGCTCCTGGTGTTGTGCATTATAGGTCACTGGGACACTTGATGGAACTATTTTTAAACTATTATTTGTAACATTTATGCAACATTTTCTAAGTATGATATGTTGAAAAGTCTCATCACAAATGAATAATGCATTTACAACCATGTTATGTGATACACTGCTTTTTTCTTTCTTTTATATTTCAGTTATATCCATTTTATTGGATAAAATGACTTCTGTTTTATTGGAGTAAGCTGGAAATATGGAAAGTATCTTAATAGTCAGTTTTCTGTAGCTTCCAACCAGGATTAACAAAATGTTGCCCTGTAATGTGCCATTCAACTGGACATTTTTTTCATATTAAGAAAAACATCTTGTGCAAGCTCTTATAAATGCTGATGTGTGTATGTGTGTGCACAGCAGATAATATGAGCCGACAGGCTAAAAACAAACTATATGAATAAAACATGGAAGATAGTCTTTTCATCTTCGCTCTGCTTTTCTAATGCTCATTACTTTGGCTGCAGTCTCTTTCTGTGGCTGTTTTCTTCCCCTCTGCCTCTTTCTCTCTTACTCCCCCTGTATCTCTTTGTTGCTCCTTCTGTTCTGCTCCTAACTTCTGTTCAGTCACACTAAGCCCAAGGGCACAACCTTGAAACCCTGGCAAACTGTGGCACCTTCATTAGGAAGTTTTTACACACACACAAACAAGTAATTAGTTAGGTATCGTTTCCCTGAATTTCTTGTATGTATTATTTATTTCAAAAATGATGGGTATTTTTTGAGTGGAAAACATTTCATACTATAATAATAATATTAACATAATATTCTCAAAATGAAAAATAGTTGAAAGCAAATTCTGACAAATTTAGATTTAGGTCTTATTTTCCTTTTTGCTTTCATGATTAGATAAATAAACTCAGAGAACACACATGTCTGCCAAGGTGGCACAATTCCCAAAAATATTTTTTATTAGTTTTTTTTTTTTTTTTTTTCAAAAAAAAATTTTTTTTTTTTTTTTTTGCAATAGAAAATTCTGTTATTATTCGTTTGCGTCTAGATCAGCAGTACAATTCAGTTTCAGAGGATGCCTAAATCCTGTAATCATTAGGGCTCTTACAAAAACAAATTATGCTAATTTTTAGGAGGTATAGCCACAGTCAGAGTTAGATATTTTCACTTTTGATATCTGTTTCATGTAAATTGTGTTGCAGGCTTTCAGGAATTAGATGAGTATTTATTGTCAATAGAGGCCAGAGAAACGTGGCAGCCTTATGGCGAGAAATTTACAAATAACTTTGTGGTTGTGCAAATATGTACCAAGGTGATAAATCTGCTGAAGTGTTTAGCAAAACAAAATCTGTGAAGGCAAAAATAGTCTCATGACGAAGATTGTTTTACAAGACAAACGCACAGTAAGTGCTTCCCATAAGAGCTGGCTGGTGTCTGTTTTCCTGAGAAAGCTAATCTCACCCACTAAACACATACCTGAACATTAAGTCTTAAATCAACAGTAATACATATAGCAGACAAGGAGGAGGTTGAGATGGTGAAGAGAGCAAACATCATTTACACATGCATAGCTGCAGTGTCAGCCTATATTGGTTACTGCACCTGCATGATATGGTTGGGCATTGCTAGACAGCTGATGTCAGTCAGACAATCCAAGTGTGACTTCAGTGCTCTGCCTGAACTAGAGCTATGCTTCATTTCCACTTGGTTGTATGTGAGCCATAGATCAAACAAAGATTTAAATAACTAAAAATCCGAGTCAACTTTCCATCCATCTATGCATCTTAAGAGCAAGCCAAGCATTTCAAACATCCCTCTACCTTCGACTGGTTCCGCCTGGGAACTCATACTGTAGCTTCCAAATCATTTGAACTGGTTTCTCACAATGCAAATCCAGTGACTCAACAAAAAGTTCCACCCACTGCAGATAACCTCACTCCAGAACATACACAGTCAGGGTTATGGCAGCATCAGTGCAAGGAGAGCAGCACCAGCCCAGCCCAGCATAAATTTCATCCTGGGCTTGGATTCTCTAGGTGATGTATATCAGATTGCAAGCTCAAGAGTACAACTTGTAATTAAAAGAGTTGGTTGTAGAGATTTATTGATCCAACTTTTTTTACTCCTGATACCCTTTTCCAGTAACTCAACTCAGGGTATCTGCCAATACAGAGAACTGATCCTATATCAGTGCTTTCTTCTTCTCAAACTGTGTGGAGCTCATTGAAATAAATAGATAAACATGAGGCCAGGACTGTTATGGAACTAAAAGTGAGTCAGCAGCCTGCTGGGACTTAATGCATGCAACGATTGTAGCGGAAACACTTAACTTCATAATGGCACTGACAAAGACACTGTATTTAATTTGAATGTATTGAATTTGTCATGTCATGGCCGATTCCGTAACAGTATCGCCACAGAAAGTATGATGCAATCAGGATCGGCCTTTAGAAACCCTTGTTGGCCAAACTTTACTTGATCTACACTGGTTAATCATTGATTGATTTATAATGTGTGCAGTCATGTCGTATCAAACTGCCAAAAAAGAAGCGATCATGCTCCTTCCCCTCAAACAAAGCTGTTCTCTCTCAAGTCTAAATCCCCTTTATGTTCACTGCCATTGTTGTTCCATCATGTGTTACAACATCTGCTGGTACCATACTCCCCATGCAGTGCTGTTGGTTAATGCATCAAAGCCAGGATTCTGCGCTACGGGTTTCAAGTCCTGGTTTGAACTTGAAGCAGCTGCAGAGGGAAAGATTTTGTCAGCTCTGAAGTCACAGAAACTCAATGGGAGATAATACTGGGGTGCCCAACGAAGACTTACAACTGAAAAATGTATTTCTTGAGCTTGTCCTGAGCCATTACAGCAGAATTCTTCATACTATGTTGTTTGAATCTGTTTTTTTTTCTCTTGTGCTTCTGCTTTAAAGGGCAAAGGTAACCCTGTGAGAAGTTTCAAAAATGCATTATCATACAGTTTTTGGAATAGGACTCAAAATTTCAGCTTGCATCAGGACAGCTTGTTAAAAGTCTTAATGCATTGCACCTTGCAGGGAAACTCTGAGAAAGCCTCATCTGTGCTAAGTAGTAGTCCTATACCTTTATAAAATATATTTTTATATTTATAGCCATGTGTGTGTGAAAGTAAGAGAGAGCGGAGATAAATAATTTAGTTGGATCAATGCTCATTGGGATAGAGGCAGCAGGTTTCAGGGTATCAAGGGCAGGGGTTAGAAAACTCAGATATATCAAAGACATGTCCACAGAACGTACCTTCACTGCATTTATTGATAATCTATGTCCAATACCAACAGATCAGAAAGTGCAGCCACTCCCTCCATACGTATATATTAAACACACATCTAAGCATATTAGTCCCTTTACTTCTTTGGCTATTTCCTGAAAAAAATATATTTTGCGTATGCGTGGTATGTGTGTGTAAGAGGATACACACACACACACACACACACACACACACACACACAAAGATAACAATGACTTTAAGAGCAAAGGGATAATCTGGATTTGATTGCACCCTCAGTATATCTGCCTTTACATTTCCACAGCAGGATTTGAACACCTATTGTTCATCCCTTACTGGTTTCGCCTTTATATGAAACAATGAGGAAGTCTAATCTACAGAACATTATTTAATCTTTTTCATCACCCGGACACACAAAGCAGAACTAAAGGCAGGAACATGCGTCTCCATTCACAGACATTGGTGTAGCAGCTTTCTTGTAAACTTCTATGGATTTTGGATTCAGAGTTGTTTCAGTATTCATCTTAAACCAGTTTGTTTGACATTCAGGGTCAAATTATGCTTCGATGAGATTCGAGAGATGTACACAGAGCTCCTCTCTGTGCCTTTGCAACTTGCGAAAGAGTCGCTGAGCTGGTGCGTCCCGCCAGATTAGACGCCGAGCATACGATAATCGATTGTGTTGTGTCCGCTCTAGTTATTCTTGTGTTCGGGGTGTTGAGTGTGGTAAAGGTGCAAAACGTTAGCCCGGGCATACAGGTAGACCAGGCTGAATTAGGTCTTTATTGGCACCTCCAGTCTTCGTTATCGGTAGTGCCTTCACTCATTTGTCTGTCCATGTTCGTAGCTAAGTGTGATAGTAACTGATTTCCACAAGTTTTCTTCGTTTTTCAGGTTTAGAAAATGTGACGATCGTTTCGTATGTGAAAATGAAATGTGATTTTGTGTTTAACAAAAAATATATTTTTTGTCTTAAGGGGAGGGGTGTATATGTGTGCATATGTGTATGTGTAGTATTTCCCCTAGGTAAATGCAGGTGTGCGGTTGCCGGTCCCAGGTTGGCCCCAGCTGAAGGAGGCGGGGACAACACGTGAGCTGTGCAGGGCCGGGATTGGCGCGGCATCCTTTCCGCGCCGTCAATGAGAGAGCCCAGCAACGCAGCATCACGGGCATTTAAACCCGAGCCGCCTGAGCATCGTGGTGGCTTCACTTGTTAGTGTGGTGTTTGTGAGCTCGCCTCATTTATTCGTATCAGATGATACTCGTTAGTTTGTATTTCGAAACTGTCAAGGTTGGTGTTTTCTTCTGGGACTGGGCAGGGATTAGTTTAGATATATATTTACTGATTACTCATAAGGGGATTTTCTGTTAGACCCATTAGTTTAGGAGTGCTGTTTTTGATGTGTTTTTGTTATTAGATAGTAGCTTAGTTAGTGAGGTTTTCCTTTCTCGTTTTGGTTTGCTACTTAGATAGTATAGGCTCTGTTTAGAGTTCTCTTTTTGTTATATTTGTTTGTTTAACAGCACTCGCTCACCCTTAGTTCCCCTTTGCCTCACCTCCTTTTGTTTAAACGATCTGAACTTTCATTTAATAAAATACCTTTTGTTTAATAACCTTAAAATCTGGTTTTATGTTACGTCTTTTCATACCCTTATATCGGGTCGTAACAGGTACCTATAACACCCTTCTCTGCATTGATCCACAAAGACGTGGATGTATTTTCATAGGACTTTCTACAAACATGGTATTTCAAATGGGGGCGGTGCCTTGCGTCCTGCATCGCACACAGTGTTATGTGTCTGGTGTGTATTCTCATCAGGTTCGGTCATCTCATCACTTTTTGGATAAGCAAAACCATAAACTAAAAAGTTTTTTCCTAAATAAATCATCGCCTTAACCCCAAGGTTAAAGCTGCAGGAAACCTTACATCTAATTACAAATCCAACCACAGATGATTTTAAAAAAAATTGTGATCATCGATTTATGAAGATGCAGTCACAACTGGACTTCCCTGCCGATTTTCAAATGACTTTTGGACTGTTGACAATCATAATATATACATTCTTCATACTTCTGAATTATTATTGGTTATTTAAACCAAATTAATTCAGTATGTAGTTGTATGCAGGTTTCCGTATAAAGCAGCCCACAATAAAACCAAATGCAATTTATTTTCATCATCTTCCAGGTCACAGTACCTTGATTGCACCAGATGGTTTGTTATACAGAACCATCTGGAAAAGTCATTGTTGGAAACTGTTTGAAAAAAGGCAGGCACTTTTAAAAAATACAGATCAGGTGATTGGGTGAACCATCTGTCAATCACAGGTGGACGTATCACCAGGTTCCTCAATAAAAGGTTTCTGTTCTGTCCATTTGAGCGTCTCTAACATGTTAATGTTTGGGCATTCTCAGCAAAATGCATTTCACTTGGTGCAATCACCAGAGGCAGTGCATGTTGCAACTCTTTGGGTCATTTGGATATATTAGTCTTTGTGATTAAAAGTAACTGAAGACTCTGTCTTATATCACGTTGCTCATCCCAAACAGCTAACAAGACACAAACAAGAATTATCTCCATGTACACAGATGCAAGACATTACATTACAGAAATTATAATAATATATATGACATACATGTGCAGGAATTTCATATTGAATGTGTGTATTATTCAGTATTGTTTGTCTCACCCTTCTCACCAGACACATATTTCACATATTTCACACCCTACCTCTTTGAAGATTTCAATTTGTGTGCGTTTGTCAACACGTGTTTATCCTCTTCTTTGCCTTGCTGCAACATTTGACTGATCTGTTAGAGATAAATACAATCCATTGATAAAATAAAAAAACCCTTAAAGGCAAAAAGGTGTCATGTCATAAAGGTGAATTTACATTTTTTTAGATATTCTGTCTTTTCCTTTGTACAATGCTTTAGTAAGACCATTTCACGACAGATGAAATTAATGCAATAGGCTAATCATGTTTTGCATTTTAACAAATAATTTGCATTTAGTTTATTAAGTGACAAATCTTGAAAAACTCCACTGCTATTATGAATATAACTGTCACAGGGTTCAATTTCAAACTCGTTCAACCTATTTGCAAAAAGTTCAGGCTTAGTTGAAAATGTGATGGTTTTTGTTTATTGTCCAACTTGCCAAGGTACAAACAGTGCCAATATTTACACAACCAAAAAACAAAATATGTGAATGTGTGACGGGGCAGCGCCGTCACTGACTGCGGCCAGCGCACACACACGCAGCGCACACACACAGACACACACAATCAACACATCTTCCCCGTTCTCTTCTGCTCCGCGCTAAACAGAACATAACAAAACACACATCCCTCTTCCCCTCACCGGACAATAGCACAGCCAAGGGTGCACACTTGGCAGCGCTAATTCAATGTATTCATACACACGCAGATGATAACTTACGGGGTGTGTTGAAATACGCCCGCCACCACTTACCTGTCCGCTTCCAGCGGAGAAACAGGGCGTACGCATCACCGTCATTATAAAGGAGGATGACGCGCGTAATTGGACACCATGTGATGCGGAGAAATATCTTCTATGGAAGATAAACAGTGAACATACTGATATAATTTTCATACAAATTGTTGTCATGATCACCTGCATATGAAATGGCCGTCATAATGGGGAAAAGATGTTTATGTTGTTTTTAGAAAGGTAGTAGTCCGAGTGGGAGGAGCTACCACTATAAAAGGGGCTGCCTGGGCCCTAATCGGAGAGTGTGTGGTTGGTTACAGAGAAGGTAACAGTGGTTGATTTGTTGTTTGCGAGCTGAGTTATTGAAGAACTCCTTTTTCTTGTTTGTTTGTTTTTCCTTTCTTTTGTTTTTTTTTAAATTGTATATAGAGCATTTTTGGTTCATTCACTTTATTTTTTTTTTGGTTTGTACATATTGGCACTGTTTGCACCTGGTGAGGTGGGGAATAAAAACCCAGAAAACCATCATTTTCCGACTAAGCCTGGATTTTTGGAACGAAAGACGAGGTTAGCAGAAGAACCCTGCAACCAGGGCCAGTCTTAGCTATGGGCAATGTGGGCGCACGAGCGCCTGAAAAAGGAAAAAAACCTCGCGAATTTTCGATACCGCTCATTAAGTTAGCGGGGCGCAAATGTGGCCAGGACCAGCGCTGCCCGCAACAGAATGAATCAAAATAACAAAATACTACTTAAAAAAGGAACACAAGCATGAGTTCTTCAATAACTCAAAATTACAAGAAAACCAATACTCTCTCAATAGCTGTTACCTCCTCTGTAACCAAAGACAACTCACCCAACTAGGGCCCATTCAGTCCCTTTTATAACCGTAGCCCCTCTCATTAGCCCTAATTGTTCTCTAGGAAACAAAAAGATCTTTACCCAAATACATCACACATTTTCTGATCATTTGACCACAATAAATGTTAGACAAAAATATACTATATTGGTCCCTAGTTCCCTTCTGTGGAAACTAAATTAACATTATTAACAAAAAAACATCACATGACCAATGAAAGTGTGTCATCATCCTATTTAGTGATTCTTATTATTACACCCTGTTTTTCCCCTGAATGCTAGAAGTGGAGAGTTAACTATATGACAAGCACATTTTCACACACCAGGTAAGTTACCATAATCTGTATGAATGTATGCGTACCTGGACCTAGAGTGCGTACCCCTGGCCACGCTACTGAACAGTAAGTGGAAGAGGGATATGTGAAGTGAAGCAGTTTATTTCTTCAGTTCTTCTCTGAATGCAGGTTTTACAGATTTGAGTCCATCCACAATGGTCTGTCTTACTCCTCTTCTGTATACATCCACCATCCTCTCTCCTCTGAGTCCATCCACCGCCTCTCTTCTGTCTTCAAGGGCGTCAAGGGTAAAATATGGAGACTGTGTGTATGTTAGAGGGAGAGAATCCCATGAGTGCTTGGTGCAATTAAAATGGCAAATATGTGTTTGAAGGGTAGGAAAGAGTCTTGAAATGCTCTGCATTCGCATAATGGTCCTCTGAGGTCCACAGAGTGAAAGATAAGGGATTTCTCATGCCTTTCTCATGCACCACCATCTCTGTCCATGACACCCTGGGCACTGAAATGAGAGGCAGAAGCGATGCTCTTTAGACCAGGGGTCTCCAAACTACGGCCCGCGGGCCACATCCGGCCCGCCTAAACAATTGGAGTGGCCCACTTAACGATCCAAAACAAACCCTTTAAACATGGCCTATTTTTCAAAATTGCATTTTCCTATTATAAAATATCCACACTTAATGATTAAGCTTGGCATTCTAATTAAAATCTACCTTATTTACGAACTATTTACAGTACTAGCTAATTTTCATCGCCTTACACAATGGTATATTCTGACGTGACTTTGCTCGTGATCAACTTCCGCGCAGATTCAACTCGGTGGGTCAGGGACGGCCGCACGGTGTGGGAGGATCCCCTCGTGGGACCTCCCTCCAGCACTGGCTGGCCTCCGCGGGCACATTTCCTCCGCGGCAGTGCGCCGCGACCAGCTCTGGATCGGCTTGGAAAGGCTCGGGGTGAAGGTGGCTCACGGCTACGGCCGCGAGCTTTACAGCGCCCTCCTTCCCGGACCTCGCCACTTCCCGGGGCCGTGGACTTAGTGCTCGCTGCGCCCTCTCCGCAACTGGCGAAACGCAATTTATCGCAACTTTCACTTCCTCCCGCAAACAAAATCGCAACAAAAATGTAAAAAGCACCGTAACTTTCACCGCAATTTTTTTGAAAACCTCATGCAACATCAGGCATTTTAGGCCGCAACTATTTCAAAAAAAGTCTGTGAAATCCTGGTGGGACTGATATCATTTCAGTTATAGACTGACCCCGGCCCCCCATCACAGAAAGGCAAGTTGATGTGGCCCACACCGAAAAAAAATTTGGGGACCCCTGGTTTAGACAGTGCAGGCAAACAGTTTTTTGCCAGGTTTGTAGAAGGACTGGTACATCACAGCTTTTGTAACTTGTTGCATACCTGTATTTTCACCTCTCATAATCTTTGAGCAGTCACAGTATCAGACATTTTCATGTAGAAATCCTAGAGATGTTTTTTAATAAGTCTCTGACTATTGTTAAAAAGTATTTAAAAATGACAAGAATCTAGGGAACATGCTTTAAAATGTCTCAGATGCCTAAAAGTCAGATGGAGTGATAAACCAACAAAAAATGTAATCTCCAAAAGCAGTTATGTTCCTGTCTGCAAGCTTGTCCTTCATCACAATAATTACTTGGTCAGTATTTCACTCATTCGATCACATAAAAACATGTTTAACTCTAGTGTCCTACATATTGTCCACTTAAAAATTCCATAAATTTCCTAGACCTTTATGTTTTGACGAGATGTGACTTTGGTTGACGTTGAATATGACCTGATAATGGCTATGCAGTATGGTTGTCTGCAAGGCCATATCACTTTTCACCTTTTCCTCATAGGAGTAATTAACACTGAATGAATGCGTCCATGACACTCTCTTTCTCTCTATATATAGACCTACAGCACTTGGTTTTTTAGTCTATCTGAGCTGAGCCTGTCCTCTGTGGAATGCATAGAGATGTCTGGTTTTGTTACTACATATAAATTCTGCAATGGGTTTACAGCCAACTTTGGTTCATACAAAAAGGGGGCATGAAATATTTAGGCATTTTGTAGCATCCAGTAGAATCCTGTCTCCATATCAGTGTAAGAGCCTGGTCTGTTTTCCATGCTGATGTATAAAGAGAAACTGACGAGAAGTTATTTTGTCCCTCTGTGCAATTCCTAAAGTGATTGCAGTAATCATCTTCTTCCCTTCTGTCACTTTCCTCTCCAGGTTTCTCTGGTCAAAAGCAAAGGAACAGCCTGCCACTAATAATAATCCACAAATTAAATGAAGTATACCGTATCTTCCCAAGTATTATTTCCACATGAAGAAGCAGGACGAAGTGATTCAAGTGTAGAACAGACAAATGGTAAATGGAATGTAAAGTTTTGGTGTAAAATATAGGAATAATGCTAAAATTCTCATACACTCAAATAGCTGAGAATCAATCTTTATGTAAAAATGTTGTTTCCAAGTGGTTTTCATGGCAGGCAGAACACATCTGGTGCCGTTTTCTGTGCTGATGAATTCATTCTTGGGGATTTGATTTGCCAAGATATTCAGTTGACAGGATGTTAAGAATAAGTGGCAATTCCAACAAAATCAGGAAAACAAAAAACAAAGCACAACCAAAATACAGACTAAAATGAAAAACACCAACACAAGAACCAGAGAAAGTTATAATTTTTTTTTTTTTTTATGAACTGTGATTCAAATAAACACTGAATTATGCATAAAAATTAGAAAAGGATGCTGATCGCCACAAAACACAGCATGCAGCCACACAACACAAAAAAATACCAAACCTTCTCTGGGTAGCACATAGGTGATCATGCACAGGGATCGCTAGGGAATCTGGTTGTTTGTTTTATATTTGTGAAGAGAATCCAGAAACGTGCAGTTGCATAGCACTAAGACAATACGTTTTCAGATGATGTTGTCTTGTGTTGTAGCAAATGTAGCGCTGGGTTTATAATATTTTATTTATTTTACTTTTTTCCAATGCACTCCGAGTTGTACCAATGCAGGAGTTTCATTTAAATAAATTATGTGTTTTCATACAGTGCTAATGATCTAAACATGGCCTCACCTAAACATTGTGAAGATGAAGGCATGTTCAGTAATTGCTGTTGTTGAAAAATAGATGGTGCCTCCCTAATATAATTATATAAAGACATGTTAAAGGCTGTGAGTTCATCTCCATGTTTTTTTGGACTTTGATCTCTCAGTCATTCATGTAGCGTGTTATTCTACAGCTATTTCATTATATTGTGAGACGATCAAAGGAGAGATAGACAGGTAAACAATGGAAGAAAGAAAAAGATCTTTAATTTGAGAGAGAAGATCAGAGAAGATCTCAGCATGAATTCTGGAAATTTAAGAAAATCAAAGACGCACAAAAACATTCTGTCAGACCAAATCATTTTCTTTCTTCAAAAGTTCTCTTTCATAGTTGTCTATGTGCAATTGGAGAATACATAACAAAGACTGGTCGAAATAATGAGCACTTTAATGTATTGTAAGCCAAGCAGGAGGTTCATTTCAAGAGTGTTTGAAAAGGGATCGGTGCGGGAGGCATTTCTCAGGCTGATAATCGCTCCAAAGAGCATCTGCAGCTGTATGTAGGGCAAACAAACAAATGGAGAGAAAGTTAAAATCAGTATTCACGTGCCTGTTGCACATACAGGCACACACAGAGGGATGGACACCTGTATTTTAATGGCAGAGGGGAGAGAGCACAGAGAAAAAATGACAATTAATAGGAAGTCTTATCTACATTTTTTTAGCGTTGTTACTCGACTCACTCACTGGATAGAGACTCAAAACCCCATTTCAATTAAGAAGGACATGTTTCTACTTTCATTCATTATTTCCTTTGTGTGTTCTTTCCTTCAGTGATTCTATGTCTGCTTCATTATACAACAATAGTGCTGTACTGTTATGAATGGAAAAGATGGGGTCATTGTTTTCATCCTCGTCCTCTTTCTAAAAACAAAGTACTTTAGGCCGACAGAGTTTTTCTGTGAGGCAGACATGCATGTAAAGTGAAGGCCAAAGGGACCTTGTACTCCCATGTGGATTTTTCTTGAAAAACAAGTGAATGTGTTTCAGTATCAGCAGCCCTTCAGGGCAATGTCACGTCATAGCTGCTCTTTGAATGATAACAGATTCATGTTGGCATGTTATTGCGGTGGCACTGGAGACCGGCACTGAGTCCAGACATCCTGGCCATGATGCCAACATTCATGTCCAGATTTCCTGGAAGGATCCGTGAGGCTTAGAGTCGAGGCAAAGACATGGAAGCGATGGAAAGGGTCAAGGGATGCTGGTGTACGTGTGTCAAGGCAGAGCGAGTTTGCACTCAAGTGCATTGGAGGGATTGTCAGAGCAACAAACTTGCTCAGTTGTACTTCACAATTGTAACAGTTTTATTCCTCTGGAAAGACTTTTACTAAACTTGCTGGACTGACAGTGAAACTCTCACAATAACAACTTTTGTACTGCCTTTAAGCAAACTGCTGAACTCTGCTGACCGCTCCAGTGGAGCTGCTCAGTGGCCAACAGTAGAAGATTGTACTAAGCAGCTGTTAGATGTGAAGCTGGTTGCAGCCAAATAAGTTCCTTGTCAGTTTTTAAAAGTTTTTTTTTTTAAATAGTTGGCATTCATGACACATGCTGCTGTATACATTGACTTTCAGTTAACTGGAACTTAAGCTGCCTATAAGCATTTAAGTGTGGTGTGCAGTCTGAATTTCATTCTGCACTGCAAGCTCTTCACAGAAGTTGTAGAAGTCTTTTGGTAAGAAACTATCTTCAATAAATCAGCTGTAACATGGTTTAATATGTTTTCTATGTTGGCAAATGTAACCAGACATAAAACAATGACAAAACTTGCAACTTTTTCAGCAGAACTTCAATACTTTTTCTTGAGGAAAGTCACTGATATTTCTCAGTGAATGTGGTGTCAGAGATCTCCATAGACTGATGAGAGGGAGAGCAGAAGCAGCAGCCCACTCAGTCGACCAATCAGCAGCCAGACAGAAACGTAAATAAATGCACCCAACAAGCAATGACTGATTCATCCTGTGTCCTGGGTTTGTTCTTATTCATCCTTATTCTAAATTAATTATCATTAATTATTTAAACTAACTTTTTTCTTAAAACACAAAGTTTCACAACTTTATTCCAGGGTCTGGATCCTCTATATTCATAAGTCTTTATATAATAATGAAAATTAAAAAAAGAAAGAAAAAGTTCCACAGTCAAACATCCTCCATAAAAAGGATTTTGAAATCAGCTTGACTTGAAACTCTCTTTCTAGAGACTTAGTTACTTTAGATGGGATCACCCTGGCCTCCAGCTCCACTGTAAAGAATCTTGGAGTTGTCTTTGATCAGGATTTGTCCTTTAACGTTCACATAAAACAAATTTCAAGGACTGCGTTCTTCCACTTACATAACATCGCCAAAATGCAGAAAAACTAGTCCACGCATTTGTTACTTCTAGGCTGGATTATTGTAACTCTTTGTTATCAGGCTGCTCTAATAAGTCTCTTAGGACTTTGCAGTTAATTCAGAATGCTGCTGCACGTGTTCTGACAGGAACCAAGATCAGAGATCACATCTCTCCCATTTTGGCTTCCTTGCACTGGCTACCTATTAAATCTAGAATAGAATTTAAAATTCTTCTCCTTACTTACAAAGCTCTCCATGGTCAGGCACCATCGTATCTAAAAGAGCTCATAATACCTTATTACCCCTCTAGAACACTGCGCTCTCAGGACGCTGGGTTCCTTGTGGTTCCTATAGTTTCCAAAAGTAGATTGGGAGCCAGAGCTTTCAGCTATCAGGCTCCTCTTCTGTGGAACAAACTACCTTTCTGGGTTCAGGAGGCAGACATGGTCAACACCTTTGGGAGTAGACTTAAGACTTTCAAATTTGATAGAGCTTATAGTTAGGACTGGCTCAGGTCATCCCTTAGTTATGCTGCCAAAGGACTAGACTGCCAGGGGACTCCCCCTCTCTCCCCTCTCTCTCTCTCTATTTTTCTCTTTCTCTCTATCTCTCCCTCTCTCTCTCTCTCTCTCTCTCTCTCTCTCTCTATCTCTCTCTCTCTGTCTGTGTCTGTCTGTGTCTATATCTTTTAGTGTTATGCCTAGACAGGCACGGTATTGGTTGAAGATGCAGACTCATCTCCCTTTACTAAAAACTCTCTCTCTCTCTCTCTCTCTCTCTCTCTCTCCCTCTCCCTCCCTCCCTCCCTCCATCACCATAACCACCACCATCTGTAAACATACATGTCTCATTAATGCATGTTGATAACTAAACTTCTTCCCCGGAGTTTCTGTGCTCTGTCGTCCAGCAGGTTCTCGTGGATCGTGGCTGCTGCTGTGGTCCTGCATGTCATCCACTACATATATTATACTGTCATTATTGTTACCATATCTCCATTACAGTTTATAGTTAGTTAATGATTTGTTGCTTCTGTCCATCTGTGTCTCTCTATCTCTATCACAGGTTCCACTGCTGCTGTAATCATTTTATCATTCATTGTAATTGTACAATATGTTTGTATTGATTTTTCCTGTACACGTGACATCCATTGCACGTCTGTCCGTCCTGGGAGAGGGATCCCTCCTCTGTGGCTCTTCCTGAGGTTTCTTCCACCTTTTTTCCCTGTTAAAGGTTTTTGTGGGCAAGTTTTTCCTCACTCGAACCGAGGGTCTAAGGACAGAGGGTGTCACTCCCTGTACAGATTGTAAAGCCCTCAGAGGCAAATGTACTTTGTGACTTTGGGCTATACAAATAAAATTTGATTTGACTTGACTTTAAAAAATCCGTTCCGTTCCGTTCCGTTTTCTTCTGCTTATCCGAGATCGGGTCGCGGGGGCAGCAGCTTCAGCAGGGAAGCCCAGACTTCCCTCTCCCCAGCCACTACTGCCAACTCTCCCAGGGGGACCCCAAGGCGTTCCCAGGCCAGCCGAGAGAC